>NC_053426.1:5014055-5642722 GCF_007990345.1 Gossypium hirsutum | reverse complement strand
AAATGGGTCATCCAGGGTTGGGTTGTAAAAGGGGTAAATGGGTAATTGGGTTTAGATTATTGGGCTCCGGGTATTGTAATGTATTTGGGGTTTTGTGGGTCAGTGTTTAATGGGGTTTGAAATTGGGTTGAGGGATTATAAAACTATAAATGGGTTCTCTGTAATAGTAGCTAAAATTGGCCTGTACACCAATCATGTAACACCCCCTAACCCTTATCCGTCTCCGGAACAGGATTACAGGACATTACCAGTCAATACAGTTCAATTACGGTCATTAACTAAAATAATTGTTTACACTTATCATAAACTTAACATATCGTCCCTTTAATGGGCCATTGAAGCCCAATATGAACAGTAAAATCAATTCAGGACTAATTTAAAATCACTACGAATTTTTCTCAAAATTTTAAGATTTTCCTTATGAAGGGTACTCACACACTCGTGTGGATTGCTCGTGAGATTCACACTACTGTGTCACTAGATCACACAGCCATGGCGAGAGTCATGTAACTCTCTGACTTGAAAATATTAAGGTGCAGTTTTCACACGGCTAGTCCACACCCCCGTGTGCTAGGCCGTGTGGACTCAAAATGAGCCTTAAACAACAAATTTACCAGCCCTGCAATTTAAGATACCAAACATTCCAATAACCATTCATTCAATTACTTTAAACCTTATTCAACCTACTCAAAACATGTCAAATTCGATATTTTATATGCCTATATGATGAATCTTTTTAAGTATTTCACATACATTTTCAAATAGTTCAAATTCATACTAATTAAGCCAATTCCTACCATTTGCCATTACCAAATCTAAAATTTACTTATTTCACTTTTACATTCATAATTCAGAATGACACTCATATGAATAAGATATCCTAGGTACATGCCATTACCAATAAATAATATACCTTTCCACTTAAAGTTCAGAATTGGCCTAGGATGCTGATCCAACGATCTGACTTTAACTTATCATGCATACGGAAACAAACCGTACGCTGAGTATGAACTCAGTGGTATTTCTATAATCCAAACACTTAATAATATGAAAATATAACATTCACTTAAAAATCATATAACAATCACAATTATATAATTGTTCAATATCAGTCAATATTTTTCAATATCAATCAATTTACTAATATCATTCAGTAACAATCAATTATTCAGTAGCAATCAGTTGTTCAGTAATAATTAATTATTTAGTAATAGTCAGTGATTCGGTACCTTTATTTACCCCTATTAACATGACTCGGATATTGACGGATACACGGATCCAACCAACACACCAGTAACGGATACACGGATCCAACCAACACACCAGCACGGCACCCTGTGTCTCATCAGCTTTGCCGAAGTAAACAGTAACAGTAAGGTACTCAATACCTCATCGGATTAAACCGAAATAACAGTAGCAGTACGACACACATGGTGCCTCATCGACTCGAAGTCGAAGTAATAGTACGAAACTTATAGTCCCTCATCGACTCAAGGTCGAAATGTCCCTAAACACTTCCAATCTTATGGCATGCCAACTATATCCGACTTAGCCCGAATACTGTTAATAGGGTTTTCAATTCACTTTCAATTTTTCAACCAATACACATTTCAATTAATCACATATATTCTCAATTCAATACAATTCACTTTACTTTTCAATAACAAATATTCAAATTTCGCAATAATCACATATTCATATTAATTTCATCACATTCCCAATCAATATATTTTTCAAATATAACATACATCCAATATTCAATTTTCATATCAATTACACATATTCATATAAATTCAATTCAATAACTACTAATACTTGCCTTAATTACCTACAATAACATAAAAACCAGAATATAACAATTGATAATTAAAATTCGGATTAAATACCAATTCAATTTAAATTCAATACCAATGCTCAAATATCACATAAATCATAATTTCACAAATACTCAATCCAATATCAAATAAACTACACTTACCTTAATTTTTCTTTCCATAAACATTTAAATTAAAATATAACAATTAATAATTAAATTCGAATTATAGAAATACAAACCATAATTTTCGAGCTAACCCTTGTTAACTTTGTCTTTTCCTTCCTCATAACCCCAATTTTCCCTTTTTCTTTCTTTCCTTCTTTCCTTCTCTGTTTCGTTTGCCTATTATGTTTCTATTTATCTCTTTTTCTATCTTTTATTTCTTTTTATTTCCTTTATTTAATTAGTTTAATATAATAACAAAAATAATAATATAATATAATATTATTTACTTAAAAAATAAGTAAATATGTAATAATTACTAATATATGTATTTCATTTTTCCACATGTCAACATATGCATCATATATTTGTTAACTTTTTGGTTTATTTATAATATAATAATATAATATAATTAATATAATTTACAATAATAATATACTTTATAATTAAATAATATATTTATATATATATTAAAAACATAACAATCTAAGATTTTTATCAGGCATATGCCGCCTCAACTTTAGAAAAAGGCATAATTTCCTATTTGATCCTTTTAACTTTTCTTTAATCTATAATTAAGTTTTCACACTTTATTTAATATACCTAGTTAACCTTAATTTAAGCTAATTCACCTAGCTAAACTCTAATTAACCACTCAATTAACTTCGTAAATATTTTTAATAAATATTTACGAATCCGTTTTTCAAAAACAGAGACCTAAAAATACACTTTTCTAATAACCGTAAAATTCTAGTCGTTACAAATTATTTTATAACATTCCCTATTATGCATATATTAGTTCAATTTCATTTTTCGAATGCTCTAAAGTTTTGCATTTGATTCAATTTAATCTCTAAAATCAAAATCACCGTAACTTTCAATTTTGAGCTTTGATGTAAATATCGATCTCAATCACATCCTTCTATGACCCTCTATTATCTATTATTAAATAAATTTGACATAAATTTCAAATTTTATACACTTTGGTCCTTTTGAACAAAACTAACAATTAAACTTTACAATCTATTTATTTTTCACTTCTAAATTTAAAATCTATCAATTTAACACCAATTTCTTTAAGACTTCATCAATGGAAACTTTTAAAAACCTTAACAGTTTTTCAAATTGGTACATGGGCTAGTTAAATTAAACTCCGATAACCTCAAAAACATAAAAATTACAAGAAAATGACTAGATTGAACTTACCAATAAAGGACCGAAAGTTTGAATACCTAGCTTGGTTTTATCCTTTTGTTTTCTTTTCAAATTTGGTGAAGAAGAAGAAATATGAATGACAACATCCACTTTCTTCACTTTTTTATACTTAAATTATATGTTAATAATCATAATTAATTTAATTAAACTAAATTAATTAATCTAAATCAAAATTAATCAACTTAATGGATTTTAACAATCCTCCACCACTATTTTACCATTTAAGAATGGTCTAATTGCCCATTTGGTCCTTTGATTAATTAAAAAATTATAGCAATAAAATTTTACAACTTTTACAATCTAGTCCTTATACCTTAATTAACTATCAATTTGACAAAATTAAAGGACCAAACTTTAATAAACTTTAATACTATCCTTGTAAATATTATCAAACATTGAAAATGGGATTCTGAAATTGTCGTTGTCGACATCATTAAAAATCAGGCTATTATAGAATCATTTAGTGAAAGTTGTGATAGTGATAGTGAATTTAGCAAACACGATGAAATTAATAGTAAGGAATGTTCATAAGAGTCTATGAATTTAGAACTTGAAACATCATCTCCTCCAAAGAATTGTATTATGATGAATTAAATATTGAAAACATTGTGAGGGGGATATGGGAAGTGAGGATAATTCATATAAAAAGATTGAGAGAAAAGAGACCTTGAACAATAAAAGTCAATTTGATAGTTGAACTTTGGTGAGTGAAAATTCATGAGATAGAATTCAAGAGTTGTCCTCAAGATGAAAAAAAAAAGAATGAAGAGAAAAAAGATATCTATGTTGGATCTAGTACCCTTCATGTAGTATTTTTGTCTATGTACACTTGTATTTTTTAAACAAATTGGTTTAATAAAACATTCGTTGATTAAATTAATATTCTTTGTATATTTTCCTCAACGAGTTTTTACATGCAAAGCAAATATCGGCTCATTGATTATCTAACATTTAAATAATACTAAACGGTATTACGTGGTCGTATTGTAATACGGAAAGACAACTTATATTATTAGATAATTGAACATATCCTTAGTTTAATTGAAAATGAGCTAACCGATTGAAAGACTAATATGTTGGTTTAAATTATAAAGTGTTGTGTCAAAAGTTTAGGAAGCACATATAATTGGACCCAATACATGAGCGGCCAATTTATCCCTCATGTAACATGAAGGGACGACAACTCTAGTCAAATTATGAGGATGTGTCACCCCCTCTTTCTCAATTAGACTGGGAGTATGTTTTCTATTTAAAATAATATTATTTATCAAAGGCTTGTTTAATCAAGATTCTTGTACTTTCCTCTATAAATAGAGAGCACCAATTGACCTAAAAGAATACTTCATACATTATGCACATATTGTTATTCTACCAGAAAGTAGTAGTAATTTATTTACTTAAAATAAATTCTATACAATATTTACCGATTTTACAGAGTGAGAACTTACTTTCCTACTAAAAGCAAGTAAATTGTTTTCTTTTCTCTGTTTTCGTTCGTATTGCTCGAGCCCAAACTCAATGCAATTCGTGGTATGAGAATAATGGAGAAAGTTGTTCGGTTCAAAGAATCTGTCTCGCACAAAGCACAGATACTATTCTAGTCTGGGGTTTATTACTATAAATATCACAAAATTGCTCGGTTTTGAAATTTTTTAAAACATCCGCTATAACTGTAAAAACTATTTTCTTAACTGATTTTTCTAACAACCTATAGATTTAGAGAAGACATTTTCACTCATGACTGATAAAATGTTAGCAAGACCTTCAACTTCTTCCACTCCTATTTCCCTGCCTGACTTCCCTCTCAAATCTCATTCAGCAAAAAAGATTTCATCCCTTTATGAAGTAGAATATCTAGGTGAACGAGATAAAGTTCAACCCACTGATCTTCCTACTGTAAATCCTTATGCTGCATATAGAAAATCTGCCTTTTCTCCTATCAAGTCTATTAGAACCTTGATAAAATGATCTACTAAACAAGTAAGGGAATATATTCCAGCCTCAAGGTTTGATAGTTACCATATTACTGCAGCTTTGCCAGAACAATTTGTTACCCCTAGAAATTCCAGCAGAATTTCCAGCAGAATGGGCTCGTGCGGGATATACTCATATCTATTCTGGAGCTATCCGATTAGCTCTAAATTATCATGGTATAGCTGGAAAGCCTGTAGTGGCAAGAATTGTATTATTAGATTCCAGATATTTAGAATATCAAAATGTTTGTATTGCTACTATTGAAACAATTTTGAACTCAGGCATTATTACAGTTACACTTTTCCCAAACTTCACCATGGCATTGGCAGACCCCAACTTAACTACAGCTTTAAAAGTCCAGATCCAGATTGCGGGGGCACCACAAGTAGCATCAGCTATTGCCATAACTCTTCACTATCAAATTGTCTACAGGATTCAAGACCATGCTTTTAATCTGTCAAGGCATCGAACATATGACTCTCTACTTATCTCAACAAACACAAATGATCAACCTCATTGTGTTCACGTTCCAAGGAAGATTCCTAAGAAGGAACTCATCAAACTTCTCCCAGAAAAATAGATCACCAACTATGAACAACTCATTGAGCATAGCCAACCAATCCAGTCGACTACAAGTAAAATCACATCGAAGGGAGATAGAACAACCGATATCAAGTTTGACCACAGTCATCTTCACAATCTGAAAAATGCTAATATTTTTCCTACACAACTAATGATGCAACCTATTGAAAGCCCTATAAAAGAATGATTAAGAAGATCCAGATTGTTGCTGTACTTTATGTGAACCTGGTCCAGAAAGAAGTCTAATACAAAGTTTTTCTGTAGATGGAAAACCTTTGTATATGTTTAAAGATGACATAACTGGACACTGTCCTTGGGCTCTTAACTGCTCATATGAGCTATGTGCTGATGACAGAATGAGTGCCTGGATTGATAGCATGGATAGAACTGAATCAAAGCTAGGAAAGAAAAACAAAAACAAAAAGTTTACTCAATCTGAGTTTTACAGAAGATGGATGGAAGGAGATCCATACATTGGTCCACTTGGTGAAGATAATGGTAAATTTATTTACCTTGTTGACTACTCATCTCATAAATCTTTACCAGATAAACAGGTTCCTCTAGAACCTTGTAATCTTTCTCCTCCTTCTTCAAAACCATCCTTTCCACCTCCTCCACAAAATTCAAACTTTTCATGAAAACAAAACCCTTTCCCTCAACCCTGCTACAAGAAAATAAACAAGTGGGTTAAGAAAAACCCAGACTTTCTTGCTCCTAATGAACCAGCTTCTACTGTATGCATGACGCAACCGACTGCATCATATGATAAAGAATTTCCTCCTCTTGAAGAGTATTCAGAAAAAAAATTATACCTATGCACCAAAGATTCTTTCAAAGATTCAGACAGATATTTCAAGTGCACCGACAAAAATAAGTGCTGCCGAAGCTACTCTTAATTGGATGAAAATAATGCCTTAAAAAAGATTGATTCAAAGATCTCAGCTGTTGAAGCAAAGGTGGATGATAATACTAAGATGGTCAAATATCTTATTCATTTTTTACAAAAAAGGCTAAATAAAGTAGCAAGAGAACCAGCAGCACCAGGACAAGATTTCTTTTCTAATCTTGCTCAAAGAGAGAAAGAAATAAAAATTTTGAAAGATCAAATCAAAACTCTTTAAGAAACAGGAAAATTTCCTGAACCAGTTCAAAGAGCAGAAACAATTGAGTTGTTCCCTTCTGTCAGACAAAGAAGTTCTCTTCCAATAGAAGGAGTACGAATTACTTTCCCAGAATTTCCATAACATACTAAACCAAGTACGTATGAAATCTTTCTGGAAATAAAGAAGCAGGAAGCTGAAAAGAAAAAGAAAAAAGCCACTGAAGATGTTAAGATAGCCAGTGAAAGTGAAGCTTATCAGACAGAAAAGAAGCTTGGAAAGAGGCCAATCTCAGAAGAATCTCCACAAGTTTCAAAATCTCTGATGATTCAAGATGGACACCAAAATCCTTTAACAGCCTTTTTGAAGGATTATAAAGAGTCCACAATCTCAAGAATCTCAGCTTTACAAAATCAACAACAAGAATCAGATACTGAAACTGATTCATGGGAAAATTCAAGTACGCCAGAAGAATCTGAATCTTCATCAGAAAAACAAACAGAAACAGATGATGAAAATCTCCTAAAATCCTTCCAAACAACTAAAATGGAAGAGCCAAGTGATGAAGAAATGCCAGAATCATCTTCTGCGCCACAGATACATTATACAATACCAAAGACTTCCATTGGAAGAACCACTTTCACTCTTAATGACTTACCACCCTAAAAATAGCCAGACAGAATCCAAGAATTCCATTTCTGGTTAGAAACTCGTAAGCTGACCGAGGATAACAATTACAACATTCTTATGGAATTTGTTTCCAGATTCACTGGAATGTTACGAGATTGGTGGAATGCTATTACCCAGCATGATCAAATGCAGTTTCTAGTTATCCAAGATCTGGCCCAGCCAATTAGAATTATACACCAACATTTTGTAAGAAACCTCGAAGATTTATTGACACTGAAAAAAAGAGAATTCTACAAAAGAAAGTGCTGTTCATATAGCAAAAAGGATTTAGCAAAGCACTTCAAAGTAATAACCAGATTATTTTGTACTTTGGGCTTAAATCCAAATCTCAAGCCAGTTATCCTTTCATCTCTTCCTGATCCACTTCAAGTTGCAGTCAACCAAGCCCTTCAAGACAAAATAAAGATATTTTCCAATTAACAGTTGGAGAACTTCAACAAGAAGTCTTTATTACTTTAGAAGATATCTGCAATAGAAGGATGATATTTAATGATTATCTCCATGGTGACAAGAAGCTTTATAAAGCCTGTGATGATTCTCATCTGAAGTACAAGTGCGCAAAAGATCAGTTATGTGACTGTCGCACCAAGAAAAAGAAACATTTCAAAAAACATTCTTTTTCAAAAAATACTTCAAGATGGAAAGGAAAGAAAAAACCTCAATGGAGATATCTCAAGAAAAAATGAAAAATAACAACAAAATCTGATTGATGTTACATCTGTAATAAAAAAAAGACATTTCTCAAAAAACTGTCCAAAAAATAAAAATAAGTCCAAGAAGGTTGCACAAATGGTTAGACAATCAGGAATCAAATTACGAGAAGAAGATGGTATAGAGTCTATTTGCTTTATTGAAGAAGAACCTTCAGACAAAACAATTTGTACTATTCCTACTTATCTCAGTGAATCCTCAGAGCCAGGATCAGATTATTCAGATATACAGATGATGCCAGCTCAAGTCTAAAAAATTTTGACTGATACAGTCCCAGTTCTTCAAGTACCAGTCAAAATCTATTTAGACAAATATAGTAAACCCATTACTATAATTGCCTTTATAGATACTGGAGCAGCAGAAGCCATTATGAATCCAGATGTTTTACCTTCAGAATAGTGGAAACCTCATGTAAGGTACTTTAACTCTGCTGTTGATCACCCCTTTGCTACCCTTCTGATTAGTAAGCCTATTACTATTCAGTTCTTCCCAGGCTGTTGTATCAGAACTACAGTACTGGGTTCAAAACTCCCAGGAAAAGATATTGTAGTAGGTTTTGACCTCTACATAAAATCCCAACATTTGAGAATACTCCCAGAATGAGTTAGATTCAAAAATATTTTCCAACCCTTTGTGACAATACTAAAACTCTTTGCCATCTAATCAGAAAAAATCCTTCAAACCATTCAGGAATTAAAAACACAATCATATGCAAATTCTCATTTAGAATTCCTGAAAAAATGCCCAAATCCCTTGTGAAAAAATCCAGAATTCTTTATTAACCTGCCATTCAAGAAAAATGAAGATATTAATCCAACAAAGGCCAGTCATCAAGGAATGAATCTAGATCATTTATTGCTAGCAGAACAATAATGCAAAGAACTACAATAGCAAGATCTGATTGAGCCATCAAATTTCCAATGGGCATATGAAGCTTCATATGTGAATAAAAGATCTGAGCAAATCAGAGGAAAGTTAAGATTGGTAATAAATTATCAACCTCTTAACCATTTCCTCCAAGACAACAAGTTACCTCTGCTAAACAGAAATTCACTTTTTTCAAGTCTGGCTAAGGCAAAAATTTTCTTCAAGTTTGATCTCAAAACGGGATTTTGGCAACTAGGAATACATCCTAATGACAGATCAAAAATAGCATTTTATATTCCCAACAGACACTTTCAGTGGAAAGTAATGTCGTTCGGATTAAAAACAGCTCTTTCACTCTTCCAGAAAGTAATGATAAAGATTTTTCAACATTTGATGGAAAATGCTTTGGTCTATATTGATGATATCTTGCTCTACAGCCAAGATGAAGAATCTCATTCTCAACTCCTTGAAGATTTCAAATCCCTTATTTTTAAATATGGGATAATGCTTTCAGAAAAAAAGGTGCAGATAAACAAACCAGAAATTGAGTTTCTAAGAATTGAGCTGAAAAATGGAAGATATTCTCTAGGTCCTCATATTGCCCAAGAACTTCTTAAGTTTCCATCTGAAAACTTGTCCTTCAAACAGGTACAACAATTCTTAGGGATTGTTAATTATCTTAGATATTTTATTCCTAAAGTTTCTAAGTATATTAACCCCCTGACAAAAATGCTGAAGAAAGAACTCCTTTATAGTCATCCTCTCAAACAAGAACTGTTCAAAGATTGAAAGAGCTGACCCAGGATTTGCCTCCACTCCAAATTCCTTCTAACGGAAAAAAGATTTTACAAACAAATGCCAGTGATAAATATTAGAGTGTAATTCTATTTGAAGAAAGAAATGGCAAGAGACATCTCTGTGGATATAAAAGTGGAAGATTTTCAGATGCAGAAATTCATTATCACTCCACTTTCAAAAAAATTCTGGCAGTCAAAAAAGGTATCACAAAATTCAAATTTCATCTTGCGGGATATCATTTTCTTGTTGAAATGGATATGTCATCTTTTCCCCAAATGCTCAAATTCAAACAGAAAATAGTCCCTCATCCTCAACTCTTTCGATGGGCTGAATGGTTTTCCCAGTTTAACTTTGATACCAAGCATATAAAAGGTAAGGAAAATGTCATTGCTGATTTTATTTCTAGGCCTAAAACTAAAGTCTTTGCCTACAGAAGAGTTTTCTGGCCTAGACCCATCATGATGTATAGACCATCCTCCTCATCTTCTTCATTTCCTACTTCTTATCCTGTTGCTCCAAACCTTAATCCAAAATTCCCACTAGAGATAATGACCCTGGTTTAACAAGGAAACTTTCATCCAAAGACCAAAGAAATAATGTTTCAATATCAAATTTATGTCTTTAAAAATTTTGGAGGACTTATCCTTAAACCATGGGGTGTGCATCCTGATTATCCCTTTATTCATCCCATCAAGTTCTAATTTGTGGAACAACCTGATGAATTAAAATGGTTATTGTGGTACCTCACTCATCTTTATCACATAGCCATACAATTCCTCACTTCTGATCTCCGTTATTTTCTGACAAAGGCCATTAGAGGAAATATTGAACCCCAACATCAAAACTTCTTCACTTTTTTATGTTGGTTCCATCCTCTGACACAGTGGTTAAACATAATTAACCAATATTGTCAAGAAAATAAGGGAAACTACATGATCATTATCTTCTATAAACCTTAACATATTGTTCAACGTGGAAGATCAACTCAGTTAGGATCCTTTCCTACTGCCTGGATTCACAAAGTTCTTGATGATGATATTAGAAAATCTAACTACCATTACAGGAATGTACAAAAGTTCCTTTGTTAGCTCAATATAATTATTCCATTTGAGATATCGCCTCCTCCAGATATTGATGCTCCTTGGGACACATGGCCAATAAAGTATAAACCTTATCACAAAGGAATCTTAAAAGCCATTCAAGATTACTATGAGAGCATCACAAATCCTTCAGAATGGTCTCAAGAGTACCCGTGGTATTGTAGTCAAATCAGTCTTTCAAAGATGAATCAAGAACAAGAAAATAATAAAGAAATGGATAAAGACATGACAGCAAATAGTGAAGATTCCATGGACAGTGCCCAATATCCCCACTCAAACGCTAACAGCTGAAAGCAGTCACTCAAAATCAGCTACTTTATGTCTATAATACTGTTTGCTTTATGTAATGATGTCTATAGTACTGTTTGCTTTATGTCTATAGTACTGTTTGCTTTTTGTAATAATGTGTATAGTATTGTCTGCTTTAGTACTATTTGCTATTTTGTTGTATTATCTCTCTTTCAACTATAAAAGGAGATGATATTAGTTTGTAAGTATCATCGAGTTTTCCCCTAATAAAATATCAGAGTGTTTTATTATCCATGGCTTTCTAAATTTTCTATGTTTCTCTAAGACTTCTTCTTCTCAGAAAACTTTAGATGAGTTAACAATGAATTACAATAGAGTATGCTCTGTGCTTGTCATATAATGGATCCTGCACAACAGAAATATTGAAATTCTGATCAATCATAACAATATTGCTGAGGATAACATATGACTCTTGAATTAAGGGTTTGTAGTTAAAAGACAGTGCCTGTTTGAATGACCCAAAAGGAGAGGTCTGTGTTTTGGCGTAGCATACCTGCTACAAATTCTTCTTTCTTGCAATCCCTGTGCTTATCCTCCCCCGTATTTTGATTATTTAATTAATAAAACCACTTTTTGGAGTATTTTATTATACAAGATTCAATTCTTATTTTTATTCAAAAGATTCTTTTTACATATTATTGTTTTAGATTTGGGGGAAGTTGTTCAAATTCCAGATTGCCAATAACTTATTCTTGAAAGGTCAATTAGAGTCATTGATTGAATTTGTCGAGAAATCTTTTTCAAAAAGTTCAATCAAACATTTATCCTTATCTTTATCTTCATCAATTTATCTATTCCATCTTTCACGTTTTTTATCTTATTTAAGTTTTCGTTATCTTTACTGGTTAAATTCGTTTGATTCAGATTGCTTGCAATTTTTTGTTCTTAAATTTCAAGAACTCTTGTTCAAGTCGGTTTTCTTAAAAATAAGTCACTAATCATTCGAGCTTAATTCTATCCTCTTATTCTTTCTTCCATTCGATTTTTGCTATCAAATTCTCATCTTTCTTTGTTTTTTTTTCCAGGTTCGAAACTTTCCTTTGTTTGCTGCCCTTTTTTTTAAAAAAAAAAATTCAACATTATCAAATAATTTTTTTCTTCCTAAATTTAAAATAATTCACCTTAAATATTCTTTTAAATCTTAATCCTTCAAATAGGGAGAAAAAAATTCATACAAAACATATAATTCAATATTTTTTTCTCTTTTCATTAACGGAGTTCAGGATTTAAGGCTCGAGCTCGACCCAACCCAACTATTTTTAAGTTTATAATACTTTTATCTTATCTTATCTTATCTTATCTTATCTTTATATATTTTATAATTTTTAACACATTAAAAAAATAAACCTATACTAAATATATAATATAAATATTAAAATAATGTTAAGATGACTATATAAAAAATTTAATAAATAAAAATATATAAAATTATTAAATATTAAATTAAAATAATATAAATATTTTTAAAAAATTAAAAATAATATGGGCATGTCAAAAATAGGCTTGGGTTAGTCTTTTGCGGGTTTGAAAAAAATTTTAAGCCCGTATTTCAGGTCGAACCAAGCTTAGACAAATATAAAGTATATTAATATTAAGCCTAGGCCCGACCTGGTCTGATCCTTGAACACCTCTAATTATGCAAAATGTGAAGTTTATAGGTTACATGTTTTTTTCCTGACAATTAAATAATGTTTATATGGTAAACTTATTGTAAACTTAAAGAGTAGAAACACCATGGATTAAGGATTTAATTATTAAATTTTGTTTGATTAGTAAGACATAAGAAAGTGAGAGATTATATAAAAAGAATTGATTCGATGTAAGAAAAAGGGGAAATATATATATATTGTAGTTACTTGAATTTTGTATCATTATTTTAAAGATTAAGATTAAAAAAACAATTAAGGTGGGTTAAATTTTAAATTATGACAAGTACACCTGTTCATGGGTCGAGTTATTTGTCCAGGTTCGAAGGTCCGTTCGGAAAATATATTTGTACAAAATTTAAGACCTTTTTATATGAGCCAGGCGTTGAGTAAGATTTTTTTTTGCTTAAGCCTGGCCTAGTCCGAATATTATGTTATAAAACAATATTATATTAATTATATATATTTATATTTGTATTAAATTACTAACCTAATAACAATTAAATCACCTAAAAATTTTAAAAATTTATCCAACTAAATAACCCAACCCTAAATATAAAATTTTATTAATACAATAAAATATTTATTATATTTATAGTGTTTTTTAATATATTTTTAATGTGTTAGAAAATTTTCATTTTAGTATTTTTTAGAGCATTTAGTGAATTCTATTCTTTTTTAAAAAATATTTTTAAATAAAAATTAATCTAACATAAACACATTTTTCAGGCCGAACTAGACTCAAACTTAAAAGGTTGATCTAAATACATTACATTAACTCAACTCAAATCTAACTCAACCCGACCAAATTTATGAGTACAAGATTTACATTTTTTAATGATGTTGATACCTCGTATGATTTTAGTCAATCATGTACAAGCGAGGAGAACAGTAATTAAAGAAGGATAAGTAAAAAAAACCACTACAGTAAATAAAATAAAATAAAATAAAAGTCGTTGTAGGGATAATTTATATGTGCGTATACACTATATAATGAGGGTTGATTAAGAACTTATAAATTATCAAGAGTTTTTTATATATAAAAATAAATATTATTTTAAGTGTAATATTTTTTATATTTTTATGAATTTAGGAACAAATATTCATTATTTTAATTTCAAATAAAATATAATTAAAAAATTAATGAATAACTTGTGACTATCAAAGATCAAAGATAGATAAATAAGAGAACTATGTGTGATGGCCTAATGGTCAAAAATATTTATTATCACAGATGTGGTCTAAATTTGAATCATATTAATTACGTTAGTTATTTAGATTTTACCTTATTATGGTAAGTAAAAAAAATAGATTAGTGGGAGAGTGGCATCAAGCAGTAATTTAATGAAATAAAATAAGACAAAATGAGAGCAAGCCATAATTGACTTTCTCTGTTCTTTTTTTAATTCAAAGTTGGAGACTGGCAGAGAACAGCTATTTGATCAAATAAATATTATTTTCTAAACACTAATTATTTTCCTCTTTTACATTTCCCACATGAAATATAATTAAATTGTTATACTCTAACTGATTATTAATATAGTTAAATTTATTGTATTAAATTTGTTAATATCACATTTTATCATTAAAAAAAGGAGTCAATTATTAAAATAGTCATTTTTATTTTTCTCAGGTTATATTTTAATCACTTATATTTGAAATGTTATGTTTTAGTCACTTACGTTATCATGTTGTAACATTTTAGTCACTAAGTCATTAATTACCATTAATGGTGTATCAGTAAGTTAACGTGGCACATTAAATCATCATTTCAAACAAAAATTTTAGGTTAAATTATATAATTGGTCCCTATATTTTTTCGGTTTGAGTAATCTAATTTCTTACTTTTACATTAAAAGAGATGGAGAATGGAGGAAATTAGAGGGAGAAGCAGAAGAGAATGAAAACTAAAGGAAAAAAGAAAAGAAAAGTTAAAAGAACATAAAATAATAATAATAATAAATTGCTCAAAACAAAAAAAAATATGGGTACCAATTGTATAATTTAACCTAAAATTTTTGTTTGAAATGATGATTTAACGTGCCATGTCAGCTTACCGTTACACCGTTAACGGCTCAGTAGCTAAAATATTACAACACGTTAATGTAAGTAACTAAAATGTAACTTGGGGAAAACAAAAGTGACTATTTTGATAGTTTACCCTAAACAAATCTCATTTGATAGTCATGTAATCAATGAAACAATATTATAATATAAATGAATTTAATAAAACAATATTGAAATGTTAACAATTAAATTTACATTTTTAGGTTCGAAAAGTGGAGAAATTAAATTATTGAAAATAAAAATAAGAGACTAAATTTTAAATATATAAATTTTGGACTCCACAAATAGGATCGATGATTGACCAGTATTCTATAGTGGTATAGTAAAATATTAAAAAATATATATTTAAAAAAGAGACACATATCAATTTTTTAAAGTTGCTTATCGAATACAAAAAATAGATACCAGTGTACCAAATACTCGCCCCTATCATAATACTTGTAAATATATAAATGAAATTCAATAATAAAATAAAGACAAAAATAAAATAAAATAAAAAGTTTAAAACCAATTAAGTATCATAATATAAATATACAATGTAAAAAAGGGCTTAATCATAAACTTTTAAAACAAAAAAGATTTTAAAAAATAATTATTCCAAAATGAAAATATTTGATGTTAAAGTTTTGACTTTTATTTATTACATTTTATATTTAATATATATAAATATTTAATGTTAAAGGTTATCAAAAATTATTTTAATCAAGTTTTTGATAATTAAATTTATTGAGATGTGATGAGTGTTTTCTTGTGTGTCCATTCAGATGGATTAATTTTATATATTTATATGATATAGGCAGGTCTTCATGTATGATGATACGTACTCTACCTTAAGGTTAATATGTGTATACTTGAAGTGAATCTGTATGTTATGCATGTGTGATCTCATACAAAATGCGGATCAAGATCCAACAGTCAAACGAGTCAATGGGTTAATAATAGTTAGTATCGTAACAGAATGAGAATAATGAAACACAATGAATTAAGGGATTTAATTATTAAGGTAGATGCTTGAATTTTGTCTCATTATTTTAAACAGATTTTTTAAAGGAAAAAAACAATTAAGGTGAATTAAATTTTGAGTTAAGATATTTTTGTTTATGAGAGAGAGAAAATAAATTAAAGAAGGATCAGTCAAAAAAGACCGCAAATTTTTTATTTTAAAAATTAGACAGCCAAGAAATATTTCTCAAATTGAATGTATTATTTTTACTTAATTTATTTTAATTCAAATTTGGAGACTGGATTAAATAAATATTATTTTCTAAAACAACAGTACACTAATTGTTTTTTCTCATTCACATCTCCTACATGAAATAAGTTTAAATAAAATCTAAGTTGCTATACTCTTTTTCATATTTAGAATTTAATTTTTTTAAGATTTTTTTTACTTTTTTGAATTAAAAAATTCAAATCTTAATTATTAAAATCGCTATAATTATTATGTTAAATTCATTAAAAAGATATTTTAACATAAAAATATATATTCATTTAATACTCATGTAATCAAAAAAATAACATTATAATAGAATTTTTTTAAAATATTAAAAAAAATGTTTATATTTTTTAAAAAGGTAAACTCATAAATTTATTAATTTATTCAATGAATGGAACCGTACCATTTAAAGAGAAAAAAGAATAGCAAAACTTGTCGTGGATGGTGAAAGATAAGCTCCATCAATATAACAAAGGCTTTAGCCTCAGCATCAATAGAACATTATGATACGCTGACAATTGGCTTTGTCACAACTCAAGCACGACATATCTGGAGTGATTACAAGTACTTAATACGATAAGGAAATTAGCCCTGGATGGTCCAAAGTGGCGAGCAAAAAATAGACAAAAGAATCGAGCATTTACCAAACTAAAGAGGACGAAAACAAAATCATCCCTAAAATCACTTGTAAAATTAAGATTACATGCATAAATAAGACTAAAAAAATATGCTACAAGAATAGATAAAAACTTCTAAAAATAAAGACTTATTAAACAATGAAAGAACAAACAAAAAAAAATAAAACTTAAGACAACACGGGTCCAAATCGACACATGAAATCATTTATTATTTTGAAATATTTTCAAAACGGAGAAGTTGATGACAAGTTATCCACTTTCCAAGAAAAAACTACTGGTGGCCAGTCGAGTATTAGCGAATGACATGCACCATCATCTATTCATTACAACTTGTAAAAACAATAAAGATGCCTACAAAATAGATCTACAAACTGAAAAGAAAGAAAGCGAGTATAGTGAATGAGAAGAAAAAAGAAAAAATGGTTGACGGGAGTGGAAAAAGGAGGGCAATAGCCAACCTGAAAGCTGACACCGTCACTGAACAAAATGAAATTAAACTTAATTTTTAAATGTAGAAAGTAAAGAGATTAAATTATTTATAAAATTTAAATTTCAAATATATATATAAAAATTTAACTAATCAACCAGAGGCGATTCTAAGGGGGTTGGCATGGGTCCGGCCCCCTAAAATGAAAAATTGTCATTTAGGTCTTTTAATTTTAAAAAAAAATAAATTAATAAAAATAAAGTTGCACTTTGACTCCCTTAAAATTATAAAAATTCAATTTAATATTTTAAAAATTATAAAAGTATAAACTATAAAAAATTAAAATTTTATTCTATCCCTAAAATATTGTTCTGTCTTCACTCTTGTAATCAACCATAAAACATTATTACCATTCAACCATATTTTTTTTATAATATTATCAACAATTTGGCGTTTTTCTAGTCCATTATCATTCAAACATTCAAAGTTTTCTATTTTTATAGCATTATAAAATTTACAACAATGTCATCAAACTTTTTGTTTTAGTCAACGGCGGCTAGTTTCCTCTCTCTCTCTCTCTCTCTCTCACTCTCTCTCAGCATCACCCTTTTTTTCACATCTTCAAAGCGTCTATATAAGCATAAGCAATCCTTCACTTTTAACACAACTTCACTGACTTTCCCTCATTTCACTCTTAAACTCTAAACCCCAACTCTCCAGATTTCATATTGCAAACGATGGCGTCATTGGATTCAAAAGAATCACCTGCCAATAACCCAGGCCTTCATTTTCCCCCTGACGAAGCCACCAAAGGCTACATCATGCAGCAAACCGTAAGTTCCTGTTTTGGGTGTTTACAATATGTACATCGCTATGCCTTTCAAGGGAATTAATGTACTGTTTTTCTTTTTGCAGATGTTTCGTATTAAGGATCCAAAACGTACTCTTGAATTTTATAGTCGTGTTTTGGGCATGACGTAAGTTATATGTCTCTCCTTCTTCTTTTTTACTCTTCTTTTTCTTAATTTAAGCCAAAAATTTAAGACGTTTTGCATCATAAAATTAAACAAATATCTTTTAAAGTCAAAATGAAAAGTATTCTGAGTTAAATTATATATTTTTTCTTATTTATCTCTTCTAAGCTTATTTATAAACACTTTTATTATAGAATTTATTTTCAAAATTGATTATTTCTAAAATAAAACGCTTGTATTTGATTTGATTGTTAATGGAATCCATGAATACATCCTTTTTCAGGTTGCTTAACAAAGTGGATGTTCCATATATGAAAATGACATTGTATATGATGGGATATGAGGTAAAACTGATTTAATTATATTGTAAGAAATTGTCTTCTTATTGGTCTCATTTCATTGTGCTATCATCTTTACTTATTGGTTTTGGGTGCCACCATTTGGGTAAATTTAATTATGTTTGATTCTAAATGCATGTGTTTCCTTGGATGTAGGATGTTTCATCAGCACCAAATGACCCAGTTGAGAAAACTATTTGGACATTTGGAAGACCAGCTACTATGGAACTAACACAGTAAGAATACATTATTTTTAGAAAATGAAAAATTAAGCCACCTTTTGATTTGGCAAAGTTATCATTTTTCTGTACATGATTGTTAAAATCGAATCGGTTCAATTGATTCTATCGATAAAATATCGATTGACCGAGTAAAAGAGTTATTGAAAGATCATTTTAAATTGAATTTAAGTTAGTTTAAATATTTAATTTTTTGGTTTTTTTATTATCTTGTAATGGTTGAACTAGTTAAATCAGGAACTAATTTTTACAACATTAATTTAATAGTTTAATGTTTGCTACAGCTTTTGGGGTACCGAAAACGATCCTGAATTCAAAGGATACCACGATGGGAATTCAGAACCTATTGGCTTTGGTATGCATAGTTTTTGCCTCTTTTGCAATGTTATTCTTCCAAGTGTTTACGTTTATAAATTAGAAGTTGAGACATTTTGATGGCATATACCATTCTTTTGTTTTGCCTTATTGAACTCCAAAAGTGATTGCAATAGGAGAAAATATTTATAATATATGTATTAATAGCCGTCCTTAAAATATATGAGAAAACTTTAGAAAAAAAAAACAAGTATAATCATGCCACATACATGGTTGTATCTGATATTCACCTTCGAATTACTGTATTCCTTTCCAGGGCACATTGGCATTACCGTGGATGACATGTACAAGGCATGCGAGAGATTTGAAAGTCTTGGAGTAGAATTTGTCAAAAAACCAAGCGATGGTAAATCATCTCATCTATATTAGCAACCAAAGTTATGTCTGAGATATTTCCTTTTGGATTTTTGTTTTTTAAAATGCATCAATTCATGTCTTATTTGCCAATATGATTTGTAGGTTTTGCATTCATCAAGGATCCTGATGGTTATTGGATCGAAATCTTTGATTTGAAAGGAATTAGACAAATAGTTAACAGTTTAGCTTAAGTTAATGCTTCACCAAGTTCAGGTAACTTTTTATTGCTTATCATCTTTGTACATCATTGTAAATTGATCTGACACATTTCGATATTGATGCAGGAAATTGATCTGACAAACTCAAGTGAAATCTTAATTGAAGCACATTTCATTCTAGTTATGTTTATGTTTTCTTTATGTTTGATGTGTATAACAAGTAAGGTGAAAATAAAGAGTTTTGTAAGAGAAAATTCAACCTTGAAATTTACTAAATTCTATTTATATTACATATAAATTTGTATGCCAATGTATCATGTACGTGCTTTACAAAGTCATGAATGAAGTAGAAAAATAAGTGATGAAAATGCAAAAACTTCCGATAGTTGAATCATTGAATGGGGCAAAGCAAAAGTATTTTCTTTGAAATTATACTCTTGAATAGAAATACAAGACCTTACACCTTCTTATTGGATGTCGGCAATTTTTGGTGTAAAATAAGATAAAAATGACACTTCATATATCAAAACGAGAAAAAAAAATGTTCAAATACCAAAGTGAGAAAATAATATAATTCAAGAATTATATTATGACTTAAACCTTAATTAGTAAGGTGGAGAAACTTGAGCGCTTTTTATGAATTTGTTACCAATATTAGTACTATCATCCAATCTTAGTGCTATCATCTATCAATGGTCAATACTATTAATACTTTAAAAGTTACCATTAAAAACGTTATCAATTTAGACCTACTAATAACATTATAAAAAAGTAAATAATTAAATTAAATTAAATTAAATTAAAGTGAAGGATTAAATTTCAAATTTTAAATAGTTAAGTGGACTAAAACTGGAATTAGATCATAAAACTAAAACATATGAAAACTTCACCATAGAAATTGGTCTACTCTTTGCCCTCGCCTACACCCCCATGAGGAAAGATTGTATAAAACTATTATCCCTATCTCTTTCCAATAAAAGAATGACTCCTGATTTTCAGCCTACAATTGGCAAAGTAGAATTATAAAAAACAACTCTTCAAAATCCATTTTTGTTAGATAATCACTCATCAAATTGAAAACTCAAGTTAGATTATGATTTCAGTCTCGAATTTGATGTTTAATTTGATATTTTAATTAGTTTGTATATCCATGCAATATACAAATTGATAGTGTATATTATTTAAAAATTAAATTAATTAAAAATTTTAATGTATAATATTATTATTGTTATTTTTATGAATAATATAGAACTATCCTTAATTCCTTCCCAAGTCATTAATAGGAGGATAATACGTTTCAACGTATTCAAACCTATATCCTCCTACATTATTAATGTCGATACCAATTAAATTAAGACTCAATCCGAAAAATGTGTTTGTTATTTTATACAGCATGATTACAACAATTAATATAAAGAGATTAAAATTCATATAGTAGAGTATGATGTGACTACTATGAATAATCAATTTGTTTAATGCATTTATTAATTTTTAATTCAAGTGGGAGAGTGGGAGAAGCAGTAATTTAATGAAATAAAATAAAAATCCCTAAAATATCACCATTGAAACATTCAAAGAACAAAAACAACGAAACAAGTTTTTTTTTTTTTTTAAAAAAACAAAAGTCGGACATTTTTATTGAAGTAAGACAACGATATTTTAAAAAAATAAAAAATAACTAAATAAAATATAATTTCTAAAGCTTAAACTTTCCTCTTCTAAAATTCAGAATACTAACAAGAAAAGCTCCCAAACAAGTAAGTTTGTAAAATATATAAAATATGACAAAATGAGAGCAAGCCATAATTGACTGAATTCTTTTTATTATAGTTCAAAGTTGGAGGCTGGCAGAAAACAACAATTTCATTAAATAAATTGTATTTTATAAACATTAATACACTAATTGTTTCCCACGTTACATTAATAAATTTAATCTTCTCCTTTATTAATTTAAAATTTTAATACCTGTTTAATAAAACTATATTCAAATATTCAAACACAAGCGTTATAAAATTTACGAAAATGTGATCAAACCTTTCGTTTTAGTCCTCTCTCTCTCTCTCTCTCACCATCAGCTTAATCACACTTTTTTTTCACATCTTCAAAGCCTCTATATAAGCATAAGCAGTCCTTCACTTTTAACACAACTTCACTAACTTTCCCTTATTTCACTCTTAAACTCTAAACCCCAACTCTCCAGATTCCATATTGCAAACAATGGCGTCATTGGATTCAAAAGAATCACCTGCCAATAACCCAGGCCTTCAGTTTCCCCCTGACGAAGCCACCAAGGGCTACATCATGCAGCAAACCGTAAGTTCCTGTTTTGGGTGTTTACAATATGTACATTGCTATGCCTTTCAAGGGAATTTATGTAATGTTTTTCTTTTTGCAGATGTTTCGTATTAAGGATCCAAAACGAACTCTTGAATTTTATAGTCGTGTTTTGGGCATGACGTAAGTTATATTTTTTTTCTCTCTTAATTTAAGCCTTTTTGCATCATGAAGTTAAATAAATATCTTTTGAAGTCAAAGTTACCTTATCTATTTTTTTCTTTTCGTATTTATCTCTTCTAAGCTTGTTTATAAACACTTTTATTATAAAATCTATTTTCAAAATTGATTATTTCTAAAATCAAACACTTGTATTTGATTTGATTGTTAATGGAATATATGAACACATCCTTTTTCAGGCTGCTTAACAAAGTGGATGTTCCATATATGAAAATGACATTGTATATGATGGGATATGAGGTAAAACTGATATAATTATATTGCAAGAAATTGTCTTCTTATTGGTCTCATTTCATTGTGCTACCATCTTTCACTTATTGATTTTGGGTGCCACCATTTGGGTAAATTTAATTATGTTTGATTCTAAATGCATATGTTTCCTTGGATGTAGGATGTTTCATCAGCACCAAGCGACCCAGTTGAGAAAACTATTTGGACATTTGGAAGACCAGCTACTATGGAACTAACACAGTACGATTACATTGTTTTTTCAAAATGAAAAATTAACCCACCTTTTGGTTCGATAAAGTTATCATTCTTCTATCTTATGGCTTGCTTAACACATGGTTATCAAAATCAAATCAAATCGGTCGATTATACCGATAACATATTGATCGAATCGAGTAAAAAAATTATTAAAATTATTAAAAGATTATTTTAAATTGAATTTAATCTGGTTTAAATGTCTAATTGTTTTAAATTGAATTTAATCTGGTTTAAATGTCTAACTTTTTGCTTTACGATTTTAATGCTATTTTGTAATTGATCTTTCTCTTTTTCTACCAAATTTTTTTTTGGTTTTTTAGTTTTTTTATCTTGTAATCGTTGAACCAATTAAATCAATAACCAATGATTTAACTGATTTAATTATATTTTCGATTTTTACAATATTGAATTAATAGTTTAATGTTTCCTACAGCTTTTGGGGTACCGAAAACGATCCCGAGTTCAAAGGATATCACGATGGGAATTCGGAACCTATTGGATTTGGTATGCATAGTTTTTGCCTCTTTTATGATGTTATTCTTCCAAGTGTTTACGTTTATAAATTAGAAGTTGAGACATTTTGATGGCATATACCATTCTTTTGTTTTGCCTTATTGAACTCCAATAGTGATTGTGATAGGGGAAAATAATCATATGTATTAATAGCTGTATCTGATATTCATCTTCAAATGTATTCCTTTTTAGGGCACATTGGCATTACCGTGGATGACATGTACAAGGCATGCGAGAGATTTGAAAGTCTTGGAGTGGAATTTGTCAAAAAACCAAGTGATGGTAAGTCATCTCACCTATATTAGCAACTAATGTTATGTTTGAAATATTTACTTTCGGATTTTTGTTTTAAAAAATGCATCAATTCATGCCTTATTTGTCAATCCGATTTGTAGGTTTTGCATTCATCAAGGATCCTGATGGTTATTGGATCGAAATCTTTGATTTGAACGGAATTAGACAAATAGTTAATACTTTAGCTTGAGTTAGTACTTCACCAAGTTCAGGTAGCTTTTTATTGCTTATCATCTTTGTACATCATTGCAAATCAATCTAATACATATCAATGTCAATGTCGATGCAGGAAACAATGATATGGCATATGTTGCAGATTCCAGAGTCTACTTCCGTACACTAAATCATGTTTTTTAAAACTTATCGAGGGACAAATTTAAGTGAAATCTTAATTGAAGCACATTTCATTTCAGTTGTGTCTATGTTTTCTCCATGTTTAATATGTATAATAAACAAAGTGAAAATAAAGTATTTTGTAAGAGAAAATTGAATCTTAAAATTTATTAAATTATATATAAATTACATAAAAATTTGTATGCCAATATATCATGTATGTGCTTTACGAAGTCAAGAATGAAGTAAAAAGTAAAACTTCATATGGTTGAATCATTGGCGCAAATATTTTTTAAAATTAAAATATTTATAAAAGTAATATAAAAAAATGCATAATATTAACCCTTATAAGTCAATGTATGTGGGCTAAACTTAACTTCGTTAATTTTTCTCGAATTGTATCTTATTTTGACTTATTTACTATTTTTTCTTGTCGTCCATCTTCTACTTCACTAGTAAATTTTTATTCTAAATATTTATTCATTCGTATTAAATATTCAGAATAAATAAATTTAAAACTTAAACGCATAAAAGTCTTCATGAAGCAAACTTACAACTAGTAATTTTTTTCATAAAAATAGAAATTAATTATGTATGTTTTGGTGTCACGAGAATGTAATATGTCAATTTTCTAACACAAGATTCAAAATAATCACACTAGCATTAATAATTTCTAAATAATAATACTAAATTGCTAACCAATATTCAAGAAATTCAAGATTATATAAATACAAATCAATCCTAATTTCTTAAAGGATTTGTATTAATCAACCTCTAAATTTTTTTACTCAATCAAGGTGTTAGTAATCTCATATAAATTAATATCCCGAAATTATTCAATAAATAAAAAAAATCTTACACAAAAATCTTAATCTATCATAAGAAAAGTCACAATTCTAGTTTTTTTAGATTCAATAAAACTTGAAAAGAAAAGAATAATAGTTACCGAATCAGAGAGACCCGCGTGAAAGTATTGAAAGATTAATCTTACACAAATATGGGTCTAAAATTATACTCAAGCTCTTTATATTTGTAAATGGTTAACCCAATTACATTTCAGGCTCATCCATATTGTTTTTTAAAAAAAAATTAAAATATATATTTATATTACTTTAAATTTAATATGTAATAATTTTACATTTTTTTATTAAAATTATATATATAATTATCTTAGCTTTAAATTTTATGTGTTATAAATTACATAATACATGAAAATAACATAATATAAAATATTTACAAACTTAAAAAATGGGTCAGGCATAGTTGGGCTCGGGCGTTAAATACTCAAGATGAAGTACAGCTCATATTTTAAACAAATTTAATTTTTTTCCTCAAACCCTCCCAAATTTTTGGTGGCCCTTCAAGATTGAACGAATAACTCAACTCATGAACAAATCTAATTACTTAAGTCATAATATAGCCCTTGAATTATATTCATTTTTCGCTTTGGTATTTAATCCTTTTTCACTTTGATAGCTAAACCATAATTTTAATCTTAATTTACCATAAAACAAAAAAATTCTCATTAAGAACATGTGAAGTTACACATTCTCAATAAGACAAAACTGATACTTCAAATATCAAAATGAGAAAAAAAAATTTAGACACCAAAATGAGAAAATGGTATGGTTCAAGAGTCAAATTATGACTTAAACCTTAATTAGTAAGGCGGCGAAACTTGAGCACTTTTTTATGAGTCTGGTAACAATATTAATACTATCATAAATTAACAGTTGATACTATTAACACTTCAAAAGTAACAATTAAAAGTGCTATCAATTTGAACTTACTAATAACATTATAATAGTAGATAATTAAATTATATCAAATTGACTTCAATTACAATATGTAGCACCCCATGCCTGACTATAGTCAGGTCCAAATATAACACACTACATTTGTTGCCAAAATAACTAAGATTGGCTTATCTTGTAAAATTCTAACTCAAGCATCAAATATTATCATATTATATAAACTCTTCATTTCTAAAGCATTCAAATATTTATCATCTGAAGTATAATCGAAACTGGTTCCGATCGGCTGCTCTACGAACTGAATGTTGGATTCTTGTGAAGGGACATTCAAATGTATCGAAGAAAATCATGGAATTCTATTAGATACCTTGTCCCAACCATAGTCATTCCAGAAGTGACAAGTTTTTAGCTAGATGGAAAGGACCAATTTCATAAAACAATGCTGCATTTGGGATGTCCAGTCAGCCAAATCATTACATGCTCCCTTTTGCTGTTCCCAGATTTGAAGAAGTAAAAACATACTGCAAATTTAAATCAGTTCACCAAAAGAATTTAAGAACCTTTTTAGCATACATTGATATGTTCATCAATTTCCTTGAAAAAAAGTACTACTTTGGAAGCAACATAGAAGAACCATGACATATTATACTCAATCTTCACTGCATATATATATGTAAGCTGAATTCTGAAACGAGATCATTTTTCAAAATGAACTTTTGAAGGAAAGTTGAGGACATTTCTTTTTGTGGGAGTGTTCATGATCTTTTGGGAGATTGCAGCAAATCCTGTTTGGTTTATACACAGTTTGATGGAGCTCCACCCCACCCTAGTTGGGGACAGAGTTGCATAAACAGTAACTCAATAATTAAGAAACCCTGCACATCACCTTCTTCACTCTCATTTTCTTACATCTCAAAGCCCCCTTATCAACAAAAGTACCTCCGTTTTTAAAGCAAATTCTTTCATTTTCAGTCATTTCAGTCACAACTCTCAAAACTAAAGTTTGGATCTTTGTAGGATCAAACCCAGTTTGGGTTCTACTCAATGGCATCCATAGCCTTGAAAGAATTAGCTGCCAATAACCCTGGCCTTCATACTTCCCCTTACGAAACCAACAAAGGCTACTTGGTGCTGCAAACTGTAAGTTTCTCTCTCTTTTTTTGGTTATGTTTTTTAAGGAATTTGTGTAATGCCTTTTGTTTTCATTTTCTGTTGGGTTGCAGATGTTTCAAATTAAGGATCCAAAAATCAGTCTTGATTTTTACCCTCGTATATTGGGCATGTCATAAGTTGTAGTACTTCATTTTTCTCTTTTTTATGGGTTTTTTTCCCTAATTTAGCAAAGTCTAGTGGTAGTCGGCTCGTTTTTATCTAATTTGACTTCTTTGTTGGCTGTTTAGAGGTTGTGTCTAAATATCTGAAGTGTTTATACAAATGCAAGTACTACTTTCAACCTTTTTTGATTTGATGGTTAATGGATTCTATGAAAGCTCGTTTTCAGGTTGCTTAAGAGAGTGGATGTTCCTGAATAGAAGTTCACCTTGTATTTTATGAGCTATGAGGTCAAATACTTGATTAGTCTCATTTCTTAGTGGCTCATTGTGCTAGCTAGTCCCATCTTTCAGTTGTTGGTTTAGGTGTCCCCATTTTGGTAATAACAATGATGTTTGGTTCAAAATGCATGTTTTCCTTGGATGTAGGATGTTTCATTAGATTCAAGTGATCCAGTTGATAGAACAGTTAATCATCATTCCTCTGCCTTGCAGTGTGTTTAACACTTGAATGTTTCCTATACAGTAATTGGGATACTGAAAGTGACCAGGAGTTCAAAGGATACCAAACCGGGAATTCAGAACCTTAGGCTCTGGTATGAATAGTTTTTGCCTCTTGTAATATGTGGATTTTGTATTGAAGGGGTTTTTGGGATTTCTTAGGTACTAAAAATGTCCTTTTTCCTTTTTCAGGACATATTGGCATCACCCTGGATGATACAATCAAGGCATGTGAGAGATTCCAACGCCTTGGAGTAGAGTTCAGCAAAAAACAATTATGTAAATCACATGGAGATTATTTAAGACTAGAGCATGCAAATATTTTCTAAAAGTGCTTTTGTTCATGCCTAGTTTATCAATCTCATTTGTACGGTATGCATTCATCAAGGATCCCAATGGTTACTGGACCGAAATCTGTGATATGACTACTATTGGATAAGTAGTTAGGTAATTAGTCTAACTGCTTCACAAGCCTCAGGTAGCTTTTTTAGTATTTATTTTGCAAATCTATCTCAGCTTTGTGAAGCACTTAGGAAAATTGTCTGTAGACCATTGCAAATCTATCTGATCCATACCGTTGATGCAGGAAACAACAATGGCATATGTTGCAGATTTCATTTGCCATTTCGGTTTCAGTGTGGCGGTATGTATTCCTATACATCATTTCTTCTGTTTCCGGAACTCATTGAGGGAAGAACTCAGCCCCACCTCCATGAAATCTTAATTGAACCACATTTCATTCCAGTGTGTCTACGTTTTCTGTATATCTGATATGTATCATCTATGTGATGGTAGAAACTTTCAACCATTGAATCATGGATATAATACTTTTTTGATTTCTACAATTTAATCATGTTCGAAATTTGGTGTAATTTGATTTCTCTACTTTTATAATGTTGTAAATGGGTTCAATTATGTTTATGAATAATTAAATGAGAAGAGGCAAGTTTGATCAGTCAATGCAAACTTTCTTTGTTAATGTTATGTATGCCACAGTGGAGTGGACTGTGAAGAACAATGACACAAGCTGTAACAGTGCATTTAATCCGCAATGATGAAGGAACTGTGTGAATAACTTGTGGGGTTCACTATTTAGGAGCAATCCTCTCAGCTGTTTCAGAGGAGGCTATTTCCCCATGCATCCATTTCTGCAACATCTGTAATGAAGCCTTTGGTTGATCCATTGGAACCATGTGACCAGCATCATGGACCTGCAATGGCCATCATCATTTTCATGGGGAGCAATTAAGAAACATTAGAAAAGCACATGGAGAAAGGGTTGTTTCAGAGTTGCAGACCTTGAGGAAAGTGAGAGGACCATGGGTTTTAAGTTTCCCGGCTTCTACACCATCAACAACAAACGGAACAATAGGGGATGAACCGAAACCTTTCTGCCCGGACCATGTCATTGCATGAACCCACTTTGAATTCCCTAACCCGAGTCCCAAAAAACCATGAGTTTAGAAAGAGTACGATTTGCATCAACTAAACATTTCTAAAGGGAAGAGTGTCTCACCAAGCCAGTTACATATAAGGTCATACTCTCCAGCATATATGAGGACCTTTATGCCATCTTCAAGGAGAGAAGGGATACCAACTTCGAAGTTTCTCATCCAGTCCATAAGCATAGCTTCGTAGACCACGCTGCTGCATGAGACAAAATCGATGTCTCCGACCCCGAGTGCTTCTCTAACTGATTTCAGGTTCAGGAATGTCTCGACGTCCGAGAAATCGTAACACATGTCTCCTTCACACTGCTTTCTAATGTCATAGTACTGAAAACATCGAAGTAAGTGAGAATTGTAAAATCTTGAACAGCTTATGCAATATATAATAACAAAGGATAAAAGTTTGTGCTATCTTACATTTACAGTACCAGCTATCCTCAATATCTGATTGAAGACATTGTTGCAGATTTCGTATGAATCCACACAAGCATCTCCACCATCGGAGCCTGGAATGGTAGTTGAGAACATGAATATCGATTCGCAAAAGGAAAAGGTATGGATATCAATATTAAAGCTAAGAGAAAGTACCACAGCTTTTGATTGCCTGCACACATGATGGAACCAACTTCTTGATATTGACATAATCAGATTGTGAAATCAGACTTGAGTTCAAAGCAAAATCTGGGTATGCTTGATACTGAATTTCGGGGTTCGTTAGGCCATTACCGATGGCGAAACCCTGTTTCAACCATTTAAAGTTAACTGTAATGAGAAGTCCATATTCAAATTGCATAGATGAAGTTTCAAGTGATGTGTACCTTAAGGTTGATATGAATTCCCTGCTTTGCTTTGTTTCCTTGGTGAACTCGAACGGCAAAAGCCGGAATATAATGCCCGGCATACGATTCTCCGGTTATGTAAAAGTCATTCTTAACATACTGAGGATGCTGCTTGAAAAAGGCCTGCAAAAAGTCGTACAAATCGCTGCTGACACCGTTTTCATCATGACGAATGTCGGTATCATCTGAAGTGTAACTGAAACCGGTTCCAATCGGCTGATCTACAAACAGAATGTTCGATGCCTGCCAAGGGACGACAAATATGTGGATCCATAAGAAGGGAAAGGATAAATATCATAAAGAGTATCAAAGAAACTCATGGAATTCTATCAGATACCTTGTCCCAGCCATAGTCATTCCATAAAAGTGACAAGTTTTTAGTTAGATGGAAAGGGCCATTTTCATAAAACAATGCCAATTCACTGCTGCATCCTGGACCTCCGGTCAGCCAAATCACCACAGGGTCCTTCTCGCTGTTCCGAGATTCGAAGAAAAAGTAAAACATCCTGCAAGTTTTTGAAGAACAAGATCAATAATCCGAAACCAGTTTTATGCAAAGAACTAAGACCTGTTTACCATACACTGATATGTCCATCATTTTCAAAACTTGTATATGCCAAGGTACCACTTTGGAAGCAACATATAAGAACCATGACATACATATTCAATGTTCATTGCATATATAAGTTGAATTGTGAAATGAGATCATTGCAGGGCATGTTTGTGCCACAATTTACTATCAACTGAAAGATATAAATGCTTACTAAAGCATACATATATATAACACTAAGAGCTGTTGGCTTACCTTGCAGATTTAGAATGTGGAAGCTTATAGTATCCAGCATGATGAGCAAAATTTTGAATAGAAGGACCAGGAGCATCAATAACTGGGAATTTGAATTGCTTTTCAACAATCTTTGAAGGCTCATTTGTAAGGTCTTCATTGACTCCTTCATTAGCAGCATGTCTTGGGAACAAATTAAGCCCTCGTATGAGCTTTTCTGCTTGTATTTTTGCAGTGGGAGATGAGTGAAGTTGGGTTTTCCATGGTGAAACAGCCTTGGCCAACAATGGTGAAACCAGCAAAAAAAGTGAAAGCAAAATGAGTTTTTCAAAGAAAGTTGAGGCCATTTTTTTTCTCTTTTTTTGTGGGGTCTGAATCCTTTTGGGAGATAGCTGCAAAATCTTGTTTAGTTTATATAGAGTTTGATGGAACCACCTCCACTAGGGGACAAAGTCCATTGATTTTGCATGCTTAAGTCTTGAATAATCTCCATGTGATTTACATTATTGGTTTTTTTTTTTGTTTACTTTAGAAGTCTATATAGCATTAAATGTTGTGAGGAAATTGAAGAATATCTCAAATCTTTGGATCTATTTTTAGTCTTGAAGAATTTATCATATATTTAATATAAGGCTATGATTATGAATAGTATGAAATTAATATTTTACATAAACAGTGACTTAATAATTTGTATTGATATTTTCTCATTAACAAGCAAAGGTAACTATAATAACTCCTATACATAACCACCTTACAGCCTCCACTAACCCCACTTTTTCTCCATTGACTACAATAATAGGATTCAAAGATTTCTACTTTAATCCTTACAATCATGAATTTTATTTTTTTAAATAGCAAATAAACTATATTAATGAAATGAAAAACTGGTCCATCAAGAATTTGGGTTCTATTTGCTACATATCATATGATTTAATTAGTTTACCTCACAAAATTAGCATTTTAGCAACTATTACAAAATGATCCTTTTATTCTTTTTCTAAGGTATAAGAATTTTTATAGTCATTTTAAAAGTAGAAGGACCAAAATACAATATTTTCACCCACAATAACAATAGGGTGTGTAAATAAGTTTATGTTCTTTGCCTTGTAATTGTCAAGTATTGTCCACAAGATTCATTTTTTCATGAATCTAACTAACTATAAAGCTTTCCCTTTTTTTTTCTTTTCATGAACCTAACCTAACTAAAAAGTTTTACCTTTCTTTAATTTACTTTTTTTTTTTTTGGCATTCAATAATGAAACTTGGGCTTTGAAGACAAGGTTAGAACAACAATGTTGCTTACAAGACATCAAAAACATAATAAATAAGAAGAGCTACCCAAAACATGACAACATTTGACTCCACTCAATGTTTGAATCCAACAATGAAAGGAAAGGAACATGGGTGATCTTTCCTAAAGGCATTTACTGGGTCCCAGCTTATATCTGCCCTACCTCACCTTGTCAATAATAACCCATACTTTACTTTTGACAAAATGGGTTTAGCTTCACTAATTTTGGGTTTGCATGAGAAAAGAAGAAAGAAGTGATTAAATTATTAAACAAAAAAAAAAATCTCTCCCATCAATTCAAAATCAAAATCTTAAGCATCAAACTTGACCTGTCTTGATAAGAGAAGTTATACCATTAACATTCACACTAAGCTTTTGTACTCAAGAATGCCATGATAGAACATTAGCACAGTCTTGAATCCTATGGTTAATTGTATTTTTGTCTCCGAAAACTAATAATTCAATCTAAGTTTTATTAGCAAAATTTTAACTAAACCTAACGTCTAACATATACATTTGTTTCTAGTACAAATACTTGTTAAATTAAATAATAAAGAGCTAAATATCCCTTAAATAAAGTCTCAAGTTTGAGTCCAATGGATAAAAAAGACCACAGTAAAACAGTTTGTTCTCTATTTAAGGGTCAGGTTCAACTCCGCTCGAGTTTGAATTTAACTGAAGCTCATTGTGACTACTGGATACTAAGAAACCTCAAGCCAACTTTACATGTATGTGTATTACAGGCAATATGTCTAGAAAGATAATCAACTTTGCTGTTTTGGTCAATAAGAGGCCAAAAAAGGTGATGCAGGTAATGACTGTAATATATGGAAGGACACCTAAATCAGGAAAGAATTGGAAAGGTACTTTGCGGAAGATTTATATGAAAATGTTTCACAGCAAAAACAATGAAGGAACCTGATATTAATTTCTGCTGAGAAATGTTCTGTTTTTTCTCTTTCCCAACATGCAACTTGCAACAACCCTTTAGAGCCATGTGTCCTTTCCAATTTTGACAAATGAGATTACTGGCGAAATCCGAATCTTGGCTATCATCAAAACGTTAATAAGTACTCAACAAACCGGACCACCTGTACCTATAAGCTTACTTCACTCAGCTGTTTCACCAGACATTTTCAAGCCATTTTTGAATCATTAATTTCTTGTTTCTTTGCACACCATGTCCTGCACGCCTCATGTAAGAAAGACCAAAGCCTCATGATACTAAAAGTTCTTCAAGAATTGCAAAATGAAGAGTCTTTGCCAGCCCACGTTTAACAAGTGCAGAAAAAAGCTTTCAACACAATTATATATTTTTTTTTCTGAGGGAACAAACCATAAAATGCTTTCTGTAACTCGATTTTTCAAGATAAATACAACATATTACTACAAGGGTTTACCCGAAATGGTTTATTATTGATCAATGTATATGGTATGTATGCATGTATAAGGAGTTTCAACACATAAATGCTCCTTGTATAATACAGACCTTGCACATAGGAATAAGTACTAAATAACAAGCGTTACACAATGATAGCTTCAATGTGCTGATCAATAGATATCCTGTTTGTAATACGCTACAAAGGTTACTTTATCAAAGTGTTAAATTTCAGTCCGAACCCAGAGGCAGCTCATTAATCAGTCTGATCACCATTTCAAGGCAAAGGCAGAAGGCTTGAATTAAAAGTTATGACCTAACTTTTGCAAGACGAGCCCTTATTTCTTCTAGTTCTTCCTCGTCATCAACTCCTTCGGCTATAGCTTCTTCCTGTAAAGCATTAAAGAAAAGGGGGGAAACAAATCAAACTCTTTAGGTTTAATGAGAAAAGATTAGCTAGAGCTATGTTACAAAGCACCTGTGCCACACGTACCTCCTGCGCTGCAGCTTGAGCTGGCTGCTTCATCTTCTCCTTCCGGACTGCCTCCGGAAGCTGTGCAGCTGTCTCACCAGCAATTGCCGTCAAGACCTTGTCAACTTCTTCTTCCGTCTCCTCCTCTATATCCTCAGAATCCAGCGCATTGTCAAGAGCATCATTGACAAACTCCTCGATAACACCTGCCTACATATTAATAAAAAGTAACTATCTGTTGTCTTGTTCCATATAGCCAGCATATTAAATCACCGTATAAAAGAGAAGGTTTAAGCTATTAGAGAATCCCCTAACTTTTATGTTATAATAAGCAACGGAAACCCCATGTAACCAACAAGGCCAGAGTGGAGAACAAAAGCTCAGACTAACACAAGTTGTAGTCAAGGGCAATATAATATAAAAGGTTGGATACCATTCGCATTAAAAATATACGGAAAAAGGTAATCATTTATCGATATTTTCCTTGGTACTTAAAAGTAGTAAAGAAACCTTGGTCATCTCTTTGCTGAACTCTTGCATTGTGACAGCCACTTCTGGAGCCTTCATAAGGTTATTGACAAGCTTCATAACCTCAGCACTCTTGGACAAATGCCCAACTGTACGGGCAATTGCTGCAACATTTTCGAAAATACAAAAAAAATAATGAGAATCAATCTAAGAAACAAGTAGTTCATCCAAAAATTAGAACACTAAAGTTAAGATTCAAGAATATAAAAAGCAAAACAAGTGACACATGATGATAATACCATTCTTCACCATGATTAAAAGTGCATATAAGCAGAACAGAAAGGTAAGCTCAAATATGTAAAACATCATACCTACACTTTCCCCAAGGTGCATTGATATTGAATTCAATTGTGCCTTATTTTCATATAGACGATTGACTGTTCTTCTGGATCTCACAATTTCCATGGCGAGTGACTGAAATAAACAAAAGAAATGAAAACTATAAGACAAAAATGATTGTTGAACTTTTGAATCAATACTAAGAACTAAATCCCAGAAACTTTTGAATCAATACTAAGAACTAAATCCCAGAACCAACTTTGCTACTAATGAGCATAATTGTTTACAGTTTGCAAACATTCAAGGATGAAAACAATTATAGTTGAGTACGGAAATACTTCTGATAAATTTAGGTCAAAATATGCTCCTAGTCCATGTACTTTGACAAAGTTCGATAATTAGTCCCTGCACTTAAAAGAGTTAGAAATTAATTCTTTCACTTTTTCGATTTAAAAATACTAGTCTAATCATTAATATTATCAGCATATTCCGTCAAAATTTGCCTACTTCAAATGTTTAGGTTGTCCTCATATAAGGGCAGGTAAATTTTGATGGAAATTATGATTTATGCATAGATGTATACACAGACATACACAATTAATGCAGTAAAAGAATACTAGCAAAGAACTTCAATCTTGAATTTTAGCAACCAAATTTAATTCGAAAACAGGATTACAATTTATCAAAAGAAAATTAGAAAAAAGAAAAACTAAATGAAGTACCTTAGCAGAAACCATGTCATTTCTCTTGGCAGCATCTTTAATAGCTTTTTGTACATTTTTCTCTTCTCTTTGAATATCTGAACTATAATAAAAGAATTTACCTAATATTAACCCTAACCGTCAATCCAAAATCGTGAAATCCACGATCCATAAAAAAAGAAGAAACTTGCCTCTGATTTGGCGCTCGATGTTTCGGCATTCCTGGCGAAGGCGACGCTGCCAATCTCTTAACAGCTGTTGTGGATTCGGTTTTGGCTTTATCATATTCATCACCTTCTCCATTTTCTCCCCTTCCAATCAGATCGTGATATCAAACTTCTCAGAAAAAAAAATCTGGGACTTTGGGAATTTTTTAGGGGAAAATTTATCCAAAAGAATTATCTTTTTTCGTTTCTTTTCAGATCGGAATGATTATTATTTCATGACCGGAAAAGATCGTTAACCGGTCAATTTCTTTTGTTTTGTAATTCCTAGATTCCTTTTTTCCTTATATTGGTCAAATTCTAGTTTTGGTTCTTTTACTGGACTTAAATTTCAATTTAATCCCTATTCTTTAATTTCACATAATTAAATCCTATTTTTATAATTAGTTAAAAATGATACATGACTTTTTCTTGAAAGCACTCCTTTCTATATGACAAACAGATAATTTCCATGTTGACATGATGAAATAAAATTGGAAATTCTTTTATAAAAAGTTGTTAGTATTTTAATCGAAATAATTAATAATATTAGTAATTTTATTTAGTTTTATATCATATTTATATCAATCTCAAGTTAAGATCATTACGATTTTTTTTTTTTGGACTAAAATCAATCTGGACTCTAATTGACTCTGATGAACTTTAAAGTTCAGACTTATTTTACCAATAAAATGAAAATTAAACTGATTATGAAAAATCGTAAGGAACTCTTTAGAAAACGTTAGTATTCAAAGTGAGAAAAGGAAACATAAAACTAGAAGAAATTAATGCAAATTGATCTCACACTTCATTTCATCAATTATTACATCTTTTAAAGTCAATCAACTACCAAATACAAACCAAATGCTAACTATTACCACTAACTATCTTGAAAATTACAAGACATAACTTCTACATAAACTAAACATATCAATAAGCACCTAACACATCAGTGCATAAACTGACCAAAGTTCAATCTTTACAAAATGAATTACATTTGTACTAAACTGAACTAGCATGCACCAAAATACATCCAACTGCATAGTTGGCCATCATACAACACTCCTTGGCCTCTGCTGCAAACACCAACAGTGTCCCTTAAGCTCTCTAATTTGATAGCTAAAAGGGGCTTTGTCAGCATATCAGCAAGTTGTTCCTCAAAACTGCAATAAATCAGCTTTACTTCATTTATTTGTTCCACTTCTCTCATAAAATGATATTTGATCTTAAAGTGCTTTGTGTTGACATAGAAGACAGGGTTCTTTGTAATTGCAACTGTAGATTAATTGTCACAAAATATCTCTATTGCTTCTCCTTAAATCAGATTCAAATCCATCAATAATTTCTTTAGCCAAATGGCTTGATTAACAGTTGTTGCTACTGCAATATATTCACTTGGAAAATTATGCTTTTCCAACATACGTAAGGAGCTTTTTCTTGAAGAAAATAGTGTATTTAGTGTAGTTTTTCGTTATTTTTGGTTAAATAAGTAAAAATATACACGATGTATGTCCCTAGTCTGAGGTTCGGTGAACCATATCGAAGTCAACCAACTCCTATTAGTTAATTATTAGATAGGCCCTTTTATTTTTACATTCTTTGCAATTTAGTCCCTAAAATAGAATATCTAATTTCTTGCAACCTGATGTTGTTATGAATTGTGTAGACTAGTTATTGCCCAATCGCCTCTTCTTTTGGGTTCGACCACTTGGAATACTTTGTGTTTCATCGGAACTATAAATATTACAACCGACACTGTAAGCTAGCACTAAAACCAAGCTTTTAAAATTGTTATCTAAATCGTTGTTTTAATGCGCACACGCGCAGTTGGTCAAGTTGTTAGCGCCATTGTCGAGGAAAACGATATAAGATTGAATAATTTTTAGTGTATATTTTTGGATAGAGATAAGCAGCCAAAGTAAGATTTATAAATATGACTTTATTTTCTATTTGTTTCTATTTTGTTCAAATATTGATTAATTTTCTTCAATCTGTTGTGCGTGTAATAAGTGTTATATGACTCGAACTGGTAATAAAATCTTACCATTTGAACCAGAACTGGAACGTATCATTACATGTCTTATGATTAGTTTCATTGCATGTTTAATTGACTACTATAATTAGTAAATCCCACGAGATTGAATATAAATAAATATACTCTAATTTTTTAGGAAATTGAAAGTAATTATTCTAATAACTATAAATAGTTGCATGTTATGAATTTTAATCCAAGTCAATATAATTACAAACAATTACGGTGTACCAACACACCCTTAAATTTATAATAATGTGTTTGTATTTTATTTATATTGATAGTGCATATAATCAATCAAAACTTACTGAACTAGGGATTGTCATCCAAAGTCGAAAATCTGACCAATAAACTAAACTAAATCTTGACCCAACCTAAACAAAATTAACACGAACCCAAACTAACATAAATTTGAAATTGACATGAATCAAGACCCAACCTAACTCAATTATCCAAACCTCTAACATAACCCAAGTTGACATGAACCCACGTTAACATGAAATTGAAATTACCTAAACTCGAATCAACCAAAAACCCAAAACAACTCAAATAGATAACCAAAAATGACTCGAACATAAAGTATCCATGATTTAAACTCTTAATGACCCAACTCGAAAACCCAAACCTTAAACCTAGATGATACAAAATCCAAAATGCCTTGAGCCAAAAACACAACTTGAACCCGAACCTAAAATCAACCCAAACCTAAAATGTTTCCCAAAGCCGAAATTGACTTCAACACAAATGACTCAAGAATTTTAAAATCCAAAGTCAATTTGATCTAATTTAAAACCAGTAGGATCCGCTCAATTCACGTATAATTGATCCTCAAGTTTATAACACTGCTGTTTTAGTCAAAGGTTAGTTCTATCAATTGGGATTTAACCCCCAACCCCACCGTAAAAATAAGACAACCTAAAAAAAGGGGGGCAGGGAGGAATTCAACCTTAATACAATTTGAAGTGGTAAATAGTGGAGTGAAATATGCAGCAGAAACCCAGATTATTTGAACATGTAATATGAACCAAATATTCAAAAGCTACACCAGAAACTTAAAAGAAGCAGAGCACAGAATTTGTTTCTAAACCGAGCAAATAATAACATGACAATTTCCAAAACCAAGTAAATAACAGAAATTGTTGTCCAAGATAAAACCCAGTTGAACTCGTCAACATTTATTATCCAGCTTTGCGGAGAAAAACTCACAAGAACTTCCTGTATGGCCTACCATTATCTTCATCCTGCATATGCTGTTGGAAAAATTACCAAATCACTCAGCAATTCAATTAGAGAAATGTACAAAGGGAAATAAAATTGGAAAGAGTACTATCTCTATTGCACAATGTTCTTGCAAACAACACAGGACAGAAATCAAACAAGAACTTGCAACAAAAAAATGGGAATCAACAGCTGAAATTGTTAAATCAAATCCTCCAAATTAAAAAGAAATTAAGAGTTTCAAAGGAGGGTTTTTTCTATTCCTTGCTTTGTCAACTTTTAACCTGTTTTATTGCTGACTAGTGAATGCCAGAGAATAGTTTGCTTTAGTTTCATATTGATAACTTTCATGGGAAGACTACTATAGGCAATAATAGAATAAAAGTTCTTACATTTTGTCCTTCGCATGTGTTAAACAAAAGAACATGAATATAGATGTATGAAATATGTCCTATTGAAAGAACTTTGCTCTTAATTACCACTAATATGTGCATTTTTGTTATATTCTTGCCTCGCAACATTCGTTCGTTATATGAATGTTGATTTTTCTAGGGCTGGTTAGACCTATGTTACAAGGACTTGAAAAAAGGTAAGTGTAGTGCATTACCAATTTTGTTGCCAAAGCAATACATCTCGGCATAAAAAATTTAGCATAGTAGTTGTTAATATCAAACCAACCCGAAAATTTATTCCACAAAAATTTCATTCAGAAAAAAATCTGATTTTCAAATCCCTTTTTAAAACTACAAAACACTAAGGAAACTAATCAGAACCCAAAAAATAGAACTCGACTAAAACATCAATTATCATGGTCAGGCAGTCAATCTCAACAAGAATCTTATAGCTCCAAAAAAAATTTATAATATATGATCTACCACAGGTATGAAGAAACATGGTGCAGGTAACAAAAAGGAAACTTTTTTTTGCATTATTGTGCACCACCAATTTTGATACCACAGCAATATACATCACGGTATAAGAATGTTAGCTAAAATCAAGCCAACCTAAGGATTTACACCACAAAATGTTTCAGAAGTCAGACCAACAATTTATTTTCACAACCCTTTTTCAAACTAGGAAACCCTAAGGAAATCAATAAGAACTCAATAAACAGAAATCAACTAAAACAACAATAGTCGAAATCAGGCAGTCAATCTCGACAAAGAATCGTGCAGACCCAAATCGATTAATCAAACAACACCCCAAAATCTCCCATTCAACCAATTTAAAAATGCAATTAAAAAAAACAAATTATGATCGCAAAAAAGAAACCGAAGTCTAAAAATCGATAAAATCAAGACTAAGGTATAAAATTAAAGAGAGATGGGGAAAAAGGGAGAATACAAATTCTCGAACAATGCCCTTGTAGACAAGGACGGGGATAGCGATGCCGAATATGCCGACGAGAGCTAAGTTGCGGCGAGTCCAGCGAAAGTTATGCTCCAGATTCTCTCTCGCACTGCTCCAATCTTCAATGAACCTGTTCTTGTTTGCCTCCATTCCTCCCCCCATCTTTGATTCCTTTCCCTTCCTTTCCGCTGTAGTATCCTTAAGCTTTCTCTTTTCTACTGGACCTTAGATGCTATTTATGTTGTGGACTCAGTGTTTACAATAGCCTGTTTGGCTGCATTCTTTATCCTATTCGATAAAAAGTTATCCCTCCAAACCCACGGTTTGATCGGATATTCGAGAGAGTGGAACAAAAATCAAGATTCTTTTGTAACTATTAATTTAACTGTTAAATCATATAATTTAAAATAAAAAATTAAAAAAATTACTGTGAAAATAGATGTTATAAAAATATTAATTTTAAGATTTTCAAAATTTTACTGAAATTAACATTCACCATTTTTTTCAATTTTATTTTATTTTTATTTTTTAATTTTAAAACTTATGCAGCAACATTTTACTTTTCTTTTAAATTTTTATTTTTAAATTATGTCACGTAAGATTTTATATACATTTAATGGTTAAATTAATTACTTCAATAATAGAAACTCCTGATTGTTTTAATATCGATAGTTTGAGGGTGTAATTAGAACATTTTGAAGTTTGGGCCCAACTTAGACTGAGGGTCATAATTTGGGGATATCTGATACAATCAAATGTAATATATAATATCATAATATAAACTAGAAATCCTATTACACATGTATATATGAGCAAAACCCCAAATTTAGAACACAAATATGTGTTTAAAAGTAACATATAATAATTAATGAAATGTATGATTCGAAACTAATTAATCATAATAGTACATAAAATATATACGATATCAAAATATATAATGAAATGGTATTGTCATCAATTGTGTGTTAGTGTAGAGTTTACTTGCGATACCAACTCAATTAACAACATTATTAATACTATAAATTCTATCACACGCGTATGCATGTGGAAACTACGAATTTAGAAAATAGATGTGTGTTTTAGAATAACGTACAATAAATAATGAAACAATAGTTTGAAGCTAATTAATTATACTATATTAAAATAAATTAATTATAACACATGAAATGTATACTATATTAAAATAGAAAGATTAGATTAAATTATGAGCAGGGGCGTAGCCAGGGGGGCTGGCATGAGCCCCGGCCCCCCCTAAAATGGAAAATTTCATTTTAGGCCCTTGAAATTTTTTAAAAATTTTAAATTAGTAAAGGTAAAATTGTACTTTGGCTCCCCCTAAAATTATAAAAATTCAATTTAATCCTTTACAATTTATAAAAATATAAACTATAAAAATTAAAATTTTATCCGGCCCCCCCTAAAAAAATTTCTGGCTTCGCCCCTGATTATGAGTTAAATGAAATTTAAACACAAATACATTAGATAAACAATACTAAATGCACTACAATTATTTTTATCACGGTTTTGTCTTCGATTGTAAGTCAGGAGCTTAAATAATAATATAGATATACAACTGATGGAGATAATAAATTGTGCATACAGGGGCGTAGCCAGGGGGGCTGGCATGGGCCCCCGCCCCCCTTAAAATGAAAAATTTTATTTTAGGCCCTTAAAATTTTTTAAAAATTTTAAATTAGTAAAGGTAAAATTGCACTTTTCCCCCCTAAAATTATAAAAATTCAATTTAATCCTTTACAAATTATAAAAATATAAACTATAAAAAATTAAAATTTCATCCGGCCCCCCCTAAAAAAAATTTCTAGCTTCGCCCCTGTGTGCATATTAAAATAAAAATGCATAAAATATATTAAAAGGAAGCTTTAGTTGAATGGTAAACTTAAGGTTTTACTAATCCAACTAATGTGGGCTGAGTGAGTTGTGCCGCGAGTTAACTGGCACCAACTCAGTTAAGGACATTATTAAAATGCCATTTCATAATTAAAATAAGTTATATTTTTCAAAGGTATTTTACTCTATTTATTTAAAAAAAATTGCATGTGGTTGAATGTAAACCCATGTTAATTGAACTCATAAATCTTCAGTTTACCACTCAACCCACATTAATTAAGTTCTTGACGAAGTTGGTGTTATGATCAATCGGGCACCAACTCTATTAGGAAATTTATGAAAATGTCCTTCCGGAATTAAACAATATATTTCATTATTTATTGTGTTTTGCTTCTTTTTTTTTTTTAACAATCTTATTATAAGTTCTAAACATATCTGTTTTTTTTTGACACAACGTCTAAAACTACACATAGCCCTTCCTCAACCTATAAAGAGGAGAATAATGCGCATTACTTGAACCTACATCCTCCTGAATTGAAAACAACGCCTATGCCAATTGAGTTTGTGTGTTATTTTTAAACATACTTCTGTATACGTAATTTCCACACATATACGCATGTGATAGGTATATTAATATATGTTGTCTATATTTAAAAGTTTAATAATAAAAAAACATATAACATTATTAATTATTAAATTAAAAATTGCATAAATTATTTTTACTAAAGATGTATAAGCCTAAAACGGGCTTGGATTAATTACTTAGGATAGACTTTGATGAAATTTGAGTGTCATAAACACCTTTGCTTGATGAAATATGTTACAAATCCCTTTTACTTGGACCAAATTTGAAATTTAGTTTGGATGGTTAGAAAATTAAAAATTAAAAATGTTTATTTTTTTCTAACCCAATTGTTTATACTTCCATCGTTCAACTTTAAAAGACTATAAAATAATTACATAAAATAATTATTGAAGTGTTAAATTTTAACGACAGGCTTATATGGTAGTTAAAGTATCGCTAATTCATATATAAAATAATATATTTTGGCCACGTAATTGGCCACGTAATTTCCACGTGGTTTAAAAAAACTGTTGTGTGTGTTTATTGATTAAAGGACTTAAAAGTTGAAATTTTCTTTAAGTTTGCTCTATGAACGGAAGTTTAAAATTTCCAGGGAAAAGAAAATTTTCTTTGGGATTTGGGGAAGAATTTTTGTGTGGATTTAGTGAGATTGTGGAAAATTCCTTCATGTAGGCAGCAATCAATCAGTGTGAAGCGTTGTGTATGAAGAAAGATGGGCTTCAAAGAAGAGAGCAGCCAACCTTTAAAAACAGTAAAGAAAGTAACAATGTTATTTTTATTGATATTTGATGGTTTTTGAGCATATTAATGGATTAATTTTGGGCATCAACTCACTGTTAAGTTTTTATTTGTTATTGAATTTGGTTTGATTTGTTCATCATGAAATCTCCCTATTACAGTGAGCTTTTCTGAATAAACCCTACTACAGGGAAAAGAAACTGAAAAAGAAAATTAGGTTTTAAATAGATAACATCCCAGATCACTATTTTGTAATTTTCGAATAATTAAGTGATTGTTTTGTAATTTTCTAAAGTTTAGTAACTAAAATATAAATTTAACAGACATGTAATTCACCGTGAAGTTTTAAAATCATTATGACTAATTAGCCGTATAATTCCCCCATTCTCGTTTCTTATATGAATTGAAGTGCTTCAAATTATACTTAATACAATAAATTTCAATAATTACTAGAGTGTCAATAGACCGGATTAAGCCGAGTAAAAAATTTTTGACCTATATTTTTATCTTAAATTCTCTAATTTTTTAAATAGACCGAATGACCCGGCACATAAATAAATCTAATAATCACCCCAAACTCTTTTTTTTTTTTCTGAAAGTCAAAATCTAATTCTTGAGTGACTTCCAAACAATTTATTTAGGTTTCTAACTCAGTCACATAAAACAAATCGACCCCCAAAAAAGTGTGAGAATACAGTATATCGTAGACCCAACAAGCTTTTTAATCCAAAGATTAATAGGCTTCTATTTTTCGGCCCAGAATAAACCCAAGTTCATGGACTGTTGACTTGTTTATCAGTGACTTGTTCATGGCCAGTTCGTTTTCCTTGGGTAAGCTACCTATTCAGTCATCCGATTTATTCATGTTCTTATTTTGGTAATCCATTTCAAAAATTTGTTATTTTAATCACACTTGTTAGATAAGTTATCAATTTTAATTATTCTACCGTTAAAATGGGTTTGATCACTAGATGGAACGATGACACGGTCTGGTATAATAACAAAATTGTGCTTAATGTTTACCCATTTTATTAATTTAATCTTTATTTTTAAAAAAAATAACAATAAATTTAATCCTTAATATTTACATATTATACCAATTTAATCATGATTCTAAAATTAAAAATTAAAAAATACATGAAAATTTAAAAAAAATTATATTGGAATTTATAAAAGTATATAAAATACTCACAATAATTATAAAAAATAATGATGCAAACCAAAGTACTAGACATATATCTAAAAGCTAATTCCATAAATACTTAGAAATTTTGTGTTTATAATCCCTATCATTGAATGAGTATATACTAGATCTGATCATCAGTCAAGTTGGACCGATTTCGAGTCGGTACAAAAATTTAGACCCATATTTTAGGTTCAGGCTCGGCCTGAACTAAAAACAGGCCTAAAATTCTTGTCAATAACAAAATATTTGTGAAATTTACAATAAAATAGGCCTAATATTTTAGCCATTCTTATCATTAACTTAATAACAAAAGTTTAACGAAATTAAATATTTGTGAAATTTACAATATATAAATACTAAAATCAATTATTTGGATAGATCAGGTCTTTTAAAATCAAACTACAGTCCCATCAACTCGAACCGTTAACGTCTTTCATTGCATATGTCGACTGAATCACTAGTGGAGCGGCAAAATATTTGTGTTTAAGTGTTCAATTGACACAAATTCTAAGTTTGATATCTGGACAACCTCTACCCATTACTCTTATATATATACTTATATATCTATACTATATATTAAGCAGTTGACTAATTTTATAAGGTAAGTTGTATTATTTTGAAGGGGTGTGTGTGTTTTTTTTTTCATTTTATATTTTTTATATAGAAAAAATATACGCATAACAAAATTTGAACTCTAACCCATATAATTTTCAACATTTATATTTTACAACCAAACTTCATTTATCATTTATATCAATTTTATAAATATATTTATTATATAATTTTGTTCTTCACCTACATTATGGGTGTGCCACAACTCGATATAAATATAAATATATATATCATTCATTAATTTAAACATTGCTAGGAATTGGTTTAACATTTCCCAACTAAATTTGCATTTCCAAAAGATAGGCAAGCAAACCCATTACTTCATCCATGATCATCATGTTGTGTGTTTTTAATACAAATTTTGAAATTAAAAAAAATCTAAATGAATAAAAACAAACCAACACGTATATACCCAATAATTAAGTGTGTATGTCATCTACCTAAACTTCCTTATCTTGTCCTTTAAACTCCATATATTTTGGCTTTATTAATTAATCGTTCGTTTAAAAGACTTTCATAAATAAATTATATATATATATTGCATTAGACGTCTCAAAATTATAATCGAGATTTAAATTAATATTCGAATTTTAAAATGTTCTAATTAAAATTTTAAAATGCCAATATCAAATCAATTACGTCTTTCTATTGGCCTAACTATTAACTTAAGCATTAAATGTCAATATGATTCTGACATAAAACATATTCAAAACATGTATACTTACTATATAGATAGCTTAAATTCAACGTATGCTAAGAAACTGAATAGTGCCATTAAAATTTATCGAGATTATTTTTCTAAATATGTTAGATATGAGTTGTTCGTCTAATAAGCTTATATGTTTTTAAAATTTGTTTTGTATATTTTAAGTATAGGTCCGATAGTTCGAAAATTTAATTAAATATTTAAAATTTAAATCATATTTTTGAGATTTCAAAGCTTACTTTTTTGTTATTGTCCAAAAGTGGGTAGGGCACATGACCCCTTCATTTTCTTTAAATATTTTAAAGACAAAGCGTAATATTTTTACCAAATAGACTCAACTATATTTCAAAATTTTAAATTATTTTTTAAAGTTAGTTTTCAATTTTTTTTAATTAAAAGTGGTATTTAAATAATTAATTTTATTATATTTTATCACAGAAAACAATATTAATAAATGAAGTTGTAACACGTGATACGTCTTATATTTTTTGATAAAATGATATATATCTAATAATCTGTATACCTATTTTAAAGAAACCATTGAAAACCAATCTAAATATTCAAATAAGGAAATAATTTACTAATAAAAACTTTGTTCATCGTTTGTTGAGTCGAAACTGTAAAATCATTGTTCATCATATTCCCAGGTCTCAAAATACTATTGCTGATCATATGATCAAGTGTATGACGACAAATTATATAAATATTCATTGGTTTAACCCCACAATTCGTTAGAAACTTCGTGACGGATTATATTCTTTGAGAAACTAGTGTATTATTTAATTTTCCCTTTAAGCTGTACTTTATCTAAAAAAATTCCTTTAAAAATAATAAGCAATTTTCTATCCTATTTATTGAAGACTTTTTGTTTGATTTTTTTATATATAAAAATTATACATATGGGATTTAGACATTCCACATGCTAGCCTTCAAATTTTTTAAATTTATTCCTCTCACGTAGAAAATGTTTGAATACATCATAAATGGAATGGCATAATTTATTTATATACACACTGTATATAAATTTCGTCAAATTCTGGTTTTGGGTCCTAGTATTATGCTTAAATTTGTGATTTAGTCTTTATATTTTAATTTGATCATAATTTATTTCTTTTACTTTTTCTTAAACCCGTTCCTTTTACTTTTATAATGTCATTAGTTTAGCCAAATAGATAACATTATTAACCACCCTTTTAACTCATAATATCGACATTAGTTATCAAGTGATCGACTCATGCCAAAATGAAGTATAAAGATTAAATCTCAAATTTAAATATAATAGAGGAACCAAAACTGGAATTTAACCTTTAACGTGAATTTTTCCATACTTTTTAATAAAATTGAGTTTTTGACTTTTAACAAGGATGAGTTTAAATGTGAAAAAAGGGTTAACTTAATTAATCAACCTAAACCTAAAACTTGTATTTATTATAACATACAAATTGAATTGTTCGAGGTAGATTTCAATCGATTTGTTTATAGTAGTTTCAAGGTATTTTGAAGATGGTTCACATAAAAATTAAGGCTGCCTTTGGTTCACCGTTTACCACTAGTGAGGTGCAGTTGGGCTACCAACCTCACTGGCAACCTGTTTGGTTGAGCATTTCAGTGCAACCAAAATCAATTTTCACCACACTGATATCCCAAAAACCAACTGGAGCTGAAAGCAGTAGTAAGTTCACTGGTGCAGCAAAGGTATTACTTTTATTTATTAATTTACCATTCTATCCTTGAAAGTTTCTTTATCAATCTTATTTTTTTTCAAATTTGGCAGCCAAATTCTGCTGATAACGGGGAAGAAATACCTCTGCTGCAAGTTGTGTCAACTCCTCCTCAATCGATGACCGATAAACCTATGATTGTAAGTGTTAAGCTGAAATTTATAAGTGTTAAGCTGAAATTTATCCCTTTGGTTTCTTCTTGATGCTTTCTGTGCGTCATTTCTTTTCATCCTTTCATTTCTTTACCCTTTTTTATGTTTTTATTTCTACTGGAATGTTGGGGGTCTATACCTAACATTGAGATTTCTACTTGTATGGGTTGCAAGCTGAGATTTCTACTTGTATGGGTCTGTACTTAACATTGAGATTTCTACTTGTATAGGTACCAAACCCCCCTTGTCTCCCAATCTGCTTTCCCCCTATGGCTTATGCCTTTAAGTAAATGTAACACTCCTAACCCGTAACCGACATCGGATTAAGGTTACGAGGCATTATCAGACAGACAGAACATTTTGGACCAATTCAGAATCACAGATATTATTCATCATTAATATAGAAGCATTCTTCGTCAATGCACTCATCAATGTGGTCTACGAGACCTAAAACATACATTTAAGGAAAGGTCGGAACTAAATCGAACTTATTCAGAATTTTCAGAACTTAACCAATTCTTTCAAACTGATAAAGTCACACGCCTGTGTGACTAGGGCGTGTGGTACGCACGGGCACTAGACATGTCCATGTGAACCAGTTGTGCCAAAAATAGGTCCTATACTGACTTTTTCACACGGCCATTAGGCACGCCCATGTACTATGGCCGTGTGGTACTTAGCTAGCTATTGACTTTAGCCCACGGCCATATGACACACCCATGTCAAGGCCGTGTGATTTTTGGGAGAATACTACTTTTCTTACATGGCCACAAGGCACGCCCGTGTCCTATGACCGTGTGGCATAATGCAGGTTTGGTTTAAGCCAATTTGCCACTTCTCTTTGGGCCAAATCTACAAGCAATGATATACAACATTTATACCATACTTTCTAACCAACTTCATGCTCAAAACATGCTTCATTATAACAAAAACATATTAGCTCATAAAACACTACAACCATGCATCATTTGGTACCATTAACCAAATACCAAAACTATATACAACATTTTATCTGCTAGCCAACTCCCATGGCATAACATATACACATCAAAATTTATAAACATTGTCCTTCTAGCCTATACATGCCATACTTAAAAAATATTTACACTTTCAAAAGTACCAAAATGAGATCAATAGTGTGGTGACGATCCTCGACTATCCCCGAGCCTTAGGTAGCTACAACAACTATAAAACAAACAGTAAACACACAGAGTAAGCTACAAAGAGCTTAGTAAGCCAAATACAATTTGTTTAATTACTAAAGCATATAAGTACAATTCAATCATAAAGATTCATAACCATTTCATTGGATAATTCATACTTAACCATGCACCTTTGTTTGCATAAATGTCATGCTTCATTTCCAATTCCATATATATATATTTCACAGAGACAGAGTTTTTCATATTCAGAAATTTAGTACGATACAAACGTACCTGCATAGATTATTCATTTCATATACTCAATCTCAGATTTCATACACTATCATCAGTCGAGTCAGAAACGATACAGATGCTCATAAACAAGTATAATGCCGACGTCCCGGACGTGGTCTTACATGTAATTCAATATCGATGCCTCTGTCTAAAGGTGTTCATGGGTCGGGCTGGGCCGGGTTCGGGCCGGGCCAAAAAATGGGCCTAAAATTTTGTCCAACCCGACCCGAATAAAAATACTAAAACTCGGGCCCGGCCCGGCCCGCCCGTATTAATTTTTATATTATTTTTAAATATATATAATACATCAAAAATACAAAAAATATCAAAATAAATATTTCCCAACAAATTAAAATAAATTTTAAAAAATATGTAGACTTAAATAACACTAAGATAAATGGAACTTAACAAGCAAATGCTTCTAAAATAATAAAAAAATTAACAAATGCCTTTAAAATAATAAGAAAATTAACAATAAAATAAATTTTATACAATATCCAAACAATAACAACAAAATAATAGCAACATAATAGTAAAATGGTAGCAAAATAGGGAGAAAACAATAAGAAAATAACATTCAAAAATAAAAAAAATATGCAGATTTTTTTTGTCCTTTAGTGATTCGGGCTGGGCCCGGGCTAAAAATACCTTACTCGAGGCCCGGCCCATTTTTTAAACAGGAGAAATAGAAAATAAAACGGAAAATAAAATAGAAAAATTCACCTTAAGGCTTTGATGTCGGTATTTTGGCTGCTGAATTGGTATTATTCTTGTATTTCTTTCTATATATTTTCGATCTGTTTATGTATATATTGAAATCTAATCCTTGTATTGATGAAAATCCAACCCTTTTACAATTTTGATTCGGGTTTTTATACCCCTTTTTCATCTATTTTTCTATTGTTTCTGTCTTGTCTTCCTTACTGATTGCAGGGGATAGGCACGGGCGGTGGAGGTGACCGGTGGTGCAGGGAATGGTGCTGGTGGCTGGTGTCAGGGACAAGTGGGGGTAGGTTCGGTGCCACAGTCAGTGCAAGTGGCTAGGGTTAGGTATTTTCTATTTTGGGTTTGAGGTTTCAAGTGGGTTTGGGCTAGTGTTGGGTTTTAAGTGTTTAGGTTAGTTTGGGTTTTGATATAAATAGGTTTAAATGGGTCTGATGGGTTAAGGTTTGGGTAGTGGGTCTAGTTGTAACTGGGTTTTGGGTATTTGTATTAGGGTCCGGGCAATTTAAATGGGTCATTTGGTTATTGGGCCATTCGGGTTTGATTGTAAACAGGCCAAAATTGGCCTACAACAAGAATGAAGATATGCCTCCTAATGAGGTACCATCAAACCCTTCTCATGAAACTCCTAATCGAAGAATAGAAACACTTGGGGTTGTACACGGTAAAGGAAAAAAATCAAGTTCAAGTAGAAAATCATCAAGAAATTCATTAGCTACTCATATTGAGAAATTGTGTGAGAGCATGGCTAGTCCAAGGAAGTCAGTGAATGAAATTATTTTTCCTCACTCTCAATATAATGCAATGGATGCTTTGCGTGATTTGGGAGATGAAATTCCAAAAAAAGATAAACTGTACTATTTTGCCATCAAAATGTTCCAAATACTGGTGAAACGAGAAGTGTTTTTGAACTTAGATCAAGATGTTAGGGTTTGGTTGCTTCGACGTGAGTATGCTGAACAAAATCCAATTGCATCATTTTCATCATTGGTAGCAACATCCTCATTTCCCTTCTAACCGTACCATCCATCACCTCCACCATAAGCTCCTTAGAATTATTATTGTAATATAACTATACTACTTTTTTATATGTAAAACTAATGTATTATCTACTTTTTTATACACAAAACTAATGTATGATCAACTTTGTTATATGTAAACCTAATGTATGATCTACTTTTTTTATATGTAAAACTAATGTATGATATTTTTTATGTTTGGTATTTTTATGCTATGCTTTTATTCAACTTTTTGTGTTGTATAGAATGTCACAAGTTATTAATTTATTTTCATTTGATTACTTTTTCAGGTTATGAATGAATTTAACAATATGTATAATAGTTTTTATATTAATTATGATATCCCTGAATTAAGTGAAGAAGCTCAACGAAGAATAGCCACAATTGTTATACAAGTTGAGCATAATAATTATCATGAAGAGGAAGAACAAGTGTTAAGCAGTGTACTGGTACACCATGAAACTTATTTCACTATGCAACCGTGTATGGATTCAAATTATACAGGTCAAATGTGGGTGGACGAAGTATTAAATGGGCATGGTGATTGTTGCATGAATAGTTTTAGGATGCCAAAAAATATATTTCACAGCTTGTTGCATGATTTGCAAACAAATTATGGCTTAAAGCATGGGAAGGTATCTGCGATGGAGAAGTTAGCATTATCATTGTATATTCATGGAAATAGAGAATCAAATTCAAATGCAGCAGAGAGATTTCAACGATCTGGGGAAACTGTTAGTCGAATTTTTACTGATATGTTGCATATATTTGCTCGAATGGGAATAGACACGATTAAACCCACTGAAGGTCAATTCGAGGAAGTACCGAACCATATTCGACATGATACAAGATATTGGCCTCACTTTAAGGTAAAATTTACACAATCTTTATATTTTTAAAATATAAATTACTTCTAACTTTTATCTCATTACTTGTATTTATTTTATAGGATTGTATTGGGGCCATAGATGGAACACACATAAAAGCATGCATTTCGCCTTCTTGTCAAATACCTTATATCAGACAGAAAAGTGAACCAACTCAAAATATTATGGCAGTTTGTGACTTCAACATATGCTTTATTTTTACATTTCCTGGTTGGGAAGGAACAATACATGACAGTAGAATTTTTTTGCAAGCACTTAGAAAACAAGAGTTAAAGTTTCCACACCCTCCACCAGGTTGAACTTTAATTTTTTAATTAATCTTTACATAAAAACAATATTAAATTTTTTAATTTATTTTTAAACTTGATATTATGTTTTACTTTTTTGTAGGAAAATATTATCTTGTAGATTTAGGATATCCACAAATGGCAGGTTTTCTAGGTCCATATAGGGGGGAACGATATCATTTACCTGACTTTCGTCGAGGTAATCATCGAGCATATGGAAAAAAAGAAATCTTTAATCATGCCCATTCTTTGTTACGCTCTGTGATTGAACGAACATTTGGAGTGTGGAAAAAAATAGCCAATATTAAGAGATATTCCAAGCTATTCATTCGACAAGCAAGTTTTAATAGTTATTGCAACAATGGTTTTGCGTAATTACATTCGAATACATGCTTAGTCAAATGATGAGGATTTTTGACAATTTGAGAATATACCCGATATGCCAATCTCTTCAGGCCATTTTGATAGAGGTGAATCGAGTTCTTCTAACAGTGAAAGTGACCTTGAAATTGCAACGTTAAAGGAAACCATTGCAAATAGTTTAATGAATCAATATTTGTAAAAACAATTTTGTATCATAACCTAATTTCTAGTAATAATGAAACTTGTTATGTCTTATGTTACTATATTTTTTTTTATTAAAAATCATTTGTTTAGATACTTCAAAATTTGATCCAAGTATAATGTTACTATTTGCGAAAATAATATTTATCATTGTTATAAAAGAATATTTAACTATAAAAAATTAAAAATAATTATCATTTTATCTAATAAATAATTTAAATTGATTATATAATTCATTAAAATATTTATAATAAAATATTGGAAGATAAATTTTAATATTTTATTAAATGAATTTATAAATTCACATATTTTAATAATTTTATATAAGTAAAATAATTTAAAAACTTCTATTATATATCAATTCTAATCTGATGTCCTTAATAGTCATTTTTTATTTTCACCTCACCGCTACAGTTGCGTTTGAATCCAAACATACACTTCACCATTGTTTCTAATCTCACCGCTACAATATTCAATCTCACCGCTACAATAACTGATCTCACCGCTACTGCTATTTTTAACCTCACTGGAGGTAAGCACAATGCCCATCCAAACATCTAAACTAAGCCTAAGTGCCTAGAGCTACAAAAGAGATTATCTTTCAAGAAAGGATAGATTTATGGAACTTTGGACAGCTCTGAATTTTCTTGAAATGCCCGTCTTTATATTTTGATGGTACTTTTTATTAGGGGATGAAGGCTTGACATGAGTTATTTAGGGAATGATGTTCTATCTTACGTGACGAGATCGGATCGTATTAGGAACTTCGGTGTTGTATTATAAAAAGAATCATGATATGCACGGTAAAAATATTGATACATTTAATACGACTTTGATTGGTTGTCGGACAAATCTCTGTTAGCAGAGGTGATTTTCCGTTGACTTTTAAGTTTTTTCTTTTTCTTTTTTTGTTCGTCGGTGATTAAAGAGGTCCCATAACATGCATTGAAATCACATAGCTATTTTTCTTGTCAAAATTTTCATGCTATTATAGTCCTAGAGGCATTCTCATGCAGTCATATACGTGTTTAGAATATGTCCCTGGAAAATTATTGAAAAACAAATATAAATCAAACACTAAAGTATTAATCATTGCAGAGTTTAAATATTATCATGTATTTTATTTTTTTACTACGTCCTAAAGAAGGTAGGTGTCTTCCTTCAAACCCTGTCTAAACTTTCCTTATATAGAACTTAAAATGTCTAATTTTGCTAGTGGTCCCTGTCCTTATTTTTTTTTTGAAATTTAATTACTGTGCTACAATTTATAAACACTGAATCCTTATACTAATTTAAAAATATTATTGGAAGTGCTAATTTTATGTTTGAGAGGCTGACATAGGAGGGTCAAAGAAGCAGCCAAAATTAGTAGAAATTACAAGGATTTAATTTCAAAAACTCGTAAAATACAAGTACCACTTACAGAATTAGACAATGTTTTATATATAATGAACCTTTTCCCTTGACCTAATATTTGAAGATATCAGAACTTATAATATGTCAGGTTATTGAAATTTGCTTATCACTGCATGTAACTTTCATTTATTTTGAAATGATGTAAAAGGAAATCCTAGACAATTATTTACTCCTTGAAGAAATTGCATATATATATATACATGATTAGACTGTCATTTAACTGTTAAAGTAGTGATAATTATATAAATAGATGACCTCTGATTATATCTTATGTTGATGCTTCCAAGCAACCATTGTGTTTTACTTTTTGGGGTTACATCAATTTCCATCATTATTTTATTAATCACTTATTGTGTTTATTTTAGTGAATGATTTTATTTAACAGTCATTGGTTTATTTATTGACTTAAAATTCAAGCTATCCTTATATAAAAAAGTAATTCAACTTTAATACCGATCCCAATTGTATCAAATTACTCACCTAAATTACTCACAATATAACCAATAAATATTTCTAAATAATACCTACAGTGTGACAAAATAACCACAAAAATATAATAAAACTGTCGACAAAAACACTCAAAAACTACACGCCACAAACAACCTATTTATAGACTGATACAAGAGTTCCTCTAACAAAATTTTGATAAGCTTTAAACTCCTATTTAAAACCTAAAATTATCCCGTTAATTATCCTGAGTATTTATCACATTACAACCTTCATAAACCAATCTCCAAAACTCTCTCAATAGATAAGGATAAATATTTTATTTACTTTAAACTTCTCATTATGATCAGTTAAAGAACTTAAGAGTTCTAGTTGAATTTCAACTATTGTCTTGTCAAACATGTCACTACAAAGGCCGAAAGCAAAAATCGTCCTTGAGGCTGAAACCTCTCACATAGCCCAAGTAGAAAAGTTGTCTTGTTCTAACAGAACATGGAACGAGCAGGTAAAAATCCTTCAACAAATGTATTCTGTGTGTTTTAGATATACTTCATGTCATAGTTGAACATGCATTTATCACCTACGCTAATAACTAGATAAATAAAATGACTTAATTAATGTAATATTAATACTTTGAGAACTCAAGTAAAATATTTTAATCTTTGGAAACTAATTTAAAACATAAACAATAATTTAAAGATATTTGATGAAATTAAGACTTTACATATATATATTAATAAGAGAAATAAGGAACGAAAAATTAGGATTTAATTGTTGGGTAGGCCTACCGACGACGAGAGCAAGTATGAATAAAGTTATATAAAAATATTTACTCAAACAATCAACACTGCCTATTCACTCACGAGTAGTTCAACAAGTTTGAATTCTCGTAATTTGAATCCAATTTTTGATAACTGCTTTGCCCCCCATTGTCCCCCCTATGAGTCTATGACTTCAACTCAATAAGTACACTCATCAATTTGATTATACGAGAAAAGATTGTATAAAATAAGCGCGTCACGTTGTCATATATTATTTTAATAAATTTTCATGTTATTAATGTATAATTTTAATAATTTTTTAAACTTAAACTTTGAACTTTAAATCCTAAATCTGAAATTTTAAATTAAAAAGCTAAAGTTTTTAAGTTAAAAAGTTACCAAAATCAATAACATATAAAAAAAAATACTGAAATATCATTAAATAATTAAAAAAGAATAGAGAATTACGTGTACCCGTGACTCATACAATTTTAAATATAGAAACCTTCTAAAAGATAAAAGAATTAGCCAACCTGTTAGATTATGGCTATAGCTGATTTGAATTGCATCTAAACACATGCAAACTTTGCAATAAAATGTTGACTATTTATCAGAACACAAAGCAAAGTTTTGGTATTCCCATGTGGATTGTCACAATTCGGTCTTGAAAATACTATTTTAAAATATAATTAACTTTAAAATTAAAATTTAAAAGAGGAATAACATTTTGTACTACCAATCATATTATACAATTTCCTATCATTTCTTTTGATTAATTTAATTTGAGAGATTTGTTTTTGGGGTTTGAGTTTGCATGTTTAGTAAATTTAAGTCTATTTTTTTTATAATATGCTTTCGTTTGTTTGTTCATTTAGTGAAAAATTAAAATCTTTTCTATTTTCTTATTCGCTATTTCCATTAATGTGAAATCAATTAAATTTGCAGTATTTAGTTTAATCTTAAACCAAAATAGAAAGGTTGCCATGTTAGGTACAGAAAAGATTTGGTGTTCTCTAGTGGACCATATAAAGTTGATGATGTCAACTTCATACCAGCATGAATATATAATTAATTAAGTAGTAGCTACTTATTATGCATTATTTGTTTATGGTATCACTCTTTTAGATTTTTAATATATTAATCTTTCTGGCTTTATTTGACCCTACCTTATCTGCCTCCTTTTATTTTATTATACTTTTGTTGGTTTAAAAACTACAAATTGTGTGGATATAATAAATATTTGAACAAACTGATCACACAATACAGTACAAGCAACCTAATTTATACATTAATGGTATTGTAATTCTTATAAATTTGAGGTTGAAAAATGGTGAAATAAATAACATTAGAGAATATACGTAGTTAAATTATTGTAATTTTGATTGCTGGAATAGGTGTGTTTGGGATTTAAAGTTTAGGTAAAAAGATTGACGGAACATTTTTAAAGTCTGAGGGAGCCTTACCTTTCCCAAAATCTAAAGAAATTCAGTTTTCAAAATTTTTAATTAAACCCTTCAAATTTTTTGAAAATTTTCATTACTCTTCTCAAAATTTTTAAAAAATTCAATTAAAACTCCAATTTTCTTAAATTAATTAAACCCAAATTTTTTTGTAAAATCTTTTTAAGCTCCTATTTTTTTAAAAAAAATTAATTAGACTCCTAAAACTTTTTAAAATTTTAAATAAACCCAAAACACTTAATGACACATTTTGTTACTAGGCAACCCATATCATTTTTTTGAGACAATACTCGTCTTTTTTATGATAAATACTTGTGCAAAGAAAGATTGCATTGCACGCGATCCCCAATATACAACAAGTTGAATCGTTGGTTGTACTATTTGTTAACATGCATAAATTAAAAGAAAAAGAAGAAAATTTTAAAAAAATTGACACGTTTTCATCAAATTAATTAGTAGTTTTAAAAAATAAGTGTTGAGTATAATAATAAAACATATTACACTCCCAAAAGATTTGAACATTAAAAACGAAATCGTTGAAAAGATGCTATAAAATGATGTTAATAGATATAATAGTTACTAAGATTATCATTTAAATTTTCTTTTTTTATTAAAAATTATTCCAAACATAACTTCCCCCATCAACCAACTTATCAACTTACCATCATAGTGGGGCCATGAATCTCCTTATTTATACCAATGGTATTGCCACACTCTTCCACACACACAAATCTACTCTTAAAACCCTTCAAACTTTTTAGGTCCCAATCTGCAATTAAACCCTTTAGTATATGGTACTATCTATGCCTTCCCTTTTCTGTCTTCCCTTTATGGCTCCAATTTTCTCTTCGTTTCTTGCTTTAACTCTCATTTTTCCATTAAGCAATGCTCAAGGTCCACCTTCCCCTGGATTCTCCCCAAGCTCCAGAGTGAGCACTGTGGCTTTTGATAAAGGGTTTCGAAACCTCTGGGGTCCTCAGCACCAAAAACTAGACCAGGGCTCATTAACAGTCTGGCTCGATAAAAGCTCAGGTTCAATTCCTGCACCACCTCATCCCATTGTTTTTTGCTCTAATTAGGGTTTTAGTCCCTTTACCTCTACCTTTTTTAAATTTAGTCCCGTTAAATGCTGCCGGGACTAAACTATGTTAACAGCAAAAGTTTACAATGTTATCGGTTTAGAACTACTAATAACATTATAAAAAGTAGAGGAGCCAAATTATGCCAAATCAAGATAGAGAGATTAAAATTTTTCCATAATTAGGATTTTTTTAATGTGCTTAATTTTTGTATATTCATGGTGAAACACAGGGAGTGGTTTCAAGTCACTTCGTTCGTACCAGTCAGGTTACTTTGGTGCTGCAATGAAACTCCAACCTGGTTATACAGCAGGAGTGATTACATCTTTCTATGTAAGAACCTTAAAACACACGCACACACACAAACCATTGAGGTAATGAAAAAAAAACGTCTGATTTTTTATGTTCTGCACTTTAACAGCTTTCAAACAATGAAGAACACCCCGGAAATCATGACGAAATCGACATCGAGTTCCTTGGAACAACGCCGGATAAACCCTACACATTGCAGACCAATGTGTACATTAGAGGAAGCGGGGATGGGAACATAATTGGAAGGGAAATGAAGTTTCATCTATGGTTTGACCCTACAAAAGATTACCATAACTATGCTATACTGTGGAACCCTAGTGAAATCATGCAAGTATCCTATCACCATTTCCTTCAATTTTTTTATCAAAATTTGATTTTGGTCCCTCTACTTTTATAAAATTGTTAGTTAATCCAAACAGGTAATATGATTGACGTGGATTTTCTAATGTCACATTAATTACAACATTTAACCGTTAACTAACTAACGATATTATAAAAGTAGAGTGATTAAATTATGTCAAATTAAGGACTAAATTCTAAATTTGAGTATATCAAAGGGACCAAAAATGCAACTAAACTCCCCTTTTTTTCATGTTTTTATGATTTTAAATTCAACAGATTTTTCGTAGATGATGTGCCGATCAGAAGGTATCCAAGGAAGAGCGACGCCACATTCCCCATTAGACCAATGTGGGTGTACGGATCAATATGGGATGCATCATCTTGGGCTACCGAGAATGGTAGGTACAAGGCTGATTATAACTACCAACCCTTTGTAGGCCAGTACACGAATTTCAAAGTAAGCGGCTGCACCGCCAACAATCCCGCCTCTTGCCGCCCGCCTTCCGCCTCTCCGTCTGGGTCCAGCAGCCTTAGCCGACAGCAAGCTTTGGCCATGAATTGGGTCCAAAAGAACTATTTGGTGTATGACTATTGCCATGACCCTAAGAGGGATCATACTCAGATACCCGAGTGCTAATTAAATTTGAGTCATTTAAAACTTTACAAAAAAGAAAATGTAATAATTGTTGATCAAAAGGGGGTTTTTGAGATGGGCCCTTGAAGAGTGGTTAAGCGTCCAAAACCCTCTAAGATTTGCATCTTTTATTTCTATTGTTTTGTTGCTTTTGAGTGTTTTGCTTTGATGTTTTCTTTGGAATAATTTATTACAAGAGTTATTTTTTTAATAAAAAAGGGTTAATTGTATCAAATATCTCTAAACTATGGGTCAAAAGTTAAATTAGCCTCTAAATTTCAACGCATTCCAATTGAATCCTCAAACTAAAGTAACATTCTAATTGAGTTCTTTCATCAATCTGGTTATTAAATGCTATCTTGGGTCTAAAAAAAACCATGTATGGATTAATAAATATTTTTAAATATGTCAATTTCAAGCTAGCTTTTAACATCAAAGTTGATAGCTAGATCAATGAAAAAACATGACTGAAATGATACTTTAATCTAAGGATACAATTAAAAATATTTTAAAATTTAGAGATCAATTTAAAATTTAATTTATTATTTTAAAGATATCTGATAAATTAACATTATAAACGAAGATAAGTTCATAAGAGTTACTTTGACTTTTGGATATCAAGAAGACAAACCACCACACAAATTAATTCAATTTAACCCTGATGAAAATTTGTTAGCACTCTAACAATCATCAAGATCTGAGTATTATTAAGGGTGGGTTTGGATAAACAGTGTAACATGAGATAAAAAGTAAGCTAAACGAACTGCATCACTCCCAATTGCCCATCCAAACCCACCCTAATAATCTCATTTGATTATTGATCTATATATTTCAAGTTCAGCTTTCTATAATTTTGATGATATGTTCTAATCAGGGTTTAGCAAGAAAATAAAAAATCAATCCAAATTGAGATGTTTGGACCGTTTATGGAGTGCATGTTTAAAAACCGCAATTACCCGAAACTAAATTGATTTTTTATTTTTTTATTTAATATATAATTAATTTTAATAATTTATAATATTTAAAATAGTGGAAATAATTCATTTTTTTATAAATATTAATGAAAAAAGACTTTAAAATTTTGTCAAATAATATTCAAAAGTCATAAAACATAAATTAGTTAGTCAAAATAAGTCTAAACATTCAAAACAAAAAATTAATATGAAAAACCGAGAAATGAACCAAATTATAATGAATGATTCAAAAATCTGATCAAACTGAGCCGATATCACTCATAATATCAACACAAATGACCTTCTCTCACCTAAAATTTTTTTTTGGTGAAAAAAACCTAGCAAAACTAAATAATCATAAAAATACAATAACTATCAACTTATCCTACTAATTGCTCAAACTCCACATTTGGTTTTTTGGATGGATCTCACTTATGAATAACATTGTACTGCTTTGCCTAGCATACTGATATTTTAATAGTTTTTGTTAAACTCCATAATAAGTCTTGGAAGACAAATAAATTCTCATATTTCCATAGACGCCATGCTATCAAACAAAAGAGAGTAGCCTAGAGAGCCTTAACCCTTAATTATTACTTAACTTTCTTAAATTTGTTCCAACTCAATTTAAAATATTTCTTAAAATATTTATTTTTTTTAAAAGAAAAGGGCTTTGAATTAATGATTGTATTGTATTTACTTTGCCACCATTAAACAAAGGGGTTTCATTTATGAACTGAAACCTCGATGGTCTCTCTTGACTATGGCATGCGAAGACCATGTGATGTTTGGATTGAATTTTGGACCACAAAAATGATTTGGTTTTGGGTGCCTTAACTTCACGTGGCTGTATATATGTGCAAGCTATATCTTGTAATGTTTTGGTTCCTAGGCAGGCAGGCAGGTAGGCATGGCCGCCACTATGTTTATAAATGTCAAACTTATCCCGAATGATTTAAATTCAAAATATTTTATCGATTTGAATGATTTACTTTATCTTAAATTTATCAATTTTGATATTTAATTTAATTTGATTTAAAATTCAGTTCAATTTGATTTGATCATCAAAAATTAATAATTTAAACATGTTCAACCGAAAATCGAAATAATCTCAATTTGAAATTATTTAAATCTGAGTTAAAAAACCCAAAATGACCCAAAAAAATAACAATTTAAACCCTAAAATAATATAACATAATTAAAATAATCCTAAACTTTTAAAACTCAAACAAGTTATAGTCCATGTTCGGGATTAATGGCTACCCCTTCCAACTATATTATCTTTAAGATTTGAATCTATATTCTCTCTTTTGGAGTAGGATGTGTCTTACCATTGCACCTACATTAATTTTAATTAAGCTATAAACTTTACTACATTTATAATTTGCATCATATTTTTATTTTATTATATTAAATTTTAAATCTAAACTTTTATACTTTAATTTTTTGATAAATTATACTTTCTTTCTTTTTCTTTTTTCTTTTTTGTACAAAAGATGACAAACACAGAAAATTAAAATCTAGCTCTCCCATGCTCGTGGGCATCAACATGCAGCAAAGGTAGAAGGCTATTCGGTGAACTATGCAAGCGGACGAGGCCATCCATACCTTCATGAGGCAAGTTAGCGATGTGGTCAGCACATCGGTTGCCTTCCCGAAGAATGCGGCGAACCTCCACCATCCATCCCTTTTGTATAAATGCTAAACAATCTCCAACATATCGTACTCAACATATGTTCATTTTCGTAAATTTTCGTCAGACCAAGACAGCAGTTGAGCTACCCATAACGCATCCAACTTGTTAATCAGTCGTGCTACCCTTAAGTCCTTGGCCAACCGCAAACTCTCCCGAACATCTCATAATTTTTTTTTTGTTCAATGAACACCCCACAACATTGCCTATAAGCTATAACGTATGTTGCATGAGCTTTTATGTGTTTAAATTTAAATTAATTTTCAAATAACGTATTTTTAATTGTTGTATTACCTATCATTGGTAATGATAATTTCTCTTAATTTTTAAATAATATATAAATTTAAAAATTATATAAGAAAGTAAACTGTAATGTTCATTTGGGGAAATTTTAAAAAATTGGTAAAATAACATGTAACAATTTTTAATTGTTGTATTACCCATCATTGTTGTATTCAAGTAATAACTCTTTTTTGACATAATGTCTAAAATTACTTATAACACTTCTTTAATTCATAAATAGGAGAATAACGTATTTCAGCGTGCTCAAACCCACGTCTTCTTGTATAAACAACAATGCCTATACCGATCGAGCTAATACTCAATCAGTTTACTCCCTAATATTTAAAAACTAGAAACTAAGCCTTATTGACTATTAGATTGAAGTATAGTTTTGGTCCTTTTATTATAGTTTTGGTCCTTTGATATTTAATCTTTTTACTTTAATTTGACAAAATTTAATTAACTTATTTTATTATTATCTATTCCAAAATGTGAACACATGTATTTAAAAAATAATAATATGTCAACAAATGCTTAAAAAAATTTACATGTTAACCAAATACTTAACAGTGTTATTTAAAAAAAAAAGTTCATATTATCACTTTAACAAAATAATTAATTACAGTAATATTTTGGGCTAATTAATAATATTATTAAAATAAAAACTAAATTATAAATAAAAATAAATTACATAGACTAAATCTGAAATTTTAGCAAAGTAGACATGAGTCCTCCTTCTAATGGACTTCAAAGCAAAGAAGGAAGGGGGGAGGGGGTTATGGACTCTTTGTCGTTTTGACCCAAAAAACCTGAAAATATTGGTCCAGCAGTAACTGCTAAACCCTTTTGATGAAAGCCATTTACATCTTTGAAATCGCTCACTACTAAACTTGTTTCTGGTTTTGGCGCTAATTGAAATAAATTGGAAAAGAGTACAGTTAAACGAAGCTTTTCCCTCTTAGGGTTTGCTTCTTCTTCTTCTTCTTCTTCTTCTTTTTTTCCTTAGTTACAGAGAATCGGAGATGATGGACATTGATGAGCCACTTGATTTTGAAGTAGAAGATTCTCTTCTTATTAACCCTGTTGTTCCCAGCAAAAGGTTTTCAACTGTTACCCTTATTTTTAAATTATTCTCTTTCAATAAATTTCTCTAATATATTCTTAATCTTTCTTTTGTTTCATGTTTTGATACAATTTACCGGTTTGCGTTGCTAGGGTTTTTTTTTTCCTTTTTCGGTTTGGATTTTAAGTTAATGAGGTTGATTGAGAACCCATCAGTTTGAACATGGTTCGCTTCCTTAAAGATAGTCGCTTTGTTAATTTTTTTTTATGAATTTAATAAGATTTTAGGACCTATTTACTTTATTATGCTTTTGCTTTCCCATTTTTGTCAAATTTGTTTTATTTTGTAGGAGAATTGCTTTGAGCATTTCCAATGAATTTGAGCTGCTTACTATGTTCTTTTTTTATATTAATCATGCAGTTCTATTTGATTCTTTGTAGTAATGTGTACTGTAAAAATGGTTTTTAGGAAAAACCTTATGGGACTCGATGAGCTTTTGACTGAACACTACAAGGAGCAAAGCAAACTTATTGAGAATGAAGCCAGGAAACAGGCAAAAGCTCGGAAATGTTATGTGTCTGATGATGAGGATAAGAATTGCAAAGAAGCTATGCTTGCAAGTCTTCTCGATGATTGCCAAAAACAGGCATAAAAACAACCTTTTTTTTCTTTTTTTCCTCATTGCTGTGATATTGTGATGCATTCTGTGTTTGTTTCATTTTAAGTTGACTGAAAGTAAATGTATTTTTCTTTTATAGATGAAAGCAATTCATAGCGTAGAAGAGATGTCTGAATGGGGCTTATGTGTCTTCGGGGAGCAGGTTTTCTCGTGAATAACATTAGTTTATCATGCTTGACATTGTGCTTTCCAACTAGTGGAAGAACTTCTTTCACAAACTTGATATTTCAAGTGACTGAAAATTCTTTATTTTTGGTTTCTTTGTTCAATTTACAGAAGTCTACACCACCTCTATCTTTTCCTGAGCTTGGAAATTGGTCAATTTTGCAGTCTTTCATGAATAATGAGCTCAACTCTCTGGTGGGGCTTACTAAAGAGCAAGGTCCTTCACTTTCTTGTATTTGCTTTCTCATATCCTTTTTTTTGGTAAATATATTTCTCCATTTAGTTTTGGATTGCAGATTGCATCAATTCTAGTTTCCATAATACGCATTTTGTTTGGTGAGAAGAAACGTTCTTGCATGTATCACTGACCTCTTTCACGCATTCTTTTAGGGTGCACTTTCCTTGAAGGGTTATTGAAAAATGGATGGCTCTTAAAATTGATATTTAAATGTGGCTGTGTAGAAAAATCCCTAGCTACATGGACCTTTTTCTTAAGTGAGTATATCCATTACCTTTGGCCCTAGCTTCTTCCTTTAATGGCCAGTGGATGCTTATTTTGTGCTTATCTATTGCTTCTATCAGTGCTGTATTCATCAAAAGAGGAGTTGAGATCGTCTGCTTGTGAGTTTTGGTGTGCCATTCTTTCATCAAAAATTCAGGTGATCAGATGTTTATCTACAATAACTGAAAATAAATTTTGATGTACGTAAAATGAATATTTCTTCTGAATTGGGTATTTGAAAATCTTATCCAGGTTGGCATGCGACCCATTGAAATTGACTGGTACCCCAGCTATCCTGAACTAAAGAGTGCCCTTGAAACATATGGGTTTCTTTTCAATTTTTCATCCAACATATCCGCTGAAAATAGTAAGCTCTGCCGTCTCTTTTCCCACTTCTAGTCCATTTCGTTTAGCACTTAAATTGATTCATCCTCGATCTTCTATAGGCCATGATCACGCATCTTCTACACATCAAGTTAGGATTATTGATGTTGTTGGCAGAAAGTTTGCTTTTATAGTTTAACCATTATGGACAAATACTTTTTCAGATTACGTATTGTTTTCTCAAATCTAATTCTTCTGTTAGTTTCTTAAGGACGAGATCCAGTTGTTACAATTGATTATACATGGTATAAAGCTTTACTGCTAATACCTAATACACTATGTTTTTTTGCCTGCCATCCTTTTCTTTTACATATATTTTTGCCTTCTTTCCTGATCTTACATTCAATGACTCAATTTTTGAACTCTGGTCGTCTGACTTTGCATACACTATGCATTGTGATTTCTCTTCTTTCCTTGTTCAATATATTGAATTCAATTGTTTAGATCTATAGTGAACACACTTGAGGTCAATGCCTCATCCGAGTTGTGGCCTGTTCCTTTCTTCCTTTTTAATCAATAATAAAGGACTGTTTGATTTCATATCTTTCTCACATAAAATTTGGTGCTTAGGTTCTGGTTGTAAAGGGCCACCTCAAAATATCATAACCTGGATCAAATTTACTGCTGTTTATTGTCAAGTAAGGTACGTGACAGTGGGGTTCTAATATCAGAAGTGTATGAATACTTTCATTTGAAGCTGCCTAGGTTCTTTGGGTTTGTCTGTAAGATGAATGTGACTGTTAGTGGTGATTAATGTCCAACATGTAATATAGAAATGTTGAATGGCTGCTACATATTTCCCAAGTGTTTTGAGATTAACAAAATTTTGTGATGTATGGTTTGCTCCCTAGTGTTGTATATTACTGTGAGATTGACCACCTATAGAATTAGAAATCGTGTATTGGCTTTCATACAAGTTGAATTTTCAATATTATGTGATAACAGTTACTCCTTGCTCTCAAATATTGCTGATTTTGAAGTTCAGTATGACATTACTCTCCTTTCAGGTGTAATAAGCAGTCTATCCTTTTGACTTCAGACTGTCAAGAGCTAGCGGAAGTTATCCTTTGTCTATTCTTAGACCGGCGACTTCAAGGTCTCTCAGCTCTTATGAGGAACTGTATGCAATCAATTATCAGTTCATTCACAGAAGAAGAATGGATTAACAGCTACTCTAGAATAGCGAAATCTATTGCCTCAAGGTTATTATTCTTTAGTGATGGTTTCTTAGCCCAACCCTACCCACCCCTACCTTGCTCACTCAATGCTTGAGTGCTTATTGTCGATTGCATTAACTTTCATTTTGCTGTTTCCTTTTTCTACTTTCTTGCTTATGCTTGCCTCACATGAATGCAGAGTTCCTACAGACTTGAACTGCTTGCGAGCAGTGCAATGCATTTCAGGAGTTGATCCTCGTACCAAACATCTCAAAAGCGTTGTTGCCTTCGAAATTCTTGTTAATTGTTTCGAGAACAAGGTAGCCCTCTGTTCTTGCTTTTTCGTTAGTTCTCTGTTTGAAAGTTCTTATTTTCTTGCTAGTTGCTTCCAACTTGAGATTACCGCCATGAGAAAGTGTTGTTTTTGAGGAACTAATGCCATGTGATGATACTAATTTTCTTCTGATGTCATACCAGCATTATCCAGATATGGTAATTATAATGCATTATCTATCTATAATGTACTTAGAGAATCTTTGAATTGATAAAAATATCCTTTATTGTTTATTATGTCATTACATTAACATTAAAGAAATATTTAATCTTTAGTATTAAATTTTTAATATTAGAAAAATATTTTATTAAATTTGAAATTACACTTCTTTATAGTTTTACTATGATTTAAATTATCTAATTTTGAGTTACATTTTTACTGATATTTCAACTAAGGCTTACTATTATAAAATAGATGCATTAGCATTCAACATTTAAGTATTTTCATTTAATTATTAGCAAAGAACTCAGAAAAGACTTCATATTTCACTATAATTTTCATTCTAACTTTAATTATGGTTTGAATTTTTTAATTATTGTAAATTATAAAAATAATTAATATGTTTTAGTTTTCTTCAACATTTTAATAATATTATTTTACATTAGTTAAATAATTAAAAAATAAACATGTGAAATCACGTGCAGCACATGCGATATTAAGAACTAGTTTGTTTAAAACGATAAGATAATAGCATTTGTTGTGACTTTTAAGTTTGAATTTAGCATCTTATACACCACAACTTAGTGTTTAAAATGAGTTTCTAACACTTAAGAGGTTGACTTTGTCATCCTGCTCAGGTTCATGATGATATAGGAATCCTTACATTGCTTATCTCGATAAATGTGAAAGAAAAGGCCTGTGATTTCTTCAAGATGTACATCTATCTGGTTTTGGCTGAAAATTGGCTTCGATATGATGAAATGTTTAGCGATAAGCCAGTAATTTGTGAAATGTGGGGTGTTTTTCTTCGAAACTGTTCTTGCCAAATTAGCAGCTCGGATTTGAGGCCTCATGCATCGAAAGTATGGAACCAAACATTCTTTTCTAACTTCCAAAACTCGGCTTGTTTCCATTTATTAATTTCCTTCTGCCTTGCAGGTTCGAAATAAAGCTGCATTTCTTCTACAAGGCATTGGCAACAGTTAATCAAGTATGTCTTCTAATCCATCCCCTATAAATAATGTAGACTTGTTTGAGAAAAAAGATATCTAAAAGAAGCTAACCATATTCTTATTGTAATATAATCAATGTTTCGATAAAAGGAGCTTCAAATCCATTTGCATTTGCTGCTATGAACACCCTCTAGCAAATTTTAATTTTGTATTTCAAAGCACTGAAAATTTCTTTCCTCATTGATGGAAAAGAAACAAAGGATCTGTTTATAGACTAGTCAGACCCGAATTTGAATCTGACCCCAACCAAGCATAATGACCTCAAAATGTCTTGCACAACCTGTGGAATTACCTTAATCCAAATTACAAAACGAAATGAATCGATCCAGGAAACTTGACCATCAAACTCAAATGACTTGCACCCAAGATGACTCGAAAAGAAATGGCCTGAACCTGAAACAACCGAAACTTGAAAGGACTCAACCTTGAAACTTAATGTGAAAGTTTTAATACCAAAATGGTTTGACCCAGATTGATTTGATTTAAAACCAACCTCACCCGGTCGGTTAATGTTTGGCGCATTTATTTTGTTGCCAACTTGGTTTTTTTGATGGAATTTGATCTTTTTGCAGGCAAGGGTGCAAGTGTTGACCGAATCACCCCGATTCAAAATCTGGATACTTTGAAGAAATATTGGCATTCTTGGGTGTTTATTTTTTGGTAAATTTTGGAATAATTCATTTCTATATGAAGAGGTTATTCCAAAATTAATCCGGTTTAATGTATCTAATTGTGTAGCTTAAGTACATGTAAGTTTAACAATGACTGCAACTTCATACGTCTGACACGATGAGATGTTAGATTAGTGGTTAATGTATCAATTAATCAAATGTTCTTTCCTTAATTTTTGTATTTTTTTCTTTTATCTGAAGTTCAATCCAAGCTAATGGTCTAATCAAATGCAGCCTTTTGTTTATGTTTCTAACCTTGGAGTATACAAGGCAAAAAATGAACCAGAAAAATAAATGAAATCTTCAAGATGAAAAATGAAAAGAATGGGAAAAAAAATTCCCATTTTTGTTGGTTAAAAGCGAAATTTTCAGAAAATAAGAAAAATCTTGAGCAAAGAAAGGTAAAAGAACAGAAAAAAGCAATATATATATAATAATGCAATTATAACCCTTTTTTTTAATAATTATGCTAGTTTTTTGAATTGTTGTTGTTTTACATTTGAACCAGGAAAAGATGACACTCACAAAACTTATTGAGGAGAGAAAGTATCATTTTCTTTCCCCATTTCTGTGGAATTCAATGAATGGATGGAAGGTTTCTTTTTCCTTAAGTTTGATTGAACAGTAAGATTATTGAATTGAGTGGAACCGAGTTGCAGAATCTGAGAATCTGTTTACAAAAATTACAGCTTCAAATTTGGAACCTTGCTCAATCTAACACTCGGATGTTAGTGGTCTGTTTGCCTTTCTTTGATATATACATTTTTTTTCTATTTATGATTTCCTTTCTGAAGTACTTAGTTGTTGGGTCTAATTTTGGTTTTACTCCTCCAACGTATCAAAATTTAAAATTTAATCCTTATACTTTTTTTAACACATCACAAATAGGGCTACTCTTATGATTTTTTGGTGAACACCCAATGCCACTAGGCTCTTGAAGTTCAAACCTTGCATCCAATGTTAACCAAGGTAGTGGGTCAAAATTGATTACAGTGTTAACTACCGTCATTAATAGTGATGACATGAATTTTTTTACCTATTAGTAACATTATAAAAGTAGAAAGATCTAAACATATTAACGAGAACAGTTAACATTATTATCAATATAAACTTACTTATAAGTTCTAACATTACAAAAGTAAATAGATTAAATCTTAATTAAGCAGAACTAAAACCATAATTAGACTGTTTTTCAGGAGCTTAATTTAGGGTAAGTTTGTTTGGAACTCTTTAATCTTTTAGAAATTAAAAAAAAACAAAAACAAAACAAAGGTATTTTGCCTATACTTTCCTGGAGAATTAAACCTATTTTGGTGTATTTTTTTCAGGTAAAAGCTTTGCAGCATGAGATTGTATGCAAGGAAAGACTTAAAGCAAAAAGCCTGGAAAAAAAGGTTAACATTAATCTTAATTTTAATTATTGGAATTAATAGTAAAATAATGTTGCAATGCAACCATTAGCTATAAACAACCAAGGATAATGTTGTTTAAATTGGATTAGATTAGATTAATTGGATTAAGAATCAATTGGTATATTGATTTGGATAAAATCGTTAAATCAATTTTAGAGTAGAACCACTTAAAATCAAAGTTGAATCTTAAATTAGTTGAACCGACTATATATATATTAGCCCAAATTATTGGCTTAAACCGAAAAAAAAAAAAAAGTCTAACCAGTTCAATCCACCAAAATACTTAAATGTATATTTTAAAGCTGAGGAAGAAAAACCTAACGCAAATTGGAGTGTAAAAATTGATGTTAACGTGATTAATGTTATTTATTTGTGTTTATAATTTTTAATTTTTTTCCTTAATTTTTCTATTTTTTTATTTCCCTTATCTTTCATAATTTTTTTTTCTTTTTTAATCTCTGGGTCATTGAAACGATGATCAGACTGAAATTTAGTGACTTACTCAATTTGACCCGAATTCGATTCTAAAAACATTGCATAAGGATTTTACCAAATGGCATCTCTTACTTACAAAAACTACAACCATTGCCAAATGATTGACTTAAAATTTCCAGTCAAATTTTTATTTTGATCTCAATTTGATTTCTCTACATTTTTTTTTAAAATTTGATTTCTCTACTTTGTTAATGGTATAAGTTAATCTAAATTGTTGGAATGTTAATTACAATTCATTATGCTAACATGATTTTTTTGTATGCTAATATGTTATAACTCAATATACTAACTAAAGATATTATAGTAGTAAATACTTAATTTGAGCATAGTAGAGGGACTATAAAGGGTCCTTTGATGGAGAGAGGAAGCGTTGCAAACAAGCGAAAGGGATGCATGGGAGAAGGCGAAGAGGAAGACTGGAGCATATTCGGTAACACTAAGCACAGTGGCAGGTGATGGTCGATAAGATGGAGAAAAAGAAATATGGCTGATGATCAGGCTTAACAAAGAAGTAAGTTGAGAGAATTTAAAAAAAAATCTGAGTTCAAAATGCTGAAAAAGCAAAAGTGTCAGTATTTTCACCAATTGTGAAAAGTTCCTATTTATAGTGTTTCAAGAATAAGAGTTACAAATATGATAATTAATAAGAGTAATGATAGATATTTTCCAGTTACAATTGCATTAATAATTAAGAATTGTTTGTGATGGTGAATAGTGAAAAAGAATTCACTATATTTCTAAAAGTAGGGAAAAACACTCAAGTTCTAGAAAAATGTTAAGAGGAGAACTCTTAACTACCTCCATATTTGATTCATCAAGCCAAGCTCTTCGAAACATCTCAAAAGTGAGGATAACCCAAGAACCCTGCCATATTCTGGGGCTACTTCCACTTCTTCTACTTTGGTGAAGCGGCAATATATGAAACATCTTTCACAAAACATCTCTTAAAACATAAGACAATTGTTGTTCTTGGATTAGAGTTGTTATTGAATAATGATTATTTTGATGTGTTCCAAACTTGAGTTTTTCTCAATATAGTTGCTCTCAATGTAGATGTTGTTTCAAATAAAAATTGTTTTATAGTGATATTTTTCTTAGTAAAGCTTGTTCTAAATAACGACTCTTCCGAGAAAACACAGTTGTTCCAAATACAAGTTGTTCCAAGCAATAACTGTTCTAAATATAGTTATTCTTCAATCGTGATTATTCTAAACAAGAGCTTTTCAGAATTTTAGTTGTTCTCTTTAGTAGTTGTTTTCAAATAATTATACTAGATGACAGTTTTTCTAATTAAAGTCATGTTCTGAACATAGTTATTCTTGAACAACAGTTGTTCTGAATAACAACTATTTTGCTTTGGAAGAGATATACTTGATAGCATAATTTCCTCAAATGTAATATTCTTTATTTCAAAGAAGAGATAAAATACTAATAAGTCAAAATTGAGTATCTAAATGGATAAGACCATAATTTGACCAAACATTTCACAGTTTTCACACTGTTTCTAAGTTCATTCCCTGCATTTTCTTCACTTCTAAATAGTTAAAATTGTGGTTTTTCTTGTATTATGAGAGTAGGGAAAATTGGATATCAGCTGTCAACAGAATAATTTACACGGGCATGGGGGACAGCAAGCTGCTGAAGAATGTATGATTGACTTGATTATGATGCTAAAATTTAACAAATTTAGTTTTTTTTTTATTATTAGTTGACTTGATTTTCGTATGATCTTGATTGTGTAATTGAATAATAGTGAAAAATGATTTCATGTTATCACTTTAACAATAATATAGGGTGCAATCTATTTGGATCTACTAATAAGTAAAAGGATCAAATTAGAGAGATTAAATCCCAAATTTTAGCATAATAGAGGGACTAAAACCATAGTTAGACATTTATTGTTTTGTGGGGTTATTATTGGTTTAACATAGTTGATTGAATAATGGCAAAAAAAATTCCATCTCATCACTTTAACAACAGCAAATAACTGTACTATATATCAATTTGGACTTACTAATAGCAACATTATAAAAGTAGAGCGATCAAATTATGCAAGATAAAAGTAAGTATAGTCAAAGGACTAAAGCCATAATTACACCTTGATTGACATGTCATGTTGTTGGTCATGTAAGGGGATTTTCTTACATCATGTCTCCTTATTTTGATCTTTGTAGGCGTTGTTTGAGAAGGCAATCTACTACTAGTAATAGAAGGTAGAAGGTTGTTGATGTTAAATTTGTAGGCACTCACCAACTTGATACTCCAATGCATGAAGATGGTCCTTCTTCCATGGAAGAAACCAGATACCTGAAACATGTTCGATTGGAAGACCATTACGAAAAGCAGCCGAAATAGTGCATTCCTGCGAAGAATTCCCACTTATTGTTAAAATGTGAAGAACAGATTGAACTGCTGCCAATGCCATCTTCATGTATTGTTGTTGGAGCTTAAATTGATTTTTGTTGCTTTAGGATTGATTATTTTGTAATTTCAAAAGGTTTGCTGATTAGCATTTCTTTGCAAAGTGATGAACTTGGGATATTTTAGCAAATTTTTTCAATAAAAAAGAAATGGGTTAAATTATAGTTTTGGTCCCTCTATTGTACTCACATTTAAGATTTACTTTTTATGGCTTTGATTCATTTTATTTTTGCAATGACATAAGTGAATCCAAATAATTAAAACATTAACTATTCCGTTTAAAATGTTAAGAAACCAACACATGTAAAGAAAAGAAACAAATACATGTTAATATGATAAATTGAAAAAGGTATTTTTAATTTTAAGAACAAAATTATATTAATATTTTAATCAAAATAATTAATAGTGTTGAATATTTTAAATATTTAATAATATTATAAAAATAAAAAGGAATTAACTATATCAAATTAAAATATAAAAATTAAATTAATAAAAAAATCAAAACCAAAATCTACAAGCATTTTGGAATATATATTGATATGACATGAATTTTGAAGTTAATGCAGGTAATTGGATCCGATTATATTCTGATGGCGCAATCAAGGTGGACTCGGGGACCAACATGGTCAGTAGATCCTTGGTTTTAATAGAAGTTTAGGATTTTATTCTATTTTCAATGTTGAATTATGAGGTATTCTAAATGGCTTGATTGTACTTCAGAACAAGCGATGAGATAAAAGTGTCGATTCATACAGATAGTATGAAGATTATCTAGACCATTTAAGAAGCATTCTCAAGGATTTTTTATTCAGTACTTATCAGACATATTCAATGGATTTTGTTGAAAATGGTTCAACGGGAATTTGTACATATTCCTAGAGAAGGGAACATAGAAGTTGGTGCGAATTCTCCCAATTTATGTCCTACCATAAGATTTGTTATATAAATGGACAAATATTCGTTTCCATTATGGATAGTGATAATATGATTGATCATTCTGGACCAAATTATTATTATTTCTTTTTCCGCTTTTGTATTAAGCCTCTCGATTTTTTTAATAAATAATTTGCTATAAAAAGATTTTTTTAATCACATTGCAAAATTAACTTTTGACAAGAATGAAAGTCTGCAACTGTTTGTAAAGAATCTGCTAAATATTAGTATTACTAATCTGTTTTTTTTTTTTTGTGATAAAGTAAAGCAATTTCATCCCCCAACAGCAACGTATAGAACATTGTTAGAAGATTCCTTTAATGTCCTAGCTTATTACAAACAACTGGATTTTGTCCTATTTAACTACCGAATCATTGTAAAAGAGCATGAATTGAAAAATAAAATAAAAAAGGTAATGGAAAAAAGAAAATCTTACAAATGTCATGTGAGATATCATCTTTCATGTTATATCATCATCATGATGAACCAAACAATTTTTCATTGATTCATTGCTACATTAGTATTTTAATGACAATTTTATCTTCATACTTTTTTTTTTTTGAAGTAAATAGGTAAAACTATAAAACTGTTAAATTTTATTTTTTATGAAGTATTATTTTTACAAGAGGGGAGTCAATCATCCATAGTTAGTGGGTTATTACTTGTTAGCCCAGTGGCTTTGGATTTTTCATTTCCATTGAGCTTTGAAGCATGATACGATCTCAAGAGATAGTGGGTCCAATCACTTCATTGTGTGTGGATAATAAATTTGATCAAAATATTATGTACAAATATGATTTGATTTTTTTTTTACTTCTCAATATATGTTACCCTAATGACCAATTTTACAATAAGATGATAGTAATGACTATACTTCATTTTTATTGGTAAAGATTAAACCCTTAATCTCATGATTAAAAGATGATTTGAACAATTATCGTATCACATTTCATGATCACTATGTCATATAATTTATTTCCGAATCTATAGTTTTAATCATACTAAATGATTTTTTTTTAAAAAGTAGATGGATTGGACTGTAACCTTACTCAAAATTTGAAAATTATGCATAAACAAGACTTTTCAAATAAATGCAAATTTGAAATGAAAAATCAGAAGCAGACAATTAGTGGGCTGTTACCAAATTTTGTGTCAAGTCAATATAAGAATGGCCCTTTCTGAACTTTAGATACCAAAATGCTTTCAGACATCTAATCCAACACTTGATAGAATAATAACAAAACCGTGTGGGACCAAACCCTTTTAATTTCATCTTTCCCTGTTTAAAGTATGATTCTTATCATATCTTATACATCCCATTGTTAAATTTATATTTGTTAATGCACCCTTTTATTAATATCTCGTGTCGGTTGAGTATTGGTTTAATTAGTATGAGTATTGTTACTAATATAGGAAAATGTATGTTCGAGTGCGTTAAAGCTTATTATCCTCGTATTTATAAATTAGAGAAAAATTATGAATAATTCTAAGTATTATATAAAAAGAACAGAAATGATCAGAACTAATAATGAAATTATTAAAAATAATAATAACCAATAAAATCTCGTGAAAATATCTCGACCTTTCTGTTTATATATAAAATAAACCCTCCTCCTCACATGCATTTTGTAAGAGGACAAATGCGCCATCGTTTCATGGGACTTTTAAACTCCAAGAAAAATAAAATTACTTCATGGGATCGTTGGACCGTTTCTGCTCTAAAAAAACTAAAGGTTAATTTTATCAAACATCATTGAATTATGACTTAATTTTAAATTAGTCTTTAAACTTTAAAATATTTTAATCGAGCTTCATAATATTAATATTGTGTCAATCAGATCATTCATTAATCTTGCTATTAAGTTAGGAGTTAAAATTTCAACTCAAATCCCATGCCTATTATGTTTAAAACATCATATCAAATTATAAAAATGCGTCTACTTATTGCTCAAATAGTTTATACCCAACGTGCATTTCTTTTAACACATTTTAAATCTAAGTTATCTATTTAATAGATATTTACGTGTTTACAATTTGATCCACATTTTAATATGCTCTAAGTCAAATCTAAACTGACGTTTAACACCTAAATCGACAACTAGAATAATGGAAATGACATGATTTAGGGCTCAATTAGAATATTTTAAAATTGTGTGATAATTTAAAGATGTTTTGTACAATTAACCCAAAAACTAAAAATTTGTATATTTAACGAAATTTGGTTTTATTCCCAACAAAAAAATTTGAAATATTTTAATTTTAAAATAAGTAAGTGTTATGAATGAGATATTTTATTAATTACATAAAAATTAAATTGTGGTTACAAAATTTCTTTGGGAAAATTTTCTATCAAATTGATTTGATTTGCGAAGAATTCTGTAGGTAATATGTTAAATCCTTAATGTTGCTATCATATCTTCAAAATCAATCAGCTAATGACTAATTTTAATATTTTTTTTTGTTTTTTTTTATTGCCAATGTCACATGCAATTAATATAGTTAACAAAAATATTTTAAGTTTTAAATTCTGTGAAAATTCTCCCTCTTTCTTAGCTGAACCCACACACTGCTTTTTTTATTGCCAATGTCACATGCAATTAATATAGTTGCTTTACCTTTATTTTTTAAAAATTTAGTTACTGTGAATTGGGAACTCGAGTTGTAAGGTGATGGTGTACTCTTCACACGGTAAATGAAATGTATGGGTCTTTGAGGGCTAATGCATCACCGTAAACTCAATTATACTTTAAAACTATTACAACGTCTCCCTAAAACACAAACACAAATAAATCTTTCTCCCCAAATTTCCAACACCCAACATAGAAAAAATGATCTTTGGAAGGAAGAAAACGCGTCCTACTAGAAGTATTTTCTATTTCTCTTTCTAAAATTAACTTATTTTCTTAATTTTTAGGAAAAATGGCCTATATCCCTAATTAATTTTAAAAACAATATTTTCAACTAATTCACCCCTTGCAATGAAAGAAAAATCATTGCACACCCGGTGAAAAAAGCAAGTTAAAAAAGGTGGTTAAGTAATTCACCTAGTGATTTTTTAAAAGTTAGAATAGGTTGTTGTTAGTCTTATTTGAGATTTAATTTCTATATTTTACTTGTTTTTTTTTAAATTTAGAACGCTTTTTTCAATCATTAATATCGTTAATACTTTTTGTTAATATTTGTTAACTTATCATGTTTTTTTTCTGTCAATTATAATTCACATCATATAATGATAGTTTAATCAACATGTCAAGCTAACAATTTTTTTATAAAAATTACTAACTATATTAATGATTGAACTAAAATTTTAAACAAAAATGATTAAAAAAAAACTTACTTTTTAACTTTTAAAACATATGGACTAAATCTCAAATTTGTTTACAAATAGTAATAGCATATTTGACTCTTTTCTTTAAATGAAGTAAAAACATGTAAATGATGTAAGGTACTTAGTACCTAGATTTGATAATAGATCAGGTCATTTATCCAAGTCTAAAGGTTTGCCTAAAAGGTTGGGAGAAGGGGTCTGGGTAAAAATATAAGTCTGAAAAATAGGCTTAGATAAAAAATAAAGCCCGCTTTCTACACAGGTCGGGTAAGAATTTTTGCTCGAGCTCGGTCCAACCCGAATTTGTATAACTTTTTTTTCACTGTTGTTTTGTTTCTATGTGTTGCCATTTTGATGTTATTTTATTGTTATTTACTATTATATTGTTACTATTTTGTTGTTATTGTTTGAATATTGTATAACTCTTGTGTTGTTATTAATTTTGTTACTATTGGAGTCATTTGCTTACTAAGTTGCAATTATCTTAGTCTTATTTAAGTATAAAGAATTTTTTTAATGTATTTCTAATTTGGTGGGAGACATTTATTTTAATGTTTTTAGTGTATTTGATGTATTATATTTTTTAAATTTGTTTTTATATAAAAATAATATAATTTTTTTTAATGCGCGCAAGTCGGGATTGAGTTTAACATTTTTTTTATTTGGGCCAAACTTTGAATAAAATTTTAGACCCATTTTTTTAAGTTAAAGTCAAACCTAAAAAACGAACTTAAAATTTTAGGTTAATCCAACTTGATCCGACCCATAAAACAATTTTATTAGTCACTCACTTAAATTCTTACTCTCTTTTTTTTTTTTTTTCGTGTCATCCAACATTTTACTAATATGGGCTTAGTAAAGTATGCTATTAGTATGAAAAACATATGTTAATATGTTTACTTGTTTGTGGAGTCAAAAATAGCTGAAGCAAGTGGATAAAAATATCGTTTTCTTTCATTATTTAGCGTCCCATCGTTGGTAATTGAACTGAGTTGCTAGCTTGCAAGATAGTTTAGGTAATCGTCGAGATGAGATTGGTGTTATGCTCGAAATTGCCAATGATTGATTTAAAAATTTGTTTGATAGTCAAGAGCGCTCGAATCTGTTTTACTTTCTATCAAGAATTGATTATTGCATATCTAAGAGCTTGAATACAATTTTAAATGTCCTTTCACGATGGAAGAGGTGATTCAAACTTTAAAATCAATGCGTTCGACAAAGACATCCGATACTGATATTTTTTTAATTTTATTTTATCAAAAGTTTTGACATATTGTATTCTCAATGGGACTCAAGAGGCTGATGGAATTAACTCTAAATTTTTTATAGTATTTATTTAATTTTTTCATTTTTTCATAAATTATTAATAGTATTTTATAATATTTAATAGTTTTTAAATTTTTTTAATATTTTATGACATTTAATAATTTAATGGATTTTATATAATTTTCAAATTTTTAGGCTAGTAATTTTATATAATTTTTTTTATAATTTATAAAATATTTAATATTTTAATATTTTTTAAACTTATTTATATAATTCCTAAAAATTAATTAAGCCATCTTAAAAAAATTAAAAATCAATTAAGTCTTCCACGTCAGTCGTCACGCCCACTACCACATCATCAAAATTTCTATGTCATTCGTCATGTTACCTATCACGTTAGCACTTAATGATCTATTAAGGGCTTTAAAGGAAGTAACAATTTAAAGAGTCAAATTGATTGTTATTTTTGAATTAAGAGTTTAAGTGATTGTATTTTTCGACTAGAGACTCAACTCATTTTCAAATTATTTTCAAGAAAATTTTTATAACTTTAACCTTAAAAAAATAAAAATTAAATAAATGCAACACATCACAATTTTTTTAACTCTTACTTATAAAACTAGAAATTTCTTATTTATTAAGAAAGGCAAAAAAAAGAGGAGGCAAGGGTGGGATGAGTAAATTGTGTTGGTTTGATGCTTGAGTTTGCCGTTTCCTAAGGCAAAAGCCCACACACTCATATCTTATATATGCAATCATTTTGATAAAGTTTTAAGACATAATTATACAACAATGCCCCCATGGACTAATGATGCGACATAAAGGCGAGGCATGGCATGGTGCCCATTTTATTCCCTCTCCTCCTGTTTGGGTTTTGGTTTTTACTACTCACTCCTAATTTATATATACAAAAACTAGTCCATTAATTATCAAAGGCTAAACCCTTTGATTAAATCACCTACTACTTAACCATTTTAAGGGTTGTTTTTATTTTAGGGTACATTGTTTACAGCCTACACTTGTGCCATTTTAAGAGGGTCTTTTTTTTTTTTACATTAAGCATTTGATTAATGAATAAAAAAAGGGGTCTTGAATTAGTCAAAGGGAAGCCCTTCAATTTCCTACAATGAGGACTTTAAAGTTTAAAAGCTTTGGCAAATTTTGGTGGGAAAGTTTGGTTACCAGCTCCCATTTTTGCACCAATGAAACAATCAACCATTGACTCCAATATATGAACATGATTGAGAGACAAAGGCACACTATGAAAGAGATATTTTTGGGATGGAAACTTGTCTACTTTTTAGGGTTCCAAATTGTATTACATTCCCAAAAACAACAATTGCATGTTCTAACATTCTTTTCTTTTATAACTCTAAAATGAGTTGTTTGGGTGATAGGAATTTACTTGTATAAGTAACTATCATTACTTAGTTGGATCAAATGGTAAAAAATTCGATGTTTTTTAAATAAAATTTTAAACTCAGTTCTATATTTTTTTCAAATAAAAAAATATCACATTTTAAAAAAATTCAACTCAGTTTAACTTTAAATTAAGAATTCACATACCAAAAAAAAATGTCTAATTTAACCAGCTACTACTTCAATTCAATGTCTTAAATTTCTTTAAATAATGGAGTTGCATTAGGTTTATACATAATTAGAACTAGGAGCCACGCTCCAACATTTTTTTATTTCTTTTACTATTTTTAATACATTTGAAATTTAGGATTTCTTTTTTTTTTAATTTAATTTTACTTTTTGAATTGAAATACGTAAGTAGTGAATTGTTCATACCATTAAAATTCGTCTATTAAATTTAAGTTTATTTTGTCTTTTTTTTTACACAACTATAAAGTGAGTATTTTGTTATTTCAAAATGTCATATCGGTAAATTTAATAGAAGAATTCATACAATGTTAACAATTAAACTTAAATTTGAAAATTTGAAAAGCAGAGAGACTAAATTTCTAAAAATAAAAATAGAATAACTAAATTTTAAATTTACGAATAATACATGGACTTGAAGCCTTTTTTTAACCTTTCTTCATTCAAACTAGTTTTTAGTCCGACCCAACCGATATATCTAAATTCTAGGTGAGTTTAAAATACAAGTATATATATATATACACCTAAACTTATATATATTGAGTTAACATATATTTTGCTTTTTAAATTTGTTCATTAGTAGCTAATTGCTTTTATATATATTGATGTGTTTTTAACAATTTTAAGCCTAGTTGGTGCTTGAACTTGCATTCTATCAAATAGGTTTTCATCTTCGCACTAATATCATTAATTTGTGCTAACATGACACAGCTAGCCAATTCAATGGTGCCATGTGGCAGTATTTCAGTATACCACATGTCAAACATAAATTTAAAAGGTAAAAAAAAGTTTAAAAATATATAAATTAATAAAATTATATAAACTTTTTCACATAAAAAATAAACCTGGACAAATGATGTCCAGATACATCTATTTTTGAATACTCATTTGTCCAAGTTCATTCCAGATGAGTTTTTAGTAATTTTATATTTTTAATTTCTATAAAATATCATATTTTAAATTATTATTTTAAAATATATATAAAATATAAATTTATAAAAATATATACTATTAGAAGTATATTAAAAGCCTATAATATTTTGAAAAAATATATAAAAAATTATAATATGTAATTTATAAAATGCTAAAAATTTATGAATCTATAAAAATATATAAATAATAAAAGAACTAAAAAGTAAGTCTAGAATGAATTTAGACAAACGATTGTCTAAATTTATTTTTAGATTAATTTTTTATACTTTTATTAATTTGTATATTTTAAAATTCTTAATTTCAAAATAACAATAACCTGATATTTTATAATAAAAAATACATAAAATTGTTAAAAACACATCAAGAATGATCTTAGATAAATGATTGTTCAAATCCAGGAAAAAATTAAGCTTTTTTATTGATTTATATAATTTTAAATATATATATACTTTAAAGTTATGTTTGACATGTGGCATACTATGAGGTTGCTATATGGCACTGGGGTTGGCTAACAGTACTATGTTAGTATAAACTAAAGGTATTAGTGTGGAAGTATCAACTTAATTGACGGCATACAAGTTTAGATATTAACTAGGTTAAAAAAATACTAATTAAATACAATTAGATAAGTTTGGCTAAAATGGATAATTTTTCATTTAGGCCCTTTAAATTTTATTAGTAAAAGTAAAATTATACTTTAATCCCCTAAGAATGATAAAATTTCGATTTAATCCTTTAAAAATAAAAAAGATATAGGCTATTCAAATAATGAAATTAAATTTTTACTATCTTAAAAATTAAAATTTAATTTCGACCCCTAAAATAATTTTCTACAAAATATATATTCAACCATATATATTTATATCTATTTTGGTCCGGAGGAGTATTTTATTGAATGTAAAAATATTCTGATGGGTCAATATAAAACAACAAAAGCTTTTCCAATTTCCAAAGTGAAAGCTAAAGTTTGCTACCTAAAATCAGTTTACCATGACTTTGTGCTAATTTTATATGTATCACTGGGGGGAAATATATTGTTAAAGAAAGGGGCTATGCCTATCCAACTTTATTCAACTTTGGTTGACTTTATGTATAAAAAGACTATCCTGCAAGGCCTTTCTTATGATATATCATTGTCATAAATCATTGTGGGAAAAAATGTATATATATATATATATATATGAGTAGCGAAAATTAGTTTTTAGGATTGAATTTGGATTATAAAATTTTGAGAAAGTTGAAATATAAGTTTTCTTTTTTCAATTTTAGAGGGTTAAAAATTGAAATTTAAATTTTAGGGAGTAGAATGCGATTATCTCATTGAAGTAACTTAAAATTTTGTAAATTTCCACTTTTGGGGCCGAGCAAGCAGAGGCCGTCCACCCCATGATAAAATTATCTTTTAGCCCAAAAAGTTTATAATTTAAAATTTAACCCCACTACTAGTGTGACTCCTGTATGAGTGTGGGTATTGAAATATCAAATACGTCCACAACTTTTCATTTTTGTCATGGAATAGTAACTTTTTTGTTTTGCAGCAACACAAATCAAAGTATTTCTCTATTAAGTAATTTTCTGTTGTGTGTCATTAAATGAGACAATCAAATATTTATATACATGGTTACTATTTATGGAATTGACGTTCTTAGTAGACTTTATGCATGTTGGACACGTGTATTATTCTAGGTTGTTTACTGAACTTCGTGGCCTCCACATGTGAACTCCTTGGGTACATGCGAGCTGAGACCACAAGCTCCCCTTGCAAGCAACCCTTGTTGTCTTCGTACTGTGAGGCTTGCATATATTCATTTGGTGAGCCCTAGCCAAGTCGCAAGTAGGTGACCCGAACCTTATCTAATTCTCGGATTTGTGATCATAAGTACATAGCATTGTCCCATGGTTTTCAAACTGATACATAGAATGAAGGGACCAAAAAGCAAAGATAAGTAAATTAAGGTTGTTGATTTTTATTATTGAATAGGTAAGATATTCCAAGTTCAAAATTTCATATATAAAGACATTGAAAGAGCCAAGTGAGGGCAAGCAGGCCGCCCCTAAAATGAAAAATTTTCTATTTAGGCTCTTTATAATTTATAAAATTTTAAATTAGTAATAGTAAAATTACACTTTGACCTCCCAAAATAATAAAAATTTGATTTAATTCTTTAAATTTTATAAAGATATAGCCTATCAAAATGATGAAATTATATTTTTACTATTGTAAAAATATACAATTTAATTCCGGCCCCAACCTCCCAAAAATTTTTCTAATTCCTACCACTGTATAAAGGTTGGTAAAAGATATGGAAAGGAGGATATTAGTCAGTAAAAAGAACAAAAGAGAAGCCCACTGGCTTTCTTTTCCACTCATATCTCATTATTCAATCTTAATGGATGCTTGCATGCATGATTCATGATTTAAGATGAGAAATCCTGGTGTTGAGTGTTTATGATGAATGCCGTGAATGAAATCCAGATGATTGAAAGCTATCCGAATTTGATTAAAAAAATTTAATCGACTTAATAATTATCAATTCAAGTTGAAACTATTGTTGGAGTTGTCATAATACTTTATTTAAATGAGTCATTTATAATTTTATTTAATTTTTTTTTTGTAAAATTATATTTTTAATCTTATTATATAGAAAGAATTTAAGTATGAACAAGTTTAATCGAGCTCAAATTCAAATAGCTCGATTGAATATTGAGTCAAACTCAAGTTACGTATTGAACTTTAAATTTCGAGTTTGATGAACGCATGATGTTTGGGGTCTAAAATTTTTAGAGGCCAAGACTTTGATGAACGCATGCATGGTGCATGGCTTAAAAACCCCTAGTGTTGAGTGTTGATGGATGCATAGCTAATGGTTCATGGTTTAAGACTTGTGTTGAATGTTGATGGATGCATGCATGCATGTTGCATGTTGCATGTTGCATGTTGCATGTTGAATGTTGAATGTTGAGGGATGCATGGCTTAAGATAAGAACCCCATGGAGTGGACCGAGTACAAAAGACCAACGGAAGACTAAACAAAATGCAAAGCATTGGCCATTGGCAGAAACGGATCTATTTTACAATTGCCAATTTGGTATGGTTTTGGCCTTTTCTGCTTTTCTCCATCCCCCATTTGGATTGTTGATACAAAACAAAATCATTTTATTCTATTTTTATATTTTAATTTGATATAATTTATTCTTATAATTGTCGATATTATATTTTAATCCAAATCAAGGGCAGCACCAGGGAATTCGCAGGGCCCGGCTTCCCCTAAAATATAAAATTTCATTTTTTGACTTTTAAAATTTTATAATTTTTTTATTTAGTAAAAATTAAAATTGTATTTTAACAGTTTATAAAATTTTAATTTAATCTATATAAGTTATTAAAATTTTAAATTTATATTTGAACTTAATTCTAATTCCAAAAAAAAAAATTAACTTCCCACCTTATCCGAATCACAAACACCCTTAAATTTTTTATTATTAAAGATTTTTTTCACTAATTTTTTTATTTTTTTAAAATCCAACTCAATCTCGAGGTGTATTTTCTAAAGGATAAATTATGATAGAGGTCACCTAATTATGATTTTTTTTGTCATAATTATGAAAAGTTATAAAATAATCATTTAACTATTCAAGTTTATCCTTTTTGTCATAGTTGACTAACGTAAAAATGGAAACTCCTAAGGACGAAGCCAAAAGTTTATCTTTGGGGGCCAAAATTAATTATAAAATTCTAAATGGATCAAAATACAATTTTACCTTAGTATATGCATGTTATTTTAGAATTTTATAGGGATTAAGCTGAATTTTTTTCATCTTGGGGGGCCAAAGTGTATTTTGCCCAATAAACTAACTTATAATTTAAAATTATTTAAGGGACTAAAATGAGTTGTCATTGTAGGGGGGCCGGGGCCCCTGCCAGGCCCCAGTCCCTTGGCACCATCCCTGAAAACTCTAAAAAATGTAAGATAGTTGGGTGATTAAAAAAGACAAAATTGAAAAGTTAAGTGATTATTTTGTAACTTTTCATAATTGGATAACAAAAAGAATTACAAATAATTTGGTGATTAAAAAAAAAGCATAGTTGAATCACTATTAATATAATAATAATAATAACAATAACTAAAATATACCTAATTAAAGTTTGTAGATAAAATTGTGGAGCTGAATATAAAAGAGGGACAAAAACCATTATTTTGACATAATTTGACCAAAAAGATAAAAAGAAAAAACATTAGTTACTGTTGCTATTGCTATTGCAAGTCCCCTTCTTATAAGACTCAGACGAAACCAGTGATAAACCCCACCTTTTGTTTCTCTTTCTCCAATTCTGAAATAGGAACAAATCAATTCTAAGTTCACTTGTTTTGGGTGTTTCCAACTCTGAGACCATGGATACTCAGCATGGTTCCCCTTTTAGCTGGGCTTATTTTTGTCAAGCTAAGGTAATTAATGCCCCCATTTCTTGTTTGTTTTTAACTCATTAGTGTTTACCCTTTTGGCTTGATGATGAACAATTTGGGGGTTGTTTTTAATGATTGCAGACAATGGAAGAGCTTAAGCATTCACTTTTATGTACTACTATGGAGCTTGAACAAACAAAGATCCTAGTTCAAGAGGAGCTTCGAAAGAGAGATGATCAAGTACTTGAACTCAAGGAGTTGCTGAGCAAGGCTATGAAAGAGAGAGATGAAGCCAAGGAGAAATACCAAAGGCTTTTCCTTGAGAAACTAGGGCATCATCACCACCAACACCAACAGGTGTCCAGCATTGAAGATGAACCCAGAAGAGGGATTGATTCAAACAATGGCTTCTCATCATCTGATTGTGAGGAAAGTATTGTTTCATCCCCTGTTGTTGACCCAATTCAACAAGGACCACAAGCAACCATAGAGCTGGTGCCTGATAGGCCATTGCCTGAAAAGGGAAAGCTTTTGCAGGCAGTGATGAAAGCTGGTCCACTCTTGCAAACCCTTCTTTTAGCTGGACCGTTGCCTCAATGGAGACACCCACCACCACCACTTGATTCCTTTGACATCCCACCTGTGACCATCCCTTCACCACCACCACCACCACATCGGCTCCACCAAGACTCCTTCACCACCCTAAACGCCTGTGGTAAAGTTAACAGAAAAAGGATTCTATTGGAAGGCTCTGATTCTCCTACAGAGACCAAGTACCAAAGAATAGTTCTCCATTGACTGCAAACAAAAGAGTAGTCTACATAATACTAGTTTATGGTGACCGATGAAGTATTTTTGTACAAAGGATTGCTTTGGAGAAACAACTATCCATTTTCCTAATTACCCTTTGGAGAGCTTTCATTTCCTCGGCTTTTTGCCAATGTTTCCCGGTGAAGATATTTGTCCTTATCTTACCCCCCCCCCAAAAAAAAAAAAACCCCCATTTTTTCTTCACAATTTTTTTTTTGGCTCCATTGATGTGAAAGGGAGCTGTGATTTCTCCAAAACTGCTGTGGAAAAGTAAAAAATTACTAGTAGTATGATAACATTTAGCTACCATACTCTTTTACTGAGGTTTGTGATTAGTATGTGAAAATTGTGGACGAAATGGTTAAGAGTTTAATGCTTCTTATGTATGGATTCAAGTCTCGTGGATGAAGAAAATAAGGTATGAGAGTCTTATTCTTCATCTAAAGAAATAATTTAACCGGAATCTAATGTGACTATTGAACACCGAAAACGAAACAAAAAAGATGCTAAAAGGGCAGAAATATTGGGTGTGGAGTGGTTGAAATGGGAAGATGGGTATGGCCAACAACCAAGAAGGATCTAAGGGGGATTGTTTGATCGCTTGTCGATTAGTGGATCCCGCAAATCGGAATCAGGATCCGCTAATGGCCTCACCTATGATTGTTGTTGTTGTTGAGTATGATTATTTTATATGTAGGTGTATGTTTCTCCAAATGATGCTCTCCTTTCATTAATACTAATATTATTGTATTAATAATGAGTGAGATTTCTATTTCCATGTTGCCTTCACCATACAAAGATAAGGGGGACACGTTCTTTTGCTAATGAAAAATTCAATGAAACCATACCCGCAGATCAATTCAGATTTTAAAATTTTTGTATTATTTTAGATTAGAGTTTATTATTCGAGTTTTTAAAATCACTTCCAAGTTATTTGTTTGAGTCATTTCTTATAAACTAATTTCAATTATTTCTAGTTCAAGTTAATACATTTTGGAAATGAAGCCATAAGGGTCATCAAATCTAAATGGTAAACAATGGGTAGATAAAAGTTTTTCACGTACATGACTTTGTAGTGTAAGCCACTTAAAATTAGGCAAATTTAGTGAAATTCCTTTAACAAACGTATATTGAATTTCTCATAAATTCAAGTGAAAGGAAAAGAAACTCATTTTGTATTCTCCATTCTAGGATGCTTAGTCAATGCTAAGAGGCAGGTGTTACAATGGGGTAGCTTGCATTCACATTTGACAAAATTGAAGGGATTGGATGGGTTTCATTGGTGACAACCCAACCAACTTTGTTTCTACTCTTAACCAATATATGCTCATAACTAAACCACCAATCTCCCTCCATGCAAATGAATTGAATATCTGTAACATTCAATTCCAAATCCATCCAAATTATTGCTTTACATACCTGCATCTAAATCCATGATCCCTAAAAGTATTAACATCAAATTATGAATGAATTTCTTATCAACATGATGGATTAATTTTTGCTTATCCCAAATCTTATTTTGTATACACCCAAACCTCGAAATGGCCTCCCTACCCTATGACATTTGAATCCGAATCAATTATCAACAAGAGTAAAGAGAATTTAGATATAATAAATATCCATGCACTAATATCCACATCCATTCTAAATCCTATTCGTATAGTAATTAAAATATTCAAATTCATTAAAAAAAAGACAAATTAAATATCTGCAAATATCAAAATCCATACTCCCATGACCCTACTCCCCCTTTTACCCGTTACATCAAAATTCGGCAAGGCCTCAAACATAGGTCAAGCCCATTGTGCAAGTAGAGAGCATCTAGATAATGACATTTTCCTTTTCTTACTTATCCTAAATTTTTCTGAGACATCCCCAACTGGTTTAAGTATAAACATGGATAACGAATTGTGGGCTAACTTTGCTCTTCCAAGCTATGCCATGATTAGGCGCAAGGAAACTGGAAATATCGTAGCATTCAAGCAGTAAAAAAAACAGGAGCAGCCATGGATTTTTCAAATTTCAAGGAAATTTCTAACTGAAAAACAAAGATTGCAGCATCCAAGTGCAGTTCATGCAAGACTTTGCTTGAAAAAATTAGGCAGAAAATCGAAAAAGAACCTGATGGAATTGTCCAGTCCATACAGCAGTGGCTAGGAAATGAAGAAGCTAGCATGGTTTACTTGACTGAAGACTCAAACCCACCTCCAATGAGTGGCACCCTGATATGACTAGAGATACTTGGCTTCTAGGTCCCGCCACTTGTAGAAATTATGGTCTACAATGATTATAACAGCTCAGAAATAAGAAGAAAAGCACAAGCCTAGAACAAAATTTTGGCTCTAGACCTATGCCCTATTAGTTTGCGTCAAGAGACCAAGTCTTAAGCCTTCAATAATTCCCACCGAAAAGGGTAATTATTCCAGGCTTGACCCAATTCGGCGCAGACATTATGTACCCAGTAAGGGGGATCAGGACCAATACAATGAACAAATCAAAAGCAGTACTAACAAAACAATTCCAACATGATTTTCAATATAGGCAGCAAGTTGAATGATAAAATCGACAGCTTTCAGCTTTTGATAAAAATGGTAAAAAAATTACTCCGTCCAGCAAGAGGAAGCTTCTTGATTGCAACAGAGAAAAGGAGTATTTGTATTTACATTGCAAAGTCTAGAAATTGGATAACTATCAGTCCCATTTGCACGCAAGATAAAATGTTATTCACCTACTCGGGGAGGAAAAATGTTGAGACGCTTGTCAGAATTCCTCAATCATCCTCACCATCGTCTTCGTTATTGGTTTGATTGTGTTTTTGAGCATTATACATCTCAGCAACCTGCAAATATTCAAGAAAAGTAATTAAGAAAAAAAAAAAGAATAAGTGAAGCATACACACACAAATATAGTTGCTCCTCCTCCATAAATCATGTGGGCAAATTAACATAAGTTTTTTGTTCTTCACCTGCTCAGATGATGAAGCTTGCTCTGGTGTCTTATCTTCTCGAACACGAACTAAACGTGGAAATCGGAGAGATATGCCCTTTTACCAAGAATTACAAGGAATTAGATGAGTTCAGTATTTTAGTATCTGATAAAACTTTGAGAAAAAAGAAAATTGCAGGATCCAAACTAATTAGTCAACCCCAGGTTTTCAGTTATCAAATCATACATACAGGAAACTGAGAAGTGAATTAAAATAAATAAATAAAATTGAAAGGCTTCAACATGTGACAACTTTTGTCGCACCTTATCAGGATCCACAATCCCAATAGCAGCACGATGAACAGGGCTAATGGTCAAGTCAGCAGCTTTTACCTCCCAAACCTGCAACAAATTAAACAAACAAAAAGATTTAAAAAATGAAGAAACTACTGAAAAAACAAATAGCAATAGCCTAAGGTACATAATCAATAATATTGAATGCAAAGGAAGATTAGCAGACCTAGGACATTTTACAATAGATATAGAAACAAAAAACTTGGATTACAATTCTCAATCCATCTCAATTGAGTCCACAAAACCATTCTATTGATAAATTTTATAGGAATATTCAGCAACCAAGATTTCAACAAATAGAAACAAGCACACAGAATGAGAAGCATTTACAACAGTTGCTACAAATTCAGTTCATAATTATTTCAAATGGCAAAAATAAATGGATCCTTGAAGAATAAAAGTGCACACACAAAATCCCTACAAGCCATCGACATTGGCAGACAGGATAAATGGAGAACGTGGAGTAAAAAATGTAACATATGACATGGGTTGCAAGTGCCCTGATCAAGAAAACTAGGGTTAATTGCCATTGTTAATGTCATATGACATGTATAGGAATGCTGCTTTGACCATCAGATTGGAATAAGGGCACGACTTTCCCACCACTCCTAACCGTACGATGGAATAGGTTTGCGTGCACTTCTAACTGGAGCTGTGGCAATCAGCACACTTAAAAGTCACAATCAAACTGATCCTTAACTATTTTGATTAGGGGCATGCACGGTTTGATTAAAACCAAATTAACCAATCGGTTAATTAGTTGAATGTCAAATTTAGTTCGGTCTTAAAAGTTTTGTGAAAGTTTGGTTATCATTTAATTCAATTTGAAAGCAGTTAATTAAACAAATTAACCAATTAACTGAAATTAATAATAAATATTGTATATTATATACAAGCCCAATATACGCAAATTCGATGGACCCAATAAAATCTGATATAATGGGCCAAAGCAAATATATATTATGAATTTAATTAACTTTTTTGGTACAAATTTAATTAAAATTAAAATAGAAATATTATGTTTTTAATTTAGAGTTGCCAATTGTCATTGTGTTATTTGTTGCTTTTGTCATGTTTTAAACTTCTTTGAACTTAAAAAAAAAAAAAAAGAACACTACCGTTGTAATTTTTGTCTTGTTTTAAACTTGTTTCAGTCAAAAAGAAAATACATGTTACAAATTTTGGTTAAGTTGAAAACTAACCAAATTAACCTAAGCTAATCCAGTTTGGTTAATTATTTTCGAAAAAATTCCAGTTCGGTTAACAGTTAAGAGTTTTAAAACTTCAATTTACTCAGTTAATGGCAGTTCGTTCAGCCATTAATCAGACTGTTTGGACACCCCGAACAGTTTTGTGCATTACAGGAAAATAGACATCAAGGGACATGCAATTAACAAATTTACAAACAACCAAAGATACTCAAAGAAGTGTAATTTTACCTCTGAAGTCTCAAACCATACATCCGGCTTCATCATCTCAGAACAACGATAGTATGACTGTAATCAACAAGCACTTTAGAACTTGTATGTTTATGAAAAATTAACCCTATTTGCCCATTATTTCCTTTCTTACAACAGAAGATAATATCAAGAGACAAACCTTTGGTTCAGGAATCACTTTAGAGCGGAGACTGGCAGAACGTTCCTCAAGCTCTGCTTCAGAAAATCCAGTACCTATAGATCATCAAATAGATGGAAAATGAAGACAATCAGCTGGAAAGACAATGAAAATGTTGAATCGTAGCAATTCAAATTTCACTAACCTATTTTACAGATACTCTGGAATTCTTCATTATTTTCATCATAACATGCCAAGAGAAAAGCACCATAGAAGCCTAAGGATAAACATAATGGCACCATCAACACAAATGGGCCAATGGCAGAAACAGAGTTAAGATGAAAGCTGACAGAATTAACAGAAAATAAACTCTATGTGAGCTCCGGTCATCTGATATGATAAATAAAGAGAAATGAATACCAGTTCGTTTCCCACGGCCATGGAAAGCAGCAATAGGTACTAGATCTAATGTGTCGCCAATACTGCATGGTACAGAAAAGGAACATAAAAGTTACACATGAGCAAAATAACACCTGATTGTAATTGGCCACAAGTAAAAATTTCTGACACCTTACCTTTCCATGTAGTCTTTCTTCAATTTTAGCCAGTTGAGTGACCGCTTCGATGGCTCATATGTAGCATCTCTATCCAATGTTTTGATAATTAAACCCTCACAACTGAAAACTAAGACTAATCAGCACCATAGAAACCCAAAATACTTTATGGAAAAAATAAAATTATTTCTCTGATCTTTTTAAAATACTTGTTGGGCTCATTCTAGCTGCATGCTAAAAGTTTCGGGAAGAAATAAACAAACACCTTGAAGAAACAGCAGAATTAAGGAATATTTGAATCTCCTCAAGATCATTTGATGTTAAGGCTGTTGCAAATTGAAAAAACCCAGGTTCTTCCTCAAATGAATCATAAAGCCTCTGCAAAGGGCAAATGGAATAAGATCCTAGTGAGCTGAATAAGCCATATGATATGCAGTGAATGAGCACTTCTAAACACAAATAACACTCCAAATCAATTACTTAACCATGAAGCACAATATTGTCTCCTTTTCACTTAACACAAATCTTCAAAGGACTCTTTTTAACACTAATACTATTGAAATTTCGCAGTTGAGATAAAGATGATAATTAAGCTGTATATCAAATTACATTGTAGTGATGCAATCACTTAATTAGGGATGGCAACGGGGCAGGGCAGATTTTGCCCGCCCCAACCCCGACTCAAAACCTGATCAATCAACCCTGACCAGACCCAACCCCGACTTTTTAAAAAAAGATCCACCACGAAAGAAATTTAAAAGGAGACCCAAGTCTGCCCCGCCCAGCCCCGCCCTAAATTTAATTTAATTATTTTGTTTTTTTATTTTGAAGAAAATAAGATTACATCTTTTTTAATTGTTTTTTTTTTAATCAAATAAGATGAATTTTTTTTAGTTTACACTTAAAACTTGATATACTTAATTTTTTTAGTTATATATTTATCTATTGAAAGCAAAAAGTTAATATATGTATATATATTAGAGGCATTTTTGTAAATATTCCGAGGCAAAGTGGGGCAGATTTACCTCAAACCCGACCCGACCCAACCTGCCCCGAACCCGATTTTTCAAAAAAAATCGACCCTAACGAATTGGGCAGGGTCAAAACCTATCAGATTCGGAGGGGTTTGCCATCCGTACACTTAATAAACTCAGACAAAAATTCCAGAACCATAAAAGTATAATGCATACCTCCTTACGAACTTTCAGTTGCTCATGAAGAAGTGGTTGCCCGTCAAGGTATATGATGTCAAAAGCGAATATGCACACGTCAACTTTTATTTCACTCACTACCACATTTTTCCGTGCTCTTGTACTAAGGATCTGCATATCAAAAAAGACACCGCCAACAAAATCAACCTTAGAGACCATGGGTTTAGACCAGCTCAGTGAACATCTTCCAAAACATCCAAAAATGAATTAGCAAATGATTAACAGTGAAAAAATATGGCCATCACTGCAACACTAAACTAATCCAAACATTTCAGAAATTTGTTAATACCAAAATGCTAGATAGTAACTGAATAAAGTCGAAATTTAATTCCTCATGTGTTGCATTTTATGTAGTCAACCATACAGAACAATACACCCATTGCATTGGTAAAGCTTAGTGCAAACAAGTCTTGATTCTAAATAATATTCATATATTATGATGAGATTTTGAATCTCATGACAAACAAATGAGTTTTCTAACTTAATGAAACTTTAGAGCAACAAATGTTCTCCACTGTTTGTATGCATTTTGATTGTCAAGGGATCAGCCAACTAATACATAAATGGTATTTCCCAAGACAAACAAATTTGTACATAAAATAGAACCAGCATAAATTCTAATGCAAAGTATGCAACACGTTACCTGAAAGGGTAATATTTTCTTTTGAACACGATCATAAGCAACAAGCTCACAATCCAAAACAAATGATTTTACAGAGGACTTCTTAAATCTACACAAGAAAGTAATTTTAGTCAGTAAAACAACATTGCAGAAGCAGTCGCATACAAAAAAGTTTTTGGCAAGCATCAAGCAAGCAAAAGAGCTTTAAGGGATAATAACTGCATATGAAATGTGTGCTTATCTCTATTGTCAAGCCCTTATTAGGACTGTTAGCATCTAATGTCAATATATAATTTTCACGTAAAACTCAATGCTAGTTGTGAAGTTTTCATTAGCTTTTCTCAATATAATTCTACCAAGTCACACTATTTTACAAATGAGAAGTAACAAGACTTGCATTAGCGAACACCAACTTAACAATAGCAGATGGAATGGAACAAATGCCTATAACTTACAACCATTGCTACAAATTCTGGTTGCTAATACATTTAAAAACAGTCAAACCAGGATAAAAGATGTAGGAAAGAAAACTAAAATATTAGGTGGTAAAAGCTGGGTTTCATTTAACTAGAAACTTTTCTGAGAGGCATCGTAAGGAAACTCTCAGAAGAGAAGTTTTGACCAGTATGCTTTGCTTGGTGGAGGGGAGGTGAAGTTAACCTTTACTGAACGCATTCACAAAAAACAAATAGCACGAATCAACAGAACAAGTCACCATAAAGATAGAGGTCTACCTAGAAATTGCAGCAACAACATCAGGAAACTTTCCAGTGTTACACTCAGCATTTCGGCTGTATATCTCAACTGAACCATTCTCCATATAGTGTATCTACATAAGGCACATAATTTTTTTTTCTTTTTTCACATGATGAAATTGCACTAACAGAAACAAATAAAATGAAGTAGCACCTTAAATTCTATTACCTGCGCACGCTCTCCATCATATTTATATTCACATATGAAGTCAATGTCCTGGAATTTATTTATGATTTCAGCAACACCTTTGGTTGGTTTTGCTAGCATAGGTCCAACAGGAACACCCGGCGTAAAGCCACAACTCTTAGGCAGATCCCATACACCACCAGTCAAGAGTGCTGGGACTATTTTATCATAGACTGGAAGGATAGAAAAAACTTGTTTGACAATCTTAGCAGCCTGCATGAGACCACCAAATATAAATAGAAGTGCACTAGTCAAAAATCAATATGGAAGAGCAAAAGGTGAATCCTCAACAGGAAGCCATACAATGAATAAGCTATCAGGAAGTAATTTACGGTAAAAAGTACAACCACAGTGAAATGAAACTCAACTTTCAAATTTTCAACCATTTCCAGGCCTTAAGAGATGCTGAATTATTTCACCAGTCAATTTCATTTAAACCTTCACCACAATCAGTTTACAAAGTTCTTAACCAGATTTGATCTCTATATCTAGCAAGCCCTGACAAACAGCCTACCTCCCAACAACACTGATGAAATATCAGAGCACTACAAGCTGCACATTTCAGGTACCAGAAATTTTCCCCACCTCTACATTTAATGACTTAGTACTCCATGTACATATAAGGCACATGCTTTCAAAGCCTTTATGGAATCTTATAATTTAATTCTTATTAATAAACTACAAAATGCATGATGTATTGAGCTGAAAGACTGCACAGGTGATTCATGAAAAAGTACCAGATTGAATTTCTACATCTGTAGAATTTACTTACCTCCTCTAAAGGAGACTGAACATTTGGAGGTGGTTTAGAATGTTGTTCATTATATACAGCAGCCTGTCCTAATGCAGCTAACAGAGTCTGCTCTGAAAATCCAATCCGCAGCTTTGCCTGCGTGATGAACCCAAGATACCTTAACATCAAGGAACAAAGTATAAAACAGTACTAAATTGCTTTCCTAGTGACAACCTGAAGCAGACGAATCAAATACTGAGGTTCACAGTCAGTTGCAGCAACAAGAAGTGATTTGATACGATTCTTTTTCTTCTCCTGACTATCCTTTCCAGATTCCTGTATAAGTTGACCAGAAAAGCTAAAACCAGTTAATTGAGTGTATAAAAATTCACCAACAATAATGAATAACTAATGCATTCTCTTCCCCACATATTGAGCAATGCTGTACTGCAGAATGCCCCAAGAATTATAAGTGCATTAACAATGTAATACTGGAAATGGTTGACCTACTAATCCATGTACTGTATATACCAAATGAACAATTATGTCAGCACCAAAAAATCCAGCATTTAATGAAGATGCGCACATCCAGCATTCATTGAACAGGAGGCAACTAAATAGGCATTTTAACCATGGATGGATCACACTAAGATATCGCTTATTGGAGCAAAAAGCATCCCTTTATATAAAAATATTTCAATTTGGGGAAGAAGGTGGTGAACCTTAGCAATTAGCCGAAACGTGTCAAACACTTTGATAACAGTCAATGGATCAGGCTTGCGCATCATTGATTGAGATGAACGGCTAGCCTGTGCAACAAGGCCCAGGTCCCCTTTATCCTGTCAAAAAGTAAGGAATACAAATATATACCAAACTAAAATGTTAACAAATTTTAATCAACCCCCAAGTTAAAGAGTAAAAAATAAATAAATAAAACTGTACCTTGTACTGACTCTTAACCTGTGATTCAGTCCTCCCACAGGCCTCAGCTAGGGCCTTGATAATGGATGCATCACCGATTCCCAGCTCTAACCCCTCGTGCGCCGGAGCAACCTTATTTGCTGCCAAGTAAACCGTCGCCACCAAATCATCCGGCGTGGTAGCAATAACAGTCCTCAACATATTGCAAACAATATCCGTTATCACAATCCGACCCGTCTCATTGGATATCAAATCAAACGCCAGGCTCAGAAACAAAAACGGCACCCTCTCTCCTTTCTCCCAACACGCCACCATATTGGGATCAAAATCCGCCGGCTTCTTCTTCAACAAACCAATTTTCCCTTTCATCTCCGCGTTTCTCTCGGAGGCGCTCCCCACCTTCACCTTCTTCGAATCCGGGGGTTTCTTCGCCTCATCTAAATCGGGTTTTGGGGAATCGTTAATGGGCTTTCCGATTCCATCACTAGAAACCTCTGCGTCGTGCTTGACTTCAGTGGAGCCGACGGTTTTGGGGGGATTAGGGTTTTGGGTGGGCGACGAATCGGGGGATTTGCGTTTCTTGGTGGGCGAAGAAGAGGAAGAGCTCTTCTTACCGGCTAAACGGCGAGCATTAGACATTAAAGCATCGAAGGCGGAGGGGCGAGTGGACATGTTGGAGTGAGGGTTTAAGGAAGAAAGAGAGAGGGGTTTGGGGCGAAAGAAAGGCGAGTTGGAAGGAAGGATATGGGAGGAAAAGGGAGGAAGGAGAGGGGTGAGAGGACGAGTAATACAACAAGTATAGCGGAGAAGATGGGATGGGCGAAACGTTAGCATTCAATTGGAATGAAATGAAACAAAACACACACACACAATAGAATCGGATAGAGAAAAGTGCTGGGAAAGCTTTGAAAGATGATTTAGAGAAATGGCGGGAAGTGTGATCAAACTTTTTATATGGAAATGGAATTCCCCCTCCATTTTACCTTCTATCACAGCGCTACCATCCATCCTATCCTATCCACTGTGGATTTGGATTTACTATGTCTATTTCTTATGCTAGGGTTTTGTTTATATTGTCAACGTATACAAATTCATCTCCTTCAATATTAATAATAATATTGATATTAATTGAGTTAAATTCCACTCTAATTTTAATTTATATATTTAAATTTATAATTATATTATACTTTACTTTGTACTGTATTTATAATACTTAAGCTATCAAAAATAAATCTTTACCCTTGTTAGTACTATATCACCTTAAGAAAATGTGAAGTGAAGGCGAAAAATAAATAATAAATTTTTAAGGGTTGAAATATAGTTTTATTATTATATTAATTTATAATTTTATCAATTTTAAAGGGATTATATAGATTTTTTTTTTAATTTTGAGTGAGCTAAAGTCATTATCAGCCTCTATCTTAGCCCCAAACCTCAAGTTTATAAAAATATTAAGGGTACATTTGATAAATCATTATCATGTTGATTTTATTTTAAAAAATAAATTATATACCTTTTTTTTTGGTTAAAAGGGTTATCCAATTTGTTATATTTATTTTTATGATGAATTATATTAAATAAAATAATATATTAATATTAATAGACTAAATTTAAGAAAATAAATATTAAAAAAATAATATTAATTTCATCAAACAATATAATTACGTCTAATACTTAATTTTATTAATATATCAAACAACTTTTTAATATAAAATTAATACTTATAAAGTTTGGTACTAAAAATTCAATACTTAATTTTTTTTTTAGTTTATCAAATAACACCTAAATTTAAAATATCTAAGCTACTTTAAAATAAAAGTTGTGCTTAAATTTTGGTATTACTTCATTTGCTTCTTTTTTTTTATATATATTTCATGTCTTTTTTACGGTTCATGTTCGGGGTTCGAGGTTACCACTCTGAACATCTAATATTTCAGCCCATTCCAATTTATTTTTTTATTTATGTAATATATAGTTTTATTTTTGTATATTATGTAACTTATATCAAATAAAAAAAATCTATAAGAACACATAATACTATAATTTAGACATTTAAAAAAAAAGTCGTTGAAATTTTCTAAAAAAATAAATTAACCCTTTGTATTTTTGTTCACTTAATTGCAACACGTTAAAATTACAATCAAATTAAACCCTTTAACCGTTAAAGTTAATGGTCAACCATTACAAAGTATTTAAATGCATCTTTTTCTGGATGTTTTCATCACATGGTATGCTAGAATTGCGCCCTATGGTGAAAATTTGTATTTTTATATTTGAAATTATTGAAAATTTATTAAAATTATAAAAATTCATACAAATATATAAAAATTATTAAAAACATATTAAACATTTTAAAGATTATAAAAAATAGAAGAAAAATAAAGTGCAAAAAATATAATTATATAGAAAACTACAAAATTTATTTAAAATGAGAAAATATATAAAAAATTGGAGAAAAAATATTAAAAATTATTAACATGATATATAAATTATAAAAAAATAAAAATATTAAAAATATAGAAAATTATTAAAATATATAGAAAATTGCAAATAAAATTATAAATAAAATATAGATCATTATAAAATATTACAAAAAATCACTACAAAATATTTAAAAATATTCAAATATATATATATAAATGATGTGAAATTGCAATAAAATATTAGAATATAATAAATTGCTAAAATATAAAACATGTTTACAATTTTATACACAAATAGTCTCAATTGTCATTTGCCTTTTTAACTCATTTCTCTACCTTAGTTTACATCTCAAAACACCCTCTTATCATTGACAGTGGACAAAGGGGTATAAGTTTCGGTGAAGTCCGAGGTGGATGAGCGCAACAAATAGCTTCAAAGATCAAAAAAATATTTCATAATTTTTAATAGGTATTGTATTGTTAACGGTGATGAGTATGCAAATGGAAAAAAAAGTTAGTTTATTTTATATATTTTTCCTATATTTTAATTTATTTTATAATTTTCATGCTTCTTATAGTATTTTTAAAATTTCATTAATTTTTATATTTTTATAATTTTCTATATTTAAAATATCATAATTTTTACAAATTTTATATTTTACAAGTTATGTATTTTTTAATTTTTAATATATATTTTTGCAATTTTTAATTATTTTCAAGAACTATATGTATTATATTTTTATAAATTTCTATTTAATATAATTTTTGCACAATTTTTATACATTTTTAAGGTTTTATGATTTTTAATATAAATATTAGTTTTCACTGCATGGCGCAATCCTAACATTCCACATAGCGAAAACATCTGAAAAACGGTTGTTGTTGTTCTATAATGATTGATCGTTAATTTTAAAGGTCAAATGACTTAATTAATTATAATTTTAACGTTCAATGGCTCAATTAAGTACAAAATAAAACATTAATTGATTTTTTGAGAAAATTTAAATGACTTTTAAAATCATTTAGCCTAAGAAAAATAATGCAAATGTTTAAAAATTAAGAAAAAAACATATTAAATTATTGGATATTAATTAAAATTAGCATGAATTTTTTGAAAAAAAATAGTGATAATATGATTTGGCTTAAAACAAATTTAGTTAATCATTTAAAAATATATTAGTGATTAGAAATAATTTTGAAGTCCGTGTTCTAAATCAAGTCAAGCTTTATGTAAGCATTAGATGTTCTAATACCATACATGGATAAAGTCTACCGAGTATTGTGTAGAGGTGTTTACACAGGTTAGGTTTGGATCAAACTATATTATATATAATTGTTTAAGTTCGGTTTAGCTTAAAATATAGATTTAAAATTTTGTCAAAATATATCTATATTTATAAATGGTCAACTCAAGCATGTTTTTTAAAATATTTATATTTAATATATGGTAATTTTATATATTTTATTATTGTACAAATGATTTTTTTTCTTTATTAAAATTTTACTTAATGTCATTTAATATTCATATTATAATATAATATAATTAATTTCTATTTGATATAAATTATATTATACGAAAAAAAAGGAAATAGTATATTATAAACTTAAAAACCATTATATATCGAAGCTCAAATTCATCCTAATAATTGAATAAATGGTAAATACATTAAATTAGAGGTTTTTTAATTTTTAATTTTTATTTCCCTTAAATTTATATATATTTATCCGAATTAACTATATTCAAAATCAAGTGAAATTTAAATCAAAATAATTTTAAAAACAACTTACATAAATTTAAATTTGAAACATTATTTCTACTTTTATCAACAATATCGAAACTTCGTTAGTAAAAAAATAGATAAATATTAAAATTATACATGAATTTCGATCCAACATGCAATGTTATATATAAACTTTAATTTCATGCAATTTTATACATTAAATATTGATTTGACTAAAATTTTAGAATTTATTAACAATACGATCAAATTAGCACCATTTTACATTGATATATTGCATAATAAACTATTATATTAATTCAATATGAAAATAAATAAATATATCTATTTTTTTAAATGTGTACAATTGAATAAAAATATAATTTTATGTAAATAATTGCACTAAATTAAAATTTATATATTAAACTATATATTAAAATAAAATTCATATGTTTATCTCGCAAAAATAATCTTATGCGCATAGACTTATATTATTTGTTATCAATAGGTCAGTGTTAAAGTAGAATTGAGGGCATGTGATGGATGGTGCAAGTGGAGTAGTTTTTATTTATGACCCTCACCAACGAGATAAGGTCACTATAATTTCTCAATCATAGCATTATATAGTTTTGGGTGGACAAAGACTTTAATATATTAGTATGTGATAATTTCATTTAAATATTGTTTCTCTAATTAGAAAACCTAGTGGTCCTTCGTGATGTCAAGACTTTACTTATTATTTTAGCTCTTTTATACCCCTCTACGTAGATCTGATATTGTGTAAGTCCATCGGCTCGGTTTAAACGTTTGCTTAAAAAGTGGTTTGATAAAAATATAGATCTAAAAAATGGGTATAGGTAAAATACGAGGTCAGTTTTTTAAATGGATTAAGTCTCAAGTAATCTTTTTTTGGCCCAGACTTGACCTAAATTTGTAAAAAAAATATTGTTGTGTTTTGCTGTCATTTTATTATTATATTATTACTATTTTGTTATTGTTGTTTGGGTGTTGTACAATTATTATTTTATTGTTAGTTTTACTATTATTTTAAATATACTTGCTTGTTAAGTTATATATATTTTAGTGTTATTTAAATATAAATATTCTTTTTAAATTTTTTTTAATTTTTCAAGAAATATTTATTTGTGATATTTTTAGTGTATTTGATGTATTATTTATTTAAAATTTGTTTTTATATAAAAATAATATTATAAAAAAATTAAAACAGACAGACCAAACCGAACTCATACTTTAATATTTTTATCCGAATTAAATTTAGACAAAATATTAGACCTATTTTCAGATCGGGCCGGATCCGGGCCTAAAAAACAAAACTAATATTGATTATTTTCTAAACTTTATCCAATAAATAATAATTAATTTCATATTAAAAATAGGCGAGTGCAAAATAAACCGACCATTGGACAGATGAACAGAAGGAGGGGTAAGGTGTAGGAGTGGTCACATTAGTACCCTTCATAACAAGGAATTCTTTTATGTCGTGTCATGTCAATGCCATCATCTTTGCATTTAAACCTCCAATTCCATGCTGTAGTTTATAAGTGAAACCTCGTTAGTATTTAAAATAAATATATAAAAAGGATAAATTGTTGTGGTAGCCCTTGGGTGTGGTAAAATATTTAATTTGATCCTTGATTTTTTGAGTCAATCTAACATTTTTTTCAATTTGACTTCTAAACTTGAATTTTTTTCAATGTGTAAAATTGTGGTATTTTAAGATCACCACTTGAAAATATTAAAATATATGTAATGAAAAAATATAAAGAAATTATAATATTTAAAAAAAAGTCTATATAACGACATCATCGTGCTTTCATTAAATTCAAGTTTAGGAACTAAATTTATAAAAAGTATTGAAAGCATAAATATATTCAACTTTTTTGTTTTTGAATAAATTTAATCCAATATCATGTCTAGTCCATAAATAAAAAATGATACATTTTATTGTAATTTAAGTATATCTAAATTGACAACAATACCAATAAAAATCGAACAATTAAAAAATACATTCACAACAATATTCATAGATAAATAAATCCGAACTTGAACAAACAGACAGGGAGATGTCTAGTTCTTCTTTATTCATGTTATCGCTGTTAAAAACCTACTTTTGAAAATCATCGGTATAAAAGGGAGGCTGCTTTGCTTAGTTGCTTGATCGAACAAAGCCAAAAGCTCAGTCAAGACTGCCAAATCACAGTCGAAAACAGCCAAAGAAACCCAGTCTTCCCCTGGAGTTCCCCACCACCCTTTTTCCTTCTTCTCTTCTTTCTTCACTTTCTCTCAGTACCGTCCAAACAATCAATTTTGGCATTAATTCCCTCACCCTTCTCCCCTCCGTCGCTTTCCTCCGTAATAAAAGAAGAAACCCCGTATCATTTCATTCTCTTCCTCTTTCCTTTACAACAGCCCAACTCTCTCACCACTCTCTCACCCCCTTTTTTTTTCAGTGTTTCAAACCCTTCCTTCTTTTTTGCTTGTTTGATTCGCTTCACGGATCTGATTTGCTAACAGAAGAGTTAGACTCGATGACTCTTTTTTTTTTCATTTTAATTTAGAGATTTGAAGCTATTTGGTTTAGGGTTTGGAACCCATGTTTGGATCGGAGATGGAGACGAGGATGAAGAAATATAGGCAAGTGAGTCCGGAGAGAGCTAAAGTTTGGACTGAGAAATCGCCTAAGTACTATCAGCATAACCGGAAAGTTCCGGTTGTTTATTATCTCTGTAGGAATCGCCAGCTCGAGCATCCTCATTTCATTGAAGTTCCTCTCTCTTCTCCTGATGGACTTTATTTGAGGGGTAATTTTAATTTAAAACTTTCAAATTTGTTCTTTTAATTTCCTTTTCTATACATTTTTTCTTTATTTATTGTGCTGTGTAGATGTGATTGAAAGGCTTAATAATCTTAGAGGCAGAGGGATGGCTTCCTTGTATTCTTGGTCTTGCAAAAGGTAATAAAAGATTTTTAAAAGTAGACTTTCAAAAAAATTAAATGCTGTTTGATTGCTGAGAAACCCCGGGAAATTAATAGAGATAAATCCTATTTTCTTTGGTTCCTTAGTTTTTGGAGTATTAATTGTTGCAGGAGCTATAGGAATGGATTTGTATGGCATGATCTTTCTGAAGATGATTTAATTCTTCCGGCCCATGGAAATGAATACGTTCTCAAAGGCTCCGAATTATTCGAAGAATCTAACTCAGGTTAATATAATTTTGTGATATACTTTTATTAGATGTCATAAGGGGGAGAAAAAGGAAATGTAAGGCTAAAGCTTTAATGCTAGTTAATTTTTGTGTTCAGATCGTTTTAGTCCAGTTGCAAATAGCAGTAGATTGCAAAATCTGAAGCAGTTGCCTGAACCACCGTCTTCTTCTAGAAGCCAAGATGATTCTTCATCTTCTTCCAGTTTGATTGGGAAGAGAACAAAGCATTCTCAGGATGATGAGCTCTCTTCTCCAGTTAACCGTCCAACTCCCGGTTCATCTGGTGCGTCGCCAGAGTCTAGATATGGAAAGAATTCTTCCTGGGGCTGTTCACTTAGTTTGACCGAGTATAAGGTTTGTAAGAGTGATGGGTTAGCTGATGCTTCAACACAGACTGAGGAAAACACGGACAGAACTAAGACACGAGAAACTTGTACAAGGGGTGTTTCGACTGACGATGGGTCTTTGGAACCCGAATGCAATGAGAATTTCCAAAGCCAGGTCCCTAACGCTTGTGTAAAAGATAATCCTGAGATATGCAGGAATCCAGTTTCTCCACCATCCACTTCTAGTGCATCATCTACAGGAGGGAAACCTGAAACATTGGAATCTCTAATCCGAGCGGATGCTAGTAAAATCAATAGTTTTAGGATTCTTGAAGAGGAAGATATTCGAATGCCAACAAATGCTAGGCTCAAGGCAACAAGCATGTTGATGCAGTTAATCTCATGTGGTTCGATATCTGTGAAAGACCATAGTTTTGGCCTTGTTCCAACCTACAGGCCTAGGTTTTCCCATTCAAAATTTTCTTCACCATTGTTCTCTACTTCAATCATGTTGGGTGAGCTTGATTGCTTATCCGAGAATCCGAGGTTGATGGGCCTGAGATTGGAAGACAAAGAATATTTCAGTGGTAGCTTGATTGAGACGAAGATGCTCAAAGAAGGAGAAGGGCATACCACTCTGAAACGTTCTTCTTCATATAATGATGATAGGTGAGTTTGTGTTTTAATCTGTTTATTAGACATTAAATGAATGCAGTAACTCTTTAACGGAAATAGCAAGGAATTCTGAAATTCGGTCATACTTGTTTACAGTTGTGATCACACAGGTCCTAGAATAGGGGAAGGGGGACATAGTTCAAAATAACTATGAGCTTGGCACAATAAGACTTAACCCAATTGCTTCAGATTAGATCTTATATGTTAGAGTCTAGGACCCTATGAATGTGGTGAAGTCCATGCATTAACTTCATTGTTTTCTGCTTTAGGTGTCTCTTATGTCAACAAGATCCTTCTTTCTGTCCATATAGGATGCCTCATATATAAAGATTCACCTACATGTATATGTATAATGTTGCTTCAGCTGCATTTCTTTTGTATCTCATGCTAAACCCATGAAACAAAGTTGAATTGTAGGGCTCGTAAGGAGTTGGAATCAGCTGAAGACAAAGAAGAGATGAATCCAGGTCATTCAAAATGCATCCCCCGCTCTATCAAGGCTTCGCTAAGCAAGCAGCCAAGAAGTGAGTCCATGAGATCTCCTATCTCTGAGAAACCAAGAAACTCCTCTGATGGGAAATCCACTGGTGACAGTAGAAGACTCACCGAGCCTGTTAATAAAAAGCAATCGAAAAGGTTGGATTCATTCAGAGAAGAGGAGCAGGTGATCAAAATTGAAGAAAGTTAAGTATATAACTCCTCCATTAGAATTTTCAAGACAGATGATCGGGAATTATTCTTATGAATGGTATTTATTGTTTCGTATTGTTTGACAAACTCGTAATTTCCCTCAACAGGCTTGCTTCAGGAGCTCGGGTTATAATCCAATCCAAGGCACCTTGTGATACCATTGTTGGTTTCTCCTAGGAAAGCAGCATGTTAAAGGTAAGATCAGGCCTTGGATCCTTTTTGACAAATCTTGTTTAAGGTGAAAACTACTGGGTTTTCAAAATTGGTTTGAATTTCAAATGATGTTAAGTTAGATAAATATCAGGAAAACTAGAGAAGAAAAAAAAAAGCAGAAAAGAAGAGAAAGGTAGATATCAGTCCTGATGGTAGGGATTAAATTTTTGGATCAGCTTTCTTTTATGAGATCCTGCTTTTATGTAACTACAGTTGCAGTATCATTAATTCATTATGCTTTTTGCAATTTTTTAACTTTTACCACCATAGCAGTTCCCTGCTTGTTGCTTCAAAAGATTCAAAAACTGTATTTATTCCACCGTCGGGTCCCTATGCTAAGAGGAAATGACTCCATCTACTATAAAAAGAAGCAATTTAGTCATTGTATAAAGTACAAGGACCCACTAAGTAATTTAACCTTAAATAACATAGCTACAGTCTTGAATGTGACTCAGGTCTTTTCCTTCTAGGATGCTGTTACATGGTAGATTATTACGTTTGAGCCTAGGCATTGAGTGTGGGAAACTTTGGGATCCTATGTTGTTGACTTTCAGGTTAACCCTGAGATTAAGAACCCTTTTTTGGGTTGTTTTGACTGTAAAGGTCAAATAAAAAAGCCCAAACTTTCCCACCCACAGCTTTGTTGAGCGGCATGGCTCTAGTTTCGAGCTTCTAGTGTGTTGTTCCTTGAGTGGGGATCACTTTGTAAAGTTAAAAAAAAGGGCCTTTATTGTTGAATTTGAAACTAGCAGAGATTGACCTAAATAATGTAACAATTGCCAATGCTAGGTTTGTGGGGACCAACAGTGCAATTTCACAATTGCCTTAATTATATATACAAGGAAAAGTTTTAGGTGAGGGGAGGTTATCGTAGTTCAAGGTCAGCCATCTCACTGGTTTTATTCATCAAGTGCTAGTTTAGTGAAAAAAATAAAATAAAGTTGCGAAATTTGGTTTTAAGATTTCGTATTTAGCGTTGTCCCTTGTTTTAAATTATATTCAAATTCGAGAGTACCTGAAGTATATGTTTTCAGTTTATTTTTTAATCGATTTTAAAAAAAAAAACCTGATAAGAAATCAGCTAACATCCCTAAATAATTTTTGCTTCTTGATTCGATCAACTGATAAGAAATTTAATATTTCTATGAATAAAAAAATTAGTTTTGAAAAAAAAAATTCATTCAAAGATTTAATTCAAAATTTCAGGTTTAGTCTATCATTATAAAGATATATTTTTGAAAATAAGATGCCTAAGGATCTAAATAAAAAAAAATTGGGTACAATTGGTGATGAAATTATTCTTATCTCGTTAAATGTTAATTAAAATTTTTATGAATCGGAAATAAATTTCCAAAGTGCAGGGGATATAAGTGATGTATTAATTGAAGTAATAAATGTATTCTGACAAGTAATTAATCCGAGACGACAAAGCACTGATTTTGGGATTATGTTAATAAGTATACAAAATATAATGTTTGGTTGGTTGAATGTGATGATGTAAGAGAATTTTGATGTTTCTGTGTCACATTAACTATAAACAATAAAAGGATACACGAGTTTTTTACACTTTGTCAGCACAGTACAGATGCTCTGTTCTTGTGCAGGTTTAATTCAATAAACAGATAGGGACAACTATTAAATGGTTTGATAATTAAGATACAGTTGATTGCATTAAACAACTATTATTAGTAGGTTTAGTAGAAACAGTAATGTAGCCATCCGCTAGAGGAGCCCATGGCACAAAATCACATTTCAGATTAGGCTAATAATTGAACTACCATCCATGTATTCACAGCCAGTTCAGTTAATTCCATAACTCAGCTTCAACACTTGTGGCATGCGAGGTATGTTGAAAACAGTCTGTAATTCCATTTCCATTGTGATCTCCGATAATAAATTCAACCCCTACTTTACTTAGATTACCCATCCAAGACCCATTCGTGTTTATTTTCAACTAATCACTTGAACAAGCGATGGAGAATGTCAAAATTTCTCTCATATTTTACCCATAATTCTATTTCTTAAGGAGGTTCTATAAAAATAAAAATAAAAAGTATTTGCATTAGCCATAGTTTCCACAAAGCAAGAACCAAGGGATTTTTGGACTTAAACACCATTCCTTGCTATTGAGATTCCCAAATATGTGTTCTCTACAATTGCTAGAGAAGCTGAGCAGAGTGTTAATTGAACAGTAGAGTTCACTCCATTGCACATCAAAGGATACCTAAAGAAACCAATGACTGGGGAGGACCTAGCCCATTCCAGTTATCTTACCAAAAGTTACCATTTCCCACCTGCCATCTCAGGCCTTTTTCTAATAGAGCGGCTCGTGTTGGGGACACAGTGATTACTCCATTCTCTCAACTGAGACCCAGAGTTTGTCTCTTTCGTAGATGATCCTCTAAGCTAGCTTGATAATTTGGGCTTGATTGAGGAACCTGTCCAATTCCCCTCTCATTTTTTGGGTTGGTTTAAGTATCCCAATTTAGAAGGTGAATTTTTCTTTGATCTTCCGAGCCTCCTCAAAGAAATTCCTATTTATTCGATCAAGTTGATCCACATACTAACTAGAAGTAAACGACACTTCATTAGATAATTAGGGATTGCTCCAAGCTGTCCATTACTTTACCTTTGATCTTATTTACTTGGCAGACTTGATTGAAAGTCAGATTATTTTAGGCTCAAACGCTTGTCCAAAATTTGAAAATATTTGGACAAAAATATTATGCCTAAAAAATAGGCTTGAAGAAATAAAATTATTTAAAATATTGATTGAGCTTGAACTAATATTTTAGTCCTATTCAAGTAGTTCATACCAATTTGTGAGTCTACTAGTTTTTAAAATTTTTAAACTTTTTTAACCCTCAACATTTACAGTTTTTTGTCAATTTGGTCTTACACCCTTTTAAAGTACGTAATTAAAAAAAACTTATTTTAAACAAAAAAATTATATTTTTTTAAAAATGAAAAAAATAAAAATTCTTTAAAAATAAAAAATAATACAACTGAAAAATAAGCTATTTTTTCTGTAAATTGACTTACAATCTTGAAAAGAATAAGTAATTTTATTTTTATATAAAAATTAACTTAAATCAAGCATAATATTATCACATTATTTTAATTTTAAAAATATCTAAAAACATTAAAACATTAATATAAAATATTATAATTTTTTAATATTATTAAACATACATTTTTAATTGTTTATATTTAATAATATAATAAATTATTAATATAATTAATAATAAATTATTATTTTGATAAATTATTTAATATTACAATTTTATTTCAATAATAAATTTTATATAATATTCTTTATATATTACTAAAAATATTTATATCAATATTTTAATAATAAATATCTATTACAATTATGAATATATTAATTATAAATATTTTATAAAATAAAGATTAAAATAGGGCATAAGTTCATGTACTCTTCACAAATTTGTAATTTAGTCCCTCCAATTTTCAAATACAAAAATACTCACTTGGTAATAATGTAACTAAAAGATGATGTAATAGACTTGAATTTAACAAAATATTTTTAATAGTGCTGACAACTGAACTTAAATTTTAAAATCTAAATAGTAAGGATAAATTCCCAAAAATAAAAGTACAATGACTAAAATTTAAATTTATGAAGAATATATGAACTTATGACATATTTTAACATAATATAAAATATGAATATTTTAATTATATAAATATTATAATGCCCCAAAATCTTAAGAACTTGTTTGTGAAAATCTGTAGTAATTAATTTCTGTATCTGTAGTTCTGTGTTTTATGATTGAGTTTAAGGTATGGAGTTCAAGTCGCTTAGGTTTAATTCTTTGTGAAAGGGTAACAAGAATGAAGGGAGAATATTTTTGCTAACTGCTGGAAGTCTGGATGGAAGTTAATTGACAAATCAATTAATGTTGGTTCTTTCCATTTTGTTTTACTTTCTTTCCTCTTTTTCCATTTTTTCTTTTTTCTTTCTTCCTTTATTCCTTCTATTTCTTTTTCTTTGTTTTCCCTCTTTAATTGTTGTACAGATTTCGAACTAATTGACGTTGCGCTGTTAGCTTTTGCTATCGGGAGGTTGTTGAGTCAGTTTTGGTGTCAATTCTTAAAGTTTTCAAGTTTCTTTCTTACTTTTCGTTGTATAATTGAAATGGTTGTTCGAGTGAATTGCAAGAGTCTCTGATGGTCAATTGTTTGTTTCCCTAATAGGCGGGGATACTGAGAATAGCGAACCTCATCACGTTAATTTGTGTAATCGTTTTTGATCTGCTGTAAGTGTGGTTTTGTTGCAAGTTGTGTCGAAGCCTTCGACATGAGTATTTGGGAATAGTTGTGCATTTCCGTTGATAAATTTGATTAATTGCGTTATTGAATGGTTGTGTTAGGCTTCGAAACTCCTCTATTTTGTTGTTACTTTGGAATCATCTTAGGTGCGTACCGGAAACTCTATATTTTCAAGTTTTGGATCACCAAAGATGGAGGTATCAACGACACACGGCCAGACATATGGGTTTGTGGTTAGGCCGTGTGCGTCACACGGGCGTGTGACAGTAGTGCGAACAGCCTTGTAACTCATTGTTTATGGTATAAAACCACACGGTCGGGGACACGGGTGTGTGCCCAAGCTGTGTAACTCACTGTTTATGGTATAAAACCATACGGCCAGAGACACAGGAATGTGCCAGGCCGTGTAACTTACTGTTCATCGCATAAAATCCACATGACCAATATAACACCCTGAAATTTTCTATAGTAATATATTATCCTTAATATAGTAAAATAAGGAAATAAAGTGACAAGAAGAGAAAAATTAAGTTATGTCAATGGGAAGTATATTATGACATATTGATTCAAGAAAGGACTAAATTGTAAAAGTGAGAAAAGTTTTCTGGCCCAAGAGTAAATACTTAAAATTTGAGGGATTAAAGTGTAAACATGAAAAAGTTGAAGGACTAATAGTGAAAATATTTTAAGGGTGGAATGATCTAGAAACCAAGGAAAATTGATGAATTAGGACCAAATTGAATAGGTGAAGAATTATGAGGGACTAAATTACAATTTTACCAAATTAAGTGATGACTCAAGAATGAAATTTTAAAAGATCACAAAGGGCAAAATGGTCAATTGAAAGAGAGAAAAATCTAGAAAGTAATGATGATGTTGGTGATATTTTATTAGAAAATTATTATTTATTTAATATTTTAATAGGATATTTTATTATTTTATTTAGTCTATGTGAGACCCAAATTTTGCCCGGGTCCAAATACCCAATTATAGCCCACACCAAAACCAAAACAAAAAATAATAATAAAACCATAAACCAAATAAATTAAATGTCCAAGTCCTTTTACAAATAATAAAACCCAGCCCAAACTAAGACTAACCCAATTAGCCCAAACAGCCTCAAAATACCCCAGGCCCAAAACACTTTTCAGCAAACCCTAAACATTAGAAGCTTCAGCAGCCACAGCCACCAGCAGTTACCACACATGTCCCGCGCACGACTTCCGACTCGCGTATTGCACGCCCCACGTCCGTACACTTCTCTCCACGACCTGTGACCTGAACAAGAAACAGCAGGAAACTGCTTGTATTTTGGCTATAAAGCCTTCGAATTTTAATTGTAAAGGGGACGATTTGAATTCAAAAATACATACAAAACTCAATAGAAAACACACACGTGTTCAGAAAAAAAGGGATTCAAATACATTTTCGAGCAAAGGTCTTTTTTCCCCTTATCTTTTTTTCATTTTCGAAACCTTTTATTATTATTGCTTTTATTTTATCAAATCATTTATATTTTGCATATTAAAAATATAATTAAAAAATACAAAAAAGATAGGAAATTTTACCTTCGGCGATGGCGGACGGTGGTGGTCGGCGACGGAGTTTGGCCGGTGAGGCAGACCTGCAGAGAGAAAAGGGTGAGGGGAAACTTTGTTCTTTTTTTGAAGGAAGGTAATAAATGAATTTTTTGTCAAAAAAGTGAGTTTTATAGGCTCCCCAAAACGACGCCGTTTTGGGGCTGGCCTTAAATGCCCAAAACGGCATCATTTTGAGCCTTACTAGTGCACTGACCCGACCCTTTTAGAGGATCCGCGTGTTTTTGATTAATGGGATATTTTCTATTTTAGTCATTTCGCCTTTTATCCGCTTGCAATTAAGTTTTTTTCATTTTCTAATTTTGGCCCTATAATTTATTTAGACTTTCAATTAAGCCTGCCTTGGGGCTGAGCGTTTTGGAGGGGGGATTATGTAATGAACCGAAAGTTACGGTATCGAAAATCGAGTCTTGAGTACTGTTTCCGTGAAATTAATTCATGAATATTTATTAGAAATATTTATGAAATATAGTTGAGTGGTTGATTAATGTTTGATTAAGTTAAGTAGCTTGAATTTAGAATAAAGACTAAATTGCATAAGGTATAAAAATTTAGTTATAGATTAAAGATTAGTAAAGGGACTAATCTAGAAATTAGACCCTAAGTGACATGTGTGTGTTAATATTGTATAACATGTGAAATAGTTGGTAAAAATATTAAATGTGTTAAAGTAGTTTTTCTTATAGATTAAGTTATTTTATTAGAATAATATTATATTATTAATATTATTATATTGAATATAGATTTATGAATAAAGGAAAAGAAAAGAAAAAGATAGAAAGAGTTACAAAGAGTAAACTTGAGAAAGAAAGAAAGAAAAAGAAAAGGGAAAATTTGAGGATTAAGGCCCTAAAGCTTGATTGGTAAGTTGTTTTAACTCATTTTCTTGTGATTTTTATGTTTATGGATACCTAATTCAAAGTTCTAAATGTATGAGGTTAAAATGAAGAAAAATAGAGAATTTTTAGATATTGATTTAGTTGAATAAATTGAGGTTTTATGGGTTAAATTGATAGAAATTGAAGTTAGAAGTGATTTGTTAAAGGAATTTTTAAGTTAGGTTTAACTAGGGACTAAGTTGTATAGAGCTCAAAATTTATGTTTTATGATGATTTTTTTATGAGCTTGAAATTGTTAATGAGTTGATTAAATGAAAACATGATGATTTAGTTATAGAAAAAAAAGAAGATTAGTAATGGGAAAAGGACGAAATTGGAATTTTTGTAAAAGTTTGATAGAAAGTGAAAATGTGTTTTATGAATTAGTATATTGATGATTTTTAATTGTATGATTATCCGTAGCTAACGTAGCACCGGATACGTCATCCAAGAAGGGAAAAGAGAAAGTGAACGAAGATACCGATTAAATTCGATAAATAGTGGTTTGTATTTCTATAAACCGAGCTTAATCGTTATTGTTATATTTGATATTTATGTTGTATGAAAATGTGAATGAGGTAAGTATTCTTACCATATTGAAATGAATGTGATTTTGAATACCCTATTAATAGTGTCGGGCTAGTCGGATATAGTTGACATGTCATAGGAATTGGAAGTATTGGGATATTCCGACCTTGAGTCGATGAGACACTATGTGTCGACTACTGTTAAAGTTCCGGATTTGTTCCGATGAAGTACTTTGTGTACTATAATGTTAAAGTCCCGGATTTGTTCCGATGAAGCACTATGTGCTTATCCCGAAGTGTGGGTTGGATCCGTGTATCTGTCACTGTCCGAGTTATGTTAATAATGTTAAATAAAGTAAAGATTATTAAAGTACTGATTGATTGACTGTTATTGAAATGATGATTGATATTAAATAATAGCAATAATGTGTTTGAATTACCATGTTTTAAAGTTGATTAAGCTATTGTTTATAGAAATACCACTGAGAGTATTCTCAATGTACAGTTTATTTCCGTGCGCAGGCTAGGTACGAAAGTATAAGGACTCAGCATACAAGCCGATCCCCGAACTCAAATTGGTGAAGTTTCTATCTTTTTGGAAAATGGCATTGTACCTAGGATATCTTTTGGTCATTTTGAAAGTACCTAAGTTGTTAAGTGATATTTTGGTATGTTATGTAAATGTTACCAAAACCTTAAGTATGATATGTTTTTGATATGTTAGTGAAGAGAAATAAGAGGAAGTGATGGTAAATATTGTAGAGAGAAGAAATGAAGATGTTATAAACTTAGTTATCAACATTTTATACTAAAACAGATTTGGACAGTAGCAGTAGTCTAAATTTGAAAATACACCAAAAATAGTAGAAAGTGAATTAGAGACTGAATAAAATATGGAATTGAAGCTTATTGAGTTTAGCTTCACATGGAGGAAACGGTACATGCAATTGAGCTTTATGTTATGAGATATTTAAATTGTTGTGAGACAGAGTTTGAATGACTTCGAGATCCCTTGTTCCTATTTGAGAAATTCAATAAAAATTTTACAAAAATAATTAGGAGTTATACTTTACATGTATAGATTCCTTATTGAGTCTATTTTTAATAGAAATAAGCATCATAGCCCTTTGAATTCTATACAGAGAGAAAATTGATTCGTAGTGAATAGAGGTCAGAGTAGCTGAAAACTGAAACAGGGAAAACTTTAATGAATAAACTGTACCAATTGGCTGGATCAAAAATTCTAAAAATTTTATGGGAGAAAGGTATATGAGTCTAGTTTCAAGGAAAATTAATGGAACTTAATTTGGAGTTTTGTAGCTCCAGATATTAATAATTTAGTAACTATGACTTAAGTGGACAGTTTCACTATGAACAGTAAATATCATGAATTATCTGAAAATGTTCTGTAATGACCAGTAATGTCTCGTAATCTTGTACCAGCGACGGTATGGGGTTAGGGGTGTTACAGATTATTTCCCATTTCAGTCCCTCTTTGATGCCCACGTGTTCAATTTGGTCCTATTATCATCTATTCATTTCGAATCATCCCCATAATTTCAGTTTCAATTCAATTTGGTCCCTTTTTATTATTATTTTTGCCATTTTACTATACAATTAATTAATTTGAGTCTTATATTTATTATTATTATGTTTATTATTATTTTGAGTATTATTATTTCTATTATTGTTGTTACTATTGTTTTTATTTGTATTATTACTGTCATTATTATTATTATTATTATTACTATTATTATATTTATTATATTTGTTATTATTATTTTTGTTACTATTATTATTATTGTCATACTATTAAATTAATTAGCTAAATACTTAGTAATTATTCGTTTGTTTATTTACTTATCATTTTATATATAAAGTCATTTTATGTTCATTTTGTTTTACAAATTTCAATTTTATTTGTTCATTTCAAGTTTTTACATAATACTTATTTCCAACTATTATACATATCATTTATTTTAAATGTATATATTGTTTATTTTAGACTTTTATTCATATGATTTATTTTGCTTTTTTTTATATATGTATATACATACTTATTTTAAACTTTGTCATATATTATTATTATTATTATTATTTTATCATCATTGTTGTCATTTTTATTTTGTTATAATTTATACTTTGTTTCATTATCTGCATATTTATGTGTTCTCTTTTGTACATTATTTGCTCCAAACTTTTTCTTTCATAATATTTATTTTTAATAATCATCTATATATTATTAATTTATTCTTCTTCTATCATGGGTTGTTCATTTTTAAATTTTCATATATTTAATAGTTTTCAAATTGTTTCCATATTGTTTTGTATTTTATGTGTTGTTTGAATTTTCATATAATTTCATATATTATTGTTGCATATCGTTTATTAGTCTTTTGTATTATTATTTTAATTTTTGTTCATCTATGTACGAAACTTGTTATATTTTATTCTAATTTGTTTCTTGGATGTGAGCTCATTACTGTTGTGTATATGTTAATTTGTTTTTTTTGTTCATTTGTATAATATTTTATCTATGTATATTTTTCCATGTTTGTAACCTTGATTTTTCTACGTTATTGCATCATGATTCAAATTTCAATGTTTTGATTTATATTGGTCGTCTCATTTTTATTTCTAGTAAAACAATTAAAGGCGTTTTGAGCCGGTTTTATAATTGTTTATTTGAAAATCTCCCAAAACAAAGGCAATATTTGATGTTTGGAAATTCAGGAAATCGTGCCCTAACGTGCTGGGTTTCGATTTTCTGTTTGCCCGAAATAATCAAATATCCTTTTGAAATTTCATCCATGTTTTCTTAAATTAAAAATGAGGCAATATTTTGTATTTGGAAATTCGAGAAATCGTGCCCTAAAGTGCTGGGTTTCGATTTATCGTTGGACCAATATCTTTCTACAGTTTCAGTGCATGAATTTTGGAAATTATAAAATGACCTTGGTATAGAGAGTTTGAAATGTCGTATCATAACGTGCTGGATATAATATTTTATTCTTTCGAAACAAGAGAATCTCAGCATCCAATTTGAATTATCCAAACATTGTTAAAAGGAGATTGCATTTTTAAATCTTTTCAAATTTTCGACATTAGGACATAAATTAATCAATTAGGTACCAATTTTGGGCATTACGAGGGCGCTAATCCTTCCTCGTGCGTAACCGACTCCCGAACCCGTTTCTTGATTTTTCGTAGGTCAAAATCCATACTTTAATAAAATGATTTATTAGGTAACCCGATCACACCTAAATCAAAAAAGATTGGTGGCGACTCCATAATTCATTTTTTAAAGTCGATCCCTATTTTTTCAAATTTAAAAATGGTTTCGACAGTCTATATATATGTGTGTGTGTGTGTGTGTGTGTGTGTGTGTGGAAAAAAACAACACACCATCCATCATTGTCCATGCATCCCACGTTAGAAAGAAGAGAAGAGAAAAAAGAAACTTTTCATTCTTTACAATTTAGTCCTTCCACCAAAAATTCACCATTTTCACCTAGAAATCAAAAGAATTTTCATGGTTACCAACAGAGAAAAATAATAAGGAGACTATGGGAAGCTAGAATATCAAGTTAGATTCAAGAAATAGAAGCTGGAGGAGAGAGGAAATCAAGTTAAAAGATTGAAAACAATAAGACAAGGTAAGAACATCAAGATTTCCATGTATTTTTAAGTTTGATATTATTGAAAAAGCATGGAAATAAAGCTAAAGTAGAGTTTTCTTATATATGGTTCTATGTTATTGATATATTAGTGAAGAGAAATAAGAGAAAGTGGTGGGAAATATTGTAGAGAAAGGAGATAAGGGTGTTATAAACTTAATAATTAACATTTTGCACTAAAACAGTTTTGGGCAACAGCAGTGGTCTAACTTTAAAAAATCACCAAAAATTGTATAAATCGAATCAGAGAATTAATAAAATATTAAATTAAATATTATTAAGTCTAGTTTCTTATAGAAGAAACCATGTAAGCAATGAAATTTTGAATCATGAGATATAATAAATTTTGTGAGATAAGGTCAGAATGATTCCGGGTTCCCCTGTTCTGACTTTTGAAAATCATAAAAAATTGCATAAAAATAATTAGGTTCTTAAAGTTATATTTTAAAAATCTTGAATGAGTCTATTTTCAATATAAATAAACAAGAACATCATCCGAATCCTATACAATGAGATAATTAATTTTTAGTAAAAAAGAGTTGGAACTGTCAGGCAACAAAATAAGGGTGACTTTAAAGAATAAACTGTACTTATTGGTTAAACCAAAAATTCTGAAAATTTTATGGTAAGAATATACGTAAGTTGAGTTTCATGGAAAATTAGAGGATCTTATTTTTGAGTTCTGTAGCTTAAGATATAAATAATTTAGTGACTATGACACAAATGAACAATTTTGAATATACATATAAGTAAATAGTGAAATTATTGATAATGTTACTTGTAGCATGTTATATAAATTAAGGATGTGGAATGGAGAGGAGGAGGAGGAAAATATGTATGAATATTCAGCTAGCATGACTAATTTGCATGTTTTAGGCTCAGAGACTAAATTGAATAAAAGTAAAACTTTATGGGCAATTTTGTAAAAATGTTAGAAATGACCAATTTGTATGAAATGGATTATTTTATTATTTAAAATTGCAGGATTGAATGAAATTATTAATTTAGTTCAAGATCGGGGAAAAACATGTTTTAAGGATTAAATTGAAAAGTGTTAAAATTATGGAAAATTCTGATATTTTATAGAATTCATGGGTTGTTATCAATTTGTATGAGAATAACGGCTGGAAATAAGGATTAAATTGCAAGAATTTTATTTTTTTGAGCCTAAGGATGAAATCGTCATTAATTAAAAGTTTAGGGGTAAAATGGTAATTTTGTTTAGAACATTAATTGAATGTATTAGAACATTAAATAAATGAAAACGAAAATCAAATTTATTTATAAAGATCCAGATGACTCGAATACGAGACTTGAACGTGGAAAAGAAAAGATATCGAATTAATGAAATTATAAACATGAACAAGCAACGAGGTAAGTTAGTGTAACTTGAATTGTATTTTTAAATGCATGAAATATCGATATATTGAATTACCTGATTTATGTTTATGAAGAAATGGCAAGATAATGATATTTATCATGTCATGTAAATATGTGATTATCTTTGATACGTTGATACAAGTAAATTAAGTATATTGAGATGAGTAATAAATTCAAGTAAAACATGTCAAGAAAAATAAGTACTTTTAAGGGACAATATGTTTAATTTTAATTGGTTCCAAATATGAACGTTAGATGAAATAAAATATCTGATAAATAAATTGGTAACTCCGGTAATGCTCCGTAACTCTATTCCAGTGGATTCGGGTTAGGAGCGTTACAGCCAAGGCACATGGGCATGTGCCCAGGCTGTGTGGCATTAACTTGCATTCGGAAATTGTTTTGAGGCCAAGAAGGTTGCCTAACTTTGGTATTGGTTCCCTCGATATACGAATGACTAAATTTGCTTATATGATACCAATCTGTGAGTCACAAACCTGAATGCGCACTATTCTACTACTCTGTTAATGATCTGCATAATTAAATGTGTATTGAATTGTTATGACTGAACATGTGATATGTACTACTGCATTCTGCATTAACGTGTGGTGGGAGATTTTGCATTCTGCATTAACGTGTGGGGTCTGTACTAAAATCATGGCTATGCCACATTAAGTAGCATTCTGATTCTGGTGCTTGTTGCTTATTGAGCTAGCAGCTAAGCTGGTTTTCTGTGAAAGTGTCTTTGAACACTATTAAGGTGTGCAACGATGGATGGGCATTAAATGTCCATAGTGGTGTGCTGGGATGGCTGAAGATGATGTGTAGCGGATGGAATAAGGACATTGCATTGAGTCTGATTTGAACTACTTCTAAATTGTAATAATACATATATACGTATATGGAATCTCCGCTCTGAACTTAAAAGGAACACACTTCTGTGTTGAACTGAAAAACTGAACTGGAAATCCTTATAATTTATCCTTGTTGCATTTCATTCCGTTTTACGCACTGAGTTCATGACTTATCATGTTATTGTTGAATTTTAGGTAATAACCAGGCTTGATTGGGTTGGTGTCACAGAAGCTTTGATCCTAGCATAGTTATTATTACTAGTAGAAATGTTTGTTTTATGATGTTATGAATTTAGGAAACCGTGTGTTTAAATTGTGGTTGTGTTGAATATTGTGGAATTATTGATTGCTTTGGTTGCTTATGATTGCGTAATCATGGAAATGCATGTTGTAACTTCTGAACTTGGTCTGAACGTCTAGGCCGAGTTTAGTGTGTTACAAATATAAATATTTGTTTAAATAATGCTTAGCTACATTTATCCCTTACAAATCTAATGCGTCAAAATGTTTTCTCATATATGTAATTTAAATTAAGTTTATATACGATATTAATTATTATAAAATATTATCTTATTGTAAAATAAATTTAGATTGTCAACAGGAAATTGTACTATAATATTTTATAACAAATATATTTATGTCATGTTTTTAGAAAATAATTTTAATAAAATTTACTAAATAGCAGAAAATATTTTCAATAAAGTCATTCAAACACAGGAAAATAACAAGTTTTCTAAAAAAATTCAATCCATTTTCCAGAAGTTATTTCCCAATAATTGTTATCAGTGAAACAAAGGCAGCCTAAAATGTTAAAAGCTATACTATTTTGACTTCTCATTTTATGTAGGTACCGATATTAGATATGAATATTCTCCCAACAATAATTTGAATACATAAAAGAGTAAAAACACGGGAAAAAGATGAAAGGAATCAATAAAATTAATGACTTGAAATTCGAATTCATGCAAGTTTTTTTTTTTGTCTACGAGATTGTATTCACAATGCATCTACAAATACAGAGAGAATATAATGTTGTAAAGAATCTAATAAAAAAAATATAATGTATCTGTCTGAATCTAAAACTGTAAGTGAAAAACTATGATCACCTCACCATCTCAGAGCAGGAACCACCAACGGCGCCTCCACGCGTCTGTCTCGTATTGTAGGACTCGCAACTTGGGCATTTATGCGCCACAATATGGAACTGTACATTTGAAGTGGCTCCACAATCGTTGCATAGAATCCATACCATCTTATTTTGGTATACTGCAGGCATTGGGGTTGAAGCAATCTACTTTGAAGTTTGAGATAACAAAAGGTCATGAACCAGGGAATGAGTTATAATATATATATATATAAGCAGTAGCACACTGTCATTTGGAAAAAGAATAACAATGCCACAAGCTCTATAAGTATACCTCTTTGTCAAGCTTTCTCCACAATTTCGACATATCACAGATAGACTTTGAGCAAACGGGACAAGAGTACCTACGGTATTGGAAAATAAATTAGAACTCATTGGATGAAATTCACGGTATCCTTGCTTGATTTTTAATCATTAAAGTAGCAAAGCTTACCTATAATGTTCCTCCATTTCTCTCAAGCATCCCAAATGCATTGTGTGTCCGCAAGGTAAAACGGTTACGTCTTTCATTGTGTCGAAGAGAAACTGCAGAATAAGGAAGATGTGAACCTACAAAGAGCCAGCTTTTCCACCCTCAATTTCGCTATCAAAAGAATGAAGCTTTATTGTTTACCTCGAAGCAAATAGGGCAATCGTGGTGCATTGCCTTCTCAATGCAACGATGTACTTCCCTCATCAAATTTGAATAACAACATCCTGCAGCAGCGATTCAATGTCTTCAAAGTAACAGTTGGAGAAGAAGAAAAGAAAGGGAGATGGCATTTCATTTGTTTTGAACTACACATTACCTACTTTCACTTACCACATTTGTTGCAATGAAAGAAGTTCTCCTTGCCTCCGGTTCTGCAAAACAGGCACGGAAGAGATTATGAGATACACGAAATGATCAAGTTATAGACTGAACCTGATCCAGAAGATGGTTTCCGTAGAGACTATAGGTTTGAGAATAACTAAAAAATTACCTGCATATGCCACATTCAACACAGTGATATTGGTTTTTAGAAACCTGATCAATGCGACAGTTTATGACATAAGCGATCATTTAAAGATTTTCAAGCCAGATTCACAGCAAAGAAACGAAAGAAAAGACTTACATCATCATCAAAGAATTTACATTTACCACAGAAGTACTTCCCCATACAGACTCCACAATTGATGCAATACTGTTGTACCTGAACGGATAAAAGAAAAGATTACAACAACAATGATTTGTGTTTCAGGTTTTAACAGAAAATGATATTACTTTAATCTCAATGTTTAGGGGATCACTCACATCTTGTTCTGTGTCACATAGGGAGCAGATGACCTGAAATTGACAAATAAGAAAGTTCGACAAATCTTAAATGAGAATCTAAAGAAATAATTATAAGCTTTCTAACAAATTAAGGATTTGCTTTATTGGAGATTAAATGTAAGTCACAAAGCAAAGATATTTGTCACATAAATTTAAGAACCAAACATATTGTTAAGGATACAACAAACTTATAAAGGAGATAATGATAATTGTTAACTCCTTCAGATTCTTTGTAGTTACGTACTTGCTTTTTGTCACTCAAAAAGGGCATGAAAAAAGAACCACCAAAATGAAAAAAGCGTAGGCAAGAATTCAATTTGATAACTACATATTTGCTGTCCTATTTCTCTTTTCCTTTTTTGTGTTAATTTTTGCCCTTAGATATGGAAACAAAAGGAACTCTTAGCAGGGTAATATTAGAGTTATCTCATTAATTAATTTCTACAGCAATCCCTTCCACATTGCCATCATGTATAACTATTTGACATATCAGTAAACAAGCCATTCCAAAGGAGCACAATTTATATACAGATATACATATATATAAACAAACCTTTTCAACTTCATGGCGTGGAATGTCATGCTGCTTAAGAGGACTAGATTCCGGGGAATTCTTTTTTTTTTTTCCAGAAAACAAAAAGAAGGATCAGCTAAAAGCTAATTATTAACCCCATAAATATCAACACTTTTTTCTTTAAGAAAATACGGGTTACCTTAGATTCATTATGGCAATGTCTGCAATAAAAAACCTCATTGCAACAAGGTGCTCTGATCTTACATCTTCTTCTATAATGTGAACACCTAATTATATACACCGATGAGAAAAAGAGAAAACAACCCACAAATTATATATCACCAAATCAATCAATCAATCAAACCAAAAAAAAAAAAAACCGGAAGATTAATTGAAAAGCAAAGAAAACGTGATGTTACCCATAATTCCCTAATCCAGTCTCCATCAAAGAACCATTTTCATGATTCCCAAATTCAACAGATTTCAACTCAGTTGTACATGACTTTGTCTCACATACACCTTCCATACTCTGGAAAAAAAAAACCCAAACCCAAACAAAATATCCAACGCTTTCTTTAGAACAAACTATTTGGGAAAAATCAAAGGTTTTTATATGGGTGGATTTGAAATGAGCTGACTCAGATACAAACAAGAGCTTTACCAGGTGAGGCAATTAATCAAACAGATGATGGAGATATTAGTGTGTATCGAGTCATTAAATCACTATAATTAGAAACTGTCTTATATATCTGTGATTTTTTTCTCGATAACGTACCCGGTATTAACGCGATCTTATATTAGGATAACCCAAAGAAAGCTTCTATTCTGAATCAACAAGCTGATAGTGCTAACTCATTCGACGAGTTAAGAGTGAGTTGGGTTCCGGATTCCGAGTTCGGAGTTACGGGGAAGTTTCCCATGGTTTTTATAAAATGAAAGGAAAAGCGGCAGGCGGGAAAACAACGGCAAAAAGGAAGGTTAGTAAATTACATTTAAGTTCAATATTTTGTTTTTAGTTCCCACTCAAAATTAGTGGTTCCCTCTAAGGGTAGTTTTGGGATGAAACTTTTATGGTTGAAATGAATGTTTTCTATCACAAGCGCCACATAAATGGTATCACGCGCTACTATCCTCAATTACAGAAAATAGTATTTTTATCATGGAAATTATTTTGATTAAATTGTGGTTTTGGTCCCTTTTCTTTGCTTAAATTTGAAATTTAATTCATATTAACTTAATTTAACATAATTTCATCCCTCAACTTTAATAAACACTATTAATTGTTTCAATTAAAATGTTGGTAATTTTTTTTCCCAAAAAACCCCTTTTACAACTTCTTGTGTTGTGAATATTTTTGTGTTGGAACGAGTGCTTTAAATTATGCCAAAATATTTTAATCGAAATGTTTAATGTGTTAACATTGTAAAAATAAAATATTAAATTATGCTAAAATAAATTTTTTTGATACTTTTTATGTCCATTTTTCAATGTGTTCAGTGTTCATGGCTACCCCTCTAATAATGTTATTTTTAAGATTTATACACGTCTTTCCCCTTAAAAGTGCAATTTGTCATACCATTAGACTTAACATTGATTGGTTATGCGAAAAATAAAATATAACAACTAAATTTCAATTTTAAGTATGGCAAAGACACCAACTAAAATTGGACCAATTACTTTTGTAAAGTTGAAATATTTATAAGAAATAATTCAAAATCCTAGTATATAACACACTCCACCTACTATTAATTTACGGGTTAACATTTGGTACATTGATAATATATATTTTTTATTCCACGAGTAGTTTTAAAAAAGTCTTACGTCTTTTTTAAAAAATATTTTTTAATATTTTACTAAATTTTCATGAGACATTTGTCAACCTCTTGATCTTACTTATAAAATCTAAAACTCCTACCAAATATTTGCTCTTAGTTTATTTTAGATAAAAATAAAGGAATTTGAACAATCAAAATTTATTTCATTTAACAAAGATTAATTATTTATTTAAATTATATTATTTATTTTCAAACACTAAACGCAATAATTTTTTATTTAAAATAAAATTTTATGAATATCTATAAACTTATAAATTCAAGATTTAGTCTCTATATTTATAAAATTAAAAATTAAATCCTTATTTTTCTATTAAAAAAAGATTATGTTCACTATTTTACCTCTAAATTATATCAATTTTTTCACTTTAGTACCTATTTTTTTACACATTTTGGTACTTAAAATTCATTTTGTCCTCCATTTTAGCCCATGGAGTTTAACAACATTTAACTAATATATATTAGAAAATTCTAAATCTAAAAAATCTAAAAAAATATAAAAATATTTAAACATTTTAAAAATAAAATACAAATTATAGAAAAAATTAAAAATAAAAATTTTAAAATTTTCAAAATTTAAAAAAAAAAGTTAAAAACTTAGTTCTACTTTTAAAAAATTTCAAAAAATAATTTAAAAAATACATACTCTAAAGAAAATTAAAAAATAAAAATCATTGGTACTGACTAATTTGACCGACATAGATCAACTTTGATCAATTGATGTTCAATGTCCAAATAAATTTGATCAACCTAATCTTGTTCGAATTAGATGATATTCAAATAAAACTTTCTCAACAATAACTACTGTAGAATTTAAATTTAGTCCAAATACCAAAAAAATCAACTTTCACAGCTTCCATCATTTATTGATTCTAATCAACTTTGGTGAATTTGGAAAAATCCTTAGTGGTGAAAAGCTAAGTTAATGGAGTAAACGATTGGAGTCGAGCCACTAAATTCTGTGTTCATTTTTTTTTTTTTTTTGCTTTCACCAAAATTTTTAAAGGCCAATTCACCTACTCTTGGCATTTTTGGTTTATTCCATCAAGCTAACAAATGTGTTTATCTTTTTTTTTTTAAGGTTTGGAAGAAATTATGGATAATTCTTAATATTGTATAAAAAGAATTCAATTAAGCTGAATCAAAATTTAATTTTATGGACTTTAACTTCCATCCACTAAAATCTAGCAAAACTAAAGTGGTTTAGAAAATTTTGATTTTAGACTCGAGCGAAATTGGATGTCTATATATACTATTAGTATTTTTTTTTTCAAAAATTCCCATGCAATCATATTAACTTCAAAAGCAATTTATTATGAAGTTAATGATGCATGGATTATTATCAAGCTAATGGACGCTAAAAATATTAACTAGTGTTGGATGGCACATTTCACTTCTAAAGTAAAGTGTAAATTTAAATATTAGAAACGACATGTTTGGAGGGACAATTTTAAACCTTAAATATAAACCGTAAAATATATATGAAAGGTAAAAGTTTCACAGAAAATAGTTAAAATGATAGTGAGCATATTATTTAATTATTTTTTAGACTTTTGTTATACCCCTTTTAGACGTGGACTCATGTCAACATGACAAGCTACCTGAAGAGGGCCTATAGCCAGCTCTCAAACTCCATCTGGGCGCCTTTATGACTAGCCATCACGGATCCCTCAATCTGGGCTTGGGAACAAGACCACCCGTTTAACACCTCTTAACTCTTATCAGTTACTGGAGTAGGGTTATAGAGCATTACCTAACATTTCAGAACAAATACAAACAATCATATAATAATATAACATACACATCATAATTTAAATCATAATTTCCATTTATTGAGCCCTCAAGGCCCAAATCACATGTTAGAAACAAATCGGGACTTAATCGAAAGTATAGAAAATTTTCCGTGTAATTTCAAAATTTTTCCTAAATACAGTGTTCACAAGCCCATGTGGCCCAGGGACACGCTCATGCTTTAAGCCGTATCGGACCTCGTGTAACTCTCTAACTTAGGTCATACGGCTAGTCACACTCCCGTGTGCTAGGTCGTATTACTCAAACGGTTAAGACACAAGCCCGTGTCTCTACCCGTGTGATAATACCTGAGAATTTTGTTTTGAAAATTTTAAGTTGCAAGGGACACACGGTCTAACCACATGCCTGTGCATAAACCGTGTGTCTTACACGGTCTGGTCACATGCCGGTGTGCGAAGCCATGTGGGTTCAAAATGAACCTTAAACATCAAGTTTACCAACCCTGCAAACTTAAATAACAAGCAACTCAATAACCAAATGTTCAACCAATCCAAAACACATTCAAATAAATCTAAAATTTATCAAAATCATTAATGTAATGACCTAACCAATGTACTTTCATAGGTACTTTGCATATATTATTCAAATCAATCTAATTGAACACCATTCAAACCAACTCTAATTTCATACTTATTTTCTACTAAAACTTATCATTTGATAACCTTAACATATCATATATAACCAACCATTATCATATTACAACATCATTTACAAACATTTCCCAAAATGACAAACACATCATCCTAGGTATATTCCATTACCAAAAAGAAACATACTTTACCACTTTGAGTTCTGGATCGGCTTTGGATGCTGATTCAGCAATTCGACTTTAACCTAACCTATGCACGGAAACAAACCGTACGCTGAGTATAAACTCAGTGGTATTTCTATAATCCGAATGCTTTAAATAAAATGATAAAACATAAACATTTTAATAATTTAAAATCCTTAATTATTCAATTAATCAATTCATAGATAAATCATTTATTATGTATTCAATCTTCATCAATAACTATCTCACTAGCTTTTCTCAACTTAATTCTCACAATCATCTATCAATTTCAATAATCTTTCCATGATACATGTTTTTCTATTTGAACAATTCAATTCAATCTATTCTAATTTCATGATCAATATCATTCAATATCATTCATATTGCAAATTTATTCATTCAACCCTATTAACAAGACTTCGACTTTGGTGGATACACGAATCCAACCAAAACACACCAGTATGGCACCCAGTGCCTCATCAGATAATTCAAAGTAATAAATTGACACCCAATGTCTCATCAACCATGCGGAAGTAAATTGGTACCTAGTACCTCATCGAATTTATCTGAAGTAATAGTTTGACACCCAGTGTCTCATCGACTCGTGGTCGAAGTATCCCTGAACACTTCCAATCTTATGGCATGCCAACTATATCCGACTCAGCACGATATAGTTAATAGGGTTTTCAAATAACTTTTCAATTTTCAATCAATACACATTTCAAATAATCACAAATACTCATAATTCAATTCAATTAAATAGCAATACTCACATCAATTCCACTTACCATATATTAAATAATAAATACAACAATTAATAATTAGCTTCGGATTATAGAAATACAAATCGTAATTCTCGAGCTACTCCTCATTAATCTTGTCTTTTCTTTTTCTAGCCGAGGTCTCCGGCTCAACGTTAGCTACAGAAATCAAAACAATTAAAATTTATCAATACACTACAATTTAACATTGAATAGTTCAATTTATACACAACTTTTGTCTAAATTCTAATTTAGTCATTAAATCAAACTAACTCTTTTTCTTCTAAAACTAATTCCATATCTTATTCAATTTCCTCTTGAAACTAATTTCAACTCTCTAATTTCACCATAAAACCCTAATTTTAAAATTTTACAATTTAGTCCCTATTACTACAAAACTTATAATTTGTTTCACAATTCAATCTTTTTTTCACTTTTAACTTGAAATTCTATCAATTTAACTCCTAATTCTTCAATTTATTCAACATGAACAACATCTAAAAATTCACTAACTTCTAAAATTTCCACATAGATCAAGTAGTATTTAGTTCTAGGATTCTAAAAACATAAAATTCTCAAGAAAAGAGACTAAATTGACTTACCAATTTGAGTTTGAACCCTTGAAACCCTAATTTTTTTCCTATCTTTTTCTTTCTTTTTCTTCTTTCTTTCCCCTGTTTCGTTCCCAATTCTGTTCTTTCTTTTTCTTTTATGTTTTGTTATTATTATTATAATATAATATAATATAATATAATAATTACTTATATAATAAGCAAATTTATTATTTAATATATGTATATTTTTACGCACATGGAATTATATTTTCCATACACTTGTCATTTATGGTTTAATTACTAATTTAGTCCCTTCACTTTTCTTTAATCTATAATTAAGCTTTCACACTTTCTTCAATTTAATCATTATACCTAATTAACCTTCATTCAAGCTAATTCTCCTAACTAAAACCTAATTAACCACACAACTAACTTCGTAAATATTTTTAATAAATATTTACGAATTTGTTTTACGAAAATAAAAACCCGAAAATATACTTTTTGATAACTGTAAGTTTCGGGTCGTTACATTTTTCCCCCTTAATAAATTTTGTCCTCGAAATTTACTTGAAAATAGGTGGGGGTACTGAGATCTCATAGTTTCTTCCGGTTCCCAAGTTGCTTATTCGATACAATGACTTTGCCACAATACTTTTACTAATAGAACCCGTTTATTTCGCAACTCTTTTACTTATCGTGCTAAAATATCAACCGACTTTTGTTCATATGACAAATCATGTCAAATTTTAATATATTCCGTTGAAATAACATGAGAAGGGTTTGATCGATATCTTCTTAGTATTGAAACATGAAAAACATAATGAATTTTCTGTAATTCTGGAGGCAACACCAAACGGTAGGCAATTGGCCCAACTCTTTCCACAATCTCATACGACCCAATAAAACGAAGACTCAATTTTCCCTTTCGACCAAATCTCAAAATTTTCTTCCAATGTGATACTTTAAGGAATATTTTATATCCGGCAGAGTACTCAATATCCCTACATTTAAAATCTGCATATAATTTTTACCTGTCGAAAGTTGCCTTTAGCTTTTCTCGAATCTTTTTAACAGTATCCTCTGTTTCTTGAATTATCTCCAGCCCAATCATTTTTCTTTCATTCAATTCCATCCAACATACAGGTGATCGACATCTACGACCATATAAAGCTTCATGCGGAGCCATTTGAATATTTGATTGGAAACTATTATTATATACAAACTCAGCCAAAGGTAAATAACGCTCCTAACCAGATTCAAAATCAATAACACAAGCATGAAGCATATCTTCTAAAATCTGAATAACCCGCTCAGATTGTCCGTCAGTCTGTGGATGGAAAACTGTGCTAAAACTGAGTCGAGTACCAAGTAATTCATGCAACTGTCTTTAAAATCTTGATGTGAACCGCGGATCTTGATCAAAGATTTTCGACACAGGAATACCATGCAATCTCACAATTTTTTGAATGTAAACTTCAGCAAGTTTTTGAAGTGACTAATCTGTTCTGACCGCTATAAAATGAGCCGATTTTGTTAGCTGATCAACAATCACCCAACTAGTATTTTTCTTCTAGTAACCCCTTTACAAAATCCATCGTAATATAATCTTATTTCCATTCAAGAATATTAATAGGCTGAAGTAATCCAGTAGGAACTTGATGCTTTGCTTTAACTTTTTGACAAGTTAAACATTTAGCCATATATTCAACTATATCTCTTTTCATACCTGGTCACCAATAAGATTCCCGTAGATTACGATACATTTTTATTCCTCCCGGATGCAACGCAAAAGGACTGTTATGTGCTTCACGAAGTATCAACTCTTTCAATTCTGAAACATCTGGTACACAAATTCGATTATGAAATCTCAAACATCCATTATCATCAATGCTGAAATTCTCTGACGTGCTATTCTGAACCATTTCTTTCTTCTTCATTATATTATCAACTTCTAACTGTACTGACTTAATTCGGTTAAATTACTAGTTTAATTCTTAATTTGGCCAACAGACTTCCATCATCACTAATACTGAGCTGTGAAATCATTGCTTGTAATTCAATCGTTGCTTTTCTACTCAATGCATCAGATACAACATTAGCCTTTCCCGGATGATAATCAATAACACAATCATAATCCTTTAAAAGCTCTATCCACCGATGTTGTCTCAAATTTAACTCCTTTTGAGATAAAAGATAGTTGAGACTTTAATTATCAGTATAAATATAGCATTTCTCACTATACAAGTAATGTCTCTAGATCTTTAATGCAAAAATTACGGTAGCTAGTTCCAGATTGTACGTTTGGAAATTCCATTCATACGGTTTCAATTGACGAGATGCATAAGCTATCACCTTTCCATTTTGTATCAAAACACACCTGAGACCATTCAAAGAAGCATCACTATAAATAACAAAATCTTGCCCCGATTCAGGTAATGTCAAAATTAGTGCCTTAATCAGCATTTGCTTCAATTTCTCAAAATTTTCTTGGCACTGATCATCCCAAACAAATGAAACATTCTTTTGCAACAACTTTGTTATCGATAAAGCTATCTTTGAAAATTCATTTACAAATCTCCGATAGTAACCAGCCAATCCAAGAAAACTATGAACCTCTGATACATTCCTCGGTGATTTCCACTGAACAATTGCCTCAATCTTTTTCGGATCAACTCTAATTCCTTCTGCTGATACCACATGTCCTAAAAACACAACTTCTAATAACCAGAATTCACATTTTCTAATCTTCCCGTATAACTGTTTCTCCCATAATATTTGTAAAAACAATTTTGAAATGTTGCTCATGTTCAGATTCAGATTTCGAATAAACCAGAATATCATCAATAAAAACCACCACAAATGATCCAGGTACAATTGAAAAATGCGATTCATAAGATCCATAAAAGCAGCTGAAGCATTTGTCAATCCAAAAGGTATTACTAAAAATTCATAATGATCATACCTTGTACGAAATGCCGTTTTCGGTACATCACTTTCTTTCACCTTCAACTGGTAGTAACCTGATCTCAAATAAATCTTTGAAAACATAGAAGCTACGTTCAACTGATCAAATAAATTATCAATACGAGGTAGCGTGTATCGATTTTTTATCGTCACCTTATTCAATTGCTGATAATCAATACACAACCATATTGAACCATACTTCTTTTAAACAAACAGTATTGGAGCTCCCCAAGGTGAAATACTATAACGTATAAATCCTCAACCCATTAAATCCTGCAACTGTACTTTCAATTCTTTTAACTCTGTATATGACATACGGTATGGAGGTATTGATGTTGGAGCTGTACCAGGATAAACTTCTATTGCAAATTCAACCTCTCGATTAGGTGTAATTTCAGTAATTCTTCAGGAAATACATCTGGAAATTCACAAGAAATTCACAAACAGTCCTGATTTTACTGTCACCACATCATGTGCATCACCTTTTTCACAGGTCCGTACAACATATGCTCGAGCTGGTACTCTAGCTTCTAATTGTTAAGTAGCAACATCACTTCCTCTTCTAGCACCACATCTGGAAAATGAACCACTTTTGCCTGAGATCCTTGACCTCTAGAAGTAGGTACAGATCTCTGTGACGTAACTGGTGTAGCATTCTCATTTTTCAAACAGTCTCTAACAAAATACTCTGTAGATCCGCAACGGAAACAACCTCAAGTCAATTTCCAACATTCACCTTTATGCTTTTTCACACAGTGTTCACAATCTAGAATTTCAGTATCCTGTGATAGACCTTGTACATTACTAGTAGAAACTATCATCTGCCTTCCACGGTTTCTATCACCCCTGTCTGATCTAAAACTCGATCTCCAACTACCACGAGATTCTTTTGATCTTTTGGATTTTAGATTTGAACTAGTAGCTCTAAAATGTTTCCCAATCAGACGAGTATTTTCAAACTTTTTGTCAAGACCCAATACTTTTTCAACCATCTTTGCCCTTTCCACTAGATCTGCAAATTCAGTGATTCTGAGATCAGTTGCCCTCGTAATTCATCACGTAATCCCCGTAAAAATCACTTGCAACTATTAGTTTCGATTGGCACAAATTCAATTGCATATCTGCTGAGTCACGAGAATTCCCTTTCATAGTCAACTACTGACATTTCACCTTGTTTTAACATCAAGAACTATTGTTTTCTGTCTTCAATGTATAACTCACCCACATATTTCTTCTAAAATTGTCTTTGAAAGAAATCTCAGTTTACCTGTTCTGGTGGTCCCTGTCAGGTTACTGATTCCCACCAAACATAGGCTTCCCCTTGAAGTAAATAAACAATACACAATAAACTTACTCGGGGAGTACATTCAAGTTGCTACAAAATTCTTTTTGTAGATTCCATCCAATTTTCACCTGTAGAAGGATTAAATCCCTTTAAACCTAAAAATTCAATGGCACCATACGTACGCAATTCTTTAATCAAGGATCGTCAGGTAGTAAGCGTAGATGCCGTAGCAGATCCAGTTCCTGCTACTCGTTGAAGGGCATCAGCTATAACCCTAAGTAGCTATGAATCATCTCTCTCTCTAACATTACCTCTTTCGACATTAGGTGGTTGATTTCTTACTGGATTTACATTCAGTGTTATTGACTCGGTTTCATTCCTTTCATATAATTCATCATCTCGAGTATACATTTCTTGATCAGTATCAGTAATATATTCATCCGATCATTAACTATAAAACAGAAACAAACAAATATATTAGCATCCAAATCCTAACTCAATTCAACTCAATTATGGTATGTACCTCTAGACTCAATTTTCGAGCTCGATTTAGCCTTAGAATCGACTAAACCTGAATAGCTCTGATACCATTAAATGTAACACCCCTTAACCCTTATCTGGCGAATCGGAACAGAGTTACAGAGTATTACTAGACATTTCAAAACAAATAGGAACAATCATATAATAATATAACATATACATCATAATTAAATCATAATGTCTATTTATTGAGCCATTGAGGCCCAAATTACGTGTTAAAAAAATCAAGACTTAATCGAAAGTCTAGAAAATTTTTCGTGTAATTTTAAATTTTTTCCTAAATACAGGGCACACACGCCCGTGCTTCAAGTCGTGTCCGACCTCGTGTAACTTTTTAACTTAGGCCACACATCCAGCCAAACTCCCTTGTGCTAGCCCATGTTACTCACACGGCTAAGACACGCGCCCGTGTCTCTGCCCGTGTAGTAATACCTGAGCATTCTGTTTTGAAAATTTTAAGTTGCGGGGGACACAAGGCCTAACCACATGCTCGTGTATAAACCGTGTGTCTCACACGGTTTAGTCACACAATCGTGTGCCAGGCCGTGTGGCCTCAAAATGAACCTTAAACATCAAGTTTACCAATCCTGTAAACTTAAACAACAAGCAGCTCAATAACCAAATGTTCAACCAATCCCACATTCAAATACATCTAAAATTTATCAAAATCATTAATGTAATGACCTAACCAATGTACTTTCATAGGTATTTCACATATATTATTCAAATCAATCTAATTGAACACCATTCAAACCAACTCTAATTTCATACTAATTTTCTACTAAAACCTATCATTTGATAACCTTAACATATCATATATAACCAACTATTATCATATTACAACATCATTTACAAACATTTCCCAAAATGACAAACACATCATCCTAGGTACATTCCATTACCAAAAAGAAACATACTTCACCACTTTGAGTTCAGGATCGACTTTGGATGCTGATTCGGCAATTTGACTCTAACCTAACTTGCGCACGGAAACAAACCATATACTGAGTATAAACTCAGTGGTATTTCTATAATCCAAATGCTTTAAATAAAATGATAAAACATAAACATTTTAATAATTTAAAATCATTAATCATTCAATTAATAAATTCATAGATAAATCATTTATCATGTATTCAATCTTCTTCAATAACTATCTCAATAGCTTTTCTCAACTTAATTCTCACAATCATCTATCAATTTCAATAATCTTTCCATGATTCATGTTTTTTTTATATTTGAACAATTCAATTCAATCTATTCCAATTTCATGATCAATATCATTCAATATCATTCATGTTTCCAATTTATTCATTCACCCCTATTAACAAGACTCGGACTTTAGCGGATACACGGATCCAACCAAAACACACCAGTATGGCACCCAATGCCTCATCAGATAATTCGAAATAATAAATTGACACCTAGTGTCTCATCGGCTATGCTGAAGTAAGTTGGTACCCAGTACCTCATCGTAGTTATCCGAAGTAATAGTTTGACATCCAGTGTCTCATCGACTCGTGGTCGAAGTATCCCTGAACACTTCCAATCCTATGGCATGCCAACTATATCCGACTTAGCCCGATAAAATTAATAGGGTTTTCAAATAACTTTTCAATTTCCAATCAATACACATTTCAAATAATCACATATACTCATAATTCAATTCAATACCAATACTCACCTCAATTCCACTTACCATATATTAAATAATAAATACAACAATTAATAATTAGTTTCAGATTATAGAAATACAAATTGTAATTCTCGAGCTACTCCTCGTTAATCTTGTCTTTTCCTTTTCTAGCCGAGGTCTCCAGCTCAACGTTAGCTACAAAAATCGAAACAATTAAAATTTATCAATACACTACAATTTAACATTGAATAAGTCAATTTATACACAACTTTTGCCTAAATTCTAATTTAGTCCTTAAATCAAACTAACTCTTTTTCTTCCAAAACTAATTCCATATCTTATTCAATTTCCTCTTTAAACTAATTTCAACTCCCTAATTTCACATTAAAATTCTAATTTTGAAATTTTACAATTTAGTCCCTATTACTTCAAAACTTATAATTTGTTTTACAATTCAATCCCTTTTTTACTTCTATCTTGAAATGCCATCAATTTAACCATTAATTCTTCAATTTATTCAAAAAATTCACTAACTTCTAAAATTTTCACATAGATCAAGTAGTATTTAGTTCTAGGATTCTAAAAACTTAAAATTATCAAGAAAAGAGACTAAATTGACTTACCAATTTGAATTTGAACCCTTGAAACCCTAATTTTTCCCTATCTTTTTCTTTCTTTCTTTCCTTTGTTTCGTTCCCAATTCTGTTGTATCTTTTTCTTTTATGTTTTGTTTTTTATTATTAAAATATAATAAATAATATAATATAATATAATAATAATGACTTATATAATAAGCAAATTTATTATTACTTAATATATGTATATTATTTACACACATGAAATTATATTTTCCATACACTTGTCACTTATGGTTTAATTACTAATTTAGTCCATTCACTTTTCTTTAATCTATAATTAAGCTTTCACATTTTATTCAATTTAATTCTTATATCTAATTAACCTTAATTCAAGCTAATTCTCCCAACTAAAACCTAATTAACCACACAACTAACTTCGTGAATATTTTTAATAAATATTTACGAATTCTTTTGATGAGAACAGAGACTCGAAAATACACTTTTCGAAAAGTATCCTTGACAGACCTTGACACCGAAACCACCTATCTCCAGGAACTATCCACCCGCTTGGTAAGTATCCTTGACAGGCAGCTGCTCTTCAGGTGTGAACAGACTTTTGATGGCCACTAAACCTCACTTAAACATAACAACCTCATATTGTCATAATAAAATGGGATTCATGGTGCACGTCTTACACATCCTACATGTTCTATATTTTCTCCCTAATGGCAACCTCTCTGCAACGACTTATCATGTCGCACTAGCAGATAAGAGGACCTCCATCGTAAAACCCTCCCAGACAATGAAGAATGGATCTTTTTGCCTCTCCAGCAACCCTAGAATATTTCTTCTCCCTAACTCCCTCCTCAATCATCAGTTTGTCCTCTTGTCCCTTTCTGGCTCTCTGCCTTTCTAGGTGAAATGACTTCCTCTTTGTCATCACGTCCTCCTCCTTGTTGTACACTATATTAATTAATTTTACTAGTGTCATATTTCAAAATTTGAACTTAGCTATATTGTTGTTTGAATGTTTAATAAAAAATGGATTTGGGATGTGAGCAAATTAACCTCAATTTCAAAAAAAGTAAATTCTAGATTTAAAATCCATTTAAAAATTTAGAATTTATAAAATCCAAATTCTATTTGGAAGCGAACTTAATATTTCAAAATTTTAATTTATATGTAAAAAATAGTGTAAAATAAGTGATACAACTATAACCTTCTTGATTACTTATCAAATCTATGGAATTCTAGAAGGCCTATTTAGAAGTTTTTAGTTATATTTGGATATGGGCTAATTTAAAATTTTGAATTTGAAAAATTTTATTTTATAAATAAATAGTTTTAAATTTATGAATTTAAAATTTATAAGTTTTGAAATCTAAATGTAAATCTAATGGCAAATTATACCCAGTGTCACTAATTATTGTAAGATTATTTGATCACTCAACTTCAAAAAGTTACAAAATGGTCACTGAACTATTAAAAAAAAACTTAACAACCTAGTAACTTAAATAAAAACTTCCAAATAGTTCAATGACTTAAATGAAAACTTTTGAATAGTTTAGTGACTATTCTGTAACTTTTTAAAGTTGAATGACTAAATCATAAACTTACTATAATTTAGTGATCTTGGGATAATTATGTTTTGATCATCAAACTACAAAACTTTCAATTTCATCACTAACACTCCCAATTGCTTTTTTAGATTAAAAATTTTAACTAATAATTGTCAATTAATTTATAATTATAATTATCACTAATTATTATATTCTATGCTTAGAGCCTTATTTAAGTAATAACTCTATTTTAAAATTAGTGCAACTTTTTAATTAATAATTTTAAATTAAATGATAATTATTTTTAAATTTAATTTAGTAATATAATAGAAAATAAATGGTATTCTTGTCAGTTCAAAAACATACTTTTTAAGAAAATTTAATTTAAATTATTTATTTTTATATTAAAGCATATAATCATTTCATATATTAATATTAAATATTTAATGAATAATTCTTATTTAATATAATAGAAATTATATAAAATTTAAATAAACAATTCTTATTTTAAAATATATAGAAATGAAATTTATTAAATTATTTAAAAACAAATAATTAAAATGAGCTAATATAATAAATACGAAACAATATTTAAAAATTTAAAAATTATAATATTTATTTTGATTTCATTATTTTTTAGCACTATTATTTGATAAATAATTTTTCTATAAACAAATCCCCCAATCGTCATAATATGAACCAAGTGATGCCTGCAAAAGAATCTATTGCGAAGTTCAACGCTAGCTACTTTTATATAAAATCTTACGTTAATAATTATTCAATTTTTTAATTTGAATAAAATAAATTTTAAGTATATACTTTGAATAGTAAAATATTTATCTTTTTATTATAATTCTGATTTATGATGAAATGTTTTTGAGGATTAAATTAATAAAATTTGTAAATATGCAGGGTTAATTTTTTTTGAATATTTAGAATTAATACTAAATTGATAGAATATATAAATGTTGAGGACTAAATATGTTATTATATCAATTAAAAAATCATTTGTCATTTTCACGGTTGATTTAATACAGGGTTACCAAAACAAAATTAATTGAAAATATTAGTGATGAAATTGAAATTTTTTTAAATTCAGTGACTAAAACAAAATTTACTAATTATTAAGTGACTAATTATGCAATGTGAGAATCAGGTAACCAAAGAGGGTAAGCAGTGGCATTTACCCATACGGTACAATGGAGCAATTACCTTTTAGGCCTACAAAACGAGCCGAAAAATAGGATAAATATGATTCTCACAGAAAACGAGCCGAAAAACGAAGGAAAGGTGTAGGTGAAATGCACTGCCAATGGGAACGCGTGAAGAGTTGTTGAATCCTCGTTTCCACCAACTTTGCTATTAGAATTGCTGCAAAGCTGTTGGCTGTTCGTTGAAGTAGATTTGGGTCCGAGTTGTTGCCAATTAGGATAGTGGCCTACTTCTCTTTTAAAATAATTTTATTTTTATTTTTTAATCCCACTAACTCAAAATTATTAATTATTTATGAAAATAATTTAAGTCAAAATTTATGTACGAAAATGATCCGTTCTTCATAGTTTTTACCAGTGTCGCTTAACACACTAACGGCACAACCCTTGATGACTCAATCATTGACTTTTAAAAAAACATATTTTTTTGGTGTTACTACAGTGTCAGGCGACACCAATCTATATTTTTTAAAATGCCCGTTAAGAATATGAGTATTCATGGAGGGAAATTTTTATTTTTTTAATAGGTGTCGTCGGTTTGTCAGGCAGCACTGATGGGAATTGAAAAAAATTAGGTGAAACAAAAAAAAAACTGAGAAAATAGTTGAAATAGAAAATAAAATTGAAAAAAAAGGGAAGCCCGTGACAAATGCTTGCTTTATAGGTGGTTCTTGTCTTCTTGACTTGTCAGTGTCACCATTAGTGGATAAAATATTTTTTCAAAAAAAATAATCTTAGACGAGATAAGAGTACGAAAGAAAGAAATATGAGAGAAAAATATAAGGATGAGAAAAAAAGAGATATGAGAGAAAGATAGAGACGAGAGAGAGAGAAAGTTAAATATGGGAAAAGAGAGAGAATAACAGTTATGTAAAATAGATATATGAAATAGAATTGAATATTTTATGGAAAATAGAGAATCAAATATGGGAAAATAAAAAAAATAATCGATATGAAAATAAACATATAAAAGGGAATTTAATACTTATGGGAAATAGAGAATCAAATATAGAAAAGGAAAGAAAATAGAATATATAAAAAATAGAGAATAAAAAATGAGAGAGGAAAGAGAATAACATATATGGAAAATAGATCATATTAAATGCCCTTTCATATCTCTATTTTTCATATATGTTATTCTCTTTCTGTTCTCTTATTTGATTCTTTATTTTCCATATACTTTATTTTCTTTTCTCATTCGAATTTCCCTTCTTCTTCTTTTCAAGTGAAAACCTTAATTGTCGTACTTAGTTGTCCTTTTTTATTATATTTTAATTTATTTCTTTCCCTTATTCTTCTCAATTTAATACCCTAGCTATTGTACTCAATAGGCTTCGATGTCGTCGTTTACGATAGTCATTCGTGCCGATTTCGACACCAAATAAGAGATTTTCTCCTTCTCGTTGACTTCTACTGTTTAAATCTCCCAAAAGTCAGACTCCAAATTTTCTAAAACAATGACAAAGCTTTGAACTATTCTTTCTATAATGATTTTTTAAAAATATCATTAGTGCCAACTAACAAGACAATGACACTTAAAAATTTTATATTTTTTAAATTTTAACGGGCTTCACTTCACATACTAGCAACATCAAAAATATTATTTTAAAAAAATTTACTAGTGCCCCCTAACATATCAGCGATGCCCCAAAATATTTTTTTTTTAAATTCTCTGATATTGCCTAACAGACTAGTGGCACCCATTAAAAAATATTTTTTTCTTTTTTCCCTTCCTGAATACCCTAATTTTAACGGTTATTTTGGAAAATAAAGACGGGTGTTGCTTGACACAGTGGCGGCACCCACAAAAAATATATTTTTTAAAGTTGTTGATTAAGTCATCATTGGGGGGTTTGTCGGTGTGTTAGGCGAACCGACGGACATTATTGAGAACTGGTCATTTTTGTAAATAAGTTTTGACTTGGGCCATTTTTATAAATAATTAATTCTTTTAGGCCAGTTGGGTAAAAAAGGTCGAGTATTTTCATTATTTTCTTTTAGAAAAAAATTACATGCAACGATTACACCATGTCAATGTGTACTTTTTTTACCTAATTGATCCCAAATATTTAATTATTTACGAAAATGACCGCAATCAAAACTTATGTACATAAATGAGCTATTCTCTACAGTTTCTGCCAGTGTCGCTTGATAGACTGGTGGCACTGCCCCCAGTGATGACCCAAATATCTGTATCAGCTTTAGTTTTTGTTGAATTTTTCTTTATTTGTTCAAGAGAGAAAAAAAAAGGGGAAAGATTTGTGTTTAGTAGGAGAAGAGAAAATAGAAACTGTATCGAAGATGAATAATCGATTCTTCATATACATTCATTTCAAGGGAGTAATTTTACAAGCAACAATTGGTTGTGTATTTGAATCTTGCTAGACAATCAAAATGAGGTTCGATAAGAATGTGAAGGTCGAAAAAATGAAATGAAAGATTTGTGTCAAAATAGTTCTTCGCTATGGAAGGACGATGTCCAGACTATTTTATAAATTTTTAGTTTCGTCAAATCCATGCAAAAATGCAGAGATGAAATTTGTAGATGATGAAGACATGGCATTATGATCGCAATTTATTACTCGATTGGGAACGGAAACTTTGAACTAGTTATCTGATGTGGAACCTATTCAAAATGTCATTCCATTAAGTCAATAATACAAGTTTGACTTTTATCTTAATGTTGCATGGTCAGGATAATCATGTTATGGAGGGATATTGACATGGGCCGAAAAATCACACTATAATGGGACTGCATATAACAACTCTATTTCGGGTCCCCATTTAGAGATATATTCGGAGGTGGTGGGCATTAGTACAGATGGTGAAAAACCTGATAATGATAGTCATTCTAAAAATAAGATTGATGAATTTAATGACCCTGATATAGAAGAGTTCTTAAATGATATCGACGATGAATGTGTGGATGAGGGTGAAATTGTACACCCCTATCAATCGAGAACTTGAATTACGGCATTATTATATGTAATGACCTTGGGGGCCACATGTTGAGTGTAGACCCTAATACGGTGCTTGCATCCAAATTCCCTAAGTACCCAGATATAATACCTTATCACTGGTTGATGACAAATTCAGAAATGGAAGAGTTATTTGTAGGGCAACAATTTGCGAACAGTGAGGACTGTATTTTTGCCATCAAGCTGTATAGCACGAAGATGTCGGTGGACTACAAAGTCGCATAGTCTACATCGGCATTATATATTGGGGAATGTTGGAGGTCTAGAGAAAGGTGTAACTGGCGAGTTTGGGCTTCATTTATATAAATGACTCAACTGTGGACAATTCAAAAATTAGAAGGGCCTCATAAATGCACTGTTGCACGTATGATTCAAGACAATCGCAAATTGGATGCAAAATCAATCTGCAACTACATCATATTGCTGGTGAAAGATATTCCCACCATTCCTGTATCGATCTTGATTGCCGACATGCTAACCCAGTTCAAGTACAAGGTGTTTTATAGGAAAGCATAGTAGGCTAAACAGATGGCCCTGAAGTAGTTGTAAGGAAACTGGGATGCGTCATACAATGAACTTCATGGGTGGATAGTTGTGATGCAGGAGTACGTGTCAAGTACTATTTTCGACTTGCATACGCTATCTTCTTTAGGCCTGGACGACCAACTACAATCGGGGAGAAGAATTTTACACTACTTGTTCTGGACATTTGATCCATGCGTTAGGGTCTTCCTCCACTACAAGCCGTTGGTGTAGGTTGACGGTATGTAATTATATGGTTAATATACGCAAATGATTGCAATTGCACAAGATGGTAAATGAAACGTGCTACACTTTTTTGTTTGCCATCATAGAGTCCGAGAACATAGAATCATGATAATTTTTCTTTACGAACTTATAGAGGCATGTTGTTAGGCAAGACAATATGTGCATTATCTTTGGTAGATTGAAGGGACTAGTTGTTGAGATTATGTGTGTCCGAGTTTTGTGGAGATTGTCTACTGCATCCGCTACATCACTATTAACTTTCACAGAGACTACAAGAATGCAGGTTGGCAGAAACAAGTTGTGAACATGAGAAAATATCGATTCTAATTTAATTCTTAAATTTTTAATACCTTTTAGAAACCAAAAAGAATGGTAACATGCCTATTGGAATACATACTCAAGGTACGATCTAAAACAACACTTGTTCAGGCATAGGTTGGTGAGACTTGATGTTAATATGAATGAGCAAAAAAATTGTCTTTTCCAACAGATGTTGAGTAGCATGGAGATATGGCAATAAGCTCAAAGTTTCGATGACGAGTCTCAATACAGTCATATGAAGACCAACCTCGTAGAGGCGGTTAACTTTGTTTTGAAGTGTACACGTCATTTGCCAATTTTAATTGTTTTCTCAACTACGTTATACAAGTTGTCAATATTGATGCTAAGAATGAGGCTGAAACAAGACAGATAGAGACGGGACATGTGTACGTCGAGGAAGTTAAGAAGACCATGGATATGAATGCTCAGAGAGCGAGGTTGATTAATGCAGAAATATATTCTTGACATCTAGAAACTTTTCGAGTGACAGACGATTTGAATGTTAAATAATATATAGATGAGATGTACACATTAGAACACACTTTACGTATTTGAGGAATTCACGACTTGATACGAAAAATTTACGTTATGTAATATTTTGATCAAATATAACTTTTTTCTTGCTAAAGTATGAAATTTATATACGTTGATAAAAAATGTTGTTTTAAAAAATATACCACAAGCAATCAAATTTAAAAGTACCAATATGGTTGGAACCCGGAGTTTGTCCAGGGGTGTAATGTCGAGGCGGCCTTTGTCAACATTAGGGTTAACCGTTGCAGTTTGGGGGGTGTACTATGGATGAACCTTGAGGTGTATTTATCAAACTTGAAAAATTGTATATTGGATCACAAATTTGGCCAAGGTTGGAGTATTGGGAATACGGGGGTGCCGAGCTAAACATATTAACCCTTAGTGATGATTTACGATTGTTGATAATTAGATTTGCAACCGAGCATCTTCAGCTGATATGCGTAGCATTGGGAACTTGAACTAAGGCTATCAACCTACAACTCCTGACGTTATTAACTCGATCCAATTTATTGAGGCCTTCGTCAATACACGTGTTTTGGGGCTACCATAATATAAATAAGGCAACCTGTTCTCCACGTTCCAACGTTGGTAGTGGATCGAGGGCGTGATATCAAATAAACAGGATTGCTGCCGAGGCTGCCTCTCCATCCGGGTGTTCCACAATGCATTATATTGTTGATGTTCCAATGTTTCAATTCTTTCCTTCTTTTCCCCTCTTATTAATCTAATGAACATTGTCGAATATATGTGGAACGTGTAAAACATGTTGTACACACCCAAATTGTCGCAAAACCTGATCCCCATTATACCACTAAACTGTTGAAAAGTTCAATACATGTGCGTTGATGCACTGCACAAATGAATGGTTGTGAGTCCACAGGGGAATGACAGTTGCTATGTCAAGTACAGAATATGACATCCATACGAACTGCACAATATTTAACACTGTGATAGTTGCATTAGGAAAATAAAATAATCAAAGAATTTAAATAAAATGAATTCAATTTTTTTTTCAAATTTACATGGTCCCAAACGAATGCCTCTATCATTCTTCGGTTGACAACGAGAATCTTTGACTTCCCAATACCCGAATACCTAAATTATTTGAAAATAAAGCAAACTTGTTAGCACACATTCTCCCCCCAAAATTTATTATTAAATTTTTTACTTATTAATTTCTGACTCATTAATGTCAGAAATGCATCCTGTATAGTCCCCATGACTATGACAATATCAGACAATTGCCTATATCTCGTGTGTCATGTTTTGTTGCCTAATGTCGCTAATACTGTTGAGCCCCAATTGTACGAACCGACCTAATGCAAATCGGCCAATAGAGATAAGCAAATTATGTAGACCTTATTATTATTTGCGTTCGACATAAGTACTCCCTATCAACTGCAATACATGCGCTTGAGTAGTGTCCATCAGCTTCCATTCAATGGCACTACTCGATAAGGTTTGAAATTTTCTCTTAACTTGGAAAATTTCAAACTCGTAAACCTATCTTCCCTATCACCAGGTGAGCGTCCAAGCAATTGATAGCAGAGGCTCAAAGGTTCGACCACTTTACTTAAAGTCGTGCTTGCATCACCGTTAACTGGGAGCTCGGGTTGCATTGCGACATCTTCGAGGGTGATGGTGTACACTTCACATGGGAAATAAAAAGTATGGGTTTTCGAGTGCCATCGCCAACCAATGCGGATATTAAGTTGATCTTCAACTCAACCATTTGGACCAATGTTGCTATTCCAAACCCGACGGCATTTAAATATGGCATAATACGTTCATTCGGATGATAACTCAGACCATGTACACGCGACTTCAACACGCGAAACTCACTCTGTCCATATCATATAACCGCATTTGTTAAATTGGCCAACTACTAAAAAATTAAACCGCAACTCAATAAGAATATACATGTGAATAATAAATATAAAATTATTTTACCGGTTCATTAATCATCAGTGTAGTGTGATCAAATGCTCTGATAAGATAACTAATTCTAATATTTGCACAATTAATAAAAAATTCTTCGTCACTTGAATTAACAAATTACAATTAAACATTATTTTATAATATAAAATTAATATAATATAATAAAAGAACATACCTTAAAACGGTTAAATTATTCCCTAAAACACCAACACAAAAATCTTTAAACTTCAAACAACCTTAACAACAACAAAAGTTTCCAAATTTCTCTTCTTTTTTTTTTCTTCCCAATTTCAAATGTTTTGTGGTAGGTCTGTTAGGGTATTTTTTCCCAAATGACACCCTGCCATTGATGTGACCTGACAATCATGGGATTCTATTTTTTTTCTTTTCTCTTCATCCATTTTTTTCTCCACATTTTTTATCTGTTTTGTTTTGTTTACCACATTTTTTTCATTCTTTTTTCGGTTTGTTTTATGCTTTTCGATTTTATATTTCTCTTCCCGTTGTTCTTTTTTTCCTTTTCTATTTTTTTATCCCCATTTTATTTTTTTCTGGGGTTTCAATTTTTCCCTCACTTTCGTGCTTGGAGTGACACATCCCGTTATTACAAATAATATTAATCACTTACCAGAAGTCAATAATATTTGAAATTTCATTTCTGATGACAACTTTTCTAAAAAAATCATTTTCATCACAATTATTCCATTTCATTGTTTAATCAACTGAACAACTTTTCTTTTTATGAATCTTATTTTTAGTTATATGGATAATGGATACAAAAATTATTATCCCTACTATCATTTTAACTTATATGATTATAATATTAACAATAATTGCAATAATCACATTAGACAGTTGGTAATGTAGTTTAATAAGTTTTTTCTTCTGTTCCATCAGCTTTTGCTTGAATCAGGTCCATTGGGAATCCAGTGAGATTAAACTTTGTTTGATTTGGGTCCATTAGGAATCTCATGACACAAGTTTGGGTCAGCACCTCCTCCCTTGACTTGGATGCTACCGGATTTGGAGCAGCGATATTGGTTCGAACGGTTGAGTTGAGTGCCGTCTGAGTATTTGCCTTGGTTGAGTAGTGGAGTCTAGAGACCCACACTTTTCAATTCAACCCCTTTTTATCCTATGATTATGATCTCAAACTTATTATAGGGTTAATAAAACATCCTATTCTGGTGTTATGAAACTGGGTTCCCTTACAGCATAACCAATTTGAACCTATGACCATAGAACCATTGCTAATTGGAAGCTATATTTTTACTTGAACCTGTAACCACATAACTGTTAACTATGAAATCTTTCGATGACGAAGCGCCAAAAGATCACCGTTAAATCAACCATACCTTAAAACTATCTCAACTTCTCCCTAAAAAATATTTCATTTAACAGACACTGGTGTCGTCTAACAGACTGTGACACCTAAAAAAAATATTTTTATTAACACCAGTGCCACCTGATAGATCGATGGCAGCAATTTGAATTTTGAATTTTTTCTGATAATTCCAGTGCCGTCTGACTAACCGACGATACCTATTAAATTTTTTTTATATTTTTCCTCCCTCAGTACTCGTATTTTTAAGTGGTATCTAGAAAAATACAAACTGGTGTCGCGTGATACAATGGCGACACCCAAATTTTTTTTATTTAAAAAAAGTGATGATTGGATCATCATTGGGGGGCTGTGTCGCCTAATAGACCGGCACCGACAGACATTATGGAGAACAAGTCATTTATGTAAATAGGGCCATTTTCATAAATAATTAAAAATTTTGGGTTAATTAGGTAAAAAAAGCCACTAGATTTTTATTTAAATTATGTTCTGTAATTATATATTTTAAACAATTAATATTTATTAATTTAATAAATTGAATTATATTTTTATTATTTAATTATCAAATTTTGTAAATAATAAATAAATAATTAAAAAAGTATAATTATATGACATTATTTAAATGAAAATAACATGTGTGGAGGCAAAACGTTTGATAAATCCTCTCTCGGTAGGTCTTATCGGTAGAAATGTGAGGTTGGTTATTTTGGCTTCAGCAAAAACATGCAATAAAATTGGAAACACAAAAAAAACAAAATCAAACCATTAATTCAATTTGAGGTTATTTTTTTTTCATTATTTTCTCTTAAGAAAAAAAAATCATGCAACATATCTCTATAAATCTATATTAGCTCCAAAAGATAATTCTCGTGCAGACACCACCATATAGATCTATTCATGGGTCAGGTTATTCGTCTAGGCTCGAAGGCTTATCCGAAATTTGGAAAGATTTGGGCAAAAATATTAGACCCGAAAAATGAGTTTAGACAAAAAAATTAGGTCCGGCTCCGATTTGAACATTCAAGGCCCGAGCCCGACTCAACCTGTTTTAAGTTTATAATACTTTATACTATGTTATTTTTATATATTATGTAATTCAGAATACATTAAAAAAAGTAAAAGTTAATATGGGCGGGCCTAAAATGGGCTTGCGTTAGTTTTTTGCAAATATAGGCGGGATTGAGTAAATTTTAGAACCAGATTTCGTGCCGGGTTGGGCTTGAGCAAGCATGAAGTATGTTAATATCATGCATAGGCCCGACCCAATCCATGAACATCTCTAGTCACATATCACATTTTTATTTACAAAAATGGTTAATTTTAAGTTTTGAACCTAATATGTTTAAATTTAGGAGTTAATCCTTATATTTTGTTTTTAATATAATTTGATATTTATATTTTTATAATGTTATTAATCAGTTCAAATAGTTAATAGAATTAACTTTTTAATTAAAATGTGATACTGTTATATATAATTTAAAAGTAAAATTTTAAATTCAAAAAATAGAAAGATTAAATTCTTAAAAATAAAAGTAGGATTAAATTTTAATTGTGACAGTATAGAGATTCAGGGTCATGGTTGTTTGAACTGGATCAGTTGGTGCAAATTCAAATTTCAATTGTGCAAAGTGTAAAGAACTGAGCAGGGTATTGATTCGGAGAAAAATTTCTGGTCGGTTGATCCACGAACCGGTTGAACCCGACTAAAAAATCTATTGATTTGAATTTTTATTTTTTAAATATAATATTTTTTATTTAAATATATTTTAAACAGTTAATTATTTATTAATTTAATAAATCAAATTATATTTTTATTATTTAATTTTTGAATTTTGTAAAAATTAATTATATGATATTATCTAAATGAAAAAAACATTTGTGGGCGCATTCAATCCTCTGTGGATGGGTCTTATCGGTAGAAATGTGAGGTTAGTTGGAAATAGATAATAATAGATAAAAATATTATATATTCTAAAAGCAATTTAAATTTTATTAATCAGTTATTTTAATTTAAATTGAATTTAGATTGAAATGGATGAAAAATACAATAATTAAATATTTTTAGAATATATTATTTTAAAAATAAATTTAAAAAAAATCGACACATGACAATTTCTGAAATCTACTTATGGAGTCCTGTAACTTTAATCCTAATGCATAGAATAATTATCTAATTATAATTGATTGGGTTTTAGTTTAATTAATACCGTTATTAGTATAATAACAGTGACAATATTGGTTCTATTAAAGGTTTGTGAGGAGTTTATGAGGAGCAGAAGTAGACATTGTATAAAAAAATCCAATTACATAAAAAATTTAATTTATTATTTGATTTTACTTAACTAGGTAAATGATAATTTTGGCCTTGTCAATTCTTAAAAAAGAAGAAGCTAAAACTTAAAAAAAAAAATTGGGGCTTTAAATGATGTTGATATTGTAGATGTATGGAAACTTAACTTTGAAGGCCAATCATTTTAGAGCAACTATCCTTGAAGGTCGAATTGTAGAGAATCATCGGAATCGCATTGAAAATACCGTTAAAGAATTCTCTATATTTGCTTAATATTTTTCGTATATACTTGTATGTATATATATGATACTCCCACTAAAGTTTAAAAACCATAAATTTAATAATTAATAAAAGGTTGAAGTATTAAAAATTATAAATTTAATTTAATAATTAATAAAACATTAAAGTATTAAATTTTTTATGAACTTACCATATTTTTATTGTATTTGAACAAATCATCAAGTTTTAATTTGTAAAAAAAATATTAATCTATAATATATATAAACACGAGTTTAAAGTGATGAGAATACCTTTTATTTTCCTTATGTTACTAAAGTTATGTTTAAAAATAATTATGATATTTATTTTATAATTATTAATTAAAAAATTTGAGATAAAAATATAATCTGTGATAATTATACATTTAAAAATAACTATAGTTTAAAATATAAGAAAAAGTTGTGATAATTATACAATTATTAGTTAAAAAATTGATGTAAAAAAATTTGTGCAAATTTTATTATTGTGAAATGGAGTTATTACTTTAAATAGAATTCTAAACATTTTAATTATCACTTTATTAATATTAAATTTAATTGTGTTAATTAATTATTATTTTGAATAATGTTACTTTGTATTAATTATATAAACTAAAAATATATTGTTGGTAGAATATGTTAAACATATTTTAATTATTAGTTAAAAAATTTTAGTTATAATATATGAATTGATAAGTTAATATATTTTAACTATATTCAATAATTCAAATAAGAAGTATTATTTTACGCTAAATATTTTCATTAAACATAAATTTTTTTTAAAAATAAATAAATTAAATATCTAATGCTTAAAATTATATGTAACACATGTAACATTAGAAGCTAGTTTATTTAAAAATGAAATATTTTATTTAAGAATAAATTAAAATTATGTGATTGTTGTAGCACAAATTAAAGGTTAAAGGAAGACTGGATTTATTTGGATGCAGTAATAATTTAAAAATTATTAATATGTGTTTAAAAATAAAATTTAATAAATAATGAAATCTATTATTTGAAACTGATTAATAATAATGCATAAAATATGTACGTTATTAAAATGAAAAAAATAGATTGAAATATTTATTTTAGTGTTGTCATCAATCTTAAGTCAGTATTGAGTTAACTTATGACACCAGCTCAATCAAATGCATTATTAATACTAGAAACCCTATCACACACGTATGCACGAGGAAACTACAAAGTATGAAAAACAAATGTGTGTTTAAAAATAATATATATTAAATAATAAAATGTATGGCTTGAAACTAATTAATAATAACTCATGAAATATGTATGATATTAAAATTAAAAAAATTAATTAAATTGTTTATCATTGTGTTGTTATCAATCTTGAGTCAGTGTCGAGTTAACTTGTGACACAAATTCAATTAAATACATTATTAATAAGAAATCTTATTATACATGTATGTGTGTGAAAACCACAAATAGAACACAAATTTGTGTTTAAAAATAATATATAACAAATAATGAAAAGAAGTAACCACGTATTTAGATAAATGTGTGCATAATAAAATTGATGAAGGTAATAAAGTGTGCATAATAAAATTAAAATATATAAATATAACGAAATAAAACTTTCGTTGAGTGGTAAATTTTAAAAATTTTCAATATAACTAATATGGATTCAAATCCTACAATACATATATTTCTATTCTTTTTTAAATTAAAAAGAATATAGTGCTCCCAAACAATATAACTTATTTTAAATACGAAAGGTCAGTTTTATAGTTTTCTAATCGAGTTGGTGCCTAGTTGACTCGTGATACCAACACAATCAGGAATTTTATTTATTAATAGTATAGATACACAAATTTGGTAAGAGGAAACATTTTATGTTAAAAGTTGAATTTTTTTAAGTTTATCCAAGAATTATTATTGGTGTAGTGGTAAAAATTTTATTTATAAATCCATTAAACATGAGTTTAATCTTTAGACATGTTAATTTTAGTTATTTTCTTTAAATCTATATAAAAGTATGAAAAGACAAAAATGCCATCAAAATAATAACAGTAGTCATTTAATAAAAGGGTATATTAATCATTTCCTAACTAAGTTGGTACTTGATTGACTCGTGTCACGAACTCGGTTAGGGGTTTTATTAATAGTATAGATATAATTGATGGAGGTAATAAAGCGTTCATAATAAAATTAAAATATATTAAAATATAAAAATAAAACTTTAGTTGAGTGGTAAATTAAAAGTTTTATTGATGCAATTAGTGTGGGTTCAAATTTCATAAAATGCATATTTTAATTGGATTGTTTAAAGTGAAAAGACTAAAATACTCTCAAATAATATTACTTATTTTAATTACGAAATGACATTGCCATAATTTCCCAAGCGAGTTGGTGCCCGGTTGACTTGTGACACAAACTCAGTCAGGGGTTTTATTAATAATATAGATACAATTAATGTGTAACACTCCTCGCATGACTCAATCGTTAGGTTTGAGCTACGGAATGCTACATTTGTTACCGGAGCAACATGTCAATTAAACGACATACAAACATTTACACATGTAATCAAGTATTAATCACATTCAAATTATGTCAAACAATAATTTTCGGGTCTTGCGATCTTACGAAAGCTTTTTTGTCAACCCGAGCACGAAATACGACCAAATTGTAGAGATTTAAAAGTTTAGAGTCGACATCGTGACATCATCACTTCCACATCGTGACGTCGCCAAAACTGTAAGTCACGTCACAACTTCGTACCATTCGACGTCGCGACATCACTTCCTGTTGGCCGACGTTGTGATGAGGGAGGTTGGTTGTCGAGACGTGACTCCTTTTTTGGCAAAAATGCACAATTGGGTACTTAATCCAAAGTTTCAAGTCAAACCTTTCAAAATATACAGCTATTTACCACTTCCACTTGACTCAAAACATACCAAATCATTCCAAATAAGTTCAAACATCAAAGTTCAACTTCTTATCAAGATATTCACTACTTATACAACAATTAAACTTAAAAATTTCAATGTCAGTAGACCTTAACATCCAAACCATTCAAATACCAATCTTTACTTATTTCATACCACAATGAAACATGCCAATTCACTTTCATTACATACATTTATGTACACATACACATCTATAGCTTATATGTTTTAAGCATGAGCTTCAAAAATGAAAAAATAAATCACACTTCTCATATATTCAACATTTAAGCCTATTTGATTCCAAATTTTCATCCAACTAAGTCAACCATGTTTATGTTGGAAAATCGGGTTTAGAAAATGCAACGGAAAATATGTTTAAGGGAAAAACAGAGTTTTAAATATATTTCCAAAAACAAGAACTTAGTTGTGTTATCTAAAGTAATAAACACTTAATTAAAATCGTACAATTATAATTCATCTAGGATAAGCGCTTTGATCGAGTAGTTTTATTTGCTACCCTTAAGCTCACGTCTTCCAAGTGTGGGCTCGTTTCAAATCAGATTTCTTTTTTTTTGCAAAATTACTAGTGGGGTAATTTTATAATTTCTCTAAACTTCTAAGGTTAAGTTGCAAATAACAAGAATATCTTTAGAGATTTTTTGAAATAGTTTCTTTAGAGAATTTTCTTCCTATAACTTTTCTTGAATTCAAGTGTTTGAGAATAATGACCAAAACTCTCTTTATTTAAGGAGAGTTTAGAGATAGTTTAATTAGAATTAGAATTAATCACATTAATATTAAATTAAATTTAATATCTCATATTAATATCTAAATAAATAAAATATTGTCTAGATAAATATTTAATTTAATTTAATATCTCATATTAATATCTAAATAAATAAAATACTATCTAGATAAATATTAAATTTAATTTAATATCTCATATTAAAATCTAGATAAATATTAAATTTAATTTAATATTAAATTTATTAAAATAATATTATCTTTAGAAAAGTTAATTTGAAATCAAGTACTCGGTAGAGTCTCATTAGGAGTTTAATTCTTCTGTTGCTCTACCACCGAAGAACCATTTCTGTCGACCATCTGTTAGATCGTCGCCGTCGCGGTCTCCATGCCCGGTGGTGCCATCGCCCACAGGACTCCCCCGACACCTTTAATAGGCGTCGTTTTGCCCGAATGGGCATGGCTAGGTCGGTCCGGGCCAGTGATGGCCTGACAAGTCCGATTTAGCCACCGGTTGGGTCGTTGGCCCAGTTTCATACACAAGGTCCAGTTCAACCAAGTTTTGTGTTTCAGTCTTGGGTTTTGATTCTTGGGTTCAAATTTAGATCTTAGGTCCATTTTTCAAGTTCAATTACCCATTTAGCCAATTGTCTGACTTGAAAATTAATTTCCAAAAATATCATATTTATTTTAATTAATTTGATTAATTTAATTTACTTGATCAAAATTAATTTTCCCAAAAATCATTGAGTTTTTTCAAATTATTTTTTTAAAGAAAATTATTTTTTCAAGAAATTTCTTTAACCAAATTCTCTAATTGAATAATTCACACAACCACCTAATTTAATTCAACATTTAATAAATTGACTCAATTAAATTATTTCCAAAGTCTTAGAATTTTCTTTTGATTCAAATGCAGTCTGATCGAGCTTTTATTAAGCTAGCAAAGGGACCAATTGGACATATACAATTAAGCTCGAATAATTACAATTATGTCCAGAAGCATCGTTTTGATAATTCGCAATTTACTTAATCATGGAGTCAGTTCACAAGAAGTACCATGATTTAAAACTCCTTATTGCATACTCTTTACCAAAGCAATTCATTCAACTATTGTGTCCAATGACCTTGTCATGTGTTTGTTGCCCTCGTATGATATTCTTGATTCATTTGAGTTAAATCCGTTCACTCAGTACAATCCTATTTTATCTCATTATCACTATTGTGTCTTCTTAATGATTAATATGACCACTGTTAACTAATGACTATGGTAAATTGCTCCACGCTCCATATTTATCAATCCACATAATACCAATGAGAGGATATCGTTAACTCTTTAATCGAGCCATGAATTCCATTGTTGCTATTAAAGCCATGTCATACACAAGTCATGTACCCAACGTACCGGCTATCGACTCGATCATTTTTAGAGCATAAGCCTCCACTTATATCAAAGCACATGAGTTATATACGCATAGTTAGTGACTAACTCAGAATTTAGTTAAGTCACACCATGAACGTCACGAATGAATTAATTTACAAACAGATTCAGAGCTAATTCAACTTGGGTCCAGTCCAATGTATCATTTTTCCAATTAGTACATTTTTCTCTACCCGTGGAGTCAACTTTTTCGATAGCCAAAACTAGTTATCTCCCTAATTGGAATTGTAGATGACATAATAATCCTTCTAAGTATTTAAATCAAATGTTCACTTTGATTCTTTTAAGAGATTACTGACTCTGTTAGATTATCTATTGAAGTAAGTTGTCTTACTCGCAATATAAATGTTCTTACAATACCACTTATCATCAGTTTGAATTTAAACAATCAATGAGCCAATATTTGCTCGTCACAATTTTTCTATGTATGCAAAACATGAAAGACAAAAAACACAAAAGATATAATAGTGAAATGTGAAATTAAATTTATCTATTTATTCATCGTTCGAATACATAGAAAATAATTACATGTTTACTATAATATGGGCACATTTCCCAACAATTTAGTCAAACTCAACATTTGCTTTCATATACAATTCAACCATCAAAACCTTCATGACCTATAAATGAACCAAATCAACTATATGCCAACACATATCTCAAGCATGACAATAAAACATGTCATTTCAACTAGGCATCAACCATTGCCAAATCATACGTTAACTAATTCACATACCATGACCAACATTCAAAATTATCATATACCAAATTCATTATCATTTTCAACTCATCAGTACTTTTATACATTAAGGATTACACCAAGACACTTATATACATGCAACAACCTTAGACTCAAAATAATCATATAACTACCAGTTTGGTGATAGTGTGAGCTTTGAGTTGATCTGAATTGATGAGTTCTGTAAGGTGATGATCTATAATGAAAAGGGAAAACAAACAAGGTAAGCCTATAGATGCTTAGCTTAGTAAGTTCATATGTATTAAACAAAACTTACCTTATTCTTGCCAACATTTCTAAGTTACTTTAACTTGGCACAACATTTGGCTAGACATGATAAATCACAAACACCAACATTGTAAGCATTTACTTAAAAATAAAAATCAAAAGATACCGCAAATGTTTAACATACCAATTCATGTCACATTAGTTAACGATCTCCAATTCATATTTAATCAAATAATAATATAATCACATACGTAACAAATGCATTACATCAATCAATGTTTCTTGCTCAATTCATTCAATAGCTTGCCATTTGAATTATCAAGTTCAATTCATCCCATTTCAAATTTTCATTTTCATATAAACAATTTCACCCAATGAACCCTAGTAAATGGACTCAGATACACAAGTATTTATACCACACCAGTTGCTTGTCTGAGCTGAATATATATGCATATCAGGTTACCCATCCGGGATAAACCTTTATAATGGCACATCAAGTTACTCGTCCAAGTTAAACCTGTGTCACATATAATTGAGAATCCGCAACAAATGTTGGACCTCGATAACATCTGTAATCAATCTCGTACAAGCGCGCACAATACCCTATTGGCATGTCAACCGTATCCTAACATTTACTAAGTTCATACAAGCATTTTTACACTTATAAACATCACTTTTCAATTTAGTCCAATTCTAGCCTTTTATGTCGATTCACAACCAATTATTGCACAATCAAATATATATATACAAAACAAAATGTAACAAACTAGAAAATATATATACAAAACAAATACGTAACAAACTAAGTAAATGAATGCCATATGAACTTACTTGGTCAAAACACCAAACAAGTTGATTCTTTAGGGACTAATCAACAATTTTAGCTTTTTCTCGATTAACTTTGTTTTAATCTGGTTTTTGATCTAAACAATTATTTTATACAATCCATCAATATTAAACATTTTCATATTATTCCATGACATGAATGAAATACTATCATTTTTTGATACCTCTAAAGTTTTACATTTTATTCAATTCAGTCTTTGAATTCGAAATAACCATAACTTTCAATTTTTAGCCTCGATTTTAAATCTGAATTCAATTACATTAATTAGGGACCCTCAACTTCCTATTTATATTAAAAATTCACATCAAATTCACATTTTATTCACTTTAGTCCCTATGTACAAAACTAACAAACAAACTTTACAATCTAGTCCTTTTCATAATCTATACTTAAAAATCCATCAATTTCACACCAAAATTTTTAAGAAATCAATAATGGAAACTTTTTAAAAATTTTAAAAGTTTTAAAATTGGTACATGTGCTAGAATCAAGTTCCCGTAACATCAAAAACATAAAAATTATAAGAAAAAGTCATGAATTTACCTACCAAATCATGGCCAAAAGTTTGAAACCCTTGGGATGGTTTTTCTATTTTCCTTTCTTTGAAGATTCAGGTATGAAAGGAAGGAAAAGATGAACATTCTCTTTTTCTTTCCACTCACCTAAGTATATATATTATAATTAAACTTAATTAGCCTTATTTTATTGGTTTAATTAATCACTAATCACATTTTAGTGTATAATACATCATCATTCACTATCACATATTCCAAAATGGTTTAATTATCATTTTGGATTTTTGGTTAATTGTTATTTAACCTTAAGTATTTGACCAATTAAAAACCTATAGCGATTGGGCTTTTACAATTTAATCCCTATACCTAAGTTAACTATTAATTTAGAAAAATTACTAGACCAAACATAAATATATTTTTATACCAAATTCGTAAATATTAAATATGCAGACTCGATTTATGGAAATGAGGTTCCAAAATAGCCTTTTTTACTACCACTGAAAATCGATCTATTACATAATGAAGGTAAAAAAGTGAAAAGATTAAAATATTCTCAAATAATATTACATATATTAATTATGGAAGAATATTTCTGTAACTTCCTAATCAAGTTGGTGTATGATTGACTCGTGACACCAATTCAGTTAGGAAATTAAATAATAGTATAGAAGTGAATTAAGTCCATTTGATACAACTGTAATTGATAACCAAACAGACTTAAGCTATTTTAGCCCAAAATATAAGCCCATTTCCAAATGCATCAATTTAAAGGCCCAAGTTAATGTAACCTAACAGCAAACCCAATAATTTGGAATCCGAGGCTAGTCTAGTAATTGCATAGGAAATTAGGGTAAACTAAACACAAAGTCAAGTATCAGCCGTCCATCGAATGAAAGACTCATCTCAACCGTCAAATCTCTCCAACGCTTCTACTTTATAAATTCGCCCCCCACCTCCCCCCCATCATCGTCTTCAAGCCCTAGGGTTTTTTTTTGTTGCTTCCATTATTTCTGTTTTTGCGATTTCATTTTCATCAACAAATAAATAACAAATTGTCTCCCTCTCTTTAAAATTTAATTTTTGAGGCTTCACTATCTGGTCTGTGAGGATTCGATTCCGTTCCCACAGGACTCGTTCCCTTGAAGCGAAATTCATTGTGTTGCTTTAGATTTTCTTATTTCTCCCTCAAATGTTTGTGGGAGTCCATTTAGGCAACTATATTTTCAATCAATATATATATTTGGAATTAAAAGTTTTAGGGTTTTGGGAGTGTTTTTTATTTTTATTTGTGAAGAACAGTGATGAGTTATAACAGACCTGTAATGACTTGCGAATATGATCGCAGATTTTTATGAACATCTAAGGGACTGAGTTCTTTTCTCATAAAAACACTCCTAAATTCCTTTTTGTTTCCTCTTCTTTTAATCATCTTTTTGATGCTTTAATATCTTAAAACTTGTTTTTAGTAACGATTGAATGAGTTTCAATCATGATTAGGTGGCTAAATGATTTCTCTATTTATTTATTTTTTATAATTTTTATTTAATAATATTTTTTGCCAAATATTTAATACTAATGAATAATATATTTGTGAATAAATTCATATAAATTTTTTTATTATTACACTAATAAATATTTATTAATATATTTTTAATCATCTATATTTGTTGGTGTAATAAAACTTAGTCGTGTAACAATTTAGGTTTGTATGCAATTTATATATGTTAAATTTTATTGGCACACGATCATATCATTAATTCGTGTGGCCAAATTGTGTGATATTAATTAACCATTAAATGCATTTTAATATCTATTTCAAAGTTGCATAAAACTCGATAGAAACATACCAATATATCTCAAATGGCACCTCAAAATAATCTACTAGACATCAATTTAACCATTCGAAGTATACACCAAGCTTATCAAAACCTACAAATTCAATTCAAGTGTCCTACCATTTCATCACCCAATTTATGTAGCCATATTCTATTATACATATGTAATTTACATATAGATGTTCTTGCGCACAGAAAATAAAATGAAAAATCATATGCTGAGTATATAATTCTATATTTTTACGTTCAAACATTAAAACATAATATGCACTGTTTTAATATGTTAAACCTATAATTCCTAATTCATCACCTAATTATTCAATTTATTTTGCATCTCTTAAATTAAGCTATTATAGGTGTAGCATATACATTTTTCTGTATCGAATCAATTAAATCATGCAATGACAATTTGTATTTTCGGACTTATATTTTGATATCCACCATTCACCCTTTTTCAATTTCATTTATAATTGATTTTTAAATTCCACATATAAGATAATTAAATTCATCGCAAAAATGATTTAATTTCACATTTTCAACTATATGTGCTATTTCTTAATCTATTCAATTTTGTCCTTATCACCAACAACCAATTCAATTACACTCAATTGCAAATTTAAGTAATTTTTATAATTTATTTAATTTAGTCCTTAAAACCGGGGCTAATCTAACTTTCAATTTAAAACTCAAATATTTAACCCAATTTTATCATAGTGCAATTTGGACCTCCTTTTTTTCATTTCTAACATAAATTTTGAAACTTGTGCATATTAGTTTCTATTGTACAAAACTATTAATTAACTTCACAATTTAGTCTTTTTTCTCTAACAACACCAAAAATTTCAAGAATTCATCAATGTCATCTTTTCAAAACTTTAACAATTTGGAAATAACACACGAGTACGCTAAATTAAGCTCTCGAAATTCCAAAAACATAAAAGAAACCAAAACTAAATTGCACTAATCAAATTTTTACTTGAAAGTTTCAAAACCCTTCAATGGCATTAACCTAATTTTCTTTTTTTCTTCAATTCGGTTGCAATGTATGGAGAAGATGAGATCTTCTCTTTCATTCCACTACATTTTATCTTATACTTTATTTTATGCTTTATATATAATTTAATTAATTAAATTAAGGTTTTTATGACATGTATATATAAATTTGCCTACCTAACCGTCCACTTATAATTCCAATGTGGTCCTTAGTCTAAGTTTCTAATTAAAATTTTATAATAATTAAACTTTTATCACTTTTACAATTTTGTCTTTGTACCTTAATTAATCACTCAATAAAATTACTTATCCAAAATTCAATTCACCTATAATATATCTCCATAAATACTTATAAAAATAATTACGGGTTCAGTTTACAAAAATGAGATCCCAAACTTGTATTTTTTGACACCATTGACTTTTGAGTTGTCATGGGTAGTGATAGGGTTTGAGAGTGACTAACAAATGGTTTAACCATTACTTCATACAAGTCAAAATAAAGATTAATTTATTTATTATATATCATGTTAGTTTTGTGTTTTACTTTATAACATATTTTGCATAATTCATCGGAAAAGTTTAATATTTTTCTAAGAATAATGTTTGTCATGTTTTAATTTTGTTTAAACTATATTTAAGGTAACTAGATTATTAGTAAGTTAAATTTTATTCACTTAAAAAAAGTTACAAACAATTATTGAATTATTCAAAAAATTTTATTTAAGTCACTAGTTTTGCCTTTTGGTTCATGTAACACTCCCTACTTGACCCGATTATTGGGTCAAAGTATCGGGATGTCATGTTCATTTTCGAAGCAATTATGATCACTCCAAATCAATTAATTTTTTTCAAGTTGTTCAGCTTAAAATAGAATTAAAATATGATTGGAGCTCGTTTAGGGACTAAATTGTAAAATTCAAACTATTGCTTGTCACGACTTCATTAAATTCCATGTTGCGATGTCACTCTTTAACTTGAGTTCGTTGTGACTTCATAAAACCTTGATGCGACCTCAATCTTGCCACCTTAAATCTTAAGAATTTTTTTCTTCCTAACAAAAATGACAACTTTCATATGGTATATACCAACCAAATTAAGCCATTATAACATTTAATCATGGACAAATATAAATATGCCAACATCATGCTTAAACCTGGCCTGAATCCAACTTGACTTGACCCATAAACACCTCTAGTCTGTAGCCATCTTTTCTCAGTGTGGTCGACGTACCTCTTCAAGAAGCACCATCATTCTCATCTTTTGGAAAGTACAAAGGTTGCATGGATCAAATCTTTAGTATATGATTTTCTTTGTAAGGAACAAAACCCTTTTCATTCACAAAAACAAAACTATAAAAATTCAACACCAAAAGGGGGAAATATATATATTACGCAGAAGCCTTATTTTTCAATAGAATCCTGGTGATTCTGTTTCCTATAAAAGTAAGATAAGAAGAGTGAAGAAGGCTGGACATTCTAAACAACCTAACAATCTCCTTTCCTTCCTCCTCACTACGCTCCTCCACAACCACCACTAACACTCCACCTTTTCTCACAGTCCTCTCCATCTCCCTTGCATACTGCAAAGGATACAAGGCGTCTTCCAAATGAGCAGTAAATGCGACATCAAAAGCCTCATCAAAGAAAGGAAGATTATGGGGGTCGGCCCTGCTAACAAAAGGCAATGACTCTATCAGCTCAACACCTGTAACATCCTCAACTCCCAGTTTTGTTAGAGCCATGACCTCATGCCCAGCTCCAGCTGAGACACACAGCACTTTGGAGTGGTTTTTTAGGACACCCATTTGGTAAAGTTGGGTGAAGAAGTGAGTGTAGGAAGAGACCTTGGTGATCCAAAATTTGGAGGACCAAAGGCGAGTATTTTTCTTGTGAAGAGGGAGGTAGTCACGAGAATAAAAGTCACAACTGGATTTTGGGAATCTAAAGTGAGGCTTTCTGGGAGCATTTCTTGGGATGCATGTTTCTGGGGTTTGGAGGAGGAGGTAAAGCAGAATCAATGTGGCTATGCTCACTGATATCAATGCTACTCTGTTTAGGACTCTCTCTATGTGCCTTTCCATTTTGGTTTTCTTATGTCAACTGATATTCTTTTTACCTTGGATTTCAGGCACTCTCGTTCTCCATCAATCATGTGAACTGAAGCTCCTCACAATTCTGAGATGGTAAAGCTGTATGTTTTCACTGAAACAATTCCGCAACCACTATCACCGTCATGCATTGTAATAACACAACTCATTACTGTTAAAAAATATGATAAAATTGGAACTAATCAAGATATATTTGGCAGCAATGAATTCTGTAACTCAAAACATATTCAAGGTCTAAACACACATCTGCCCTTGGATTAAGTTGACCTCATTTCTTTGGCCAAAGGCTATATCCGACTTTGGCAATATCATATATATATGTTTTGAGTTACAGAATTGATCAATCAATGAATAAAAATAGCAGGATCATGATGTCTGTCAAGACAAAATATGTAATGCCATAATCTAAACCTGATAGAAAAAACTATGATCTACTAATACAACTTAAAGGAATTTGATTTAAGCAACTTGGTAACCATTTCATGGAAGATAAGAAGTCCTTCAAGGGAAGGCAAAGCCCTTATTAGTTTTATTATCAAAGGACAGTGAAGTGAAGGTCATGATTTTTATAAAAGCCAACCCACTTCTTTATATGATGAAAGGACACACCAATACTAATGACAATAGAAGCAGTGGTGCCAGTGATGGAAGAGGGAGCCATGGATGACCCAACAGTGATGAATGAGAAGTTTTTGACTGTTAATGGAAACTAACAAGTGTTTATATGAAATGCGGGAAATGGGGTTTTTCTTTTGTGGTAGCATTAACTACGTAAAGAAAAAGATAAAGAGAGAATCACGCAAAATGCCCTCACATCTCATACTTACGATTGGTCATTCCCAGTTTTCAAACATCAAAACTTGAAATATAAAATAGCCAGGATCTTCTTTCTATAAAGCAATCAATCAGAGAACGATTGAAAAGAAACATTTACCCTGAAACATGCAGCCCCTCTTCGGTTTCGTATCTTTGGAGAACCCAGTATCGGATCTGAGATAGAGAGGGCCTAAAACAAACAAGATGTTACAAGTTCAGATGCTCCAAATCCAATCATAATTGCTATGACAGACTCCCTGCCTTCAAAACTATCAATCTCTTCTATATTTAAAAGTTTAATTCACTCATTAATCCCATTTTAATTAAGTTGTAAAAATATCATAAATTCATTTTCTATAAAGAAATAAATATTATTTTATCATGAAGTCTACAAAAATATTTATTCATCAAAGGATTTGAACTAAAATATCATATTTTCATTGTCTTAACTTTAATTATGGCGTAGCCAGAGGCGGGTAAGGGCTTCGGCCTTTTATTTAATTTTTTTTTAAATTTTTAAAATTTAAATTAATAAAGTTAAAATTGTACTTTAGTCCCCTAAAAATGATAAATTTTGATTTAATCCTTTAAAAATTATAAATATATAGGCTATTAAAATATTGAAATTACATTTTTACTATCGTATAAATTACAACTTAATTTCGGCCCCTTAAAAAAATTTCTAGTTTCGCCCCTGACTTTATTATTTCAATAAAAAAAATACATTTAGTTAGGTGAATATACCTGATAGATCCCTTTATTATCGAGATTGAATCAATTTAGTCCTTGCATATTAAGAAAATCAAATAAAACCAAAATTGAGAGATAACATTTATTATTAAAAAAATATTATTTATTTTTTAAACAGAGTTATATTTTGAAAGTTTTTTATGATTCTGAAAGAAAAATTAATGTCATTTTTGAAACAACAAATATTAACTCTGTTCTAATTTAGTGTTATTTAATTTTTTAATAGTACAAGAATTAAATAACTTTGTAAGTACATTCACTTATTTAATTATTATATCAAATTTTTTATATTTATCATATAAAATTGTAAAAATCGATCATAATCTCATCTTGTTTTATATAATACTTTTATCATTTTTCAGTTTTTGTATGGTATCTAATAAAAATTGCCCTATGTAATGATATCATTTTTAAGGTAAATTAGGTTAAAGTTAATAGTTTATGAACTATTTTGACAAAAAAAGAAAATGAAACTTGAGGTATAGTTTTTGGCCAATCTAATATAACTAATATATATTTTAGAACAATGTTTTAGCGAGAAAAAGGAAATAAATTTAGGTGGCAGGTTTTAATGTTTGAAAAGTGGCATCATATTAGTATGACACATGAATATTTAATGTATTAATTATTTTTATGGGTCTCATTAAATGCACTATTTTAGTGTAAAAATGGAAAAAGAAATTTTATATATAAAAATATTTAAATATTGTGCACTCATTTTGACGATAATTATAAGAAAAAACACTTTGAATATCATTCTTTTGATTTTCGTATTAAAAAATTAGTAAAAAATAATAAAATGATTCTTAAATGCACTAAATTAATTGTTTTTACTTTTTAAAAATATTTTTAGTTTAACTTTTAAATTAGTTATAAATATATTCACTAGTATCAAATATAACTTCACATATCTGATAATTTAAAAATAAAAAATAAATTAAGAGAAATTTGAATAAAAATAATTTCAAACATATTCAATAATTTAAGAAAACCAATAATTTTATATTCTTCAACCTATAAATAGTAAACTTGCGTATGATTTGCACACATTTATTTTATTTTATTTTCACCTTAAAAAATAAATTAAAATAAAATTGATATAATACAAAATATCAAGATTTTAAATTTTTATAAAATTTATTATTATATTATATTGTTTTTACGTTTTCAATCATAATATTTTTGAATGGTTACAAAATTTAAAATAATTTTTTAATAAATAAATAAAATATATTTTAATTAATATATACAATTAAACCCGTACATTGCACAGGATAAGAAACTAGTTTGCTAATAAAACTATAAAAAAACAATTACACAAAAAAAGCTAAAAAATAGACCATTAACATTTACACCTTTAGGAAACTTGACCCTTCTTCTTTTTTGAGAGCAATTTGCCCTCAACATTTCAATTTCGAGTTAATTTGCTTGGGTTTTAACAAAAACAAAAAAAAAATAACGATGTTGACATTGCATGACTATGTGACAAATTTTAATCAATGTGGCTAAACAAATTAACCACTAAAACAAAACCTAGCCCAATACAAACACAAACCCACTAAACAAGCCCAAAACCAATAAAGCAAAAATAGAAAATCCTAGTATAACGCCCTGTACTCGAGACCGTCGCAGGAGTCGAAAACGAGGTGTTAACACACTTAATTTATTACTTAAACAGCTCAAACAATTTATTTTTAAAATTTCCAGTCAAGCTAGCAATCTGCGTCACAGTCGCTTAAAAATTCATATCTCGAGTTCCGAAACTTAAAATCCAATCCCGTAAATTTTTCATAAAACTAGACTCATATATATATTTAATAATTTTTTTCTAGAATTTTTGGTCAAGCCAATTAGTACAGTTTATTAGTTAAAGTCTCCCATGTTTCAGGGTTTGACTGCTCTGACCTCTGTGTATTACGAATCAGATATCTCTCTGTAAAGAGTTTCAATGACTATGCCGTTTGTTTCTAATAAAACTAGACTCAATAAGGAATCTGTAAATATAAAGCATGACTTCTAATTATTTTTGTACAATTTATGATGAATTTTTAAAGTCAGAACAGGGGATCCAGAAATTGCTCTGGCCCTGTTTCACAAAAATTTAAACATATCATAAAATATAACTCATATGCCTGTTTTGTTCCATCCATATGAAAATAGACTCATAATTATTCAATTCTATATTTTATTCATCATCTAATTATATCTCTACTATTTTTAATGATTTTTCAAACTCACGTCACTGCTGGTGTCTGAATCTATTTTATGGTAAATTTTACCTATTTCATGGTTTCCATGGATTAGCTAGCAATTTAGCAAACATAATACCAAATACGATCATGATTAGCCATTACAATGGCTAATCATTACCAAGCATTTCCATACCACTCAATAACCATATCATAAGACCATATACACAAAATGATTATAATGCTATACATGCCATGCTCAAAATATACAAGCCATTATGCCAAGATGATACACGGATAGTGTGAGCGAGCCTCTGACCGTTCCCGATTTCCAAGCTGGCTTGTCAAAACTACAAGGAATGAAAAGGAGGGAGTAAGCATAAATGCTTAGTAAGTTCACATGCAAATAGTAAATAACATAACCATATAAGCAAACATAAAACATCATTTGCATAATCATCACCAAGACATTCATATCATTTTTTCATTTATCATCTTACCATATTGTTGTTATATCGAGTTTTCAACCCGAGGGTTAAGTACATACCTGTTCAAAGTATCCATTTCACAACACTTACCAATACGTCCCTTTCATCTCGAGTATTCCTCCATTTGAGTAGAATTTTACCCGTTGAACACATCGGAATATAATTCGGATACATGGAAAGTTTGCACATAAGTGTCACATATGTAGCCAAGCTACCATGTAACCCGCCCATAAGTGAACTCGGACTCAACTCAACAAGCTTAGGCGTTCGCATCCATAAGTGAACTCGGACTCAACTCAACGAGCTTGGGCGTTCGCATCCATAAGTGAACTCGGACTCAACTCAACGAGCTCGGATGCCTAGTTACATCTCTCGAACTCGGACTCAACTCAACGAGCTCGGATGCCTAGTTACATCTCTCGAACTCGGACTCAACTCAACGAGTTCGGACATTCGCATCCATAAGTGAACTCGGACTCAACTCAACGAGTTTGGATGCCCAAATATCCTAGTGACATGTCACTTGCATCCTAATCCATTCCTAAGGTTCAACGGGACCTTTTTCCCAATCATGTGTCTCAACCATCTTCTACGGAATGCCGATACCGATACTCAGTAGTATTTCACATTTTCCAAGTATATCACATAATTTGACATATTATCAAACAATTGTCACAAGTATAATATTTCATAATAATTATCATATCATTTAAATAACATTAAAACATTTAAAATAATAACTATGTTACCAACATTTACATATGAACTTACCTCGTATACGAAAATGGCTACTTTTACCATTTCGTCCACAACTTGGTATTTTTCTCATTTTAGCCCGAATTTCAGTTTTCCTTGCTCTATCATTTAAAATATAGTCTAATTAGGACTCACATTATTCAAATTGACCCAAAATCATATTTTGGAAAAATTACAGCTTTGCCCCTAAACTTTTGCATATTTACACTTTTGCCCACTTCAGCCTGTTTTCTTATGTTTTATGACATGCTGATCATTTTTCCCTTCTATGGAAACATCAAATTCTCACTCTAACATGTACTTATGACTATTAGGTATTTTTACCGATTAATCACTTTTGCTCGTTTTCACTTAAAACCGAGTAGCACAAGTTGTCTAACATAATTTAAAACCTCATATTCTATCATAAAACACCAAAATACACAAATTTAACCTATGGATATTTTTCCAAATATAAACCCTAGGTTAAATTATTGCTAGCATAAGCTAAATCAAGTTACCAGGACTCCAAAAACGTAAAAAACATTAAAAACGAGGCTAGAATAGACTTACAATCGAGCTTGGAAGCTTGAAAAACCCTAGCCATGGTTTCTCCTTGCTATATTCGGCCATGGGGTTGAAGATGGACACATTTGGGTTTTAAAATTTGTCTTTTAATTCATTTTACCCTTAAATGACCAAAATGCCCTTTTTACTATTCTTTAAATTTTTACCATTCCAAGCCCATTTTTGTCCAAATTTTTTTTAGAAATTGGTAAAATTACTCTTTAAGGATCTCTAATTAATAATCTAATTCAATTTTATGCAAAATGCTTCTAGAACACAAGTTTTGCAATTTATTTAATTTAGTCCCTAATTTCAAATTAAGCACTTTATGCATAGAATTTCTTCACGAAATTTTCACACAATTATACAATCATATCATAGACCTCAAAATAATTATAAAATATTTATTTCTATCTCGAATTTGTGGTCTCGAAACCACCATTTTGACTAGGCTCAAAATTAGGATATTACAACTCTCCCTTTTTAGGGATTTTCGTCCCCGAAAATCTTACCGGAAAAGTGGTCTTCACTTTTAACCTCATTGCCGAAGAACTTTCACTTAGGCTATACCTCCAATACATCTCTTTAATTTCTCATATGATCTGAAAGCTTATAGTCTCAACTCTCAACTGTTTTTAAATTTTCAACCCTTTTCAGTTTCCCATGATATCATGACATAAAACCCGGATCTCAACTTGATTTAATGGAGACCGGAATTCCAAGAAATCCAACAATCAAAGAGACCTGAAATTCCATGAATCTGATGAGTAGGAATTCATTCAATACCGATATGATTTATAGATCTCGCCAAACATTTAACAATAGGATACATCACATTTTCCTCTTTCCGCCATGGAAATAATTCTGATATGACCTCAAGAATAATCCTTCTCATTTCCATCCCAATATCAACACTGGCAAGGATAATTTTGATAGGTCCCAATGCTCAGCTTTAACCTCTTTAACAACTCAGATTTTATGTAACATCGAATGCTCTAAACTATCACATTACCTCACTGTCTTGAAACACATCACAATTCATACAACAGTACATTACTGAAAGTCAGGAAGTCTTTGCTCAATGTAGACTAGTCTAGTTCAGACGCTTCGGTTACCAATATTCTCATCTATCCGAACTCTGTCAACATGTAATAAACTTTTCAGCTTTCACAAGACGAAAACCTTATCATTCGTAGTGACTTTAACTAATATCCAACTCTTTCTAATAAATATACACTTCTCGTTCAGACTATTTACTCTTTTATCAGTACAAAAATGAAATTCTATTATCAGACTTGAGAAAAATAATCCTGACATAATTGTCACATAAAATCTTTCAAATAAATAATTCTCCATACCGACTGAAACTCGCGCTTTTATCACTTATGCCTTTACTGATGTCAAATCCTTACACAGAAATTAGAAAAAATCTCAATACTAAAATCACCACATTACCAAGATCAAATTAGAAGTATAGTCATATTTGACATGATTATCACGAGCTGAAAAACGCACTTCGAACATGAGTCTTAATTGAAAAATTATGGAACAAAGATAACAAGAAAACCGAATAAAGAAATCCAAGATAGAGAAATCCAGAATAAAGAAATCCAGAATAAAGAGATCCAGGATAAAGAAACCCAAGATATGATACTATGCCGGAGAATCGAAAACCAAACTCATAGAGAAAATACAGAATACCCCGATAATTCTTCAAAGAAAGAAAGTCCAAAAGAAAACATCATTTAATCCCACTGGAATCAAATATAACAAGAACAATATATCTTTACATACATATATATCAGATGAAGCATCAAGTAGAAGAAACAGAATCATAATATCATATGTATTTTCTCATCAATTCTTATTAGACGAAATGAAATAGAATACCCGATGAAATAGAACAATATAAATTATAAACCAGTCAGACTACCAATGCTTTCATCCAACACCAGAATTAGAAGACATTCCCATATAACAAGAATTCCTTCAGAAGATCAATAGCCATAAAAATATTTCTGAGAACAGGTAAACACATAGAACATCTCAAAAGAGACTGCTAAATCTGTCCAGTCATAATTGTCACACTCAGATAGTTCATATTTCAAATATCATTTCCTCAACTAGTTCTGCCGTCACAAATTTGATATTAAACCATTCACTAAATAAGGCCAGTTCTGAATAAATTTTGATTTACACTTTTCTCGACCTTACACCTGAGTAATTCGATTTACCAAAGAGAATTCCTTCTCTAACTGGGACAGTGCATAATTCCAATAATCTTTATATCAATCTGATACTTTACTGGCTCTGACTTTACTTATCAGCTCATTTTCAATCCCTAATCATACTTATAATTATTCTATCACTGAACTCTTTCGGTTCTCAATCGAAAACTTATTCAATACAAACTCATGAAATTCCATTATAAGTACCACTTCGGTAAGGGGGAGGGGTTGTAGGACCTCTAGCTCGACTTTCTTATACATACACATATGACACAACTTCCATCATCATAGCAACATCATCAAAATCATGTCATTCATTCAGGCAATGCAACATTCATGTTGGCTTACACCAATTTTCATATTGTCCCATTTAGACAATATACTTATGCATACATTCTATGTTTTCTAGATAGCTTTACTTGTCCATTCATTTAATTAAATTAATTCATGCTCATGACATCATATAAGGCTAAACAAACATATATATTTGCATCACAATCACAACTTTCATTTCGTGCATCATCATGTACATATCATTACAATTATATAATTCAGTCCAACAATTTAACATAGATAAGTTCATTTCATTATAATCCTTTATCTCATAAAAATTGCATATCATTAACATTCATCAACATTCAACGTCCAATCAAGACAAGGACATTTTCATTCGTATCATGATATTATGACCTTTATTCATACCTCTACTGCTTTCTATTTATTCCGTTCATCTTATCAAGTAAGCCACATACACTACATCATATGAGCATTAAGCAAATATGGATATTTATCACAACATGAACTTTAATCTCACATATTATCACATATGTATCATAAACTTTTATTCATACTTTTCTGAACCGAGACTTATCATAATCATAACTTTACTCAAATACCTTCACATAACATTGAACATGGTCAGCGCAGCTCGGTTGGAGAGTACCCTGTCTAAATAAGACGGTACTTATACGCGTCGGAAGACATCACACTATCACATATCAGTGGCATGTATAGGTAAACTTTTACACATGGTAAGCTAGTCTGAGAACCGACTAAACCTGCTCTGATACCACCAAATGTAATGCCCTGTACCCAAGACCATCGCCGGAGTCGAAAACGAGGTGTTAACAGACTTAATTCATTACTTAAACAACTCAAACAATTTATTTTTAAAATTTCCAGTCAAGCTAGCTATCTGCGTCACAGTCGCTTAAATATCTCGAGTTTCGAAACTCAAAATCCAATCCCGAAATTTTTTTCTGAAACTAGACTCATATATATATTTGCTAATTTTTTTCTAGAATTTTTGGTCAAGCCAATTATTACAGTTTATTAGTTAAAGTCTCCACTGTTTCAGGGTTTGACTGCTCTGATCTCTGTGTATTACGAATCAGATATCTCCCTGTAAAGAGTTTCAATGACTATTCAGTTTATTTCTAATAAAACTAGACTCAATAAGGAATCTGTAAATATAAAGCATGACTTCTAATTATTTTTTTTACAATTTATGATGAATTTTTAAAGTCAGAACAGGGGATCTAGAAATTGCTCTGGCCCTATTTCACAAAAATTTAAACATCTCATAAAATATAACTCATATACCTGTTTTGTTCCATCCATATGAAAATAGACTCATAATTCTTCAATTCTATATTTTATTCATCATCTAATTATATCTCTACTATTTTAATGATTTTTCAAACTCATGTCACTGCTGGTGTCTGAATCTATTTTATGGTAAATTTTACCTATTTCATGGTTTCCATGGATTAGTTAGCAATTTAGCATACATAACACCAAATATGATCATGATTAGCCATTCCAATGGTAATCATTACCAAGAATTTCCATACCACTCAATAACCATATCATAAGACCAATACACAAAATGATTATAATGCTATACATGCCATGCTCAAAATATACAAGCCATTATGCCAAGATGATACACGGATAGTGTGAGCGAGCCTCCGACCGTTCCCGATTTCCGAGCTGGCTTGTCAAAACTACAAGGAATGAAAAGGAGGGAGTAAGCATAAATGCTTAGTAAGTTCACATGCAAATAGCAAATAACATAACCATATAAGCAAACATAAAACATCATTTGCATAATCATCACCAAGACATTCATATCATTTTTTCATTTATCATCTTACCATATTGTTGTTATATCGAGTTTTCAACCCGAGGGTTAAGTACATACCTGTTCAAAGTATCCATTTCACAACACTTACCAATACGTCCCTTTCATCTCGAGTATTCCTCCATTTGAGTAGAATTTTACCCGTTGAACACATCGGAATATAATTCGGATACATGGAAAGTTTGCACATAAGTGTCACATATGTAGCCAAGCTACCATGTAACCCGCCCATAAGTGAACTCGGACTCAACTCAACAAGCTTAGGCGTTCGCATCCATAAGTGAACTCGGACTCAACTCAACGAGCTTGGGCGTTCGCATCCATAAGTGAACTCGGACTCAACTCAACGAGCTCGGATGCCTAGTTACATCTCTCGAACTCAGACTCAACTCAACGATTTCAGACATTCGCATCCATAAGTGAACTCGGACTCAACTCAACGAGTTCGAATGCCCAAATATCCTAGTGACATGTCACTTGTATCCTAATCCATTCCTAAGGTTCAACGGGACCTTTTTCCCAATCATGTGTCTCAACCATCTTCTACGGAATGCCGATACCGATACTTAGTAGTATTTCACATTTTCCAAGTATATCACATAATTTGACATATTATCAAACAATTATCACAAGTATAACATTTCATAATAATTATCATATCATTTAAATAACATTAAAACATTTAAAATAATAACTATGTTACCAACATTTACATATGAACTTACCTCGTATGCGAAAATGGCTACTTTTACCATTTCGTCCACAACTTGGTATTTTTCTCATTTTAGCCCGAATTTCAGTTTTCCTTGGTCTATCATTTAAAATATAGTCTAATTAGGACTCACATTATTCAAATTGACCCAAAATCATATTTTGGAAAAATTACAGCTTTGCCCCTAAACTTTTGCATATTTACACTTTTGCCCCAAAGCTCGTAAATTAAACTTCAGCCTGTTTTCTTATGTTTTATGACATGCTGATCATTTTTCCCTTTTATGGAAACATCAAATTCTCACTCTAACATGTAGTTATGACTATTAGGTATTTTTACCGATTAAGCACTTTTGCTTGTTTTCACTTAAAACCGAGTAGCAAAAGTTGTCTAACATAATTTAAAACCTCATATTCTATCATAAAACACCAAAATACACAAATTTAACCTATGGGTATTTTTCCAAATATAAAACCTAGGTTAAATTATTGCTAGCATAAGCTAAATCAAGTTACCAGGACTCCAAAAACGTAAAAAACATTAAAAACGAGGCTAGAACGGACTTACAATCGAGCTTGGAAGCTTGAAAAACCCTAGACATGGTTTCTCCTTGCTATATTCGGCCATGGGGTTGAAGATGGACACATTTGGGTTTTAAAATTTGTCTTTTAATTCATTTTACCCTTAAATGACCAAAATGCCCTTTTTACTATTCTTTAAATTTTTACCCTTCCAAGCCCATTTTTGTCCAATTTTTTTTTAGAAATTGGTAAAATTACTCTTTAAGGATCTCTAATTAATAATATAATTCAATTTTATGCAAAATACTTCTAGAACACAAGTTTTGCAATTTATTCAATTTAGTCCCTAATTTCAAATTAAGCACTTTATACATAGAATTTCTTCACGAAATTTTCACACAATCATGAAATCATATCATAGACCTAAAAATAATTATAAAATAATTATTTCTATCTCGAATTTGTGGTCTCAAAACCACTATTCCGACTAGGCCCAAAATCAGGATATTACACCTAGCCTGAGGAGTAGCAGCCGCAAGCAGTTCCCAGCAGCCGAATCTTGCACGCCACGTCGACACTCACATCCAACACGCTTCGTGCCCCTGACTCCCTCGCACCCACGGCTCCCACGTCAGCCTTGGCTGCAGCAAAAACAATTGTAAAACAAGGCTATAAAGCCTAAAATAAACAATATATTTGGGGACGGTTTTTTCCCTGGATACAAAGAGAACAAGCAATAGCAATCAAAGTGAGATTCAAGGTTTAAGAGGTTACTTTTCATTCTTTTACCAGACTTTTTTTTCCTTCCCTTTTTATTTCTTTTTCTTCTTTCATATTTTGATAAATCGATTTTGAATAAAACCAAAAGAAGAAGGCTTACCCGATTTTGCTTCGTGAAGCGCCGATAGAGGTAGAGGTGCATGGCGCCGATGACCCTCAGATACGGTGCTAAACTTGGTTAAATCTTTAGCAAGGCAAAAGGGGGGGTTTCTTTTTTTAAAATTTAAAGATGGTAGATGTAACTCTCTTGCAAGTTTTTGCTTTATAAGTTTATAAAGTAGCACCGTTTGGTGCCTTGATTTTTTGGGGAGGGTTATTTTACAATTGATCCCTCCCTGTTACTGTAGCTTTTAATTCGGACCCTTTTGAACTTTGGTTAATTATGATTTGGCCCAAAAACTTGGATTTTATCTCATTTTCGTCCTATACCACTGCGCTTTGAAGTATGAGGAAATTTGCTTTCCTGGTCCTCCCTCTTAGCCCGTACGTTCATTTTAGCCCATGTGGGTTTTGTTTTCTAAAGTTCACCCCGAAACTCCTGTTTCACTGCAATTTAACCTTTTTTTTCCTTGCTCTTTTGTCATTTTACCGCTGACTTAATTAATTTGAGCCTTATTTTCATTATTTTTTTTCTCTGTTAATTTAATTTGTTTGATTTATGTTTTACATTATTATATCATTTTATATTATATGCTTATTATAGGTTTTTTTAACAAAGTTAATTATTTTATGTATAAATTTTCATCATATTTATTATATTATTTGTTATATTTTTTTACTAATAAGCATTTTTATACTATTTAGTTTTTTTTAGGCTTATAATTTTAAATATAGTTTATTATACTTCTTATTTTCTTCATTATTTTTACTATTTACAACCATTTTTTTGTCACTTATAACTTATATATATACATTTTTCTCCGTAAAATTTTTTTTTCCTTCAAATATATTCTTTAATGGACTTATCATATTGTTTTTTTATATACACCATTTTTTTATCAGTTATTTTATACTAAATTATTATTATTTATTACTCCTCACTATATATTATTATTGATTTCATATTGCTTGCTGTCCATATTCTTTTATATATATATGTATTATATTTTATTCATACATTTGTTTCTTTTAAATCCCATTTCAAAGTATACCTCGGTCTTCAAAATATTTTCTTATGTTATTTTGCGTATATATTCAATTTAAATTATGCCTTTTACTTTATATGCATATCTTCTGATTCTGTTATGATTTAGTCGTATTATATTGTTGCATTAGATTATTGTTATATATTTCACAATGGCATACCTGTTTCCTTGTATGGTATAACGACACAAATTTAAACTCACTTAAGCCAGTTCTTAGTTTTTTCGTTTTTTCAAAAATAATTTAAATAAATACATTTTTTAATTGACTTTAGATCGTTTTCAAAAGTCTTATAAAACAAGGCAATGTTTCGCGTTTGGAAGTCCGAAAGAGTCGTGCCCTAACGTGCTGGGTTGTGGTTTTTTTCGGTCATCCAAATGTCTAAATATCCTTCTAGTCTCAGGTTTCGGAAAATTAGGGGACTATTTGGGTCTTGAGGGTTAAAATGTTGCATCCTAACGTGCTGGGTGTGACATTTTGTCCTTTTGGAACAAATAAGCCTTAATATCCCAAAACGAACTTGTAGCACCCCAAACCCGGCCCAGACGTTATGGCCGGATTCGACATGCCACATCGAAGCGTTCAAAACATTTTATATTGTTGATCCAGAAAAACCTACTTAGTGTTTTAAAAGATAATTCCATTATAGGTTAAAGTGAATGGAAGCTGTGCACCAGGTAGGAAACCGGAAAAGAGGAGGTGAGTCTATCGAACTACTTAAGTACCAAGCTCCCTTCGGATCCAATCCTAGGCATGCACACCGCCATTGCCACACCTTAACGTCATGTATATTTCTAGGAAACCGATTTGGTTAAGTCATTTTTAGGAAAAGTAATTAATTTTGGAAAATACTTTCATTGCGGAAGCTTTGCTTGTTGTCATGTTATTTTGAAATCAATTGTTGTTTTTTTTTTTGAAAACGCGCCCTAAAGCTATCCAATTTCAACAGTTAAAATAAGTAATACCTATCTTAGTAATACATATTAAAACCATCAAAAATAATTAAGCGGCCTTATTACATTTAAAAACCCAAACCTCAACGTAAATAATAAGATGCCCAGTTCACCAGAAGAAAACCAAACTTTCAGAACGGGTGGCCACTCCGAATTCCCTCACAGCTCCAAGCCCACTATGGTTGGGGATTTCCTGCGTGGACGAAAATAAAAGGGGTGAGTTTGGGGAAACTCAGTGTGTAAGGAAAACCCATTCAAAGCCCAAGTCAGCTCAAACCTATTGGGCCTAAGCCCATTCAGGTAACATTGGTACTGGCCCAGAGCCCTTTTCAGATTACAATAAATTGGGCCTTAGCCCCTTATTCATATAACAGTATAGCCCATAGACTCATTTCAAAATACATGCAACATCAATAACATATGCAAGCTCATTTGGGGAGACTACTCAACCCACCAACCACTACACTTCACCCGTACCAGCCCTACACTCCATGTGGGGAATAGCTCAACCCACCCAGCCCAACACTCCACAGTTGCAGCCTTGCTGCTCAGTTAACAGTAAATTGAGGCAAAGCCTCCAGTACGTGGACAAGCCACTTTCAGTACTCCCTCCGTCAATATCCCAATCCCATGCATCAGATAATAACAACATGGCATGCAGTAAATAACAACAGTCAAACATGCAATTAGGTCAATTTAACCCTAGGGGTATTTCAGTAATTTATCTACTAGGGGTAAAACTGTAAATTTTCCATTTTTAAAGGTATTTTAGTAATTTATCTGTTTTAGGGTTTTTCATGCATATTCCTACTTTTCACGTACTAACAGAATCACGTACCGAGGGTTCTTACTAAATTGGGCCCGTTGGCCCATCATTCCAATTTTCGCTCATTAAGCCCAAAAATATCGAGGGCACAGAAATCATGCACTTTGCAGTCCAAATTTTGCAGCTTACCAAAAACATTAATCGATTTACCTCACAAGCATTCGCACACTCGCAAATCTACAAAATACTGGTTTTCGACATTTCAGCTTTTCGACTTTTGCCGATCCAGACTAAGAAAGAGGGTGTTAGTTACACACCTGTTTGCGACGATATGTTGACGAGATCCACACACGAACCGCCTACAATTGGATTACTAACACGTTAATCTAACTATTCAAATACAAACTACGTATTAACCTCTTACAATATTCGGCCAACCACACCTACAGATCATAGTAAGCTTATAAGAAATCAATAAGCAACTCATTAACAAATTTTTGTCAATGTTTACCACATAATCATAATTTCACTGCAAGCTGTTTTCCTGAGCAACAGTCACTAAATCATTTATAACTGGATCTACGAAACTCCAAATCAAGTGCCGTTAATTTTCCCTGAAAATAGACTCATATATCTTATATCCATAAAATTTTCAGAATTTTTGGTTTGGCCAATCAATACCAGATTTTTCTCAAATTTTGCATATTTCACTGTTTAACTAATCTGACCACTCTTCATTACGAATCAAATTTCTCATTATACAAAATTCAAAATATGTTCTCGTTTATTTCATTTGAAACTAGACTCAACAAGAATTAATTACATAATTTATGCAGCTTCTAACTCATCTCCCACAATTTATGGTGATTTTCCAAAATCATGTTATTGCTGCTGTCTCAAGCAGATTTATTACCAAATCACTCTTTCACACCTAACTTGCATGCTTGTTATTTAAACATGTATATCACCAATCAATCATCACATATCTATGATTTTACTTAAGTATAATCTCCATTTCATCATTTTAAAGCAAACATGTTAGCCGATTTTTCCCTTTAGCATCTAAGGCACATGCATGCTCATTTGTTTGGCTCAACTTCACCTATCTTCCATTTTTCATCAAAAGAACATGAAAGAACAACCATTTCCTTCATTTTAATTCATGACTAAATGCCCACAACACAACTAAAAACCAAAATATGCTTCAAGAGTTAAGGTAGAATCAAAAAGAACTCATGAACATCAAGATAGAAGCAAACTACCATGAACTTACCTTCAATTTTCTTCCCCAAGTGACCGAACATTCAAGAGCTTTCTCCTCTCCTTTCTCTTCTCTAACTTTCGGCTATGATGAACAAAGATGGACAAAACTTTGTTCTTTTCACCCCTTTTTCTTTTAATAAAATTTCATATTTCATCCATTTAATTTTTTAATACAAAAGACATGAAATGTCCATCATGGAACATTTACCTAAACCATTATCATGGAATATTTACCTAACCCATTATCATGGAATATTTACCTAATCCATTATCATGGAACATTTACCTAACCCATTGTCAATTTGTACCATGAATTATGGATATCAAGTGCTCATATTGTCTACAACAACATGATGGCCAGCCACTTCATGTAAAATGGGAGGTTTGTCATGCAAATCCTCCTATTTTGCACTCCTATTTATTCGACCACTTCAATTTAGCCTATAGCATTTTCAAACATTTTCACATAGATTCTATTTTATAATTTCACCCACTTTTTCTTATGGAACAAAAATTAACTAAAATTGTCGGGTTCTATCTTAAGCTTGGGCCTTCTAGAGGCCCACTAACATAATTAAACCTATGCCAACATTCACAGAATTCCCGAAAATTGAAGCGTTACAACTCTACCCTCCTTAAAGAAATTTCGTCCTCGAAATTTACCTGATCCAACTAGTTGAGGGTATTGTTGAAGCATAGTCTCTTCTGATTCCCAAGTAGCTTCTTCCCTTCCATGATTACGCCAAAGTACTTTCACTAACGGGACAGATTGCCTTCTGAGAACCTTAACATCTCGACCCAATATTTGCACAGGCTCCTCCTCAAAGGTCAAATCAGTTTGAACTTCAATGCTGCAACTGGCAGGACATGAGCAAGGTCAAAACGATAACACCTTAACATGGAGACGTGAAAAACATCGTGAATCATGTCTAACTCTGGAGGCAAATCCAATTGATAAGCCACTGGGCCTACTCGTTTCAAAACCCGACAAGGCCCAATGAACCGCGGACTCAACTTGCCCTTCTTACCGAACCTTAATATTTTCTTCCAAGGAGAAACCTTTAAGAAGACCATATCACCTACTGAGTACTCAATCTCCTTACGCTTCAAATCTGCATACGACTTTTGCCTATCAGATGCTTCTTTTAACCGGTCCCTAATTATTCTGACTTTATCTTCAGTATCAGCTACCAACTCTGATCCAAGAATTTGTCGCTCTCCTAGTTCAGTCCAACAACTAGGTGTACGAGACCTTCGTCCATACAGTGTTTCATCCGGTGCCATTCGAATACTCGCATGGTAACTGTTATTGTACGCAAATTTTGCCAACGGCAAGTAATCCTCCCAACTACCTCGAAAGTCAATCACGCATCCCCTCAGCATGTCCTCCAGAATCTGAATAACCCTCTCTGATTGACCATCAGTTTGGGGATGGAAAGCCGTACTAAAGTTCAATCGTGTCCCCAACGCCTCATGCAACTTTTGCCAAAACCGAGATGTGAATCTGGGATCCCGATCAGAGACAATCGAAACTGAGACTCCATGAAGTCGTACAATCTCCGCCACATACAGCTTGGCTAACTTTTGAAGCGAAAAGTCAGTACGTACAGGTATGAAATGGGTTGATTTGGTCAACCTATCCACAATCACCCACACCGAGTCTTTCTTCGATGGTGTCAAGGGCAGCTCACTCACAAAGTCCATGGTTACCCTCTCCCACTTCCAAAGTGGTATCTTCACTGGCTGCAACAGTCCAGAAGGTAATTGATGCTCAGCTTTCACTTGCTGGCATGTCAGACATTTCCCTACAAACTCTGTTACGTATCGTTTAAGTCCAGGCCACTAGTACAATTCTCGCAAGTCATGATACAACTTGTTCCCTCCAGGATGCATGGCACAAAGTCCTCCATGAGCTTCCTTCAATATTGTCTGCCTCAAATCAGAGTCCTTCGGAACACAAATTCTTCCTCGGAAACATAGAACTCCTTCGCCATTTAACCCAAACTCAGAAGTTTCCCCTTCCTTAACTTGTTGGAAACGAGCGACCAAAGACTCATCGTTCAACTGCTTTTCCTTAATCTGATCCACCCAGGTTGGCCTCACTTGCAACTCAGCCAACAGACTTCCATCATCATACAGACTCAGACGAGCAAACATTGCTCTCAGATCAGATACAGCTCTATGACTTAGAGCATCGGCTACCACATTAGCCTTGCCGGGGTGATACTCGATCGAACAGTCATAATCCTTAAGTAACTCAATCCATCTCCTTTGCCTAAGGTTCAGCTCATTCTGAGTCAACAAATACTTAAGACTCTTATGGTCTGTGTATATAATACACCTCTCCCCGTACAAGTAATGTCTCCAAATCTTAAGTGCAAATATCACTGCCGCCAACTCCAAATCATGAGTAGGATAGTTCTCTTCGTGAGGTTTAAGCTGTCGTGATGTATATGCAACCACCTTACCCTCCTGCATTAACACGCAGCCCAAACCCACGTGTGATGCGTCACTATACACAGTAAAATCCTTCCCAGAATCCGGCTGAATCAACACAGGTGCTTCAGTTAGAACTTTCTTCAACTTCTCAAAAGCTTCCTGCTGCTTCTCAGTCCATACAAACGGTACTCATTTCCTTATGAGTTTTGTCAGAGGTGCTGCCATCACAGAAAAACCTTCCACAAACCTTCTGTAGTATCCTGCCAGTCCTAGGAAACTCCATATTTCCGACATTGTCCTAGGCGGCTTCCACTCCAAAATCGCTTCAATTTTCCGAGGGTTTACCTTAATCCCCTCAGCAGAGACCACATGCCCTAAGAAGGTTACCTCCCTCAACCAAAATTCACACTTGCTGAACTTCGCAAAGAGTTTCTTCTCCCCTAACACTTGCAGCACTATACGGAGATGCTCATCATGTTTCGCTTCAATTTCAGAATATACCAGGATATCGTCAATAAAGGCGACTACGAACTGATCTAAAAATGGTTGGAACACACGATTCATCAGATCCATAAACGCTGCAGGAGTGTTCGTCAGTCCAAATGGCATAACCAAAAACTCGTAATGACCATACCGAGTCCTGAAGGATATCTACTTCCTTGACCCTTAACTGATGATATTCAGATCGAAGGTCGATCTTGGAAAATACAGAAGCTCCTCTAAGCTGGTCGAACAGATCATCAATCCTTGGCAGTGGATACTTATTCTTAATCGTCAGTTAGTTCAACTGGCGATAATCAATGCACATCCGCATCGTACCATCCTTCTTTTTCACAAATAGCACCGGTGCTCCCCATAGAGACACGCTTGGCCTAATGAAGCCCCTATCCAAAAACTCTTGAATTTGAGCCTTTAACTCCACTAACTCCTTCGGTGCCATCCTATACGGTGCAATGGACACGGGCGCCGTTCCAGGTAACAAATCTATTCTAAACTCAACTTCTCGGTTCGGAGGCAATCCTGGAAGCTCCTCCGAAAAAATATCTTGGAACTCCTTTACGGTCCTAACCTTATCCACTGTCAGCCCCTCCTCTTCTGACTGACTTACAAATGCCAAATAGGCCTCACAACCTTTCCGAATCCACTTTTCGGCTCTTAAAGCTGACACCACATTGGACAAATAATCCCTTCGCTCACCTATCACTATAACCTCCTCATCCTTTGTGGTCCTTAACACCATTCGTTTAGCAGCACAATTCAGGGTCGCCTTATGCTTAACAAGCCAGTCCATTCCCAAAATGAGATCAAACTCTCTAAACGGTAACTCCATTAGATCTCCAGGGAAAATCCTGCCTTGAGTTTCTAAGGGTACATCCCTATACAGTTTGTTTACCCTAACCGAGTGACCTAAAGGACTTAGTACAGATACCCCACTCACAATCTCCTCAGAGCAGTCCAAGTTGTCCATAATCTGTTCTGTGGCCTCCAACCAATATTCCGCCACATTCAGGGCTATACCAGACACACCTCTAAAGATCTCTTAAAATTTTCTACAATAAGGACATTATTAATCAATTTGGTACCGATTTTGGGCGTTACGAGGGTGTTAATCCTTCCTCGTACGTTATTGATTCCCGAACCTATTTTCTTAACATTCGTAGACCAAAATGCTTTATAAGGTGGCCCAATTACACCTCAAAAAGAATTGGTGGCGACTCTATCCATGTTTTTAAAGTTGATCTACGTTTTAAAACTAAAAATGGTTTCGACAGCTTGCCGACTCCACTGGGGACTTAAAGAGAGTCAAGCCGTAAAATTGATTAATTTCTGTCCTTTTTTCGAAAATGAAAATTGTGTTTTGAAATTATGTTTTCTTCCATCACATTTGTTAGTATCATTTTTATTTTCTCTTATGTTATTCCTGCATCATACTGCATGTCCGTTGTGGTCGCACCCTTAAGTGGGAGTGAAAAGCTATGCCTTCGTGAGGTTTTCACCTCCGCATAGACTAGTGGATCGCTTCCGGGATACATTCGTACTTATGGTTTCGTGAGGTTTTCACCTCCGCATGGCCATAGAGAAATGTATCCCCCTGAACTAAACTCGATCCATATGAGCCTATAATGGGTGAGGATCAAGGAATCTGCTGGTTCAGGTACCATTTCCTTAGAACTGAATCGCATATAGTAACCCTTAGGGACCTACCCTAAGTAGAGCCATGTCAAATTCTAGTGATTACCCAAATAGGTTTTTGATTATTTCTTGCTTGCTTTGATTTTTATTATTTGATACTAACTTATTGTGTTTTATTTTTGCCATGATTGCATGTCATTTTATATCTAGGAAGGTGTCAATACCTGTTCGATTACTAAGTTAGAGAGCTTGTCATGGAGAGCGGACTTCTTGATAAAGTGGGGGATAACGCGGTCGTCCGTGCATGGTCAGAGAATGCTCAGCTCGAGAAAGGAGATAGCCTGGCCGAGGGGTACGCGTCGAAATTGTGGGACTTCACCCGTATTAGTGTGACACAGAATGAGCTCTAAGAATTGAGGGATATATGTGCCCGCTGGAATGATGAGACCAAGAAATTGTTTTACTACAACTACGGTGATCTGCCTTACCTGCTCGACATTAAGGTAGACAAGTACTTATTTCGAGCTATGACTCAGTTCTGGAACCCCGCATATAGTTGTTTCACCTTCGGAAAAGTGGACTTGGTGCCAACCGTGGAGGAGTATTCAGCCCTGTTACGTTGTCTAAGGTTTTAAACGGACAGAGTGTATGTTAAGGTCTCCAATGTACCAAGTTTTGTAAAGAAGCTAATGAACGTTACTGGGATAAGTGAGCAGTGGGTTACAGCCCGGATTCAACAAAAAAGTGAGGGGAAATGTATTTTTTGGGTGAACTTGAGAGACTTGATCCTGGCACATCCAGATGCAAATAAGAAGGTTGACGTTTTCGCCTTGAGTATTTATGGGTTAGTGATCTTTCCCAAAGCGTTACGACATATCGACGAAGCAGTCACTGATTTATTTGATCGGCTTGCCAAATGGGCTACACCGGTACCAGCAATTCTAGCAGAGACATTCAGTTCTTTAAATACATGTCGAAGGGCAGGTGAGGGAAGATTCGTGGGATGCGCGTAATTTTTATTGGTTTGGTTTCATGGCCACTTCTGGAAAGTTCACAGAAAGCCAAATCGAGATTTTTTTGAAAATTATTCCCCTTTGAAGGAGATAGCAGCTATACCCATGAGGGACGGCGTATCAGAAGAAAGGTGGATGACGATTCTCGAAAATCTTCAAGAAAAAATGTGGAATGGAAGGCCCATTGGATGGTTCCCGATGAAGTCCTCTACCGGTGCAGAAATTTTGACTGGGTACCTCTGCTTGGAGTTTGGGGAGCTGTTAGGTATGCCCCTTTGCTGGTGTTAAGGCAGTATGAGTTAGAGCAGTTTGTACCTGCGACACATGGGTTAGCTCATAGTGAATTTTTGTATAAAGGCGATAATTATAAGAAGAGAGTTCGAGAAATCGCCGATACCTGGAAACAGACACACCGAATGAAGAAGTTGAGTAGATGCCCAATGACGACTCTTGAGTACAGTAGGTGGTTGAGTAAGAGGATCAATGATAATATTCCAAGGCCAAGTCTAGAAGGCGTCCAATCGATGGAAGAACACTTACGAATAATTCCTTCCGAGCTGGAAATTATAAAACAAGACTTCAAAAGGAGAAATTCAGAGTTAGGAAAGAAGATAGAACAGTTGGAGGAAGAGAAGATGCATCTAAAGTTAGATACCGATGTTCAGAAACTCGAGGCTGAGAAACTGCAAAAGGGTAAAAGAAAAGCTGAGGAGGACTTGGACACTTTGAAGACCGATTACCAGCAGCTACATAAGTCAATGAGAAATGTTGGACAGGGAAAAACATCAGAGCAATGGCGACAAGAGGTCCAAGAGGAAAGGTTTAAAGCCGAACAATGGGAAAAAAGATTTCATGATACTTGTGCACGAGAGAGCATTTTAAAAAAGAGTTTGGTTGAAAGCCAGAATGAAAAAGAAATGTTAAGAGCTCGAGTAGAGGAGTTAGAGATGACGCTTCATCAATCTCGTAGTCGCAACTCTGCAGTAGAGCTGAAGGCAAGCTTAAACAGGATCGAGGACTTGAGAGGGAAGATAGAAGAACTTGAGACAAAACTTCAGAACCGTGAACTTCAAATTCAACTTATTGAGTCAGATAATGAGCATTGGAAAGAGCTGCTACATAGATCTCATAACCAGGTTAGGAACAGAGATCGCATCATGGGTGAGGCCGTGGCTCAGATTCGAGAGGTAGTGGAGCATTTGCAAACTCTAGTAGTTCAAGCTGACGTGTTAAGTGTAAAGTATGAATTAGAGTCGGATCGAGGTCGAGAGCTAGCTGGGCTTCTCGAGAGAGTTAAAACTTTGGGCATAAAGGCTAGGCCGTATATATAACCCGTTTTATGTAAAGTTTTCTGTTTTCCAATAAAGTTCTTTTAAAAGAAATTGAATCAGAATTGACGCATTCTTAGTTTTGCATTCATTTCATACATTTACATCACATTGCGTCATATGTATTAAGTTACACAAAAGAACCCTATTAATTAGTGATAATTTATCTAGTTACCCTGGAACATCGCTATTATACACGGAGGAAAACAAAGGATATGGATCAAAGGTTAGAGAAATTAGAACAAATGCATGAGCAACCGCAAGCTCAGATGCAAGAACAGCTGGCTAGGATCCAGCAGGAGATGAAGGATCAAATGCTAGAGTCCCAGAAAAACATGCTGGAGTCACAGAACAACATGATGAGCTAGCTAACACAGCTGTTGAAGAGGGGGTCTGACAAAGGAAAAGGCCCTATGGGTGATAGTGGGGACGACAATGAAGACTCCACATATCCTCCTAGATTTGCCCCAGCAAGTGCCCAACCACCCAATGTGTCTGTTAATATTAGACCTCAGTATCAATCTGGTACTTCAGTGCTAGGGAATCTCCCAACAGGCTCAAGTTCTAATCTGGGCAATAATTTGGCAAAACCAACTGTTCTCGACCTCGACGATGTTGAAGAAAAGGAAAAAGCAAGGGCTAAGCTCCCAAAACAGTTCGAAGACCGTTGCAAGTGGTTAGAGGAGAGGTTCAAGGCATTAGAAGGTAAAGATTATTATTGCAGGGTTGATGCTAAGGAATTGAGTTTGGTACCGGACTTAGTACTCCCTCCGAAATTCAAGATTCCAAAATTTGAAATGTATAATGAAACCAGCTGGCCGGAGGCTCACATTACAATGTTCTACCGGAAAATGACGGGGTATGTCAACAATGATCAGCTGTTGATTCACTATTTTCAAGATAGTTTGATTGGGGCTGCGGCGAAATGGTACAATTAGTTAAGTTGTACCCAAATCAAATCGTGGAAAGACTTAGCTCAGGCCTTCATGAAGCAATATGGCCATGTAACGGATATCGCACCTGACAGAATCACGTTACAAAACATGGAGAAGAAACCGAGTGAAAGTTTTAGGAAGTACGCCCAGAGGTTGAGGGAAGTTGCCACACAAGTTCAACCACCACTGCTGGAAAAAGAAACGACCATGCTGTTTGTCAATACATTGAAGGCACCTTTCATCAATCATATGCTGGGAAGCGCAATTACGAGTTTCGTAGACATAGTGATGTCAAGCGAAATGATAGAAAATGCGATAAGATGTGGGAAGATAGAAACGGGGGAAAGCACAAGAAGGTCAGCCCCAAAGAAAAGAGAAAATAAGGTAGGTAATGTGAGCTCAGGGTATTCAAAACCTATCACGGTTAACCAATCGAGAACGATAGTCACAGGCCAACAGGCCGCACCAAGGCGAGAGCCTAATACAAGGCAGAATGCAGAGAGGTTCCAGTTCACTCCCATACCAGTGACGTATAGGGAGCTCTACAAAAAGTTATTTGATGCACACGTAGTGGCCCCTTTCCACTTAGAACCGTTACAGCCCCCATACCTTAAATGGTATGATGCAAATGCTCAGTGCGAATACCACGCGGGGATTACGGGGCACTCGATAGAAAACTGTACCTCGTTTAAAAGGTGTGTAAAAAGGCTTATCAAAGCAGGTGTTGTAAAATTCAATCATACACCTGGTACGAGAAATTCGTTGTCCAATCATACTGATAAAGGGGCAAACGCGATAATTGAGAATATGGGGAGGAAAGTCAAGCTGAATATTTCGGAGGTGAGAACCCCATTGAAGCTAGTTTGGAAGGAAATGTAGAAGAGAGGTTTAGTCCCGTAGGGGTTGAGGGATAAAATCCAAGATACACGGAACTACTGTGAGTTCCATCATGAGAAAGATCACGAGATCTAGAATTGTATTGAGTTCAGGGCCCTAGTACAGGGTCTAATGGATAATAAGGAATTGGAGTTTCTCGAGTCTGTCGAAGATGAGGATGTATGCTATCTAGGAGGAGAGTCGAGTGAAGAAGGCTGCAGAGCCAACTGTCCAGTGATAATTATTTCGAAGCCCAGAGTTAGTGAAGTAGAAGCAAGAGTTACACCAAGAGTTATAATCCAGAAGCCAACAGTTTCCCCTTATAAAGATAGTCATAGAGTGCATTGGAATTATAATTGTAGTATAGCAGTTGCAGAGAAGGAGGGTTCGATTAACACGCCAAACACAGAAGCCGAACCAGCAAAAGGGAAACCCCTCATGCTCAAGCAAGAAGTAGAGAGATCAGAACCACTAGTTAATGAGCCAATAATGGAAAATTAAGTCAAAGAGTTCTTGAAGTTCCTAAGACACAGCGAGTATAGTGTTGTGGAACAACTACACCAACAACCGGATCGCATATTGATATTGGCTTTGCTGTTAAATTCGGAGGTCCACCGCAACGCATTGATGAAAGTGTTGGACGAAACCTATGTTGCGGATGACATTTCGGTTAACAAACTGGATCGTCTTTTCGGCAACATAAGTGCTGACAATTTCATCTCCTTCAGCGATGATGAGATACCATCAGGGGGTAGGGGGTCTACTAAGGCTCTGCATATCACTACACGTTGCAAGGGGTATACGCTACCCGGAGTACTAGTTGATAATGGGTCCGCATTGAATGTGTTGCCTTGGGCTACGTTAAACCGTTTACCTATAGACAATTCCCATATAAAGACGTGTCAGAACATAGTAAGAGCATTTGATGGCATAGAAAGAAAAGTAATGGGAAGGATAGATGTACCTCTTCAGATTGGCCCAAACGCGTACGAGGTAGATTTCCTCGTGATGGATATTAAGCCTTCCTATTACTGTCTATTAGGAAGACCTTAGATTCACTCAGCTGGGGTAGTGCCATCCTCGCTGCACCAGAAGCTAAAGATGGTTACTGAGGGTCGGCTAATAACAATAAATGCGGAGGAAGACATTATTGCGTCAGTTACCAGTGATGCACCCTACGTAGAGAATGACAACGAAGCGGTTGAATGTTTATTTTGATCGTTAGAGTTTGTAAATGCAATGTTTATAGCTGAAGGAAGCAGGATTCCGATACCTAAGATGTCAGGGGCTACGAAAATGAGCCTGCGCTGACAGTTGGGAAAGGGGCGTTACCTGGCAAAGGACTCGGGAGGCACCTCCATGGACAAGTTAGAGTGCCAGTCTTGGTTGGTAAGTGGGATTGCTTCGGTTTGGGATTCAGGCCAGATGCAAGCCAAGTGAAGAAGGAGTTTGAAAGGAAACAGGAACAGCGGAGAGCAAGATTGAGTGGGACAGAAGTCAGGTGGGAACCGATGAGCTTCTCTCACATTTTCCAAACATTTGTATCTGGAGGGTTTATTCATTCTACACCGGAGAGGATAAAAGAAGGAATGGTCGAGGATGTGATAGGAATTTGGAACATCAATGCCACGTTTGAAGAGGAAGCAATGGAAATGAATTTATCGGGCATTTGCCCGTATAAGCCTGGAGTGTTTTGAATAACTAGACTGTGGAAGAAATTCCTGTAATCTTTAGAGCTAACACAGGGTAATATTCAAAACTCACTTGTTGTCTTCTAGCCTAGAGACAATAAGAATCTTTTGTAAAATAGGCTCATATTCAAACATTATTATTTTCAATAAAAAATGCATTTTCATATATCAGTTCGAGCAATTATTTTTTCTTCCTTTTCATTTCATACACAATCATAACATACAAATGAATTATTCATTTCGTTTTCTTTGGGTATTCTCTTATACTCATAATAGGCCACTGGATGTCAACGTCATGAGTAATGCTGATACGAGCCTGGAATTTCCTTTCAAGCGAGACATGTGCTTTGAGGGACTTTAGGATTTTGAAGAGGACGAAGATTGTGGTTTATCTCCCGATTTGTTAAGGATGGTGGAGCGAGAAGAAGAGTAGATCCTACCACACAAAGAGACTACTGAGATTGTGGCCCTGGAAAATGGGAGGGAAATTAAAATTGGCACTTGCGTTAACGAGAAAACAAGACATAACCTTATTGAGCTGTTGCAAGAATTCAAGGACGTCTTTGCATGGTCATATCAGGATATGCTTGGTTTAAGTACCGATATCGCAGTACATCGTGTCCCTACAAAAAAGGAGTGCAAGCCAGTTCAGCAGAAGCTCCGAAGGATGAGACCCGATGTAGCAATGAAAATAAAGGAAGAAGTCAAGAAGCAGTTTAATGCTGGATTCTTACAGTTGGTCAATTATTCAGAATGGGTGGCCAACGTCGTCCCTATCCCTAAGAAAGATGAGAAAGTACGGATGTGTATAGATTACAGAGATTTAAATAAGGTCAGCCCAAAGGATAACTTTCCATTGCCTCACATAGCCACTCTAGTGGATAATACGACAGGCTATTCACTGTACTTCTTTATGGATGAGTTCTCCGGGTACAATCAGATTAAGATGCATCCTGAGGATATGGAAAAAACCACATTCATAACTTTATGGGGAACGTTTTGCTACAAGGTGATGCCCTTCGGGTTGAAAAATGCAGGAGCCACATACCAAAGAGCCATGGTAACCTTGTTCCATGACATGATGCACAAGGAAATTGAGGTCTACGTTGACGACATGATTGCAAAATTTTGAACTAAAGAGGAGCATGTGCGAGTGTTGAGAAAATTGTTCCTGAGGTTGAGGAAATTCCAATTAAAGCTCAATCCTTCAAAATGCACCTTCAGAGCTAGGTCCGAAAAGTTACTCGGCTTCGTAGTCAGTAAGAAGGGAATAAAAGTCGACCCTGATAAAGTCAAGGCTATTCAGAAGCTGCCACCACCACGAACAAAGAAAGAAGTCCGAGGTTTCCTAGGGAGACTAAACTATATAGCACGGTTTATTTCGCAGCTGACTGAGAAGTGTGACCCCATATTCTATCTTCTTAAAAAGCATAATCCTGGGGTATGGGATGATGAATGCCAAAAAACCTTTGAAAAGGTTAAACAATATTTGTCCAGTCCCCCAGTTCTAGCACCACCAAGCCCTGGTAGACCATTGATACTGTACTTAACAGTATTTGATAATTCGATGGGGTGTGTGCTCGGCCAACACGATGAGACTGGGAGAAAAGAAAGAGCGATATATTACCTCAGTAAAAAATTCACTGAGTGTGAAATGAGGTATTCGCAAATTGAGAAGCTATGCTGTGCTTTGGTTTGGACAACACGAAGGTTGAGGCAATATATGTTGTACCATACAACTTGGCTAATCTCAAAGCTAGACCCTCTCAAATACATGATAGAATCAACCGCTTTAAATGGAAGGATGGCCCGATGGCAGATTCTGCTCTCTGAATTTGATATAGTCTATGTAAACCAAAAAACTATGAAGGGGAGTGCAATAGCAGACTTCCTAGCCAGTAGAGCTCTGGAGGACTATGAACCTTTGAATTTCAGTTTCCCGAATGAAGATCTAATGTATGTAGCAATCGCTGAAGGAGACATGTCTGAAGATCATTCTTGGAAATTAAATTTTGACGGAGCATCAAATGCCGTTGGAAATGGAGTTGGGGCAGTATTGATATCCCCAAATGGAGACCATTATCCATTCACTTGCAAGCTGGATTTTGACTGCACAAACAACATGGCAGAATACGAGGCATGTATCATGGGAATTCGGGCAGTTATAGACCGCGAAATCAAAGTATTAGAAGTGTATGGAGATTCTGCATTGGTAATTTATCAGCTTAAAGGCGAGTGGGAAACGAGAGATCCTAAATTGATCAGTTACCGAAAGTTAATCCTGGAGTTAATTGAAGAGTTTGATGATATTACCTTTCATTACCTCCCGCGAGACGAGAATCAGATGGCTGACGCCTTGGCTACACTGGCTTCCATGATCAAAGTAAATGAACAGGAGGATATGAAGCCAATTCAAATGAGTATCTGTGAGGCTCCGGCTCACTGCTGTAATGTCAATGAAGAGGAAGAGAGAGATGATCATCCTTGGTATCATGATATCTTACAATATGTGAAGAGCCGTGCGTACCCAGATCAAGTAACCGAAAATGATAAAAGAACATTGAGGAGGTTAGCCAGTGACTATGTCCTGGACGGTGAGGTCCTATATAAGAAAAGAAAGGATCAGGTGTTACTAAGATGTGTTGACACTGTTGAGGCAAAGAAAATTCTAGAGGAAGTCCATGATGGCATCTGTGGGACACATGCTAATGGTTTTACAATGGCTTGACAAATCATGAGATTCGGATATTACTGGTCCACAATGGAAGAAGATTGCATCAATTACGCTAAGAAGTGCCATAAGTGTCAAATTTATGGAGACAAGATCCATGTGCCTCCTTCACCCCTCCATGTTATGACTTTCCCATGGCCATTCTCAATGTGGGGTATGGACGTCATTGGGCCGATTTCGCCAAAAGCTTCCAACGGACATCGATTCATTTTTATGGTCATTGATTACTTTACCAAATGGGTGGAGGCTGCTTCGTACGCCAATGTCACAAAGTCAGTGGTCAGCAAGTTCCTGAAGAAGGAGATCGTATGCCAGAAAGAATAGTATCTGACAACGCATTGAATCTGAACAATAGCGCAATAGCAGAAGTCTGCAGTCGGTTCAACATTAAACATCACAACTTGTCGCCATACCGCCCAAAAATGAATGGGGCGGTTGAGGCAGCTAATAAGAATATCAAGAAGATTGTAGGGAAAATGGCGGAGACCTACAAAGATTGGCATGAAAAGCTCCCATTTGCCCTTTATGCTTATCAGACATCTATCAAAACTTCTACCGGGGCAACACCTTTCTCATTGGTTTATGGGATGGAGGCAGTTTTACCTATTGAGGTCGAAATCCCTTCTCTCCGAGTTTTATCAGAGTTGAAGTTAGACGAAGCAGAATGGATCCAATCTCGTTACGATCAACTAAACTTGATTGAAGAGATGAGGCTGAAGGCTATTTGTCATGGTCAAATGTACTAGAGGAGAATGATGCGAGCCTACAACAAAAAAGTTCGCCCTAGGGTGTTCCATGAAGGGGACTTAGTATTGAAAAATATTCTCCCTGTGCAAAAAGATTTCAGGGGGAAATGGATGCCAAATTGGGAAGGACCCTATGTGGTAAAAAAGGCTTTCTTTGGAGGGGCATTGATACTAGCAGAGATGGATGGCAAGAGCTTGCCTAACCCGATAAATTTAGATTCTGTCAAAAGATATTTTGCTTGAAGCAGTTGAGGTGAAAACCCGTAAAGGGCGCCAAAAAACAATGGAAAGGCCAAGGTTAAAACCCGTAAAAGGGAGCCTTGAGACCAAAGGGGTTTTAAATTGAAAACCCACAAAGGGCAATTCAAAAATTGATCCAGACTGGGGTAAATAGTAGTCTCGTTACACTAGAATCGACAAAAAAGGGATAGGCTACATCTTGGGGCATCGACAAAATACTATAGATCCCTTGAGCACATGTCAAGTGTAGAATGGTCTTCGAGTAGTTCATTCAGAGAAGCTCAAACTGCAGAATCTGGGGCACCTATTTGTTCTTTTTATCCATTTTTGTATTTCAAATAATCAATGCTTTCTTTCTTTAGTACATTTTTCGTGAACTAGGACTCGAATAAATTTCAGTTCCATTTACCCTTATGATCTTTTTCAAGCGTTTTATATTGAAATAATGATTAATGAACTAACAATGTTCTCAAAAAAGGTTTTACGTATTACTTTGAAAGATTTCTAAACAATATAAGATCCTGAAACAGGACAATTATTTAAAACTCACCAGGCTTAAAGAGCTAGAAACGTGTGAAGGAAAAGGGACTTACAGTATCCTCAAGCCCTCTTTTATCAAGCTGGATGAGAAGGCATACGTCAGGGATGTTACCATAGCAAACAGCGAGCGATAACAGCCTAAGAATTAAAATGATCATTCTCATGACATTTTGCATTTATGCATTTAAATATCCATAATACATCTAGTTAAGAGCATTTGATTAATCATGGCATCCTAAACATCTAGCATGAGCATAAAATCACTCTTCTACAGATAGGATCCCCCAGTGGACAATGTAGCAGGATTGATTAAAAAGACAGATATCATCAGCCTTATCTTTACTGAGCAGGAGTGAAGCAGATCAAATTTTGGCGAAGTCTTATCTTCACTGAGTAGGAGTGGAGCAGCTTTCAGCCACCAGTCTTATCTTCACTGAATAGGAGTGGAGCAGATTTCAGCCACCAGCCTTATCTTCACTGAGCAGAAGTGGAGCAGGCTAAACATACCTGATCTTTTCTTCACTGAGCAAGAGTGAAGCAGATCAAATTTTGGCGAGTTTTATCTCCATGTATCGACAATGGAGCAGATTCTAATCATCAGCCTTATCTTCACTGAGTAGGAGTGAAGCAGGCTAAGTATAGCAGATCTTATCTTCGCTGAGCAGGAGCGGAGCAGATCGAATTTTGGTGAATCTTATCTCCCTGTACTAGCGATGGAGCAGATTCCAATCATCAGACTTATCTTCACTGAGCAGGAGTGAAGCAGGCTAAATATATCAAATATTGTCTCCGCTGAACAAGAGTGGAGCAGGTCAGATACAGCGGATATTATCTTCGCCGAGCAGGAGCGGAGCAGATCAAATTTCAGCAAATCTCATTTACATGAAGCAGCAAATGAGCATTTTTGAAGCAATAAAGTGCGGTGGGCTATGGCAAAAAAGACAAGACTCAGCCAGCCCAAGCAAATTTGGTCCTTCTAAAATCTTTGCTCTATTCTCATTACACGACAATGAGCAAAGAGGGGCAGCTGTAGGACCAAATTTTTAAACAAACCCAAACCTAGGCCTAAACAAATTAACCACTAAAACAAAACCTAGCCTAATACAAACACAAACCCACTAAACAAGCCCAAAACCATTAAAGCAAAAATGGGAAATCCTAGCCTGAGGAGTAGCAGCCGCAAACAATTCCCAGCAGCCGGATCTTGGGCACCACGTCAACACTCATGTCCAACACGCCTTGTGCCCCCGACTCCCTCGCACCCACGGCTCCCACGTCAGCCTTGCCTGTAGCAAAAACAATTGTAAAACAAGGCTATAAAGCCTAAAATAAACAATATATTTGGGGACGGTTTTTTCCCTGGATACAAAGAGAACAAAATATAGCAATCAAAGTGAGATTCAAGGTTTAAGAGGTTACTTTTCATTCTTTTACCAGACTTTTTTTCCTTTCCTTTTTATTTCTTTTTCTTCTTTCATATTTTGATAAATCGATTTTGAATAAAACCAAAAGAAGAAGCTTACCTGATTTTGCTCCGTAAAGCGCCGATAGAGGTAGAGGTGCATGGCGCCGATGACCCTCAGATACGGTGCTAAACTTAGTTAAATCTTTAGTAAGGCAAAATGGGGGTTTTCTTTTTTTAAAATTTAAAGATGCTAGATGTAACTCTCTTGCAAGTTTTTGCTTTATAAGTTTATAAAGTAGCACCTTTTGGTGCCTTGATTTTTTAGGAAGGATTATTTTGCAATTGATCCCTTCCTGTTACTCTAGCTTTTAATTCGGACCCTTTTGAACTTTGGTTAATTACGATTTGGCCCAAAAACTTGGATTTTATCGCATTTTCGTCCTATACCAAAACACTGCGCTTTGAAGTATAAGGAAATTTGCTTTCCTGGTCTTCCCTCTTAGCCCGTATGTTCATTTTAGCCCATGTGGCTTTTGTTTTCTAAAGTTCGCCCTGAAACTCCTGTTTCACTGTAATTTAACCTTTTTTTTCCTTGCTCTTTTGTCATTTTACCGCTGACTTAACTAATTTGAGCCTTATTTTCATTATTTTTTTTCTCTGTTAATTTAATTTGTTTGAGTTATGTTTTACATTATTATATCATTTTATATTATATGCTTATTATAGGTTTTTTTAGCAAAGTTAATTATTTTATGTATAAATTTTCATCATATTTATTATATTATTTGTTATATTTTTTTACTAATAAGCATTTTTATACTATTTAATTTTTTTTAGGCTCATAATTTTAAATATAGTTTATTATACTTCTTATTTTAGGCTCATTATTTTTACTATTTAGTACCATTTTTCTGTCACTTATAACTTATATATATACATTTTTCTCCCTAAAAGTTTTTTTTTCCTTCAAATATATTCTTTAATGGACTTATCATATTGTTTTTTTTATATACACCATTTTTTATCAGTTATTTTATACTAAATTATTATTATTTATTACTCCTCACTATATATTATTATTGATTTCATATTGCTTGCTGTCCATATTCTTTTATATATATATATATGTATTATATTTTATTCATACATTTGTTTCTTTTAAATCCCATTTCAAAGTATACCTCGATCTTCAAAATATTTTCTTTTGTTATTTTGCGTATATATTCAATTTAAATTATGCCTTTTACTTTATATACATATCTTCTGATCCTGTTATGATTTAGTCGTATTATATTGTTGCATTAGATTATTGTTATATATTTCACAATGGCATACCTGTTTCCTTGTATGGTATAACGACTCAAATTTAAACTCACTTAAGCCAGTTCTTAGTTTTTTCGTTTTTTCAAAAATAAATTAAATAAATGTATTTTTTAATTGACTTTAGATCGTTTTCAAAAGTCTTATAAAACAAGGCAATGTTTCGCGTTTGGAAGTCCGAAAGAGTCGTGCCCTAACGTGCTGGGTTGTGGTTTTTTTCGGTCATCCAAATGTCTAAATATCCTTCTAGTCTCAGGTTTCAAAAAATTAAGGGACTATTTGGGTCTTGAGGGTTAAAATGTTGCATCCTAACGTGTTGGGTGTGACATTTTGTCCTTTTAGAACAAATAAGCCTTAATATCCCAAAACGAACTGTTCAAATATTTTCTAAAAGAATTATATTTTAAAATCTTTTAAAATTTTCAACAATAAGGACATTATTAATCAATTTGGTACCGATTTTGGGCGTTACGAGGGTGCTAATCCTTCCTCGTACGTAATTGATTCACGAACCTGTTTTCTTAACATTTGTAGACCAAAATGCTTTATAAGGTGGCCCAATTACACCTCAAAAAGAATTGGTGGCGACTCCATCCATGTTTTTAAAGTCAATCCACGTTTTAAAATTAAAAATGGTTTCGACAACATTGTTTTGAAGTTATATTATACTACAACCCAATTAGGACACGTGACAACATAAGAAAAAGCTAGATGGATACCCGCAAACGACCCTCCACCTTTATTGTTTGGATGGTCACTTAGTAACCGGCTACCTGCACAACTCATATCACTCATGGGAAATGAAACATATTTATAATTTCGATCAGCAACCTATTTATAGGCTTCTCTACTGTGATCAACAACCCATGTTTTGATAGGCTTGAAACATTTTTTTAAATGTTGATTTTATCCCATTAATAATCTTGAATATTTATCTTATAAAAGCTTTCATAAACTAGTCTTCCAACAGCTTCAAAACTCTCTCAAATAGCATTTTAATCATTAAGAGATAATAAAACTTTCATGCTTATCCAATCACCCCAAAATATTCAATTGGGAGACTTAGTATCCAAATAGACCCATGCTTCTAATTTGTCAAATATGCCACACTCAGGTGGACCAAACTCAGCACAAACGAAACCTATTCAATGCCCAATTCGATGGCCCAGTAGAGAAACTATTTTATTAAAATAGGACATGGAACGAGCAGCATCAATTTTACCAATATTTGTTTTCAATCCTTCACGAAGATTATGACAGAGGAAAATTATAACTTGGGCTTTATCCTATTTAGATGCCTTAGTACTTTGTATAATTGTATTCATAAAACATTTAGCGTCTAAGTAAATTTCAACATGTAACACTTATAACAAATAATTTTTGCCTGATATATTAAGGATCGCAAATTTAAGTTTTGCAAAGTTTGACATAGTAATATTTAATATAAAACAGTGATGACCAATAGGTCATAAAATGAATAAATAGTAAATTAAAAAAAATTGAAAGTAGTTGATATATATATTTGTTTGCATAAGATTTCATGAATGATTACTATCAAATAATTTTTGTTATTCATTAAAAGATTACAAAATGAATTTATTATATAATGGTATAAAAGGTGCTAGGTTACTCGCATTCTACTAGTATATATATGATTAATTATTCTAATAGTATATAATGCTTTAATTACCAATATTGTTAATGTCATATTAATGATGTGCAAATAACATGAAAATAAGACATAAAGATGATAAATTATTAAGAATGTATTTCACTTTAAGTAATCATCTAAAAATAATAATAATAATAGGACAAGTACTAATTAAATATCGGTCTTATGTATTTACAACAAACATGTATCTTAATTTGAGGGTTGCTTCTTCGATAAAGATGAACTATTCTACCTTCAACGAGAAAGATGATTATTGAGTAAACTATATTGATAATGCGTTATAAAATTATCAAATAAAGAGAATATTAAAAATAAACAATAAATGAAATTAAAAGAGAATTTTTTCGTATCTTATTTTCACTCACAAGGGTTCTATTTATAAGCCTCATTCATTAAATGAAATACAGATAATTAAGTGCTTCATTAAAACATATATTAAGAAATTTACATATTCATTCTAATATGTCTATTTTTATATGTATTTAAAACTAATATGTATATTTTTTGTAATATATTATATACTAAATTAAAGTATATCTGACATTATAAAATAAATTCATATTAATCATAATATTTATTTTAATTATATCAATGTTTATTTAATTTTTTGTTTAAAGTCATTTAACTAATTGAATTGATGAAATAATAAAGGAGATAAACACAAATATAGGGATTCTATCTCATCTCATTGTTTCATTGAGTTTAGGGAAGAAAAATAATATGATTCAAGATAAACTAAATGAGATTTAAAAGAATAATATGTTAAAAAGAAGATTTTTTTTTAATAAGAAATATTATATTTACTTTTATTATTAATTATTATAGATAACTTTTTAAAAATATTTTATTCTGTTTTTATACAACATTTATTAATTTGTGTAAAGTATAATTAATGTTTAAGATGAATAATTAATTCTAGTCCCTCTTACTCATAAAATATTTTATTGAAGTCCTTTGTAAGCAAATTTTTTTTATTTTTAACCCCTCAAACATTTTAAAGTTTTATCTTAACTCCCCTAATCTGAATTCATGACCTTGTCCTTGGACTCGGTTCACACCTAAAGCAATTGGAAGTACAAGAGAAATTGCCGTGGCCTAACTAGAACCAAGGAATTGGCCCCACGAAGAGAGGAGCCATTAGAAATAATGTTGAATTAGTCCAAAGGATACTCATTTTTAGTAAATATTATTGGTGTTATCAATTGCGCCACAACCAACGTAAATGTGAATGCGCGTATAAGCAACGGTAAACTTCGAGGAAACTGCAGCCATCGCCTAGCAAACCGTCAGCGTCGTATCATTGAAATTGGACCCACCTGCTCCTTCGCTCCTAATTTTTTATTTTATTTTTATTTCTTTTCATGGTGTGGAAAATCGGATTAATTTGAAAAATTAGTATTCGAAAATAGTAGAAATGTACATAAAAGATATATTAATTTAAAAAAAGTTAAAAAATGTGGCTTAAAGGGAAAGCGCTGTTTTGCTAATCAATTGGACTCGATTTTACACACACTCTAAAATTAATAATTTATTTTCTTAAATTTTAAAAAAATTAATCTATTTTACTAATTATTTCTTTTTGGCATATATGGCTAACTGTTTAGCAGGGAGGGTGTAACTATGATCTTAATTATCTATGTTAGTTTTTTTTTTGTAATAAATAATAGAATTTTTAAAGTTATCAAAGTTAAATCCTCTAATTCTCAACCTTTCTTTTATTTCAATAAGACTTAAATTCACTAATTAAAATAAATATTAAAATATGTACATATGTAATTACAAGCAATAATATTTAAATTCAATAATAAGTGATTCTCTAAACACACCTTAAACTAGGGTTAGTTAGATCCTCGACCTCACTTATTGCTGGTATTTTCTTAAATTTTTTATTTTTATTTTTAAGGTTTTGATATTTTTATATTTAAAAGAATAAAAGCTTTATTTTGGCCACTGATATGAATATAACTAGTACGAGTCTCACGATTTGTATTAGGTTAATTATTTGTTTATATCAAATTATGAAATATAAATTTGAATGCCAAAATATACTCTTACCTGCTTTTATTTTCAGAAATTTAGACTCTCTATTTTTTTGGATTTAAAATTTAAACCCAATAATTACTACTATTAAAATTCTTCTATTAAATTCATATGTTTGACAATTTGAAATTAAAAAAAATCAATTGGTAGTCATGTAACCTAAAAAAATTGAAAATATTTATATAGATTTTTTTTCTTAAAAACATTTGTTCGAACTCATCATGATAAATAAATTTTTTTGTTGAAACAATATTTTTAAGAAAAATTGACGTCAACATTTTGATTAAAATAGTTAATAATATTAAATATTTAAACTAATTAATGACATTATAAAAGTAGAAAAATTAAATTATGTCAAAAACAAGGTATATAGATTAAATCACAAATTTTAACATAGTATAGGGGCTAAAACTGAAGTTTGATAATTGTCTTATAATATAAAAAAAAGAACCTAAAAGAAATAGAAAGCAACATATTGGCTTCTAAAACCCTTAAAGAATTCAAATTATGTATAACTATGTAATGTTTTGATCAAAAAATTAATGATATTAATGATTTAAACTAATTAATAACATTATAAACTACAAGGACCAAATTATGTTACAAATTAAAGTGTAGTGGTTAAATTTCACATTTAGCCATAATAGACAGACCAAAAAATGAAATTTAACCATTTTTTTTAAATTACAAAAAGAAAAAGATAAGCACCAATATAAACCGCATATTATTTTAGCTGAAAAGTTAACGATATTAACAATTAAACTAATTAATAACATTCAAAAAATACAGGAACTGCCACCTTGCATTGTTAGATTGATTAGTAATGTCACGTCAACAAAAACTAAAAATATTGGTGCGGAGGTACCAACAAGTAATGACGAACTAGGTCCAAAAAACTTTTAGAGATCACCTATGTACAAATCAACAAATTAGGGGGCAAATTAAATATTACCCCAAGAAAAATCAGTTTTGAATGAGTAAATGAAGCTAGAATGAGTTGTTTTTTTTTATTTAAATATAAATAATTAAAATTAAATAACAAAATTCGACTTTTAGTCGGCCATTATTATTGAGTGAGGAGTCAAACTCAAAGTGTGAAACACACTCTCCTTAAACACTGTTGTGTACTCTTAAGCCTATTACGTGTTTGACCTTTTATTACTTTCATGGGGACGGCTACTGCTTATAAATTCACAATTCCTCTTTTGCCCTTCCTTAACTATTTTTAATATTAGTTAAAATGTGCCACATGTCCCTATACTCTTTATAAATTTGAAATTTATCCCATTTGCTTTTATTTTTATGAATTCAAGTTTCTATATTTTTCAGATTTCAAAATTTAGATTATCTTACAATTCTTTATCAAACCCGGTAATGTGACATTTTGAAATTATAAAAATACTCGCATGATAAACTTGAATTTAATAGAAAAATTTTAAAGTAGAGGGATTAATTTATAAATATATAAAGAATATATTTGTCACACAATACTTTTTAATTAACAAATTCAACAATTATTATTTGATAAGCTTGAAATTTTAAAAATAAAATAAAAATTAAAGATGAAAAATTACCAAATTAAAGAATAGGGGCTAAATAGGCAAGCAACATGATATGAGGGGCAATTCAGACTTCTCATACTAAAGGAAAACAAGTGTTCCAAACTTAATTTCAAGAGTCAAAAACTCTAAACCATAACCACTCCGCCATTAACACGCAAACCAAAGACCTTCGTTGAACTTCCCTTTATATATATATATACACATACCTATCTCAATAATATCCCCCAAAAGAAGAGACAAAACCCAAATTCGAACGTTGTAAAAGAAACAAAGGAGAAGCCAAAAAAAAGGAGAAAAAAAATGTCGTGTTCCGTTGCCGTATCTAACTCTCCGGCGTTTTCTCCGTCATCGTCCCTTTTCCTTAACAAAACGCCGATCATCTCTCCTTCGACGGAAGCTCTGAATTTAACGTTAACCCACCTCAAGACTTCTTCTTCTCCAGCTTCTCCGTCTCCTTCTCCTTCTTCGCCTTTCAGGCTCCGGCTTCCAAAGCCGCCGCCTGTGTCTTTGCTCTCGTCTTCTTCTGTTTCTAATTCATCGCCTTCCTCCGGTTCGGGTTCGGCTCCAGGACTTGGATCGGGACCGGTATCAACAGTTTTAAAGAGGAAGAGACCGGCGAGGCTGGAAATACCGGTTGTGACGGAGGCCATGGGTTTGGGGATTCCGGCGACGCCGTGCGAAGTCGGGAAAGAGTTGGAGAGAGAGGGAGATGGGTATTCAGTATACTGTAAAAGAGGGAGGAGAGAGGCCATGGAAGATAGGTTCTCAGCTTCAGTTGAACTTCAAGGAGATTCCAAGAAGGTAATTTTTTTATGGGTCAAATTTCTGTTTTGGTCCCTTTACTATATTCAAAATTGGAAGTTAGTCCATATAAATTTGATATTTTTTAAATTAATCCAAATAGTTGTTTGCTATAATAGAGCAAAAGGTCTTACGCTGAATTTCGCACTCCAATTTTACGAAAATTGAGGAATTAATTATTTTATTTTGACATCAGATACTTTATAAAACCAAGAAATTAGTCCAACCGTTAAATCATTAACTTAAAATCAACAATTCAATAATTTATACACAAAAGTAATTTATATGAATCAAATTAGCAAAAATTAACGATTCAACGTAACACGTATTTACCAAAAATTAGATTAACTTCATAGTTTTCCGAAAATATAATTAACTTAGTTTTTGTAAAATACATAGATTCAATTTTGACAAATTAAAATAAAGAGGTAGAAGTATGTACCAAAACAGTTAATTATGTGAAATTATTTTAACAACATATGCAGTAGCATTTTTATTGAAATAGTTACACTATTTCAGACTAAATTAGGTTTTCAAATGATAAATTGCAGGCAATTTTTGGCATTTTTGATGGACATGGAGGTGCTAAAGCTGCAGAGTTTGCAGCCCAGAAATTGGAGAAGAACATTTTAGATCAAGTTATTACAAGAAGAGACAATACTGCTGTAATGGATGCTGTTAAACAAGGTTATTTGAAAACTGATGCTGAGTTTTTTAAGGAAGACAATGCTGGTGGGACATGCTGCCTGACCGCTTTGATCCAAAACGGAGACCTTGTCGTATCGAATGCTGGCGATTGCCGTGCTGTTTTGAGCAGAGGTGGTAGGGCGGAACCTCTCACCTCCGATCACCGGCCTTCGAGGGAGGATGAAAGGAGCAGAATTCAAAACCTGGTCAGCAAATTTCGGATAAATCAAATTTAAATATAAGGACTAATTTATAAATTAGTGTAACAGAGGGACCAGAACCAGAATTTGACCATTTAAGAATGAACTTGAGAAGAATTGTAAGAAAACTCCATCCGAACTTAACCTATAAGAAATGACCTGAAATTAAAATGACGCTTAAGAGTGACTAAACTTAAAAATGGGTTCAATTGAATTGAAATAACTTAAAAACTTCAAAATTTAAATTGATTCGATCTAAATTAACTCAATCAGTCCAATTGATAGATATTTATGTTCTTCAGGGTGGCTATGTGGATTTATGCCGTGGTGTTTGGAGAATTCAAAGTAGTCTGGCTGTCTCCAGAGGGATCGGAGATCGTCACCTTAAACAGTGGGTGATCGCTGAGCCGGAGACAAAGATCGTTAGTATCGAACCCGATTGCGAGTTCTTAATATTAGCCTCCGATGGCTTATGGGACAAGGTAGGGTCTTCACACCTTTACAATCTTTACAATGGATGTATATATTTTTCGTATGAATCTAACTGTATTCTTTCATCCTTCATTTCCTTTTTCCAGGTTAGTGATCAAGAAGCTGTTGACATTGCTCGCCCTTCATTCATAGGCACTGATAAACCGAATCTGTTGTTTGCTTGTAAGAAACTCGTTGATCTTTCGGTCTCGCGAGGCTCGTTCGATGATATTAGTGTGATGCTGGTTCATCTGGGGTACTATATTTGATTCTCTTAAACGATTTAACTCGTATGGTCATTACAATTTTAGAGGAGGAAGCTTAAGTGACACGGAATTTCAACCCTGATTTTTTATGCCAACATACAACGACTTCGACACTTCAATTGTGGCTATGCCGGCAGAGTTGACAATATTTTAATACAATAATTTATTTATTTAGACGCCATAGCCGAGGAAGTAGATGTGGAGATGGGTTTATTCTTTTATTCATCATTCTTTGTGGGGATTTTATAATTCCCAAGAGTCTTTAGTTGAAAACTTGCTTATATTATCGACAATCATTCTTTTTTTAAATAATATTCAAATTATTTTATTATTTTAATTTAAGTCAATTTTCTTGATTCTTTGCTGACATGTATTTGTATTTTACTTGGGTATTACTCTATTTGTAATACTAAACCAAGATAATTAAAATGATTTAAAATGTCGAACCCAAAGTTATTATATACACTAGATTTTATTAAACCCATAATAAGGTGTTAAATATATATATATATATAAAATTATTTCAACAAATGATTATGAATGAAGTGGTAAGAGATTTCTATTTGGATTTGTTTTTTTTTTTTTTTTGAAAATTGAGGGAGGGGAATGGGTTGATTGGGATCAAACTTAAGCTCTCATGCTTACAACATCATGTTTTTAAGTTGTTTTATTTGAAATATTATATAAAAGTATGAAATAAAGAAAACAACCTTATAATAATATTAATTATCCTTTAAAGTAAGGATATTTTAGTAATTTTACAATTGAGTTGGTATTATCAACCATTTTATATATAGTATAGATCACTTAAAGATAATGATATAAAAGCAATTGTACTCAAATTCTAAGGTAAATCCATCCAAGGTCATTAAACTATTAATAAGTTTATGTTTTGGTCATTTAACTTCAAAAAGTTACAAAATGGTTACTGAACTATTCAAAAGTTTTCAATTAAGTTACTGAGTTGTTAAAATCGTTGTTGTATGGTTTTCTCTGTTCGCCCTGCTTATACCAGTTGAAAACTCTCATTCTCCTTTTCTTCTACAATTTAATTTTTCATAAAACAACTTTGAGTGTCACAAATCTACGAATCAAAATCCAAATAGTATTCTTCTTTGATATCTGAAACTAACTGTTAGATCGACTTGGATCTAAAGTATGTTCTTTTACTCGTTGTTGGGTACTGATCCATTATACTGGTTATCAAATCGTCGCTTGAAGCTCTCTAGCTGGACTTTAAAAAAATTTCATAGCCTAGAGATTTAATGTAACACCCCTTACTTGAGTAATGGGTGCCACATTTGAGCACTACATCACTTAAATATCAACCGTACTTCCTACACTTTTTTTTTTCATTATTATTAAGCTTATTTTTGGCATTACAAAACATTTACGAGCATCCCTACAATTTGGTTGCAAACCAAGACCATTTGGGACCTTCTTGGGTCAAAACAGTTGTCATGCAGCTAGATCACAACATCAGGGTAGGGAACGTTGTGACAAGACTCTCTGGAATAGTTAAAGTTATCCAAATAATTAAACTACACAAAGTGCATTTGCAATTTTTTTTATATAGATAGACTTCAAAACACCTATGTACATGCCATAATCTAGTACCAAAATGTTAATTTCATGCTCTCTTTCAAGTCTTAGTGATGTGATAAGATGCGTTGAGGTTGTGACTTGAATTGAGAGCTTCAATCCTATCTGCCACTTATGTGTTAAACAACAATACATTAAGCTACATTATAGCTTAATAAGTACCTATGAATTCAAATCTTATCATTTCTTTAATTTATTTAATAGTAACAATATTACTATTATTATTTCATGAATATATCATATTAATCAAAAGGTTATTCAATATTTACAAAATTCACTAATACTTCGATTCACTATTTTATCACTTTACAGTTTAACATGAACTGTTATTAGAATTCACTTACCACGACTTTTTAGCCCATGCTAATCACATTTGAACGAGATGGGTACATGGAAAATATCACATTACACAAAGCACAAAAGTGTTGGAAACACAGGCGCCAAAGTGAATAACAGAATAGGAGGCACCAAAGTGCAACATCATGAATATCATGATTAACACAGGAGTGCTTGGGTTCCTATGGCATGCCATGAAGTTCCACGCTAATCTACGTGGGCATTCAAATGTCACTGGATTCACATTATTTATTCTCAAATGTAAAGTTTCACAATTTCTATGATTTCACTACACTTTTACACCTCTTTCAAACTAGTCCTCATTTACACAATTTCAATAATACTTGTAATTTTAATTATGAATATTCATTAGATTTCAATCACTATATTTTTAATTCATGACATACTATATTTCATATTCACTAGCATTGAATTCACTATTTACACAATTTAACTCACTTTTTCTTCATTTATAATTTAATCCTATTTTTCACACCATTAGAACATTTATACATAAATAAACTAATTATCAAAATTATTAACACTATTTATTTATTATATCACTTATCAAGAGTTCTATTTCATGATAAATCTTCAAGAACATGTCTATTAATTTTCAAGATCTCTAACACTTATCAAAATCATTAACACAATCAAATTATATAATCACTTTCACTAGACAATTAGTTTCATGTAAGACTTTAAATTATTTTCAATATTGTCCCTATTATCATGAAATTCAATATTCACTTCTTGACCAATTTATAAACAATTTATTTTCATATAATATTTCACTTAAAATTTTATCTCAATAATTAATTCATACACACACTTTTAGATATTTTACAATTTAGTCCTTAGCATCATGAAAATTCCATATTTATTATAATTTCACTTTTTGTTTAATTCACTACCATATTACACTTCAATTAAGCCATCATTATAATATTTCATTTCAAATATCAAAATTATTTTAGATTTTATTTTAATAGTTTATCACAAATTTCATAAAATTTACATTTTTGGTAATAAGAGAATTCAAGGGTACTTACCTATCATCCACCATAAATAACTTGTTCTCTCATCTCTTTATCACTTGAATCATTTCCTCTATTTCTTTCTTCAATAAATGTCAAAAACATAAAACTTCTCATGAGAAATCTCCACTTTAACATCATTTCCTTACTTTTCCAACAAGATTAAACTTGAAAACATGATAAAACTTTAATTTTCATACCTTGTTCTCTTGATTTCTAACCCTAACTTGATTTTCTCTCTCCTTCAACATGAACATATCTTGTCTCCACATGAAACTAAGCTCTCTATGTTGTTGCTCTATTGATTTCACTAAAATCTCTAAGAAATTTTGAAGGTTTCAAGCTTGAATTGGTTAAAAATGGTGGAGAAGGACTAAAATGATAGAAAATGAAAGTTTCCTTCATACATGGATGAAAGTGGCGTGATAATGGAAGAAAAATTATGAAAAATTCTACATTTTTTCCATCATAAAAATCTATTAATTAAATAATTAACATATTGAAATATAATAAAATAATACCAACATCATCATTTTCATTTAATGGTCACCATTCTTTCTCAAATTTCAATTTCATCCAAGGGCTCAAATTTTACCACCAATTCATGAGATTTTTCCCATAAATATCTAATTTTAAAATGACCATTTTTCCTTTGAACTTTCTCTATAGTTTCATCCTTGATTCATTGTTCACTAATGGTAAGATCAAACTTCTAGTCCTTCCTCTTTCTCACTTCACTTCAATTTAATCTTTCTTATTTTTAATTTTCACATTTTTTTCCCAACACTTTTCACTCTCTTATAATTGAGTCTATATCCCATATTTGTTTCTCTTAAAACACGAGTCTTTTCAACTTCCTTCGGTATCCTACTACTTTCTCTACCAACACTAATAATTCCTATTTTATTTCCATTAAAAATTCTAACACGTGTCATTTCATATTAGTATTATTCTCGACTTAGGGTTTTTGAGGATTTACACTTAAATAAACAATTTTGAATAGTTCAATGACCATTTTGTAACTTTATAAACTTGAGTGACTAAAATGTAAACTTACTAATACTTTAGTGACCTTGGGTGTAGTTTATCCCAAATTATATTATCAGGCGGCCAAAGGCGAAGCCGGGTAGTGTTCCTGGCCTACCTTGATTAAATGGTACAATTTCACTTTTAATCCTTTTCAAATTCAATTTGATCCTTTTAAATCCCTATATTAATCAAAGAAATGCATTCTTATCCATTTTTAAAGGTTAACAATTAAATTTAAGCTGTTTTAATACAAGATTTATACCTTTGGCCCCTAAAATTTTTAATTTTATCTCAACCCTCAAATAAAATTTATGATTTTGTTTAAAAACCATACACTATACTATTTTAAGTTTTACTAGAATATTCTCACTCGCTATTCTTGTAAAATCAAATTAATTTTTTAATTCAACACGATATTTATATTAATATATGATTGGTTTAATTATCAATTAAATTAATATGATGAAACTATGTTAATTGAAATATGACACAAAAATATTAGAAATATTAAAATATGTCATGTCATATCATTAAAATTAGCACAAAAATAATATATGAAACTTCATTTAATTCTTCAATACGATAATAACACAAAAATAATATTAAAAATAATTAAATAAAATCTGACAAAAAAATGAAAACAACACGAATATATATAATGGTGAACGTATAAAAGTTTTATATAAATTCATTACATTTTAAATACATTTAAGTAAGAGGAAAATGTATTTCAGTGCACCCGAATTTACATCTTCCCACATTAATAACAATGTTAATGCTAATTGAACTAATACTCAATCAATTGAATCCCCATTTATTTATTTAGAATTTAAGAAGAATTTGTTTTCTTTTATCTTATGATTTTTTGAGACAATTTGCAATCTAACATGGTGCTTACTTACGACAATGGTGATGATGGCAGATTTTAACGTTGTACAGTGTTAAACCCACTTATACTTTATATATACATAACTCTTAGAATAATATAAAATGGAAGATATTTAAGCAAGCATGAAGTTATTGAAAGTGACACCATTGTTGTTTGACCTAAACAATACAACTTGGGATAATTGGAATAAGATTTGTCGGTCAACTATGGATATTCATTGCTGACCACTTTCATGGTGTCAACCATCTTCTTTCTTATTGATTTTATGGTGTGCTGAATTCATATTAAGTGCCGCAGTTATGAAAAACAAGATTAGTTAGGATGCCATAAAAAATTGAAGGTAAACTATATTTAAGGTCACTGAATTATTTATAACTTTTGGTTTTAGTCACTTATCTTCAAAAGTTATAAAATAATTATTAAATTATTTGAAATTTTTTATATAAGTCACTGAACTATTCAAAAATTATTATTTAAGTCATTGGACTGTTAACTTTTTTTTTTTGGTTTAAAAAGTTCGGCTAGTGAGCTCTAAGCAACGATTTTGGATCGGTATGGTGGATTGGTATCCATCGACAAGTAGAAGAGTATATCTTAGATCCAAGTCGATCTGATAGTCAGTATAAAATATTGAAAAACAAAACCATTTAGATTTTGGTTTGCTTTGTAACATTCAAAGCAAATTCATAAAAAAAAATTAAACTGTAGAAGAGAAGGGGAATGAGAACTTTCAATTGGTGCAGCTAATGCTAACAGAGAAGACTATACAACATTGATTTTAACAGTTCAGCAACCTTAATAAAAATAATCAAAAATATTAAGTGTAAAATACATTTCCTATAATGAAGTGTGGGACATTGTTAAAAGAGTGCTGAATCTTTATTTAATTAATGTCCCTCTAAACCAAAACAAAACACCTTCGTTTTGGTTTGTGTGTGTGGAGACAATAAAGAGCAAAGCAACAAAAATCCAAAGGATAAAAATATCTTAAAGAGTTGTATAAGCTAAAAATAAGCTTATATCTCAATCACAAGGACAACATTGAGCAGCATAAATTAATCATAATTATTTGCACTTAAACTAACCATATTAATCTTTTCTATGTTCGATATATATATATTTAAAATAAGGTAGTTATTTGTTGCCTTTTTAAAAATAATTCTTTTACATAATTTATTTAAGTATATTTAATTTTATTTGATATCATATATTCAGTTTAGTATTTTTTTATTTTTATATTTATTTAATAGAGTTTGTGTTCAGTTAACTTGTGACATCAATTTAACCAACCATTTAATAATAGTACAAGCATTTCTCTAATTGAGTAATTAATGTATGATTAACTAATAACTAGAAATGACAAATCTACTATTTGGGTGAAAAATAAAAGAATTATATTAATAATACATAAAAAATAAAAATTATTGGGTGCAATGATAAAACATTTTATATTCTGAGGGGAAGAATTTAAGTTCAAACTTATCTACAAACTCTAAATAGATTAGTTTATATGGATCGTAAAACGGATATGCATATTGCTTCTTAAAAAACAACATGGATAGTTTTTTTTTTTTAATTACTAAAACATAAAGATTTTGTTGATACAAATTTTTGAATTGAGAATTTGGAGACTGTTCATCCTAGAAGGCTAGAGAGTCGTAAAGTCAAGTGATCTTAGAAATATGATAAAAATAAAAAAGAGACAGAAAGTTGTAACCTCTCCGAGAAAATGAGTTCTCCATTATGTTCATGAAGTCCTAAAAATGGTGGATGTGATGTTTTGTGAGGTATGCAAAAGGGACCTTTTGTGAGGTTTGGATAATAATGTACTATTATGTATAGGATATGGAGGATGTGATAAATGGGACTTAAGTGTTGTGTTGAAAAAAAAAACTGCTAAGTTTAGCTTGTAAAAATATGTTTAGTATATTAATTAAAATTAAGTATAGAATATAATTAGATTTTTATATATATAAAATTTAAATTTTATACTTTTTTATTTTACATTTTTATTCTTATTTTTAAAAAATTTTATGTTATTTTAAATATAAATTTTTTAAAAGATGATATAATGTTAAAAAAAATAAATTAAAAATATTCTTCGTTAAGTGATAAGTAACTACTTATCAAGTTATTATTTTCCACACATTTTTATAAATAGAAAGACTATTTGATAGCTTTTATTATGGATTACCAAACAAGGCCTTAAAATATCTATGTATAACATATCTGTATAATATAAGATTTGATTTTTTCTTTTTTGTAATTTCATTGACGAAACTGTTGTTCACTTGACTTGTAATTTCAAAATTAACCAAAGGCTTTAATTTAATGATATAATGTCAATTTTAGTTGTCAATGTTTACATGTTTTGTAAATTTAACTCTTACTCTTTTTTTTAGTTAATTTGACCATTAAATTTAAAAAAAAAGTAAAAAATCATTAAAAAAACAGAAATATTAAAAAAACATTAATTTTTGTAATAATTGTTGGCATGCTAAACTATACGGTAGTTCATGTGTGCTTTATGTTGACATAGTATTATTTGTTCTATATGACACATTAATAAATTTTTAAAAAAAAAATAAGAATAATAGAAAATTATAAATGATAAATTATAAATTATAAAAAAAATTCATAAAATTTTAACATTTTAGTTAGTATTTTCATTAAAAACCAACAATTTGACCCCTTTTTTTTCGAAAGGTTAATGGTCAAATTTGATTTAGGGTCAAATTTAGCTCAAAAAGAAGAATAAGAGCCAAATAGATAAAATGTATAAATATTAAGGATTAAATTTGATATGATGATTGTGAACCCAATTGACAGATCCGGATACAAAATGTCACATCAACTCTGAAACAACTACAAACAAATTTCAACTAAATTTTAAAACTAATATAACTATAGCATCCAAATATGTTTTCTTAATCATACATAACTTAGTTCACTTAACATTAATAACAACTTAACATGTTTAATTGGCTGATTTTTTAAACAAACTTATAATAACAATTTCCTAGTTAAAAAAATAATCTTAATAGGCAGATTTATAGAAAACTTCCAATAATGGTTTTAATACTTTGAATCGATTTCTCTATGTTGTAATTTAAAGTACTACGGTTCATACTGTTGGAAAAAATTCAGTTTGATAATAGTTTTCTTACACAACGAAAAATTAAAATTATGAAAAAATTTTCTAGTTTGTGATATTTATAGCAATAAACCTTAACTGAATTCGTACCTGTGTTTTCGGATTAGCATACGTTCATTGTTCCTAGCTTTCAACCAAACAATTTTCTTCATTATTCTCATACCACGAACTGCTTCGAGTGGGGGCTTAAACCAATTGAATCGAAACACAGAACTAGTAAAAAGTTTTCTCTCCTTTTGAATGAAAACGAAAATTCTCTCTTCTTAATAGAAACTAATTGTTATTCCGGAAAAAAAAATATAATAGTTGAGAATAAATTCTCTCTATTTTTCGGCAAAATAACAATCTTTCAAAATTGTGTTAATAGCTCTACTAGTGCCATCTATTTATAGGAATAGAAGGTAAAACCCTTGTTGAGTTGTAGTGATTTATTTCAAATAAAAAAATATCCTACTTGTAAGGGCCCAAATTTACCCGGGGCTTATAAACCAGAAACCAAAATAAAGATAATAAACAATCCATTTTTACAAAACCAAAATTAAATAACCCTAAACCTATTTACACCCAAACAGCAGCCTAATTACAATGACCCAAAGTTGGCCCAAAAATTAAACATTTTCAGCCGAAGTTAGAAACCCTAGCAGCTTCCTCTCCAGAGATGCCGTTTGCCCCCCCACGTGAGATGTCAGCACATCCTCCGCCGTTGACCGAGCCTAGCACCTGCAATCACGCAAACAAAGACAGCAAATAGAGACAGAACAACAACAACACGCAAAGCAGAACCAAACAGTAGCAGATATGGACAAAAAAATAACTCTTTGTATTCGGCTATAAAGCCACTAAAACAAACGATTGTAAGGGGGATTTTATAATATTGAAAAAGAGACAAACACAAAAATCCCTCCGAATTTTGAATACAAAAGAAAAATCAATAAAAAGGTTGCATCTTTTATCCTTTTCGACTTCTTTTCTATCTTTTCTTTTATTTTGCTTTGAAGTTTCGAAAATAAAAAGGGAAATGGGGGTGATTACCTTTTAATTGTGCTTTTGGAACCCTTCTTCTTCGCTGAAATCGAAGCAAATAGGGATTTTGGGACTGAATACTGAGACCTTCGGGTTTGGTTTTAAGTGGGTTTAAACGGAGCCTTCTTTCATCACCAGAAACCGATTATGATGGTGGAATGGTGTGAGGCAGACGGTCAGACAAATGGAGAGGAATTAGGAGAGTTTTTTTTTCTTTTTTTTTTTGTTTTATGTTCAAGAATGAATGAACGATTAGTTTTAGGGTTTTTGTTTTTTAGTTTTGTAATGTTCTAAACGGCACCGTTAGTGCCATGGATTTGGATGCATATGGGGATATTTGCACATATGGGGTTTCCATTTCTGCGGAGTGCTTCAGGATAGTCCTTTTTCTTTTTCTCTTCTTGAATTTGCCCGGCTATTTCCATTTTATTTTCAATTTGATCCATGGCTTAGTGAATTGAAACGCAACACATTGAGACCAGGATATTATCCCATTTGGTCCTTGCACATTTAAGCGTGTTTCACTCTTGTCCCTGGCCCCTTTTTTACGATTTTTACCTTAAACTTCAGTTCGCATTCAATCGCGTCCTAAAGCTATTTAATTTATTTCTTTATTTTAGAACTGTTATTGTAAGTTATTTTAATATACTGTTTGCTTTAAATTATTTTTGTATATTTTATATTTTAACTTGTTTTACATGTTGATTATTTCAAATTGTTTTATATATGTTATGCTTTTAAAACTGTTTTGGTATTTTATTAAATTTCTCTTTTACACATATTATTTTTAAACTTTTTATATACTATCTTGAATTGACTTGTATATATTACCTATTTTAAATTATTTCATATACTTTTGTAAGCTCTCTTTATTTATTTTAAAATGTCTTATTTATTATCCATTTTAAGATTTTCCGTTACTTATATATATATATTTCTTATTTTATGCCTTTATACATATATACATTATTTGTTTTAAATTTTATATATTTACTATCATTTTTAAATCTTTCATATACATTATTTATTTTTAAGTCTTTACATACTGTTATTTTAAAATTCTTTTATGTACATTATTTATCTCTAGATTTTATACCACTTATTTCAAATCTTTTTACGTTATTCTTTTTAAGTTTTAATTTGTTCATTTTATGTATTATTACATTAAATTGTTTTTCGCTTTACCTATTATTATTTTAAATTTCTTGTTCACACATTATTCATTTTAGACATTCTACATGTTGTTTTAAATTGTTATATATATTATTTATTTTTGCTTTATTTTATTTTAAATTATGTTATATATTAATTATTTTAAATTGTTTTATATTATCTACTTTAAATTGCTTCGTATATTTTTGTTTCAAATTTGCTTTCATGTATTATTTAGTTAAAATTGTTTTATTGCTCATTTTAAAATTGTTTCACATACTTTGCTTTAAACATTATATCTCTTTTATATTATGCACATTATTTTTAACTCTATATTGTATATTACAATTTCATATATTATGTATGTACTTCTAATATTATTAGTTATATATATATTTTTTACATTATCTTATGTACATATATTTTTCATACTATATTATATATCTATCCTTTTAATACCATATTGTATATATTTTCAATACTATATTACATAGATTTTTTACCATATTATGTATGTCATGTATATATACATTTAATGTTTTTGTACTATCTTATATATATATTTTAATAACTATATGATGTATGTATTTTTAACACCGTATTATGTATGTATCTTTCAACATCATTATATACATACTTTTTAATACTATGTTATTTATACATTTTCATATGTATCGTGTACATGTTCTAAATACCATTATGTATATAGTTTTTTTATTGTTACTATTATGTATACGTATATGTAGCATCATTAATATTTTTAATATCATGTTTTCATAATCATATTAACCATTATTATATGTGTATACATATACATTCATTGTTTCCATTTCATGTTTAATTCTAGTATTACGTTTAATATCGCATACATCTTTATCGTTTTTAATATTATTGTCACATTTATTATTTGCTTCAATATATTTCTAGCTCTTTCTTTTATTTATTTTTATTTCATATAAATTTGCTTTGCATTACTTCAAAAATCTTATTCTTGTTTTCTAAGTAATTTCAATACATGAGGCAACGTATCGGTTTAACACTAAGTCGTTGATTTCATCGCTATGTTGGGTGAATCATATCGGCTCGTGTTGAAAATGGAACGCCCTTCTAACAAATAAAAATTTAAAAATTCTCGTCTTTTCAATCGGATCACGATTAAATGTTACATTGAACTCATATTTTTGAAAATCAAGACAACATGTGTTTAATGAGATACCAATTTTGGGCATTGTGGGGGTGCTAATACCTTCCCCGCATGTAACCGACTCCCGAACCCTATTTTTCTCTGATTTTAACATAGACCTAACCCCGGCCTTCTTTTGTATTCAAAAATATTTCAAAAAAGTGGATTTATTAGGTGCCCGATCACACCTAAGAAAAAGGATCGGTGGTGACTCTTTTTTTAAAATCAAACCTCGGTCTTTAAACTTTCAATCAAACACCCCAATTAGCGACCAAGCTAAAATTTTTACGTCGCTACACTACTTAGAATAGGAATAAGGTGGACAATACACACTAGTATTCCTACTAGGGTTGCCGCCCCCTTTATGTCCTTGAGGGGTTTTTGGGCCTCTCTCACATTGGGTCCAATTACGAGTACTTCCTCGGCCTTTTTGACCTAGTACTTTATAATGTGATCTAACCCGATTCAGTTTTTCTATTTCCCAAAATAAACTTTAATATTTATATATAAAACAATTTTCCTATCACTATTTTACCCTCAGCAAAATTTTGACGATTTTATCTTAGTAAAATTTCGAGAAAATATGTTCAATATTTCACAACTCAACATGTTCATTATGAATAAATGATTTATTTTCATTTTTCTGCTTCAAAAATAGTCTAAAAACATAAACTTATTCTTCTGGTCATTTTTTAAGTAATCCATATAGGATTGCAAATGGATCATTTTCATTTCCATTTTTAGAAACTCATATTCATTTCCAAATGATTACATTTCTCCATTTTGGAGAAAACCATAATCATTTCGAATATTTCTCATTTCTCTTTTCTTATTCGTCCCATTCATTTTTATTCAGACACGTAATTCATTTCTGGTTTTAACGAGCTAGCGGAGGGATCAATTGGACATATGTAGTTAAGGCTTAAATGATTTATAATTAAGTTTTAACTTTTCACCTATTAATTATAAACTCGTTTAGTCATGAAGTCATTCCACTATAATATCGTGACTAAGCTCTCCCCAACAACATACCATAATGAAAACAACTACTCAGTGCTCGTCAAATTACCTTGTCATAAGTGTATTACCCTAATAGGATATCCTTGATCTTTTTGGGATAATATTTATTCTCCCAATATGATCCCATTTTACCTAATGGTAACCATTACATCTTCCTTCATGAAAAGCCAATCACTATCAAATAGTGATAAACTCATCTATCACAAAAACGGATGACCCATGTTTTGGGCTATGAATTTCACTATTGTGAATGACGCTACATACTACAGAAGTCGTATACTCAACGCACCAGCTTTCGATTCCTTATCTATTTGAACTCAGGCTTTTACTTACGTCAAAGTGTGCGAGTCAATCATACATAGTCTGTCATCCATTCAAGATATAGGTATATCAAATTATGAACGTCATAAGTGAAAAACCGATAAACAGATTCAGGATCTATTTTGCTTGGGTCTTATTCAATTTACTATCAATCTAGTTAATCACATTTATATCTCTATCTTCTAGAATTCATCCACTACAATGCCCAAGACAAGGCATCTCCCCAATTGGACCTGATAGACGGCATATTAGTCTTTTAATCAGATTGCTCATTTTTTATTAGACTAAGGACATCTATATCTCTATCTTTCTGTGCTACGATCTGACAACGTAATACTGCTTAGTATTAGTTAAACATTTAGACAACCAATGAACAACATTTTCTTCCATTTTGCTTTACGTGCAAAAACCATGTGAGAACAATTATACAAAGTAGTTTAATGTAATCAATGATTTTATTTTATTAACCAATCTGATCGAAAAAAATTACAAGTTTAAAAACGAATATACTACGCTTAGAGCATCAGATCCAACATACACTTAGTTACAAAAAGAGAATTCTAACCTTAAGGCTCAGTCTCTAGGACTCCTTGCTATATGCATGCTACATGTAAGAACACAAGTTCGTCTAAGCTTGGACGAATTTTGGCTTGATCCCTCTTTAACTTCTTATAAAAAAATTTATAACTGGAAAACATAACAAAATCTAAGTTTAAATGAACTTAGTGAGTTTTCAATATAATATACCATTTATGAATTATAAGTAAGAACTTCATGGGTTTGATCTCCTGCTTGATAACACTTGCACAAGTAAGGTTCACACAATCTTCCTGGCATACTTTTGTCCTTCATTATATTAGCTCATCTTCAGAATTTGTACAGTTTCTGCATTGACAGAATCCTCCATTTCTATAGGTCATGCTATAGGCTAAAATGCCAATTGATTTTTTACTTACTTATTTGTATTGATTTTCTACAAGATGAAATATTGCCTCTTTTTCTAGCAGAACATATGTGAATTACGTTAACATTCATTGTTATTCTGGATTCACTTACAGTGTATTAATTCTAGAAAACTCATGTATAGAGATTCACATTTGGAGAATTTCTCTTACATGCAGATTTACATTTAAAGTCTTATATACGCGGACTCTAGCTTGGTGAACAAATACCTGCAGACCTTACTACAAACCTTTATAAGCAGAATCATAATCGCAGATTCATACATATAGGTTCCTACTTGGAAACTCCATATTAAATAATAACTACTTCTAGACTCTCGATTTAAAAGATAATCCTTGACGAACTCCTATATGAAAGAAGATCATTGCGGTTTTGGCTTAAGAAAAATAACTTATACAAATTCTAGTAGCTTGAACATAAAGTCGAGCCCATGCAAATTCTTCTTTAGATAATAGTCCATACCAATTTTTATGAAAAATAGCCTCTTTGAACACTCAACTTGAATCATAGATATAAGATCAGCAGATTACTATAACTTGAATCATAAATATACATCTAGTGGATTGTAAACATATAGATTCATACTGAAGATTCATGGGTGCAAACTCATACATGCGGATCTATAAATGAATATTTATATATATATGCGAATTCTTGTACACGGGCTATTCTGTGGATTTTCGCATGAAGGAATTCCATGTAAAACTTTATCATGAAACATAAAGAACAAGTCCAACAGACTTTCATAACTTACATATGTCATGGGCGTGGACTTGCTTACACATATGAGGATTTAAGCCTTAGACATCATAAAGTCTCATGTTTTGGTACCAAAAACTGTGGTTTCAAAACCTTGTTCTTTGATGATCGAGTCCATAAATATTAATATTTAATAACCATTGGTTTAGAGAATTAAATTAATTAGAGAATTGATCATAGTACAGGGATGAAATAGTAAAGGAGGTAAAAGTTGACTATTATGGATTTCTATTTGCTAATACGCTAATTGATTAGGAATTAAAATGATAATTTAACCATTTTTTATAAATAGTGGCCAGACAAGTGTTGGTTTTACCTATAATAATGTTAATTTTAATTAATAGTTAGATTAGATATATATATCATAACATAGTGGATGGAAAGAGGGAGTTCATTTTCTTTCTTTCATCCTCTCTATCACTTTTTTTCTTCTTGGTTGAGCTGGAAAAGTTCAACCAAGTTTTGCGCTCTTGCATGGTAAGTTAATTCTAGCCCCTTTTTGCATGGATTTTGTGTTTTTTGAGATTGTTGTGCTTCAATCTAGCTAACAATGGTGTTTGTTTCTAAAACTATTAAAGATTTCATGAGATTTCCATTGTTGAATGCTTGAAATTGTAGTGTTAAATGATTAGATTAGAAGAGAGGTTATGAAAAAGGATCACTTGGTAAAATGAAAATTTGTTAGTTTCGAATATCAGGACTAAAGTGCAAACATTTCAAAACCAGTTTAAGAGTTCTATAAACTTTGTTATAAAAGGGCTTAACTGTATAATGTGTTAGGTTTAAGGGAATTTCGAGTGATAGAATTGAACTGGCTTATATGCTTCATAAGTTGATGAATAATATTGGTTGATAAAAATTGAATTAAATTGTGTTATAGATCAAGGTTTGAATCTGCCAAAAGAAGATCGTGGGAAAGGAAAAGTTGTTGAGTAGACTCTACCGTGGCGTGTTAACATTCCACTAGTTAAGTTCATACTATAAACATCGTTTAACTTTCTTTTCTTTTGTTCTTTAATTGTATAATTGAAAATTTGGTAAGTCAAATTTGGTTTGTTGAGTATATTCAATTATTATACCAAGGAAATGAGAATGAGTTTATAAAATGAAAGTGTCTCTATGAACCTAGTAAAAGACTCATACATATTGTTACATGTTTTTTCCTAATGATTCAGAAATCCAACATTTGTTGCGAACTTGAAGATACATGTGACACAGATTTGGCCTAGACTAGTAATCTAATGTCAAAAATACCTGAAAACTAGTACAGATTACACATGCTTAGTTTTTTCTTATCACCTGAGCTTCCTCCTTCGCGGTTAGCAGTTTACTAAATTCTTAATCACTTAAGCTAATACACTAATTTCTCCTTCCATACAGAGCACTTCTTAACTTTTCTCTCTTTTCAATCAAAGTAGAGAAGAAGATGGAAGAAAGAAAAATGAATATCATAATGAAAGAATTCCTCCATATATAATCTTTCCACTACCGTTTCTCTTAATGCCAAGTTAGTCAATATTATTAATACCCTTAATCATAATATTTCCCATTAAAAGAAAACTCTTGGTTCTAATGTAATGAGACTAAGTGATACGAGTCACAAAAGCCCAAATTCTTGAGGGCAAGGCCCAATAAGAAGATTCCAAGCCCAATCAAGAAATCCACCCATACTTAGTTGAAAATCAGGCCAAATTGTCAAAGTGGCCCAAGTTGTAAAGTTTTATTTTTATTTATTTATTTATTTATTTTATTTAGTTTAAATTTTTATATTCAGTCCAAGAGTCCCAAATAAAAGACCCTTGGCCGAATTTCCATATTAAAATAATTAGGAGTTTTTTTAGTTTTAGTTTTAGTGTTCTAATTAAATTAGGAAAACATTTGAAAGGCCTATTTATATGGCTTGGCCAGCCACCCTACATTACATTACAATTACATTGAAAATTTCAGATTTGATTTGAGTGAAAATTCTCTTTGAGTTCTTCAAGGATTTTCTCTTGAGTTTTCTTTAGAAGTTGTTTTAACAATCTTTTTGATTGTGGGAGCCATCTTCAACCTTCTTCTTGCCATTGATATTCTTTGGAGGGGAGATTAGAGCCGTTTGAAGGGAGTTGTGAGATTTTTCGAGATTTCAAGGCTTCTTAGGACTTATCTTTTAATTTCTTACTGTCAATTCTTTCTTTATTTCTACTTGTGCTGAATCATTATCTAATCTATTTTCTGTTCTTATTGTGTTTTCAGCCTTTTTCTATCTTAAGGAATGAGCCCAAAAATCCCCAATTTCTAGGGTTTTTCCATACTCTTTTTGGGTGAAATTAGATTGTCGAAATTTGGGGAAAACTATCTTGGTGTTCAATTGGGCAGAATCACAATCTCCTTGAGGGTTTCAAGAACCCTAACACTTATTTCTATTCTCAATTTGATTCTTTGCTGATTTGGGGATTTTATTTCAAATCTGAAAATTCAAAAATCTAATCTTTTAATTTTCTGTTTCGTTTCAGATCTAATTGTTTAGGGTTTTCGTAGGAGTTTCTCGTGACTTGACAACTCGATCTTGGTCCGCGCGCAACCCCGTATCATTTGGTATCAGATTTTGGGCGTTTTGGGTGTTCTTGGTTGATTTCTAAACTGATCTCTATTTTTTAAATTACAAACAGCAGTTTTACCCAGAAAAATTTTTGAAAAAAAATTCATTTGAGTGGGTAAACATTTTCTTATTGATCTGAAATTTTACATACATATTTTTGGCACTGTTATTGAATATACAAAAATATTTCCCGCAAAAAAATAAGTCGAAAAAGTCAAAAAATTGAAAAAAGACGAAATCCAATAAAAAATTTAAAAAAATATTCAGCGGGTTGAATTTGGTGCCCAAATTTTCCAGATCAAAAATTAAATATATAAGGACACTCCAGATTTAATTTCGTGATTTTTGGAGATCGGGAACACCTCGAACGAAGTTGTCAAGTTACTCCGCAGTTTTTCGGGTTTTCTGTTTTCAGCAATTTTTATTGATTCTTAGCTGTAGGTTTTCATTTGTTTACCTTTATTCTTCCTTTACGTTATCTAACACCTTCTTGTTTCTTGTGTTAGTAGGATTTAAACGTGTGCACAACTTCTTCCTCGGTGCAACACGAATCAATTGGTGTCTCGTCAGTTTTTGGCATCCTAGTGCAAATTAGGATTCTTTGGTAGTTTGGTTCACACTCTCTAATTGGTTGATATAAACTCTGATAAAGAACTCACAAGATTGAATTTGACCTCATTGAGAATTTGAATTTTCTTTTTGAGTGATTAATGGTGAGGTTTGCTAACTTTTATTTTTGAGTGTTGAGTGTTTATTTTTTACAGGTTTTGAAGATGTCTAAAGGTGATAATAATGATGCACTTATGAAAGTCCAACAACAGTTAGATGGACATACTGCTGCAATCACACAAATAAATGCTACACTTCAAGCATTGAATACTACTTTGAATGAGGTACGAGTGAATCAAAAACATCAATATCGAGATCCAATTAAGGAAGATAGGGATAACCAACCCCAAAGGCGCGGCCCTCGACGTGTCACTAGAATGGATGATGATTTTCATGATCGTGGACAATCATCTTTGGCAAAACCAAGGAGCGAGCAGCAACGAGAACATCTCTTTCATACTCGCTGCCATGTACAAGGTAAGCTTTGTAGAGTTATTATTGATGGTGAAAGTTGCTCGAACATAGCCAGCACGACGATGGTGGAAAAGCTTTGCTTAACCACTACCAAGCATCCACAACCTTATCAACTACAAGGGCTTAGCAACGAAGGCCAATTTAGGGTCACTCAACAAGTGCGCATTGCCTTTTCTATCGGTAAGTATCAAGACGAAGTTGTGTGCGACGTAATGCCTATTCAAGCCTGCCATTTGTTGCTAGGAGAACCATGGCAACTGGATCGAAAAGTCACTCACGATGGTCGTACCAATAGGTATTCTTTCAAGCATCAAGGAAAGAAACTTACCTTAGTGCCGCTCACTCCGGAACAAGTCCATGAGGACCAAATCAAACTGAGAAATTCTGTTAAAACAAGTGAGGAAAAAGAAAAAGAGAATGAAAAAGAGCAAAAAGAGATTGAGAGTGAAAAGGAATGTGAAACAGAAAAGAAAATTGAAAAAGAAGTTGAAGAAAGAAGAGAAAATGAGTTAAAAAAAGAAACAAAAGAAAAAGACGAGGAAAGGCTAGTGAGGAATGTTTCCACTAACCAAGATATGAATTTTTCTTGTGTTGCTACTTTTCAGGTTCCCGAAAGATCGAAAGATAACTTTCAACTTCAATACCTCTCAAATGAAAGACGCTTTCATACGATCAACTTAAGCAAAGATGAAATCACACTACATGATCCCGAAGGTAAGCGAGGTAAGGAAATTTTAGAAACCGAGTCCAGTGCAGATTTGAAAATTATTGATAAAACTTTTGGTGACTTAGTTCTTAAAAGATCCCATCATTTTGATCCGATTAATTGTTACTCTTCGATTGTGGTTGATAAAGTCATTACGAAAAGAAGCGTGATTTGTTATTCTCTTGATTTACCTTGTGTAAAATCCTTGAATTTGTCCAAATCTGTTTTGGAGAATAAGGTAACGAAATTTGCCAAATTTGTTTTCAATTTATATTCTTGCCTTAAACAGTTTATGTGGTTGTACATGAAGTTTGAGTTCCATTTGACAAAGGTTAACTCAACAACGGAGATTCGACTACACTATGCCCCCGATGAACGAAGGTTTGTTTTAAATGAAAAAGGTAAAATCGACCCTTATTCTTTTGCTTATCGAGGTAAGATGCTTGAAACCTTTGAAACACTTTTGTACTCCTCGGATAGTGATAAAGATCGTGTTGATGAACACTTAGATCGAAACGTGCTTGACTGTCCTATTTTATTTATTCTATCTGTTTTGATGGTTGATAAAAAGATTCTTGTTTTTGATAATGCATGTGTGAGTGAATCTATAGACCGTCGATTAATGCATGGTATGATTATGCAACTCTGTGAACCATGTGAATCTTTTCAAATACCTACTTGTGACGATTATGTTTACCATTTGATTTATTACTCGCAATTTATTCATGGTTTGTGGGAACAATGTGAGACGACTGAATGCCTTAAAACATGTCCATCTTTGTTTCAAATATTTGACGAGGCAGTGGTGAGTAAATTAGATTGTTTGCATGGTAATCTGAATCTGTCCATTCACATGCGTTATACCTGTTCTATTATGCTTATAATTGGACTACAAGCTTGTTTGTGTTGCTATTTACTATTTCATGGCTATTCTTTTCAGTGGACTCAATTGCCATTACTCCCGTTCGATAGAGGAAAGTCGAGTTCATTTGATTTTTCAGATTCGAGGACGAATCTTTTTGAGGAAGGGGGGAATGATACGAGTCACAAAAGCCCAAATTCTTGAGGGCAAGGCCCAATAAGAAGATTCCAAGCCCAATCAAGAAATCCACCCATACTTAGTTGAAAATCAGGCCAAATTGTCAAAGTGGCCCAAGTTGTAAAGTTTTATTTTTATTTATTTATTTATTTATTTTATTTAGTTTAAATTTTTATATTCAGTCCAAGAGTCCCAAATAAAAGACCCTTGGCCGAATTTCCATATTAAAATAATTAGGAGTTTTTTTAGTTTTAGTTTTAGTGTTCTAATTAAATTAGGAAAACATTTGAAAGGCCTATTTATATGGCTTGGCCAGCCACCCTACATTACATTACAATTACATTGAAAATTTCAGATTTGATTTGAGTGAAAATTCTCTTTGAGTTCTTCAAGGATTTTCTCTTGAGTTTTCTTTAGAAGTTGTTTTAACAATCTTTTTGATTGTGGGAGCCATCTTCAACCTTCTTCTTGCCATTGATATTCTTTGGAGGGGAGATTAGAGCCGTTTGAAGGGAGTTGTGAGATTTTTCGAGATTTCAAGGCTTCTTAGGACTTATCTTTTAATTTCTTACTGTCAATTCTTTCTTTATTTCTACTTGTGCTGAATCATTATCTAATCTATTTTCTGTTCTTATTGTGTTTTCAGCCTTTTTCTATCTTAAGGAATGAGCCCAAAAATCCCCAATTTCTAGGGTTTTTCCATACTCTTTTTGGGTGAAATTAGATTGTCGAAATTTGGGGAAAACTATCTTGGTGTTCAATTGGGCAGAATCACAATCTCCTTGAGGGTTTCAAGAACCCTAACACTTATTTCTATTCTCAATTTGATTCTTTGCTGATTTGGGGATTTTATTTCAAATCTGAAAATTCAAAAATCTAATCTTTTAATTTTCTGTTTCGTTTCAGATCTAATTGTTTAGGGTTTTCGTAGGAGTTTCTCGTGACTTGACAACTCGATCTTGGTCCACGCGCAACCCCGTATCACTAAGCTTGAATTCTAACTATTTACCAATCAGTCTGTAAGATTCTCATAATCATACTAGAACTCGCTTAAACAGAAAGTTTTTTTTTAATTTAATTCCCATAACTATCATGGAACTTAACCTTTAACATTTTCGGGTGTGACAATGACTTGATGATAAACCGTAATTTATACATATTTTTATCCTATACTTAGCACATTTATGGATGATTTCTCCTTAGATTTGGTGAATTCGACGCTCCTAATTCTTTACTTTCATGTTTTATACTTAGGTGAGCATAGGAGAGTAAAAAGAGCGAGAAATGGGCCAAAAACGGAGAAAATAGACCCACGTGAGAAATCAATATGGCCTGGACTTCCTTACACGGGCGTGTCACACGGTCGTGTCTATTTGGCAGGATCAAAGCACGACTTACACGGGTAGATTATACGCCCGTGCCTATTCAACAGCCTTGACCACAGGCTGGAGTAATAGCACATGGGCGTGTCCCTGCCGAGCCCAAGTATAGTCCTATTCGAAAAAGGCCACTTTTGAGGGCTTTTAGGCATTCTAAAGCCTATTTAAACACCGAAGAAGGCACTTAGAAGACACACGGAGTAGGAGGCAAGGAATTACTCAAGGGAAGCCGATTGATCCATCTCAGAAGCCGGATTCATCGTCAAGACTGAAGATCTCCTTTCAATTTCTATTTAGGGGTTTTGGGTTTTCTTTATGTTTTGTTATCTTTATTCTTTTGAGATGTTTTCTTTCATAATTATGAACTAAACCCCTTAAATACCTAAACGGAATGAAACCTAAGACAGATCTTGTTATTATTATCTGAATTGTATGATAAATATTTGGCTTGTTATTAATTATGTGTTCTTAATTCTTGTTTTAATATTCCAGAAGAGGAAAAGACCCTGTCTAAGAGTAAATTTGTCGTAATTAAGTGGAGTTGATTGCACGCCTAGAGATAGGGTGATAAGATTTTGCCGGATTAGGGTGAAACCTAATAAGGGGATCCATAGATCGAGTTAATGCAACACTAGGACGTTAATTAGAAAGAGATTTCAATTAATCAACCTAGGGTTAGACGTTATTAGTCTCAAGAAAGATAATAATATAACTTAGGGATTTCTACGGATCAAGTCAGATTAATAAATCGTCTGATTCAGAGTCAAATAACAAGTGAAGTCTGGGTAGATTTTTCCTTGGGTATTGTCTTAATCAATCGAGTTCTCCCAAAAGTTTTTCCCAATTTTCTATCTGTGCACCCTTAGTTTAGTTAATTAGTTTAGATAAACAAACCCCTTAATTTTTAGGCTAGATAATAAAAAAGAAGTAATTACTGGTACTCTTGGTTCCTTTTTTGTTCGACAATTCGGTCTTGCTAAAGCTATACTATTGTTCGATGGTACACTTGCCTTCATCGTGATAATAGTTAGTTTCAAGAATGATTAATTATAAATTTTTAAAACCTGTCGTGAATATCACGTATCACTTAATATAATATAAATATAAATGTTGGTATTCAACAATGAGGAAAAAGTAGTGGTGATGGAAAAGTTGGTTCACCTATGACAGACGGAGAGTTAGAGTTAAGGAGTTCAAGGAAAAAGAGAAGGAGAAGAATGAGAAAGGGGGAGGAAGTTAGGTTGATACTTAGGTTTTTCTTAGGGAAAAAAAAGGAGATCCTTGGTCTCTCTTTTTTAGTTAAATTTGACCATCAACCTTTAAAAAAAGTCAAATCATTTAAAAAAATAAAAATGTTGACTAAAACATTAATTTTTGTAATAATGTTGGTGTGCTAAATTGCATGGTAGTTCACGTGTACTTTATGTTGATATGACATTATTTTTTATATATGACACGTCAACAAATAATTTTAAAAAAAAAGAATAATCAAAAAATAAAAATTATAAAAAAAAGTTAATAAAATTTTAAATAATAGCACGAAGTACACATGGATTTCCATGCGGGCATATTTAAAAATTTAACATTTTAATTAGTATTTTCAATGAAAAACAACAATTCAACTTTTTTCAAACGGTTGATGGTCAAATTCGATTCTTTTTTAAAGGTCTAGGGCGAAATTCAATTCAAAAAGAAGAATAAGAGGCAAATTGACAAAAGATGTAAATATTAAGAGCTAAATTTGACATTATAGCTTAATTTAATATAGTTATAAATGTTAGTATTCAATAAGGAGGAAAATGTGGCGGTGATGGAAAAGTCGGTTCACTTGTGACAAGTGAGAGTTAGAGTTAAGGAGTTCAATGAGAAAGAGGATAAGGAGAAAGGAAGAGGAAGTTAGGCTGATACTTAGGTTTTTCTTAGGGAAGAAAGGCAGATCCTTGGTCTCTTGTGCTCTGGGGTATATATAAGGGCTACCCCTTGTGCTATAATGCCACGTAGCCCACAATGTGGAGGGTAGGCATGATTGTGTGGTCAGTTAATTGGAAGTTGTTGCCATATGGTGTACTATATGGTCATACTCTAACATTCTCTTTCCTAGGGCTGTACAAGGTTGTTGCACCTTAGTGGTCCTAAAGAGGGTAAACATCAAGTGGTTCCTTAGTGGTCCCTGGGGGGTGTGCAGTGGATCATCTCGAAGTTGATTTAAATAACAACATCGAGGGTTTTTATGGATCGTACTAGGAAATAGGTTGTTATAGATGGTACCTAATGGGAGGTTATGTATGGATAGTTCTTAGTAAGGGTCATCTGTAAGTTGTTCCATGTCTTGCCACGTGTCTTTTTCTTGTGGGGGTACAACAATTGCCCCTTGACTGAGAGGTATGTTATAAAGTGGTCTAACTCGAGACCTTTCAGATAGCTACTAGGCATGAGGGGTTAAACAATTGAGTTACATTATAGAAAGTTCAACAAGTGAAAACTTGTATCGTTTGTGTGTGTGTTGGAGACGTTTCAAGGAAAAGGGAGGTGCATCGAAGGTTCTAGAATGGATGCATTAATGATGGAGTGTTATAGTTGTGCATTAGGAAACAATGCCAATGATGGAGCTGGAACGTGTCCAGTTGAAGTTGGCCCGTGAACCATTGGGTCTATTATGCTCAAAACATAATGTTTTGAAGAGTCCTTTTAAACAACCTTGTTTTTAGAGTTTTAGGGTTCATTTGCTTTAGTTTAAGAATTTTCTAAGTGTTGGAAGCTTGACTTTCCAAGTTTCTTCTAAGCTTTTCTCTGGCTTTCTTCCTTTTTGCTAAAAGGTTTCTTCCTTACTCTTTAGATTTCTTCTACATTTTTTTCAATTTATTCTTCGCCAGTGTTCTTTGTTTGATGTTGAGGCTTTAATCAAGGTAAGGATTCAATTTTTAAGCTCTTTTCATTCTTATTTTTTTTCTTTTGTTCTCATTGTTCTGATGGTAAAAAATAATATAGGTGGTGAAGATAACACTTCATAGGTAGCTAAGAAGGTGAGGAAGGACCCTAGATTGGAGAGGGAGTAAATGGTGGGTGACACTTTTGAGTGCACCACTAAGAAGAAAGAGATGACTCAACTGCTTCGGTGTGGATTGTTCTAGGCAAGGGGTCATTATGGACTATTCCCAACAAAAGGTTGTGTGTGGATTGTTTTCAGTGAAAGGTCATCTATAGGCTATTCCACGTCCTTCCATATGTCATGTTCTTGTGGGGGTATAACAATAAATAAGGGTAAACTACAGTAAAAATCACCCAACTATAAAAAGTTACAAAGTGTTCACCCAACTATTAGTAAATTTCTTTTTTGGTCATCCAACTATGAAAAGTTACAAAATGGTCACCCAACTATTAAATTGTGTCTTTTTTATCACCTAGTAGTTAACATAAAAATAGAAACACTTAAAAATCCAATATAATTAGGTGACCAAAAAAGACAAAATTAAATAGTTAAGTAATCATTTTGTAACTTTTGACAGTTGGATGACTACTAATGTAGTTTACTCATAACACAAATACACCTACTTACATAATTGAAGAGAAAAAAAAATTAATCTTTGTATGATTACGGGATGCATGACAGGAATTAAAGAAAGTTCGATAGGTTAAATCATACGAAACTGAATGAGAAGTACAGCCAACTGGCAATTTAATGGCTGTCCATGAATCTCTAGAGAAAGGCATCAAATTGGGGGAGATTGAGGTTTGCTTGCCAACAGCACACGAAATGAGAAAAGAGTTTAATGTTGGTTGATGCACGTTAGAGTGTCTGTCGACCAGACTAGCCCAGCTGATTAATGTTGTTTGTTTCTGTCTTCTTGTTTTACGACAAAATATTGGGCAGGCTTGGAACATACCCGCTGTTTTCCTGCTCTTTCTAACAAACTTGGACGCTATTTGTATATTTCATCAATTGAATTTGGCATTGGGTTCATTGCTAGCTGGTAAGTGCAGTAAATATTCCATTCGACTACTTAATTAATCAGGGATCTAATAGAATTAGAATCAACTCAATACAAAGCATAATCGATTTGAAAATAGAAATATAATTAAATTTAATTCACATGTAGTTTTGCATAAGATGAAACTTAAAATTGAACACTTAAAATCTTAAAATCTTAAAACCTACCAAAACCTCTAATCTTAGATAAAATTTAGCCAAACATTCCAAATTTAATCACGATTTTGAATGATCGAGATATCAACTAGTTTTTTTGTAGGAGTTTTAACTATACTTTTCAATTTTGATCCGAACTTAAAAAGTTAGTTTATTAATTTGAATCTAAATTGATCATAAAATATTAACAATTCAAATCCAACCTAACTTGAAAAAAAATGACCCAAATTTAGAATGGCGTGAGTACATAATTTGAATAAAAAAAAGTAAGAAGAATTTGAATCTAACTTGAAAAAGAAAACCGATTGACAAACCTAAATAACTTGAAACTAGAATTACTTAAATTAATCTAATCTAAATTCACTGAATCCAAAATCAACCCAACTTACCTAATTTATCAATGTGGTTTTAATCTTTTAGGTGATGGAGGAGAGTAGCTTTTGGTACACGAAACAATTGATTTTAGTTAAAGAGAAGATGAAATTAGATGACGTCTTCACCATGATTGGAAGATTAAAGAGGATGATGACCTTGTGGCATAATCCAAGAATTGAACTAATATATCATTAACCAATAAACCAAATGCTGGATTGAATATTATTGGTAAAGGAAAATTAAGATCCCAAAGGCAAAGCCAAATTTGGAGCTTTTGGACATCGGATAAGTATCACGTGCATATACATTAATGTGATATACATGAATAGGGTTATGTCATAACTTAAGCGGTAAGAAGATTTGGTATGGGTTAGATCATTGCCTAGTATCCTTTTTCATTTATTAGAAGCATTTGAGGAAAGAGCTTTCCAATGCAAATACGACAATAACCCAACAAGGTCACTATGCTATTCCCCTCCAAATGTTGAACCACACAGGCTCTATTATTTGCCACCCAAGTGCCTTTTCAGAAAAGAAAAGGCTCAAATTCACCCAACCCCAAGTTGGAAATTTTTAATTTCGAGTTTAAGTGGACAACAATTTCTCCCTTTTCCTTTGCCTTTCCCTTTAAGTAAGTTATTCTACCTTATCCAATCCAAGACCCTGTTAAACAAGATTAAGATTATAGTGGGGTATTGCTATGCTGCCCCTTTCATTTGGGTCAATTCCAAACTCAAGCTTTTAGGATTGAGTATTTTTAGCTTAGTTCATGTTAATTTCAGGTTTGAGCAATGTTAGTTTTGGAACAATAGATCAAACGAGTCTGGGTTGATTTTTATAGGTTGAATCATATTGAAATTTTAACTTCGAGTCAATATCAACATGCCTATGATTCCATTTATCATTGATGTTAAAAAGTCAAACTATGATTTCGAACAAAAAAAAAGGTAAACAGAGAGTTTTTCAAACCAAATCATGTCTGTAAACTATGATTTTAACCTAATCAATCACAAAAGTACTTTCTACTGGAATTACATTTTTATCTTCGTTTAAAGAATCCAACATACACCCAATCTTACAAAACTCCTTTTAACCTTAATGGTATACTCACACAAGTAAAATAGTTAACTAATAAGAGTAGAGAGACATTGATGAGGGGGTGGGGGTCAAAACATGGTATGTCCTTAGGTCCACAGACTTTTTGACAAATCATTCAAAAGAACTAAAAAATTGAAAAAGAAGCACCTTTCCTAATGAATGATGATCTCAATTCACAAATGCAGGGTCTACTCTTCAAATAGCATCACCATATAGCAAAGGCAAAACCAAAATAATCTAATGTTCTAAAACAATGGGTATCCTAAATTTTTTTGAGCTAAATTTTTTTGACTGTCACCATCCTACTTACATGACCTGAATCTAGGCAAAATATCATTACAAAATACTTGATTTTCTGGGGCAATGCCAAAAAGGGTATCTTCATTTATCGATTAAAATTTCCTTTTAATCCTATCTCACTTGACCCTTAATTCATCTAGTAGCTAACTTGGTGTTACTTCTTTTATTAGTTAAAAAAAAGGAGATTAGACATTCCACTAATAACTCTTCACTGCAAAAGACAAACGCAAGCATCTTTGGGAACCAACATCCTCATGTTTTCCTTTCTTATTGGTGCCACGTGTACGTACATTTTTTGACACGTAATCTGATAGTTAGACCCGACATTTATATTTGGGGGGTGTGGAACCCATACTGTGTCCCATTCCCATCTAGTGGACTTGCATTGTTTTACGGTTTCGGCCACCAAGCTTCAACTTGGGGCACCTCCTAAATATTATATTCCCATTGTTAAATCTTCTTACTCCACAACCACATGTAACTTCACCAATCATCTTCAATTTTTTAGCTTGTTAGGTAAATTTTTTAAATGGTTAAACTACTTTGTGCTTTCCCATACTTGGTCAAAATAAATCCTAGATAAATTCACTTAAATTTGAGACTTCAAAATTCTCAAAGCTTTTTTTTCTTTTTCTTTTCATTAAGCTAATGTTTTATAGACAACAATTAAACATTTTTTAACCATAAATATTAGTACTTTGTACATAATCATTACTTGAGTTATGGGTGTATTTAGTTAGGTGGAAAAGTGAAAAAAAAAATTTAAGTACACTTGAAAGAGAGGGACAATTATTTTTTATTTTAATATATAAAAACCAGTCCTTCCAAATTTGAATGATGAGAAGAGAAAAAATAAACGAGAAGTGTATACTGGTTTAAGATTATATATTTTTCAAATGTTTTGTTTTTTATTCATTTCTCAAGTCTATCTAGTAATGGAAAGAAAATTATTTTTGTCCTTACAATTTTTTCATCTTTCTTACCAAACACTACCTATGGAAAGTAAATTATGTTTTCCATCTTTTCATTTTTCCAGCCATTTAATTTTTCATCTTTTCAATTTTTTTTCACTCTATCAAGTAAAGCCTAAAAGCATGCTCTCTCAACTAAGAATTATCACAAAGATCCTATTGAGGTCCGTGTCACATTCATTAGGTCCCAACACACATTACAAAAGACGTTGCCACTAGCGACCAACAACATTGTCCATCGTATCCTAGAAAGGTTGGATTATATTTTGGTAAGACAATTCATATCTCTCTACCTAATAGAACTACTACTCGCAATTTCGGGGATAAATTTGACAACAAACACTTTGCTTATATAAGAGGGATTAAAGACATTTCTACCACTCTTTGCTCTTTAAACTTGCTCATGCAACTCTCGACATTATCATGTGAACATTTTAATTTTATTTTGAAATAAAATAATTTTGCTATACACTAATGATCACCAACTTGAAACCTGGATAAGATCCAAGTTGCCTACCCATGACCTAACTAGGCCCCACCAAATGGATATATGTGAGGCGTACAACGAAAGGACAACCAAGGGAGCTCGCGCTCGCATACACCCGAGAAGTTCACATGTAGGGGCTGCGAGGTCTACCAAGCAACCCAGAACGGTACACGTGTTCAACATGCCCTATGCTTGCTTAAAATGTTAGTTCTATGAATAGTAGGGTCAAGTCCATGAACAATAAAATCAAATTATAAATAGTAATAATATGTATAAATATTTGAATATTCCTTTTAAGGAGAAAAAAAAATTACTCTAACAAACTTAATAATCAAAAGCAAAATCACCCCAACTAAAACAAGGGGGTAGATGAAGTAGAATTGGGTGTGGGATAAGGATAAAAGCCAGAATCATCGTCAACTCTTCCCAGTTCCCACTGTCGTTGATATGTCAAAACACATGCCCAGTTCCTAACTCAAATAATAATATAATAATAACAAAGTGACATAATCAAACAGTTTTCCCATTTATCTATCTATAAATTCCACGTAGGACTCAATATCATTCTAGTTTACTCGGATATAAATACCCGCATTTGGGCCCTCGAAAAAACAGAGAACCATAAAAAAGAAAATAAAAATTTGAGTTTCGAAAAATGGAGAAACAGAGCCATACCCAGAAAACTTCATGGACACGAGGCAAGTGTATAGGCAAAGGCTCCTTTGGTACCGTTAGCTTAGCGATCAACGAACTTAACGGCGCCGTTTCCGCGGTCAAGTCCGTCGACTTAGCAACGTGTCTTCCCAGCCAGTTGGAGTCTTTGGAGAATGAAATTCGGATCCTCCGTTCGCTTTCCTCTCCTTACGTCGTTAATTACCTCGGCGATGACGTCTCTCCGGCGAATTCTTTCCGTAATCTTCACGTGGAGTATTTGCCGGGCGGCACCGTTGCTGACGTGGAGATTGTTAAGCGGCGGGCTGCTGACTTGGACGAGAGGCTTTTGCGGTGGCACACGCGGTGCTTGATTTCGGGTTTGAAGTACGTGCACGACGAAGGCATTGTTCACTGTGATGTGAAAGGAAAGAATGTTTTGCTTGGATCGGATTCCAGTTCCGTAAAGCTCGCGGATTTCGGCTCGGCGATTGAGATCAAAAAGGGAAGGTCGCTGATTAAGCCACGTGGAAGCCCTTTATGGATGGCGCCAGAGGTGGTTTGCGGCGAGTATCAAGGGCCGGAGAGCGATATTTGGTCACTAGGATGCACTGTCGTCGAGATGATTACCGGGAAGCCAGCTTGGGAGGATCACGGTTTCGACTCGCTACGTCGAATTGCTTACTCGGAGGAACTCCCCGAGTTGCCGACTCAGTTATCCAAACTTGGTAAGGATTTCGTGGAGAAGTGTTTGAGAAGGGATCCAAATCGAAGGTGGAGCTGCGATCAGCTGCTGCAGCATCCATTTATATCATCGGCATCGCCGCCGAAAATGATAGGAGAATCATCTCCGCGTTGCGTTCTCGATTTCGCCGGGTCGGATTTCGAAGAGGACGAAAACACTGCGAATTTCGAATCGTCGGCGAAGGAGAGGATCAGTAAATTAGCGAATGAAGCAGGGGCAATTTGGGAATCGGATGGTTGGGCGACGGTAAGGAGTTACGCTCGTGAATCACGTGTGAATTGCGAGGAAGGGACAAGTACGGAATATCCGGAGTTGACGAGGACGCATTTGGAAATTTTCAATTGGCGGCAGTGTGGTAAATACGTGCGTCTTAGAGGGCTAAAATCGTCGTTTGGTGGCCAACGGTGCGATCCGTTGGCTGGTTCAAGCTGTCGGTGTTGGCCACAAAAGGAAAAGGTGGAGTTTGCGGTGGAGAAGGGAAAGTTGATATTCTGCAGATTTTGTAATTTATTATTACAATTAATTTTGTGTGATTTCAAATTATTCCTATATATTTTATTGATGTTTTTAAATTACTTCTTTCTTCCTTCATTACTTTTATCCTTTACCTCCACCATTCTTTTTGGTCCAACCTCCAATCGTTGCAACTTAAATTTTCAATCTCCGGTACAACCTGATTGTTGCAATAACAACAACCATCAACTGAATTAATAATAAACTATTCAATATTTAAGCTAGTTATAAACTTACCAAGAGTATATATACAGGTTGTTACAGATGCTATTACAGCTCATGATAGGACCTCCACTATTTTGTCTTGATTCTACTGCCTCTAGTACTGATATTCTCTGCGGAATTCAGGCCTGCTGGACACATGTCTACGGAACAAGCGGTCATTTCTGTTCTTGGGACTGACGTTCCAAGTGGGTTTTGTATCTGCTAGACATGTGTCCGGGTGACTGCGAGCTCCTTAGATATATGCAAACTGAAACTGTGATAAGTTGAATCCATGAGTTCCTTGAGTATATGCGAACTAAGACTGTAGCAAGCTGGATTGGTGAACTTATCCTTTCTGCGAACTCCTTAAATATATGTGAACTCACATTGTTATCCTATCGCGATTGGTTTTAAACTTAATATTCTCGTAAAACCTATCTAAATTATATATTGATAATCTAGATCCTGTATAAAATAATTAATATATTTAAAGATGCTAAAAACTCACATCCTCTATATTCAATGAGCTTCAATAAATACTTTTATTTAATGTACATAAAAAAAATCAGACTCTAATGCCTTAAGATATTTTCTAATGCTATGCACATCAAATTCAATATTGGTATCTCCATGTCCATAAAAGACATCATGGAATTCAAACTGTGTTTTTTTTTCTAGGACATTTAGAATGACGTGTAAGACTTAAAAAATCTTATGCATCAAAATCCTCTATCATTTGTCTCCTAGTTATATTTATTATTAAAGCTAAAGCTAGTAAGGATTTAGGGTTAGTGTTGTATTGACGGCTACTTTTTGGTCATTGAGAAAGACACCTAAAAGATGGCATCTGTTCAATGCACAAGTTGCTGTGTGGGATATAACACAAACTCCATTACTTTAATTTCATATTTCACAATTTTGATTAAACAAATTAAATATCAATTGCATTTTACAGATTCTTATCCTTTTAACAATATGCTTGGTTCTATTAGTCAATGTTGAATCAATGTTGTCAATTTTTCCATTTTGTTTTAGCATTCATATGTATTAATATGATGTGTTTTACTATATTATTTTGAATTTATTAATATTTATTAATTCTTTTCTTATAATATAATTTCATCATACATTTTTAGACTTTAAAAAAATTCAATTTTATCTTTAAACTGAAGTAACGTTTCGTGGAGTGCGACTTATATTTTTTTGTTAAACTAGAAATAAAGTAGAGGCGACGTTGTGATCAGAAATCACGTGACGTCACAATAACAAGAAGAAGTTTGAAGTGAATACAAAACAGAGACAACGTCCTAACAACGCGACACAGGATGTCATCACAACAGATGACGTCCCAACGATGCGACCCATGACGTTGTGGCGATGCAACGAATTCTATCTCAAAACAACTGCGTAATTAGACTTTTAGCAAGATTATTTTTCCCAGTAAAATTCTGATTATACCAGTGATATTTTAGTCTAATTAGAACTCTAATCTTAACCTATAAAAGGAGGGCTTTAGTAACCCTAGAATAACATCTTCATCATCATAATACAACATTAGAGAGAAAATTAAGAGAAAGCTTTAAGGAAATTTCTCCATCTTGTACTCTTCGGTTATTTGCTCATTAGTGAAATCTTCTTTTCTCCGTGATTTTTTATCCTCTTCATTGGAGGAGTTTTTTCACGTAAATTTATGTGCTCAATTTTCTCTATTCCTTTTTTTTCTTTGTTTATACAGGTCAATCCCCAAAATGTTCTAATGATATCACTCAATAAGTTTAACTATCAGTTCGGATTTGACATGAGTTATTTTTATTAATCATGTATAGAGTAATAAATATTTTTATACACCTCATATTCAACCTAACATTTAATATCAAGATTAAGTGAAAAAATAATCAGAAAAGTTAGAAAACCAATTTAGATTTTGACCAAAAGTTGAGCACATCCGGTTGAATTAACCCTTCAATTTAAAATTTCACAATTGATTAAAAAAAAGCATAAATTGGCATTTACATATTCTTATCCATTAAGATATCTTAGGTTGATAAGAAACAATTGTAATGAAAGATTAACAAAATAAAGAAAGAAAATGACCCAATTTTGCTTAGAAAAATGAAGGACTTTTGATTCTCTAAAATCTTTTCAAGGTCATATGGTAAGCTACCAAGAAGACGTTCAACACTTTTTCTAGAAATTTAGATATATTTGCTCTTCATAGTCTCTCCTACAAGATTATTAATTTGTCAACAAACGACATGGAAAAGTTTCAAATGTGAAACCACAAACTAATCCGACAAGTTCTTAGGATGCTATGCTACATTCCTTCCTTGGTTTGGATTCTCATTCTCAATTCGAAGCTTCCCACGAATTTGCCATGTTTTTTCTTTCTTTTGGAAGATTCAATGTATTCCGTAGAAACACAGCATACTTTCTGAAAACAAAACTGTAGTAGGATTAAAGAGGTTATAGGACAGAGACAAATATAACCCCATTATAGATGACTGAATTAAATGGTAAAATTATTGATTGAGTCTTAGTTGGATTGGTATTGATTGGGTTTGAGTGCGCTGAAGCGCATTATCCTCTTATTTAAAAATTTAGGAAGAATTATAAATAATTCTAAATATTGTATAAAAAACAAAAATGATAAGAACGAGGATTTTGTTGATAATTATATGTCTCCATGTTGAGGCTTCTAGAATAAAATTAAGGGGAAGAAAGGTACGCGGAATGGAGGTTTCCTATGATCACATTTGCATTGAAAATGAAAATTATTAATTTCTTTTTCTTCTAGGTACAATGTATTAATTTCTATATCATGGAAGTTTTCAAATATATTTCTTCTAATTTTCATCCTTTAAATAAAATTTTAATTATGTTATTAGTCCTTGTATTTTATAGAAGTTGTGAATTTAATTTTTATACTTTAATTTACTCATTTTTAATTTTTGTACTTTTCAAATTTTGAAATTTCAGTCCTTATCAAAAGATTTTTTTTTGTATTCTTTATATCCATTTTGTATTCAACTTTCAAGATTTGTGACCACTCTTTTCAACAATGTTACCTCCAAAGTTCGAAATCGTGTCTCTCCTTATGAATGCAATGTGCCATTTCGAAAAACATAGAGACCAATGTTTTCAGAACCGATCAAGCCATCGGTGTCTGATTTGATTGGTCCAACTGACAGGGCCGAAGCCAGGGGGGCTGGCATGGGCCTCGGCCCCCCCTAAAATGTAAATTTGCTATTTTGGCCCTTAAAATTTTTTAAAAATTTTAAATCAGTAAAGGTAAAATTATACTTTGGCTCCCCTAAAATTATAAAAATTCGATTTAATCCTTTACAAATTATAAAGATATAAACTATAAAAAATTAAAATTTATCCGCCACCCCTAAATATTTATTCTGGCTTCGCCCCTGCCAACTGATCCAACCATCAATCTAACCAATTCATTCTCTAATAATATAAAATAATAATAATTAAAAAACAGTTTAAAAAAATAAACTTAACAAGAAAGTTGGACCTGACTGCAAATCTATAAAATACATTTAAGCCCGTCTATCTATTTTAAGCCCATAATACTAATGGTAATAAACCCTAGAAGAATAATGTCAACTACTCAGCCTTACTTTCCTATTTTCCCTTTGCCGTAGTTGTTGTTCATTAGTTTTTTTTCTTCTTAATTTTCCTATTTTTCTATCTATTTTAAGCCCATAACCAAATAATAATAATTTTAAACCCTAGAAAATTATATGATTTGTGCATAAAAGAGAGGAATGGGTTAACGGAAATGTACGTGAGTACGTGAATATATACAAAAAAATGTATGTGACTATGAAAATGTGAAATGTGAGATATGTGAATATAAAAGGTTTAAATTATTACATAAATGGGTTAACAAAATTTTATTGGTAATAGTGAATCAGGTGTGAAATTTTATTTAAATCATTTCTAAGCCCATGTAAGCTTGGTAGAAATGTTAGGATATGATTGGCATGCCAATTAAGATCATATGTATATGATTTTCATCGTAGTTCGATATTGGTGATATGTGGATTCGGAGTTCTGTAATGATACCCTTGGTCGAGCATTTGTTGTTGACCATTGGGCTCATATGATCTGGAACTTTGTTGTCTCAAGCATTCCACTTTATATTTATGGGAGTATGTGTATCTCATAATATCCAAGTCTTATTTTATTATGATTGCAGTGGACATAAATCTAAAATTTGTCAAATACGATAGAAAGAAATAATGGAATATGTATTTTATAAGGAAATCTAGAGGCCATAAGTTATAAGTGGATTAAAGCAAACTTATAAGAGATTATAAAATTCAAGCATGAAATGAACTCTAAGGGATTAAGGATGACATTACAATAGGCCATGTTAAAAGTAAGTTAATAATAAAGACATATGAATTTAAGTAGATGAAGAATGAATTCTAAAGGCTAATTTAATTGCTCAAAATAAAAATTGAGTACAAGGAATATGTAAATTTGTATTTAAATTATCTATCTAATAGTGTTAATGATAGAGTTATTTGGTAATGAAAGTAATAAGTCTTTAATATGAGTAAATCGTTCCATGAGACAAGGTAAGTTGAATATGAGTTTAACACATTAATGGTTTAAAACACGTAGGTAAAGAATTTGACGAAAAGTTTAAAGTCCGAGCTTGGGAGCTTCACATTACCCCTCGTTAAAGGATGTTATGTATGTATAATGTTTGTAATGGTATGAGAATTCTGACATGGACATAAAGATTCAGTTTTGAATAATATTTGAAAAATCGAATTGTAACTTGAATTCTAGTACCTATAGGCGAAAGCTTTGACCGCCTAAGTAGGGGCGGAGCCAGGGGGCTGGCATGGGCCTCGACCCCCCTAAAATGTAAAATTATTATTTTGGTCCTTAAATTTTTTAAAAAATTTTAAATTAGTTACGATAAAATTACACTTTGCCCCCCCTAAAATTATAAAAATTCAATTTAATCTTTTACAAATTATAATAAACTATAAAAAATTAAAATTTCATCCGGCCTCCCCCTACAAAAATTTTCTGGCTTCGCCCTTGCGCCTGAGCAGCAACTTGATGATGATATTACTTAATTTCTTAAAAATCCTTTAAAGATTTGAATAACTTTTAACAAATTAAATAATATTTTTATATTTTGCAGGTTACTAAATTCTTTTTATTCAAATGGACACTAAGATTTTTTAACTTTGTTTTGAAAAACATAAAATTACAAAAATGTTTTCAAGTTTAAAATTTATTAAATAAATCAAAAGCATTTGTTTCATTAAAACTCTGATAGTAACTTTCATTTATACGGTACATCAAGACGGGTGAGGGGTATTATAGATGAAGATGGTCGAGTTTATGGTTATAAAGACTGACCCGACAGAGTATTGTGTCGTTGCCGCAGATACCGAAATTTTTTGCAAGGGGGAACCTATTAGAAGAGAAGACGAGGATAGGTTGGATGAAGTTGGTTATGATTATGTGGGTGGCATTAGGAAGCAAATATTCGTGAGTTGATGGAATTGCCATTAAGGCATCCTCAACTTTTCAAATCAATCGGTGTTAAGCCACCTAAAGGATTCTGCTTTACGGTCCTCCGGGTTCTGGCAAGACATTAATAGGCAGAGTTGTTGCTAATGAGACCGGAGCTTTCTTCTTTTGTATTAATGGACCGGAAATTTGTCCAAAATTGGCGGGAGAGAGTGGAAGCAACCTTAGGAAGGCTTTTGAAGAAGCTGAGAAGAATGCTCCATCTATCTTTATGGATGAGATTGATTCGACTGCTCCTAAGCGTGAGAAGACCAATGGTAAGTCGAGTGGAGGATCGTTTCATAGCTTTTGACTCTCATGGATGGATTGAAATCAAGGGCTCATGTGATTGTTATTCGAGCTACTAATTGTCCAAATAGCATTGATCCTGCTTTGAGAAGAGTCGGCTGGTTTGATAAGGAGATAGACATTGGTGTTCCGTATGAAGTCGGTCGTCTTGAAGTGCTTCGCATCCATACCAAGAACATGAAGCTTTCCGATGAGGTTGATCTAGAACGGATTGCAAAAGACACGCAAGGTAATGTCGGTGCCGACCTTGCTGCTTTCTGCACAGAAGCTGCGCTGCAATGCCTCAGAGAGAAGATGGATGTGATTGACTTGGAGGATGATTCCATTGATGCGGACATACTTAACTCAATGGCGGTTACAAACGAGCATTTCCAAACTACACATGGAACTAGCAATCCCTCTGCTCTACGTGAAACAGTAAGTGATTTACTTTCCTTTGAACTGTCATTGTCAACTGTGCTAAATTGGGTGCTTGATTTGGTGACTCAGGTGGTTGAAGTGCCTAATGTGAGCTAGGAGGAGATTGGACGCCTTGAGAAGGTTAAACGAGAACTTCAAGAGGTATTTATCATTACTTCATCACTTTGTAGCCTTAACTATTTCTTAATTTGTCTTCAAGCTTGTCGCCAAAACTTTTGTTTGAGTGTTTCTTTTTGTTGTGGCAGACGGTGCAATATCCAGTGGAGCACCCAGAGAAGTTTGAGAAATTCGATATGTCGCCTTCAATAGGGGTCCTTTTCTACGGTCCTCACGGATGAGGTAAAATTCTCTTCGCAAAGGCTATTGCAAATGAATGCCAAGCAAACTTCATCAGTGTCAAAGTCCCTGAACTGCTCACCATGTGGTTCGGTGAGAGCGAAGGCAATGTTAGAGAAGTATTTGACAAGGCCCGACAGTCAGCACCTCGATTCCATTGCTACACAGGTCGTTTATCTGCTCCATCAATGACTTGTATCTTATATGCATATGTTTTGGGGATATTTGTACCTCGTTTGATGACATTATGTAATTGGTGCAGAGAGGAAGAAGCGTTGGGGACGCAGATGGAGCAGCTGATAGGGTTCTAAACCAACTTCTAACTGAAATGGATGGCATGTCAGCCAAAAAGATTGTCGACCTTATCGATTAACAGACCCGACATTATCGACCTGCCACTTTTACGGCCTGAAAGGCTCGACCAGTTAATCTACATTCCTCTTCCAGACGTCATAAGACCTCAATGGTATCTTGTTGAAGTTTAAAGTAGACGGTTTTTGTTGTTGAAATTACACGTTCTAAAATCGGCCAGAAAGTCTTAATATAGAAAAATGAGATTAGTTGCATTGGGCATGTGAGCTGGCTGGCCTTTCCCCAATCTTTCTATTAGTACACACTCTTTACACAGCTCCACAATCTCTCTTTTAATCCTCACACAGCCAGAAAACACAAGCCTCCTCATTGAAAAGAAAAAAGAAAACACCAAAATCTTCAACTACCAAAACAGGTAGCTATTCAAAGCCTCTTCGTGTCTCTGTAAGTCTTTTTATCCTACAAATCTTATTTTATATATATATAATATAACTTTTCTTATTCCTCAGCGAGAAAATACTTTTTCTGGGTTCTTGAAATCGAGGATCATTACGTGATGTTTTAGATTTGGGCTGCCATTTTCATCATATTATTCGCCATGTTTATATTCATTTCCATCGAATACATTTTGTTCTCTCTGATTTTGATTTTCTTCTTCTGAGCCATTCCCCTTCGTAAAATTTGTCTCTTTTTTTTGTATTTGTTATTTTTCATGTTTTTGAATTTAAATTCTCTATTTCTAATTTCAGAATTTTTAAAAAATCTTCTTATTTGATTTAAAAGTTAAAATTTAATCAATATTGAGATGAAAAGTTTGATTTAATGGAGTGGAAAAGAAATCAATTGAATCATTTGTTTAATTATTAGAAGTGTTTAAATTTCGGTTAAAATCAAATTAATAGGCCGAATTGATCTAATTTGGTTAATAGATAAGTTATTTAATCTAGTTCGGTTGGAAGTCATTTAAAAGTTTTTTAGACTTTTGGTTAAAACGGTTAATTCAATTCGAAATCGAGTAATTAACCCAACTAAATAAATAATACTATATATTATAAGTATTAGGCTATTATTAATTCGGTTAATTCGGATAGTTTACTCAAATGAATATTATCAAAAAAAATTATATATTTTATATTTGTTTTAATTAAAAAAACATAACATATAAATTCTGGTTTATTCGGTTGACCGATCGAATTAATCGAAATATTTCGATTCAATTAAATTTTTTGATTAAAAAAATTAATTAATATTAATTCGATTATGTTAGATTAACCGTTTAAAATCACCTAACCATAACCGCAAGTTGAGGTTATAGTGGCCTCACCTGAGAACACAAGTTAATGGTTTGGGGATACCCTATTTTTATGCACACAAAAAGTATCATAATCACATGCATTTGGAACATTTGATTCAATAATTGATGAAGGATTGATGAATAGACGGGGAATCATACAACTGGTATTTGCACTATTTCTTTGAACACAGGTATTTTGTACCTGATTCATCATCATTTATTTTCAAAAGAATGGCAAAATCTTCGGTAAGAAATCAATCCCTTCCTTGATCTAAATCTAGATTTTTCTGTAAAATATGAAATGAGCTTTACATAGACATGTCAATTAGGCGGTTCAGATCATTTTTGAATCATTTTAATTTGTATTAAATCAGTTTGGGTAATTTGTCATTGGAATTTTTCAAATAACGTCATATTAAGTTCAAAATAATTTTGGGTTTCGATCATTTTTGTTTGTTTGTTTTGGTTGCATGGGTTCGAGTCGTTGAGTTTTTACTATCAAACCGGGTTGATTTTGTATGATCTATATTCTTTTACCTTGTGTTTCATTTTCTAATGGAGGTTTATGCATAGTTTCCTCTGCTTTTAGGCTAATAACCTAGAGATAAATTTCAGTATTTGCTCATCAATTCCAGTGACAAAAGTAAACAACATAAGCATTTTGATAGGAATAATCAATACAATATCTACTTGTCTGGACGAAATAGAAATCCGTAGGCAACACTTGATGCAGTCAGTTGTAATCAGTCACTTGATGCATAGTTGCCTTGCTTGCCAAGTAACTGTCGAAATCAACCACAATGAACTAAGCACTGCCATGGGTAATACACGTGCGCACATGCAAAAAAAACTGAACAAATTGGTAGGCAATATGTCCTAGAAATACCACCCCACGAAGAAAAATCACAATCTCGAGTTATCTCATTATCATTGTACAGTGAAGATCTCTACTGGTTGCATAATTTTGTTTTCTTCTCTTTCCAGGCTCAGCTAACTAGAAGTATGAAGAGAATAGAATCCAGAAAGTCACATTCATGGTGGTGGGATAGCCACAGCAGCCCCAAGAACTCAAAGTGGCTTGCAGAAAATCTCGAGGGTGAGTAAGATGCTGCTGTATATATGTTACATATATATATATTATGATGGTGGTGATCTTGCTATGGTTAAAGAAGCAAATATTAGTACAAGATAAAAGCGCGGTAGTATGATATTAGCCAAAGCACTGATTTTGTTTGTACCCTCATGAAGGATTTTGTTTCTGAAATGATTTGAATTGCTTAAATGTCGAACGAGAAAATATAACAGTAAGATTGCTGACTACAGAAATGGACCGTAGAGTCAAACATATGCTGAAGCTGATTGAAGAAGACGGGGACTCCTTTGCGAAAAAGGCCGAGATGTATTATCAGAAGAGGCCAGAACTTGTATCTCAGGTTGAGGGGTTCTACCGCATGTATCGTTCTTTGGCGGAGCGTCATGATCTTCTGACGGCAGAGTGGAGGAAGAATATTCTGTCGGACCTTCAATCACAGGATTCCGGCATCTCCGACGTCAGCTCTGATCTTCCCTCTATTTGTACCTCCCCTGATCAAAGGCCAAGACGTCGTAAATCCCACCAACTAGCAGCCGGTGGGAGCAGTTCTGATGTGCGTCCGAAAGGAGATAAGCCATCTTCTCCAACAGATTCTGAACTGGAATCTGAGGATTCATCGATAAATATTCACTCGGTTTTATCAGGGAATGAGGATGATCAAGAGGTGAGTGGGCATATGGTTTTATTGGAGATTGAGCTCCACGAAGCGAAAGAGAAGCTACTGATGCTAGAGGATGAGAACACTGATCTTCTTGCTAGAATTAGAGAACACGAAGAGCGAGCAAAAACAGCGAACTCGGCATTAGGACTTCAAAACAAGATTGGTGCATTGGAGAAAGAAAATGAACATGAAGATAGCAAGATGGAGGCATTGTTGGAAGAGTTGAGAATTGCTAAAGAAATGCTAGAGGGTTCCGAGAAAGAAATCGCTACTTTGAAGCTTGAAAAGAAGCAGCTTGATGATAAAATTCAAGATTTGCACGGTCAAATCGATACGGCTCAAAGGGAGATAATGACATGGAAAACCAAACTGGATACGGAGAAACAAGAGGTCTCCAAGCTGCAGGAAAGACTTGCTATGGCAAAGAATAGTTTATCAGACAGGGATCACGAGATTCATCATTTAAAGAAAGCCGTATCCGATGCAGAGCAGAAGAATTTTCCCAAAAAAGCTAATACCAATGCTGAAATGTCAAGATCGTCCGAGGAACAGATTTGTTTGGAAGAACGGCTGAGAGGATGGGAATCATGTGGCCACTCCTTGGAGGAGGAGATCCGAAAAACTGCGAATGAAAAAAGAGAATCAGAGGAGAGTCTTCAAAGTGAAATTGAAGTGTTGAAACTGGAGATTGCTAAGAGAAGTGATTGCATTGAAGTTTTACATGATAACCTTGAGTATGTAAAATCAGAGAGAGATGAGCTTAAGGGTTATATCATTTCACTCAAGGCCAAGGTTAATTCGAGGGAAGACCGGATTGTTCGAATGAAGAAGCATCTACACCACTTATATATGGAACATGTGAAGGTAACTGCTGAAGCCGAAGGAGCACACAGATTGGTGGATGAGTTGCTATCGAAAGGCAAGGAACTTGAGGATGAAATTGAGCAGCAAAGAACCATGATACTCGAGCGAGATGAAGAGAAACGAGAAGCTATAAGGCAGCTTTGCTTCTCCCTCGAGCATTACAGGTACGAGAATCGTACGCTTTGGCAAGCAGTTATCGATCACAAGAGAATTCCGGTTTTGACAACATAAAATATTATTATGAAAAAGGATATGAAGTTGCTTCAATTTGAAGTTGGAAATGTTTGAATAGTTTTCCCTGTTACCTTAGCATAGTGCATGCTTGAAAAAGATCAATCAGCATCCTAAGTTATACTATTGATTTAAGTCTTGTAACTAAAGTAAGATTTATGTCATAATCTGGTCTATGATGCAAGTATTCTTACAAGCTTAAGTACCTATAAAATTATGCATATACATTCAATACATCTTGATGAGTAATCTTCTAATTGTCCATCAGCTTTGTTATACATATATATTTATATTGTAAATTGAATTAGTGGGAACAGCGTTGTAATATACATATAGATTTTGTTCTAAACTCGAAAACCTAACTCAATTAATTCGAATCAAAATTGATTTAACTTGATTTTATTATAAAAAGTTAATAATCTCAACCCATCTAATACAAACCCTAATTGAACCAAACTCAACATAATTTGAATAACTTAAAGTAATTTGATCCCAAAAAATTTAGGGTATTATATCATTAGTCACTAAAATATTACTAATTTTCATTTTAGCCACTTAACTAAAAAAAGTTACAATTTGGCTCATGAATTATTCGAAAGTTTTCATTTAAGTCATTAAACTATTCAAGAGTTTTTATTTAAGTCACTGGGCTGTTAAGTTTTTTTTTTTAAAGTTCCAACAGTCATTCAACATTAGTACAGTGGATTAGTAACATATCTTAAATCCAAATCAATTTGACAATCAGTGTCAGATATCGGAGAAAAAAGTTGTTTGAATTTTAGTTCGTAGATTCATGATGTCCAAAAATGTTTTATGAAAAAAAACTGAACCATTCAAGAGAAGGAGGAAGAGAGCTTTCGATTGGTGTAGGCAGTGCGAACACAGAAAGCTATATAGCGTCGATTTTAAAAATCCAATTACTTAAATGAAAATTATTGAATAGTTTAGTGGCCAAATTACCACTTCTTTTAGTTAAGTGACCAAAATAAAAAAACTTACCCATAATTTAGTGATTAATAATGCAGTTTACCCAAAATTAACCCAATCAATTAGAACTCAAATTTGATTTTATCATAAAAAGTCAATAACTTGAATTCGAACAGATCCAAACTGAAATCCATTTGAACTTGAATCGATTTGAATAAATATCTTAAAATGATCCTATCTAAAGAAGCAAACTTGAATGATTCAAACTCGAAATGATTTAAACCCAAAATCAATTTTAATCGAAATAATTTAAAAACTTTTTAAAATCTGAATTGATGTGATGACACAGCTAGATGGCATGTTGCAAGTTGTCTCATATTCCCCTTGTTATATGCCATAGTTCAACAAGTTTCCCTAGTCTTTAGGGAACTAATTTATGACCTAAAGATGGTGATGGGAAGCATGGACCCTGTGGAAATTTAGGGCATCCCTGAAGGTAAAGCTGCCTACAATATCTTTCAAGTCTTATGCCAGCTATTGCATGCCTCTTGGGTGTGTTTCTTTTTCTTTATATAGCATCTGAAATATTAACCCCCCAAGCCATGCAGTAAATTCAAGTTTTCAAAAAGGGTAATTTGTATTTTAGGTCACTTAATTTAGCATCAATTTTCATTTAAGTCACCAACCTTGAATTCATTAAATTACATACTGCACTTATATTATTAAAGTTATGACTTATATCACCCATTATAAGCATTATACTAAATAACTAACTTAAATAATCTAGATGAGAATCTACAAATAAGTTATACATGAGAAAGCTCGAACCTGTGTGCTCAAAGTATCTGAATCTAAGCCTTGTCAATATAACCAACATCTAGTTCGATGCTATAATTTGATTAAATCAAAAGATTATAACATAAATGAAAATTGATGTTAAGTTTAAACACCTAACATATAAATTACCCTTAGAAAAAGGCTTAGAGGAGAATAAAGAGATTCAACTACCCCCGAAAACAAAACCTTGCCATTTCACATAATTTCTATTTCCTCTACCTCAATAATAATAGCCTTTATATTTATGTAAGTAACAATAAGGACTTCATTGAGAGATTAACCATGTTTTTAAATATTTAGCAAAAAACCCAACAAAGTTAAGATCTGTGAGAACAAATCCTCATAGACCCAACTTCTTTTTTCTCTATCTAAAAGCAATATAGAGGCAGGTGTATGCGTCACTTATGGATTTAATTCATGTACTTTTTTAATCATTTTTAGTTATTGTATCTTTTAAATTTCGAAATCTCAATTTTGGGTCTATTTCTAAAATTTTACGTGGCAAAATATTATCACATATACAATATCATAAGAACTTACTATTTCTATGTAATACTCGCAGAAAAAAATGATGTTATTTTAGTTAATGGATTTAAAGGTTGTCATTTGGATTAAGATTAAAATTTTGAAATTCGAAAAGTATAGAAACTAAAAATTATCAAATCGGATAACAATGAATTGCATCCACAATTAACGAGATCAACTGCAAAATTTGACTCATTGTATTTAACTATAACCGTTTGGTTAAAGACTAAAGTTTTTTCAAAAATTTATAAAATTAGGGTATAGAAATTAAATTCATAATTTATACATAATATAAGGACTAATAACAAAATTTGACAAAAAAACATAGTAACTATGTTAAAAGACAAAAGAACTTATTCTGGTAAGCTGTAATAATCAACACTTTCTTTAATTTTGCACTGTCAGCATCCTTCACCGTCCTTCATTGATTCACCCCCTTTTCTTACCCTTGAGAATCAAGCAAACTCCAGCCAATTGCAGCTCAATGTAAACAATGAACTTTACAAATAGTAAGTAGCTAAAGATCTTGGACCTATGGATTTCCAATGTTCCAATTGAAGGCTAACACCTGGATGATTAAGGGTTTGAAGGGAAAGCTCTAGAAATGGAAGTTGGCAATTTGCAATCAATCTTCGGTTGAAACAATTGGATCGAGAATCAATTTAAAAATAAATTAAACTGATTTTTGAATCAATCAATTGGAACTAGTAAAAAAAACTAAAAATTAAAATAAAGTATTGACAGTTAAAAGAATTTATAAATTTTTAATTATTTATTCAATCATCATTGAATCGATAATTAAATCAAGAATTAATGATCTAATCAATTTAACCATTGTAATCTCTTGTCTCACAAATACTAAATCCTAGTTTTAGGCCATACGGCCATACTAACGTTTAAAACATGGAATAATCTGTTTGCTAAAATATCTACTTTCCCAAGTAAACTATGTTGAAAAATAAAAGTGAAATTGAGATTTTATTCTTTTTTTATTGAAAATTTGCGATTTAGTCCATATACTTTAATTTAACATAATTTAATATTTATATTTTTTATAATTTTATTAGCTATTTTATAATTAGGAATAAGGATGAAGTTGTTAGGGATTGAACCCAAGCTATCATGCCACAACAATACAAATACTCTTTTCATGTATAATAATTTTGAAAAACGAATAAAAAAACTTTAATAGGAATAGTTAATGGTGCCAATAGTTTGGACTAACTAAAAATATTCTAAAAGTAAAAGTACTGAATTAAAGTATAGGGACTATATCGCAGACTTTTAGCATAATAGATGGACCAAAATTGAAAATAAACAAATTTCAATATAATATGTACGGATTATAATGAATTAAACAATAGGAGAGGTAAAATTTGACCAGAATTTAATGGTGCACCTAACATGGCTTGTAAAGGACACCTACAAAGCAGTAGCCACTTAAACTTTGGTGCCAGCAAAGCTCAACCAAATCTCTTTACTACATTCTCTATATATAGGCGAGGATTGTATTAAATTGAGTTTTCACGTTATTTTTATTTTTTTAATAGAATAATTAAATTAGATTTTTTTTAAAATTTTTAGTATTTTTAGTTAAATTTATTTTTTTTTAAAATTAAAAATTAAAATAAAAAATTTGATTTAAAATGCTTATATTGAAAAGAAATAAAAATAATTTAGAATCATAATTTAATGCAATTCCTTGTTATATATACAATATATAAAATTGCAAATAGCAAAGCACAGAATGGGGCATTTTGTAAAGTGTTCCACTCATCAGGCTTAGGTAAAGTGCAACTAAGCATATTATATAGCTTGCTTCAAAAGTAATAAAATAATATATAGATATAAAAGGTGAGAGAGATTATAGCAAAAAAGAACATCCATATATTCTCTCATCATCCTTTGATGAAATCTGAAAAAAATGCCACGCGAAGACGATGAAACGGAGCTCCGCCACTCGGTCGGCGTCATCGGGGGTCTCAAGAAACAATTGGAGGCTGTTGTGGCTGCAAATGAGACATTGATGAAGGAAAACCAAGAACTAAAACAAGAGGTGGGTCGTTTGAGAGCACAAATCAGTGCTCTTAAGGCACATGACAATGAGAGGAAATCATTGCTTTGGAAGAAGTTGCATAGTAACCCTGACGACCGCAATACGGGATCGTCGGGTTTTGTGGATTCAGAAAATGGATACCCGAAGCCGAGTTTTCACGAGTTGGCTATGAGGAAAGATAGGCAATTGGAAGCACCAAAACCACCACCACCATCATCAAGGTCTCATCAAAAGGAAGTGACTGAAAACAAAGCTAAAATCCCGGCACTGGCACCGGCACCACCACCATTGCCAACGAAGTTGTTAGCTGGTTCGAGATCAGTCCGGCGCGTACCCGAAGTCGGGGAGCTTTACCGTTCTCTAACGAGGAAAGATGCCAACATTGAAAACAAAAGCAACATGACAACAACCCCATTGCTTGCATTCACTAGGAACATGATTGGCGAAATCGAAAACCGATCAACATATGTTTCAGCTGTAAGTATACATCATCACTTCTAAATTCAAAACCCACATTTCTTTTGGCTTTATTGGTAAATTGACCCTTGAACCATACCCCAATTCTCAGGGTTTTTTTTGTCAGCAATGATACTTAAACTATCAATTTTATCTTAATTTTGTGACAAAATTGATAGTTTAGATATAATTTCTAACAAAAAGAAACTTTAAGGACTAGTTTGAGAATTGAGGTATAGCTATTTTAGCCTTTAATCAAAAAGAAAAATTGCATTTTTAACTCCTCTAAAAATTTTAATAACTCAATTTAAACTTTTTTAACACAAGTTTTCTAGTTTCAACCCTCGAAATTTTGTATTTTTATCTCGAACCCTAAACGAGATTCCCGGCTTATGCATGTTTTTCAATTGAGGAACAGATCAAATCCGACGTGGAGAAACAAAAGGAGTTCATAAATTTCTTAATCTCAGAGGTCCAATCTGCAACGTTCAAAGACATAACAGATGTGGAAGGATTTGTGAAATGGTTAGATGGAGAGCTATCATCCCTTGTTGATGAAAGGGCCGTTCTGAAGCATTTCCCACAGTGGCCGGAGAGAAAAGCCGACGCCATGAGAGAAGCTGCTTTTAGCTACAGAGACTTGAAGAACCTTGAAGCTGAAGTGACGTCGTTTAAGGTCAATCCCAAAGAGTCTTTTAATTCAGAGCTTAAAAAGATGCAAGCATTGCAAGACAGGCGAACATGTATAAACTGAATTTCTTGGGTTGAATTCCATTTTAGTCCATCTAACATACTCGACTTTGGTATTTAGTCCACCTAATTTGATCACTCTACTTTTATAACATCATTAGTTAGTCCAAATAGTACTTTAATGGCAAACAGTTAAGAGCAAATGATTTTCTGGACTAACTAATCATGTTATAAAAAAGGATAAAGCAATATTTAATCTATGATATTTTTCACTTTAGTCCTTGAGTTTTTTATATCACCTTAATGACATGGCACTATGAGATTATACAACATTATCACATTGATCTTTTTAGAAAAAAATCTTTTATAGTTTCTATAATTTTTTACTCTTTTTCTTTTTTTAGATTTTATGTAACTTTTTCAAAAAAACTTAGGTGATGACATGATACTCTAAGAGGATATCATGTCATCACACCATAATAAATTTAAGTTTAAGGACCAAATTAGAAAAAAGCTACCTAGATCTGTGACTAAAGTGAACTAAGAAAATGTTTAAGAATAAAATTGAAAAAAGTTACCAAATTCATTTGTAGGTTGCTTTATCACCTATCAAATGTAGATGAGACAAAATAAAGTGACAGGACTAAATCTCAAAATCAAGCATAGTAAAAGGACCAAAACTGAAATTTGACTGATTCCTTACTATAACTTGATATGTTGAATGAGTGGTATAAATTAATGCATGATGGTTGTTTTTTGGACTAAAATTTTTCAGGTTGGAACAAAGTGTGAATAACATAGAAAGGGTAAGAGAAAGCAGTGGGAAAAGATACAGAGAATTGCAGATCCCATGGGAATGGATGTTGGATACAGGTTTTATTGGTCAGGTTGGTACATCCTATACTTTATATGACTTTAATTTCAAAAACTGACCAATATTTTTTTCTCATTTTACCTAATATTCAACTAAAGAGTGCATTTAAAGGGATCATCAAATTTATGAAATTAACCTTGCTAACCAAACGCTAAAAATTCATGTTAATTCATCATGTAATAGTTTAGGGTTTAAAGTTTAGATTTAAGTTTGTGAATTAGAGTTTTGACGTTATATCATTTTGGGATCTCTTATTTAGATTTAATAGTTGAGTTTAAATTATTTTAGATTTTTATTTAAATTATTTCGAGTTTAGATTATTTAAGTTTGTCAATTGAATTTTTTAAGTAGAATCATTTTAAATTTTGTCATTTAGGTTTGTTATGGAGATAATATCAAGGGGCGAACCGGGGCTTTGGCCTCACTTTAACTAAATGATGCTAGGGATGAATTTGTCAATTCATCCATTGAAGATGTTTTTAAGTTAATCAATTCAAGTCTTAAAATTTTTGGATCATTTCGGGTTTTGGTTGGTTTTGAGTTGAAGTCATTTGAGTTTGTTAATCTTGGCTCATTTTGGATTTTACCACTCTAGTTAGATGGTTAAATTTAGATGATTTTAAGTTACTTATTTAAATCATTTTAGATTTGAATAGTTAAGAGTTTGTTGGTTAGGTTTTTGTGGTTATATCATTTCAAGTTTGATACATGGAAGGGGCAAGAGCTTTGTCCCCACCTTGATTATATGGTATAATTCCCTTTTTAGTCCCTCTTGAAATGAAGAGCTCAATTTTAATCCCTTTTAGCTTTGGCTAGATGAAAAGAATGCATTTTTGGCCCCTCCAAATAATTATTTATTCAATTTAGACTAATTTAAAACAAAAATTTTCAGCTTTATCCCTTTTTTTTTTTAATTTTATCCCGTTCCCTCACTATAAAATTCCTATCTTCATCCCTGGTTTGACAATTGTATTCCGATGTCAAGTTGGAATTTAGATCAACATATCCAGCGAAGATATAATACACCAAAAACAATCCATGATTTTGCCTGCAAATTTTTGCAGATGAAATTCAGCTCATTGAAGCTAGCCCAAGAATACATGAAAAGGACAGCTAAAGAACTGCAATCCAATTAATGCTCTCAAGTAAACAATCTCTTGCTTCAAGGAGTTCGATTTGCATACAGAGTTCACCAGGTAACCCATCATTTCGTCTTAAAAAAAAGGGCTTAATTGCATCAGACATCCACCAAATGTTACCCTAATTCTAAATTAGTCTATAACTTTCAAAACATTCTAATTGGGTCATAAAAATATCAGTATTGCATCAACCAAGTATTTCTGTGAATTTAGCCGTAAATTTAGGTGGAAAATGCTAATTAGATCTATCATGAAGCATATTTAAAATATATAAATCGATATTGTATTGTAAATATATGTATACTTATCGCCAAGGGCAAAACTAGAACTTTCTTTTTGGGGAGAGCAAAATTAAATTATAAAATTTTAAGAGCTAAAATGTAATTTTATTATTTTTTTATAAGGATTAACCTATAATTTTATCATTTTTGAAAGTCAATGTGTATTTTTATCATATATTAACTTATAACTGTACTAATTCGAAAGGTTTTAGAGGAGAATTTTCTCATTTGAGGGAGGGGAGCAAGGCCCTGCTTGCCCCTACCTTACACATAAACAGTTTAGATCTAATGTGTTTAAAAGATAAATGAAAATTGTGTCAAATTTTAGAAGGGCTATTTTTATAATAAATTGTTCGTGTAGTAGATAGACAAGTGTTTACAATTTAATTAACCTGCTTTAAATATGCTTTTATATCATATTAGAGTTATAATTTAACATCTAAGCTAATGAATTACCGAAAGAACATAATTGATATAATATTAATACTTTGAGAATTAACTCAATCCGAACGTTTTGAAATTTAGGACCAATTTAAAATTTAGGCCATGGTTTGAGCACATTCAATACATTTAATCTGTAAAAATTAGTATCTTAAGAATCAAACATGTAATCAAACCAATTAGACTATCAATTTCCGATTTAATAAATTCAACAATATTTAATTAAAATTATAAATTATAAAAAAAAAGCCCATAATCTGTTGAAAAGTAATTCTTTTTATCTCAATTTTTATTTATTATCGATCTATAATGATTTGCTCTAATTTCAGTTCGCAGGTGGGTTTGATGCAGACACCATTCGAGCATTCGAAGATTTAAAGAAGATCAGCAACATTAATAGTAACCCTAAACAATAGCCTGAGACAAATGGAAATGCTTTGTTTAAAATATCCTCTAAGTTGATCTACTTTTATAGATTTGAAATTTAGCTTTTCTATTTTATTTAATTTAATTTTTTTATTTTTCGGATTTCAAAATTTAAGTCTAATTATTCTTCTGTTAATTCTGTTGATGTGACATTTTAAAATAAGAAAATACTTAATTGATAATCATGTAACAGAAAATGGCGTTATAATAAACTTGAATTTAACAGAAAAATTTTAATGATATTAACAATTGGACGTATATTTTCAAATCCGAAAAATATAGGGATTAAATTCTTTAAAATAAAATTAAGAAACTAAATTCCAAATGTATAAAAAAGTATAGAGACTTGAATCACATATTAACTAAATGTTTTTTTTAATTGGTTGTTAATTAGCCTTTAAAAGAATACTTAGTAATAGAATTATTCAATATCTGCAATTTGTTTAGTTTATACATATAAAATAGATTTTGATTTCGGTTTAGTAGATAATACAAATTAACCAAAATAGTAGCTTCATTAAAATTAAGCATAAATTTCTATAATTATGTAAATGTTAATTTCATTCATAATAAATCTCGATTTTGTTTAATTATGTTCATAAAACTTTTAATTTTAACTTAGATTTTCACAAAAGCGATATTGCTAGTAGTCTAGTTAGAAAAGTTTTCTAAGCACAAATTCGGCTTGACCTAATTTGATGGTTAATTTCACTATTCATATATATGTATAAAGAGGAAGAATCAAGTATAGAATTAAAATAGTTTTTAAACTTTAATAGCTTTTTATATGACTAATATTTTAAGAACACAATAGTTAGAGGTAAAGATGAATCCAGAATATTTTCCAAAGAGCTAAATTGAGTTATAAATTTTTGGAGGGTTGAAATTTTAAAAAAATTGAAGGCAAAAATATAAATTTTGTAATTAGAAGACTTAAATAAAATTATATTTGTTTGCAAAGACTAGAAAAGTAATTTAACCATTTAAACCAAAGGCCAAGGCCTAATGGTTTGTTCCCCTTGGCCTTAAATGCATATTAATAAACACGATATTTTTTATAAATATGATAAACAAATTATATCAATTTAAAATTTTACATGCATGATAAATACAAATACAAATATAGATAAATTTAAGGATTAGATTGTTAAAATATAAATATTATGTAATTGAAGTTATAGTAACCCAATTTTGCCCGGCCTAAAACATAAATCCAAACAAAAATAAAATAAAAATAAAATAAATAAAACCCAAATTACAGGCCCAAACCAATACAAAACCCTAAAAGCCAAATCAACTAAATCCTAAAACCTTAAATTTTTCAAAAAACCCTAGCCACTCTAAAGCTTCCAACCACTGCTATTCGCCATGTCAACGGGCATGCTTCCCAAAGTCCCCTCACCTCGAGGTCTGCCTTTTCTGCCGCCATTTCACCAAAATGGCAAGGGTATGCTTCTCCCATCGTCGTTGACCACAAACATCAGCAAAGAAAAAAAAACAAGACAGATGATAAAAATAGCAAAAACAATAAAAGAAAGAAAAGAAAATATATGTGTAATCGACTATAAAAGCTAAAAGATTGAGATGTATTGGTTGCAAAAAGAAAAAGGGTAAATTACACCAACAGTCACTCAACTTTGGGATAGCTGACAAAACAGTTACTCAGGTTTCAATTCAATCACTCAACTATCAAAAATAACAAAATAGTCACCACAAACCATTTTCCGTTGCGTCTGTAACGGAGCTATCCTTTTCCATTATTCACTCAACAGAAAAGGCCATTTTCCATCCCTCTCCCATCCCCCTCCCTCGATCACAAACCCCTTTACTTTTTTCAGACCTCCCTACGATCATTTCTCTCACCCTCGGCAAAGCTGCCATGTCCAAAGGAATGTACCAGACTGTACTTTGAAATTTGTTGCTCAAACTCTCATAATTTCATCTTCCCTCAAGGTTTCTGAAGATTGTCAATTTTACCCCCCAAAAAAAAGAAACCTAAAATTTCCTTTATTTTCTTCTGAGCCAATGAATTGAAGAGTTTCTTTGCTCTCCCCCCCCCCTTTTTTCAGGGAAGAAAATTGGTAGAAACACCAAGCTATTAGAGCCTGAGGAATTGATGGAAGCATTAGAAGCCTTTTTCGGTTAATATGCTAAGGTATTTTTGCTCAACGGTATCAAAATATTTGATTGTCTAATTGCAATGTAAAATGGTGGTCTTTCTGTAGGGTTTAATGTAAACTCGTCATTTTATTTACTTGTTTTAGGTTAATAGTGTGAGATTGCCTTGTCATGTGGTGCAAAGAAAGTATTTTTGCTGCACGGCTTTGATCAAATTCTTGGCTGCGGAAGATACCTAAACAATTTTGGAGCAAAGCTTGGTTTTTGCAGGTGCTAAACTGAAATTAAAACCAAAGTAAGCTATTGTTGGCAGTTGCTTGTTTAAGCAATTTCAGTGTAGAGTTCATGTCATCTAATACCAAATATGGTTTTTGAGTTGGAATTAGATACTGGTTTTGACTAAATGGTTTAATGTTTTAGTTCTCACATTTTCCTTTTCAGGAAGGATTTTGATGTTATAAGAGAAAAAGAAGTAGAGGAGTTTGAACGCAATCATTCAATCACAACTTCAAACGGCTCGAATGCTGAAGAAAAGTAAGTAATTTACCACAATTTTCTGATGGGATTACTTTTTTTTTCTTGTGGTATGTTTGTAATCAAATTTGATGTAATGATGATCGCAAACACCCGAAGGGCTTACTTGTTGCGTTTAAATTAAAGAGTGCTTCAGCTGGGGACTCTACTGAGCAAAATGGTCCTGATGAAAAGAAGACTACAGAAAATGAAAATGACAAAGAAAATGTTGATGATAAACATGAAAGTCTCATTGACAAGGTTGTTGAGAAGGAAAACAAATCAAATATATTCCTTTGGACATGGCAACTTTGTTGAGGGTGAGAGAAATAATACATAGTGGGGAGGTTTGGAAAAAAGTAAAAGGGTTTGTGATAGGGGGAGGGATGGTAAGGAAGAGGGAGGGGGATGGAAAATGGCCTTTTCTGTTAAGTGAATAACGGAAAAGGATAGATCTGTTACGGACGTAACGGAAAATGGTTAATGGTGACTATTTTCTTATTTTTTGAAAGTAGAGTGACTGAATTGAAACCTGAGCGATATTTTGTCAGCTACCCCAAAGTTGAGTGACTATTGTTGTAATTTATCCAAAAGAAAAAAAGCAAACAAGTTTTAAAAAAAAGGTAATTTGTTTTTATCTATTTTATTTTTGCGAAAATAAAAATAAAATAATATCTTCTTAACTGAGTCGTTTGTTTTTCGCCGTGTGAGGCTGAGGTCACTGTCTCCGATGAAAGACAATATCGTCGTCAGATGAGAAACCGAAAGGTTTCTTAAAGATTTCTGATTTTTCGTCATTTTTACTTCAAATCGGGGTTAAAAAGGTTTAAAAAGGTTCTAAAAAGGGTTTTTTTTTATAGATTCTAGCCACTGGAGGTGACGACAGTTGCTGCCGGTGATCGGTGGCCATGGCGGATCGGTGACGACCCCTATGGCTGGACCAAGGAAGCATTGAGAGAAAAAAAATAAGAGAGCAAAGGTTTTTTTTTCAAAAACAAGTACAAATGATTTTTTAATTATTTTTTAGTTTATATAGCCCTATAAAACGGCGTCGTTTTGGGCTTAACTTTCAGATGCCAAAATGGCGTCATTTCAAGCCACCCGCTAACCCGACCTGGATCCCCTAGGATCCCCGTGTTTTTGCTACAAGGGTCTAATTACGGCCCTAGTCCTTCCGCTTTTTAAATGCTTTTCAATATAGTTCTATTTTTGGTCTTTTTTCTTTTTAAAATTTTATACCATTTAATTTTAGATTTTTTTTATTTTGATCCCTCTTGAAAACGGTGCGTTTAATGGGTTTGGGAATAATATCCCATTTGATCCCTGCTCATTTTCGCACGTTATGTTTTGGTCCTTTATTCTGCCTTATTAATTAATTAATTTATTTTATTATAATTTATGCTTTTAATTTCATTTAAATTCCAATTCAATCCTTCATTTATTTAATATCACCCTTTTGTGAATTATTTTTTTATCTATTTATTTATTATTATTTTTACCTATGCTAATACTTAAAGTTCATATTATTTATATTCCTTTTTATTGTGCATTTTTTACCTTCTAAATTAAACAAATTTTACTTTATCATTGATTCATTACTACTATCATTTTTATTATTATTAAACACGACATTAATTAAATCATTATCGTCACTATTATTATTATCATCACCAATTTATTATTAAAGTTGTTTCATCACCATTTGATAATGGCACCTACTATTATTTTGTTCTTATATTATTATTTTAACCATTATGCTTAGATATATTTATTCATTCCTGCATTATGCTCAATCGCATATCATATTAAGTGATGCATTTGTTTTTACATAATTCATGAGAAGAAATTAAAACCAATGTGATATTCTTTATTTTGAGGATTCGTTAAATTGTGCCCCTAAATTACGAGGTATGGTTTTTCCTTGAACTAAAATAATTGAATATCCCTCCCTTTAATAAGATTGTAAGATTTAGGTTATAATTAAACGAAAAGCGTCCTTATTTTCGAGAATTCGAGATTTTATGCCCCAACTTACGGGACATGATTTTTCATTTTGATCAACTCAAAATGAGAACGCATCCTCATTAAAATTCAATTTAGATCGGATTTCTTTCAATACCACCAAGTAACACAATGCAAAGAGAGATCGTATTTTAAATTCCCTTCGAATTTTTAATTTTCGTCATCAAAACATCAGGTAATTAACTAGGTACAAGTTTTGGGCGTTATGAGGGTGTTAATCCTTCCTCACAGGTAACTGACTCTCGAACCTATTTTCTTAGATTTTTGTAGGCCAAAAATCATTGTTCAGTAAACTAATCTTTTATGATTAAATTTTGAGGTGATACAATCACATCTAAATAAAAAAAGATTAGTGGCGACTCCATTTTCATTTTCAAAATAAAGTCAATTTCAAAAAAAAAAGTTTCGACAGAAGTGTATAGAATTAGTTTAGTTATATATTAGTGTAAGTAGATCCCTCCCCTAATATAACAAATTGAAAAATTATGTTCTTATATTGATATAATTAAATTTAGGGTAAATTGCACTGAACGTCACTAAACTATTAGTAAGTTTATGCTTTGGTTACTCAACTTCAAAAAGTTATAAAATGGCTACTGGGCTATTTAAAAATTTTCATTTAAGTCATTGGATTGTTAAGATCGTTGTTATATGGCCTTATTTGTTTGCACCGCCAACATCAATTGAAAGATCTCCTTCTCATTTTCTTTTAAAGCTCAGTTTTTTTTTCTTGAAATAACTTTGAATGTCATGAATTTATGAACCAAAATTCAAATAGCTTTCTTCTTTGATCCTTGACATTAGCCGTTAGATCAACTTGGATATAAGGTGTGTTATTCTACTCGTCAATAGGTATTAGTCCGCTGTATTGATCATCAAATTGTCGCTTGGAGCTCGCTAGCAAGGCTTTTTAAAACAAAAAACCTTAACAACCTAATGAATTAAATAAAAACTTTTGAATAGTTCAGTGATTTCAATGAAAACTTTCGAATAATTTAATGACTATTTTGTAACTTTTTGAAGTTGAATGATCAAAATGTAACTTACTAATAATTTAGTAACCTTAGGTGCAATTTACCCTTAAATTTAAATAAAAAGTTTATTATTTAATTTGAATTCTAGTCTACCCAAAGTAAAAGTTTTTCTTATCAAATTTAGCCTAGATTGAGTCAGGCCGTCCAGATCACCCAAAGTAAATCCAAAAGACGCATGCATTCTGTTTTTTGTAGGGAAAGTTGCGACCTCTCAGCTCATCACTAGCTGTGGCTGTCAAGTCATGGCGGAAACCTTCGTTCACTTTCAGCATTTCAGGTATGCCTTTCTACATGCTAGAATTCAATATTTACATAAACATAGGTGGTTATTTATTAGGTTTATGTCACGATTTGGCATCTGAACTATATCCGTTTTTCTATGGTGATACTTAAAAAAACTTTTTTTTTCATTTTTGTATTTAAACTATCATTTCGTTATAGTTTTTGGTCCTACAACCAGCCAATGAGAATGTGTCAAGTGGCGTTCTTTTACATATAACAACTGGTGTTGTGTCATTCATTAAAAACATTCAAATTTAAAAAAAAGTATATAAAAATATTAACTAAAAAATGTAAATTTTAATAAGAAAATATATAAAAATGTTCTGATCCATAAGGCATTGCAGTTTGAAGTATAAAGTTTCGCTTTCTTTCCACATTTCTTCTGGTTTTTGCACAATTCATGGTGAGCTTTCGCTTCAGTGTTTTACGGATGAGGTCCTGCACTTACTTTCCGAGATATGGTTTTGGGTATCTGGTATTTTGCCATTGCTGTTAAAGAAAAAGTAAATCATATTTTTTAAGCACACTTTCATGGTATTTCCTGCTTCCACTTTTGCCACGTTTATCACATTGATTCTGCTGATGAAATCTATAACTCCCCGGCAGAGTAACTGCTGAAGACTACGGTGTCATGGGATTGAAATATGGATCAGGATGGTTATCAGCTGGAGTCACAGTTATGCCCTTTGCCAGTATATGTTTTGGATTCATTGTAGTAACTAATAAATCCCTGCTTTTAAATTTGGATTGTTATTATCACTCAAGGTTCCTTATGTTACGAATTTCTTCATAAGGAATGAAAGTGTATGGAAACAAACTTATATTTCAAAAGTTTCTATCATCTGCAGTTGAAGACCAATTGCTAAGGAGTGCATGGCTCATAAGCAAGTTGGGAAGGTTGACTTTTGGGGTTCAGTACGAGCCACAATGTAAGTTGCTCGTAATCATATGCATTTTGCAAATTGAGGGCTTAGCTCATAAAAACTTATGATGCACTGCTAAATCACTCCTTTAATTTGAGAGCTTGTGTGCTTGTTTGTCTTTTTGATAAACTTTAACAAACGTATATCTGTTTTTCTTCTGCATAACTAGTTTTCAAATAAAAAAAGTTCAGGGGAGTATTGATTGGTAGATTTAGTGAGATGTAAAATCTCTTACTAGGGAGTTAAAATTGGGAAGACTGCCGTTTTTACTTATACTGACAAAATCTGGACATCAGCCATTAGTATCTACTGTACTTTGCAGCCATGAGAATTTGGAAGGATTTAACATGTCCTTTATATGAGAATGCTTTAAGTAGTGTGATCGTTTATGTGAAAAATCTGTAACTTCTTGATTGTTCCGAATATGTTGATTCTTGAATGTCAGCATGTGTTTCTTCTTTTGCATAATTCTTGTGTGATTATATTATAAATGAAACTAAATGTTACTTTTGAGTCTTCTATATTCAGATGGAAGCGAAGATGAGATGAGATATAAAAATAAATTAAACTGGAAGGCTGTGCCATTGGTTATGGAGTAGGACCAGGCTGTCCCTTGAGTCCCATCATTTACTTTTGGCCTTGAACTTGCCAAAACTTCTCAGGTTTGTTCACAGTTTAATATTCTGACAGATGTGTCTCATGGAGAACTGGCAATTGCTTCATTCCCTAAAGCTTTTAGATTACTATTTAGGGTGGAAGGCCTTTTGATGGACCTGTTTTGTAAATTTAGTCAGATATCTTTTTCTGTTTTTAGAGCCAAGATTGCTGCACATCCAGTCACTCACTTTGGTCATATTATAGGAACTTAAACCTTCGAACCATTTCACTGTAAAACTGTTTGATCAGTAAGGACCCAAAGCTTGAATTGCAGAAAAATGCATTGGGCATTACATGTTGACAACTTGGCATCTGTCCTTTTCTAACAATATGTATTCGTGTTAAACGTAGAAAGCAAGATTAAGATAATGTCACTTAAAGCAAAGGGAATATCTAAGCAAAAAGACAACCACGGCCCAAAGGTGGCCAGCAAAATTGTTGTTCTTATTTTAAAAAATATAAATAAAAAAGAAAAGATAAACTTGTTATGTTTGAAGAATTTAATTGTTAGTGATTTGTTTGTTTCGAATTATATTTTAGTTACTTAAATTTGAAGTGTTATATTTTAATTATTTATATTATTGTTTTGTTACGAAGTGGTCACTCTACCGTTAAATTCCGTTACCTCCCTAACGGCCGTCCTACATGGAAGTCCAAATAGATTTTAAATACAAATTTAGATGTCTTACATAGCAATCCAAATTAAATTTATTTAATTAAAAATATATTTTTATCTCAGCAATTAGACATCTAAGTTGATATTTAAAATCTATTTGGATTGCTACGTAGGACTGTCGTTAAGAAGGTAATGGAGTTCAGTGGTAGAGTAACCACTTCGTAACAAAACGATAACGTAAATAACTAAAACATAATATTTTTAAACATAAGTGACTAAAATATAGTCTGAGGCAAATAAAAATGATTATTTTTATAGTTTACCCTAATTGTTAATATGAATTGGTGATGAGGTATTATCAATTTCCAAGTGAATATAAGTATCAAAATTACATCCACTTTAAGTATTCTCATCTTTGAATGTGAATGTAATTATCAAATTGTATTCGTGATTAGATTTTTTGCTTCAAAGGTTAGGACCATCCTAGTAAATATTTTCCTTTTGAAAAATTAGGAAAATGTGATTCTTATTATATAGACACGGTTAGATTTGATTATAGATTGGGTTGAATCGGATTCAGATCGGGTCAATGTAAAATTTTAGATTTATTTTTAGGCTTGAGCTTGGCTCGATCTGAAAATGGATCTAAAATTTTGCTCAAGTTTGATTTAGATTAAAAATATTAAACTCGAGCCTAATCCGGCTAGTTTGTATTAATTTTTTATATATAAAAGTAAATTTAAAAAATATAATATATCAAATACAAAAATAAATGTTGGGAAGAAAAACACTAAGTTAGTTGCAACTTAACAAATAAATACCTCTAAAATAGTAACAAATTTAACCATAAAATAATAGTTATACAATATTCAAATCATAACAATAAAATAATAAAATGACAACAAAAAATAACAGAAAAGAAAGTTTAGGCTAATTTGAGTTGGGTCGAGCTTAAAAAATCTTACTCGAGGCTCGATTCGTTTAAAAAATAAACATTAATTTTTTATCAAAATTTATTTTTCGAGCCTATATTTTTATTCAAATCCTTTCACATGAGTGAAACTTTCGAAACTGATCAAGGAACCAAACCCAATTTTAGGCAAATGGCTTGGTTGTATTTTTTGAGGGTCGAACATATTTAGAACGTGTTTACACAATAATTGTAGGCTTACGCACGATAATCCTTACGTACAAAAGTATACAATAAATTGAAATAATGTCATAACAATAACGCTCTCATTTGTTTGCGAAAAGTAAATTAAAATTAAAATTAAATGTTTATATAAAATCAAAATGTATATGTTATATTATGAATTAAAAGGGTAAATAGGTTTTTTTTAATTTATAAAATTGGCTTTAATGTTAAAATTAATATATATATTTATTTAGATTAGTATCTGAAATTGGACGATGTTAACCAATCATGGTGTTAATTGTCACAATTGCATTAACAAATAATGTGCCACATGTGTAACTTTTATAAACCCGTTGTCCATGTTATCTAATTTTAATAGAGTTACAATTAGATCTTATTTATGAGTCGGATAATTTAGTCTTCTCGAAGGTCTATTCAAAAAGTGAGAGGGTTCTAATAAAAATTATAGGTCTGAAAAATGAGTTTGGAAAAAAAAAGGCCTATTTAGACGGGCTAGGCCTCGAGTAAAGCTTTTTTGGCCTGACCCGACCTAAATATGTAAAAAACTATAATTTTTTTAAATTTTTTTTACTATTTTTTTCCACTATTTTACTACCATTTCACTATTATGTTGTTACTATTTTATGATTATTGTATAACTCTTATTTTATTATTAATTTTATTACTATTTCAGAGGTATTTACTTAATTAAATTTATTTTCAATTTGTTGAGAAATATTGATTTTAATGTTTTTAGTATTTTTAATATATTATATAATTTTTTAAAATTTTATATATAAAAATTTAATACTGACCGGGATGAGCCCGGATTTTATTCGGATCAAGCCCAAATCTAACAAATGAGCCTAAAATTTTGATTGGACCTAACTCGGTGTATGAACGCCTCTAGTAATAATAAATATCAATATCAGACAAAACACTAAAATATGTGATGAAAATTAAATTCAGTTATTAATCTAAATAAAAATATATATAGACAACAATTTAAAATATAATAAAAAAATAAAATTAGGAAATTTATAAAAAAAATGAAAAAGAAAATGCCAAAAGTGATGAATGCAGACAAACAATTCTGGACTCTCCATTTTATTTTCTTATAATAATAAATATAAATCTCTGGATTCAATCTTCTTTCTTATCCATCCAAACAATAAAAATAAGAAAAAAAAGAAAAACTAGGAATATACTTCCTTCAGTATTTACTCAACCATGAAAGCAGCTGAACCTAAATTTTGAAGTGCCGCTTACATCTATTAAAAATTTTTAATTATTGGAATAAGAAAAGAGAGAGGCGAATTGAATGGGGACGGGAACATCGAGGAACGCCGATGGAGGGTTGCATGGAGGTGAAGAACGAGAGGAGAGCCTTGACCAAGCCGGTGGCCAACTCTACGTTTCGTTGAAGATGGAGAATTACAAGAAGAAAGGAGACCTTATCCCTCATATTTATGGCTCTGTTCCTCTGGTTGGTTCTTGGGATTCAACCAAAGCTGTAATCTCTCTCTCTCTCTCTAGTTTCATTTTTTTTGAATTAATTTTTAGTTATGTAATTGTAATTTTGTTTTTTTTTTAAATGGTGATAGCTTTCAATGGAGCGAGAATCGGCTTCGATGTGGGAGCTGAGCTTCGTTGTTCCTCCTAATCATGGTAAAGTGTGTTGCTAGGGTTGCTACTCTTTTTTTTTTTTCTGTTCTTTCATTTTTGGATATGGTTTTGTTTGGTTACTGGGAAAACTAAATAGAATATGGGTGTTGGGAAAATTAAGATTATCCTTTAACTTACCAACTTTTTAGAAGATGTTATCATTAAATTTTTTATTGAAGCTGAAAAAAACTCCATTGCACTATTGAATTAATACTGTATAGTCTACTAGTCCTCTACGTTTTTAAGAATCAGGTTTCCAAATTTAGAGATTACCTTTGGGGTTTCTGATGTAAAATTTTAAGGCTCTGTTTGGGTTTCTGCTTTTGCTACTTCTATTTTTATTTTTTTTATTTTTGTTGGATTCAAAAATAGTAGCTAAAGTGAATCTTAGGAATTCATTGGAGTTTTCTACTTATTTGTGTGTTTTACCTGTTTAAATTTAGAAACTTTGGATTTCAAGTTCTTGTTGAAGCCTAAGCATGGTTACATGCCTTGTATTGTCGAGGAGGGTCCAAACCGGTTGCTTACTGGGGGTACTTTACAAGGGGATGCTAGACATGCTAGACTGGCACTATTTAAGCTAGATAATGAGGAGGTTCTTGAGTATCGGGTGTTCATTAAAGCAGACAGGGTATCACCCTTTGATCTTGCGGCAAGTTGGAGAGCTTATCAAGATAATCTCCGGCCTTCGACTGTTCGTGGCATTCCTGATGTTAGCATCAATGCAGCTCCAGAGACAGGTCATGAGGTATGTCCTATTTGGTCCATGTTCTCTCAATCTTTTATTTTTAAGAGAAAAGTGCTTTTCAACCTGCGGTATGTATTGAAAAGATGGGTTCATGTGTAAATTATCATTTCTGAATTATCAGCTCTACAGCTGATTGGAGCTTTGCCTTGATTCTTGAGCCTTATGTTTGTTAAGGTACTTGAATGTAAAATTCCTTTGTTTTACTGTACAGAACGGCTCTTCTGCTAGTTTGGAGCTTGACCTTGAACATTATGTTGTACCTGCTCCATCCACTTCTGCAAACTCAGGGCTCGTTTATGCAGCCAACTTGGCAGAAAATCCACGGTCTCTAACCTCTTCTGGGGTTTCTGGCGATCGACCTGCAACTATAAAGGTTTATCTTGGTAACCCATCTTGCAAATGTGTAAGCTAGATTGTCTTATGGGCCTTGAAAAAGATATTTACATATTATCAGTTTAAGGATGTTAACGCACAATGTTGTCCTGCTACTCTGACACTTTATTTTCTTGAAGTGCCTGTGTCTGACACTTTGGACGGACATGGGCATGGATGTTCAACTCTCCAAATGCGTGGAAAAGTTTAGACTTGTGTTAGACAGAGACCCTTATCTGACACTCAAGCCCCAGCCTGTATAACATAGGTTTTCTGGTATTCCATGCTGTGTAATTTTTTAGATCATATTATTTAGTAAACATAAATCTTAATTCTAAATGTAATGGCAAGTTCCAGAGGCCTATCCATCAAGTGATATGTAAGCAAATTGTTGTTCACATTGCATCTTAGATTGCATACTTAATAGGCAGAGATCATTTACAAAGGTTACCAAGCTCCATGGCTTTTATGATAGTTTGCATCTAATGCTATGTACTTACTTTTTCATAGGAGATGGAGGTTATCATACCGGACCCTTCTAAGGTATATTCAGGATCCGGGATGGTTGAATCAAAATCTGTGGGGACCTTTTCACCTTTGCAAAAGCAAGACAGTCACAGGGGGCTGTTCGTGGATAGGGGTGTTGGATCTCCCAGACTGGTCAAATCTTCTAGTTCAAGTACTTTTAGTTTTGATCTTAAATTGGACAGTAAAAATAAGGTTGGATGACATATGTTTCCTCATAGTAACGTATGAGTTGTTCTCTCTTTCTGGTGGTGTTCTTATATTTACTTCTTTTTCTTTTATTTTTAGAATTCGATGCCAGCAGCTGCTGGAGCTGTTGCAGCTGCAGCTGTAGCTGATCAGATGCTTGGACCAAAGGAGGATAGACATCTAGCCATTGTCCTGGTATTCTTCTTTATAAGTAATTTGTGAGCTTTTTATATGTTATCATCTTTCACCTCCTTTACTATAATTTAGTTGTCACATCTGTGATATCTAGACTTTAAAATGTTAATCATCTTCATATTCCTAAAATAGAACCATATGGCATGTATTCTACTAATTACTTGAAAGAGAATCAGCTGAAGTTTTTAAGAATAAGTGGTGCTAATTAGTTGCTTGACTCTCAGGTTGGTTTGCCAGCTCGAGGAAAGACCTTCACTGCTGTTAAACTTACACGATATCTTCGCTGGTTGGGACATGATACTAAGCATTTTAATGTTGGCAAGGTTAGTGCATTTTACCTTGAATGGTCTTTTTGCTTTGACTTGTTTCAAATGAAAGAAGAATAACTTGGATCTTTCTTTGTCCATAACAGTATCGACGACTCAAACATGGTACAAACCAGGTAAGTCTGAGTACCTCTGTTCAAGTTTATCTTCTGGGAGAATCTCTTGTGAAGCTGCTAGTAAAATTTGTGCTGTTGCTTTGCAGCTTAACAAACTCACTTTCTGTTAATGGCTTTATCTAGTAACTTGATAATTAAAATGGGATATGGTGCGAACTTTTTTTTTTCCGAAATGATTTTTGGTTGGTTATTCACTCTTTCATGCAGAGTGCTGACTTTTTCCGAGCAGACAATCCTGAAGGCATGGAGGCACGTAATGAGGTGAGCGTCTCTGGAAGAGTCTTTGTTTTTTTCTCCAGAATTGAGTTATTTGTTTCAAGGGCCCAAGTTGATGCCATTTATGTCGATGGTTTAATAATTGTTTATGTGGACTAAATTAGTATTAAATTTCTTGGTGTTGTTGAAATTAGTAATGTCTAATAATTGCTTTTAAATTGGGAGGCAACTGAGTTTTGGATGTTATGGATGTATTTCAATTTTTAAGAATCCAGTTTACGGTATTAGTGCTCCTTAGAAGATAGTAGATTTGGAATTTTATTTTATTTTCAAGAGCAGTTTTAGTCATTAAACACTTTCAGGAAACATTCTGTGGCACCTAAGTAGAAGCTGGCAATTTTTTCCCTATTATATGCACATCTAGTAAAAACTTCTAACCCATCTTGAAGTTATGTAAATGAAATATTTGTAGGCAGATACCACAAGAGTAAGAGTCACAAGAGGTAGTTTTGAAGTAATTGCATGATCCAAAGCAATTTGTGGTTTTCATCTCTTCATGGCTGGAATTGCCATTGACAAATATACTTTTTCTAATGAAGTTGGTTTTTCTTTGATGATTGATTGATGGTAACCATATTAGTCTTCTGTTTTGTACGTAGTTTTAATAAGTCACTTGCTACTAGGTAGCAGCCCTGGCAATGGATGATATGATAGCCTGGATGCAAGAAGGTGGCCAGGTAAGTTCTTATGTGACAATTATTTTCTCCCTCGTTCTGCTGACAAATTTACTGTATTAAATCCCTTTTTAAGTGTAGGTTGGAATATTTGATGCAACTAACAGTAGCAGGAGTAGACGGAATATGCTGATGAAAATGGCTGAAGGAAGATGTAAGGTACTGTTATTACATGGCAAGGAACCAGCTATTTGTATCCTAGTAGAGCTGATATGGTTATTGGGTGGAGCATGTATGATATATTACAGATGAAAAGAAAAAGCTAATATAACTTAAGGGCGTGACACCTTACTTTTTCTGGTTACTTGGGTCATATACTTGTTGATTTACTCAGGTGGCCATACACAAATATTTGGGTATGAATTAATGCACTTTAGTTAGGTTGGTTAGGACTGCATTCAGGACCTAATAGGGGGCTCATATTTTGTGCTATTCATGATTTTGCATATGCTGTTTTACTAGAATCATGATTAACAAATGTACATGTGATGTATTGCTTAATGATATAATAAATTAAGCCAGAATTAAATATATCTAGTTTTGATTTTCTAATACGTTTATCTTTGCTTTTGATTGTAGATTATTTTTCTAGAAACAATATGCAATGATGAAAGGATTATTGAAAGAAATATTCGCCTTAAAATTCAACAAAGTCCTGACTATGCAGAAGAGTAAGGCTATTATCAATAACCTTTTACTTCTTGCTCAGATGAAAAGTTTTAGACTTGCTTATCAATCTAGTTTTGTAGGCCAGATTTCGAAGCTGGATTACAAGACTTTACAACCCGGTTAGCTAATTACGAAAAGGTAGTTCCTGAATTGCTTTTGTAGTTCTTCGTTAACATGTTTGCTTCGGATGCGGATTACCATTCTAAGGTGTACCTTTGTGCTTATTGTTACTAGGTTTATGAACCAGTTGATGAAGGGTCGTACATCAAAATGATTGATATGGCTAGTGGGCATGGTGGACAAATACAAGTTAAGTTCAAATCTCCTTCTTTTATATGGCTTTTGTGCTTCATGCATATGCATGTGGGATCAATGTTCATTGTGGCCATAACATGGTTTAACTAGTCTGTATTGTTGTACTTTTCGTTAAAAGTAGTTTGTGTATTTGGTCCTGTCTTGTTTGGCCAATATATGGAGAAAGTTGTCATTATAATGGCATTGTTGTTCTTAAAGCTTTTTCTAGCATATCTTTTGTTTCTTATTTCCTTAAGTATTAATTCTTAAATGTTTACCCCTTCTCTTTCTCAACTTCTTAGATGATTTAATGGCTTTGCAATATGATCTAAGATTTTGCATGTTTTAACTGGATTCAGGTTAACAACATCAGTGGCTATCTTCCTGGACGAATCGTCTTCTTCTTGGTATGGTATACAATAAGAAATGAGCTTCAATTATGTCACATTATAAAGTCTACTTATTAAGTCCCTTTTCTCAGTTCCTTGTGTTTGTTATATTGGATGCAAAACATTTTTTTGGTTAAAGGAACGACAACCCTTTTAATAAATTGGAGCTTTGAAAAATTTGGAGTCTCTTTGGTATTCTTTTTTCTTCTTGATATGGCTTAAATCATGATTAACAGATCAAGTCTGGGTGAAATTATATCTGACAACATTTGGCAACTGCTCTTTTGTCTGCGTTATGTTGCAAGATATGGAAGGAAGCTTGAGACTTGTAACATTCAGATTCTACACCTGTTACATTAATTATTCTATATGTATCTTTTGTGACTATTACTCATCTCAGAAGTGCCCTTTTTTTTTCTTCTTTTTTTTTAATTTCTCTAGGAAGGCATCTGAACCTTCAATGAAATCTTAGCATCTACCATTTCTGGAGTGATACTTGATTTAAATGTTTACATTTACAATTTTCATATTATGATTTGCAGGTTAATACACATCTGACACCTCGCCCAATACTACTTACCAGGCATGGAGAGAGTCGTGATAATGTTAGAGGCAGAATTGGTGGTGACAGTGTATTGAGGTAAGCCTTTTCTATTATTTTGATGGCATTATATAACAGGTGGTTGCAAATTGTTTTCATCTTTCTTTTCTTCATGATATACTTTTATCAGAAGACTTATGTAATCGATATTTGTTTAATATCCTGTCAGGAGAGATATCCTCTTATCTTTGCTATTATTGTTCTGATTTCATTGTGCTTGTTGGATTAGCATATGCCAGTATCCAGTTTTAACTTACCAGGAAATTTCTTTTCCTGTTGCAACAGTGATACCGGAGAAATTTATATGAAGAAACTCGCAAACTTTGTTGAGAAGCGACTGAAATCTGAAAGGACTGCTTCTGTAAGCTTCACCTATTTGTTTACATTTATACCAAGCAAAGTTAATCACTTCTTTCAGAATTCAATTGCATCAATTTTACATTTCTTCCCCGTTCCATGTCCTGGTCCTTCTTTACATTTGGAAACCTGCTTTATGTACTTGAAAAGTGGAGTTATCCCCTGTTGGTTGTTATTTCTTTTGCTTGAGATAGTGTCATTTGGTAGTCTATTGATCTAAATTCAAAAAAAAAAAAGAAAGAAAAGAAAAGAAAAAGAAAATGCATGCAAACTGTAGATCAGTTGAGTATATGTCAAAGATCTACATTTTGGTATCATCTGTTTCTTTTTTATCAATTGGCATCATGGTTTGAGTAAATCAAATTGAATAGATGTTATGGGATACTGTTTCTTCAGATGTTATATATTTTGCAGCCTCTGTACTTGAAATAGGCATAGATAACTGAAACTTTATCAAGCTTTACGTGTGCAGAATATGTATAAGCATTATTTATTTTTTGTGATTTTGTTGTAATCTAGATATGGACCAGCACCCTACAGAGAACGATTCTGACAGCAAGTCCAATTGTTGGATTTCCAAAGGTTAGTGGGAAACCATAAGAAAGTAACTTTTACGTCCTTTCTTTCATATTCTAGCCCATTCTGGCTGCTGAATGAAGTATATATTGATATGTTAACAGACATATAATTCTTCACACTTTTGATAGATACAATGGCGTGCACTGGATGAGATAAACGCTGGAGTATGTGATGGAATGACTTATGAAGAAATAAAGAAGAATATGCCAGAGGAATATGAGTAAGGCTTCCTCATCACCCTCATGCTACATTTCTCTTCTTGTTGGTTAAGAAAATTGAATGCAAGAGAATCTAATGTTGTTAATAAGCTCTTATTGTTGGCCTTCAAAATTTTGTTATGTCACATTCACTCAGTTATGGATATTGGATATGAGTATGTATCCTAGTGTTTTGACTCTCCTTTCATAAAAAATATTGGATTTGCCGAATTGGCTGAGAAGTGTCTGGAAATAGGATGTAGGAACGGGGATTCATTCTCCTTTTCTTTTTTTTTTCTTTTTTTTTTTAATTTTTCTACAGTTCTAACCTCTTAGGGGATATTACCTTTTATAATTGAATGGCTAATGAACATATTTTTGGAATTATTGTCTTATAGATTACATAAAACTAACTTGAGGCTTTTGTCTAGGTGGATTTTTTTAATCATATTGAAGGTAATGCGACTTATATCCTAATGGGGGGCCATAACTGAAATGGTTTTATATTATCACATATGTAATTAGGCTTGTATTGTAATTGGGATTTTTTTCTTTTACATTTCTAGAAGACAAGTTAGTTGAAGACCACAAAATCCTATAACGTGGACTTGTCTAGATGCTTCCATTATTCTAGTCTTCCTCTCTTTTTTATTCATCAAAGTGGACCGGGATCTCTATTGGAAACCCAATGGAAGAAGGTAGAAAGCAGATGACAATGTAAGACAACAAAAGGTTCACACCGAAGCTGGTTTCTAGTTTCAAACCCGTCATCCTTCTCATCTCTATCAAAATTTAATTTTCTTCTTATTTTACTCTTTATCCACCCTCCTTAAAATCTTTGGTCCTAGACCAGAACTTTCTCAATTCCTCCTCCACCTCATTTTTGTCAACATATAGATTAAGTTGCTTTAATTTGATGTCCGTATAACCCAGCATCATCTATTGTCTCTGCCATTCACTTTCTTCATTGCTGATTCAGAATTGCAATTTCTGTAGGAGATGCATATTCTACACCCATAAAGGTGTTGTGTCGAAGATATAATTGATATAATTGAAGCCAATCCATTTGGTACAAAAATAAATAAGTCCTATTCAATTTAACTGAACTAGTTCCTTAATTTCATCTAGTTTAGAAATGGTTGTCACAAATGATAGAAAAAGAAGGCAGAAAAAAAGTTGGAGAATAAGTTGTAATAGACCAAATTTATAAAAAGATAGGGTAAATTTGACATTATATTGAGAATCTTACATTACCTAAGGAAGAGGTGGTAATGAGATTACTCTATATATTACCAAATCTTAAGCACAGCTAGGAATGTAAGATTCCCAACTCAAGGTAATCTTCAAAATCCAAACAAGGGGATGGAAATTCAGAATCTTACATTACCACGGATTCCTGTGAATCAAACGCCCCTTAAGGGTTTTGGTGCTCTAATATATTGGGTCCCTCTAACCGTGCTTGTGATGTATCAAAAAAGCTTGTAATGATTTTTTGCCCCTCGATTGCGGTTTGCTTTCTTCATTACTGCAGTCTTAGGTGATTATGTCTTATTGTTGTTATAGATCTCGCAAGAAAGACAAGCTTAGATATCGGTATCCTCGTGGAGAATCTTACCTGGATGTTATTCAAAGGTTAAGAGTTTCTCGACATTCTGAACTTTCAATTGTTTGCAAATAATGTTTTACATTTGAACTTGTGAGATTTAATTCATTTTCCACATTAATGCAGGCTTGAACCTGTAATTATTGAGCTTGAACGACAAAGAGCACCCGTTGTAGTGATATCTCACCAGGTTATATTTAACAGCAAAATCTTGTGCTTTATATAATTTCTCATCTTCTGAATTTATTATACATCTTGAATGATTTGTTTTTGGTTTCAATTTGCAGGCTGTGTTGAGAGCATTATACGCTTATTTTGCTGATAGGCCCCTCAAAGAAATTCCTCACATTGAGGTAACTAATAGACAAATTGAAATTGGTGTATCTATACTTATTTCTTCTTGTGGGTGACTTATCGTTTGCTTCTCTCTGATCCACGAAGTGGAAAAAGAAAACAGAATCATATCTTAGTTTCTCTACTTGATTTTTACCATCGAGATAGAGCTATATTACTTGAACTCAAGGATACAGATGTGTTCGAAATGGGTATATTCAACTTTTTCGAAGTTCTGATGCTTCCTTCTCTCTCTGATGATATCGATAGAACATCATCTATGATCCACAAAATGGAAAAAGAACACAGAATCATATCTTAGCATCTCTACCTTGATTTTTACCGTTGGGGGTAGAGCTATATATTACTTGAACTCAGGTACAAGTGTCGAGTACAATTGTGCTCTTGTCTCCTTATGCATGACCGAATATGCTTTTGGATATGGGCACTTTGAGAGAAATAGAGTCAAAGCAAGATAGGGATTGAAAGCTCTCCCATAATAGAATTGGAAAAAGAAAAGCTACAAAAAAGTAGGATGAGTTATGGGAACTTGCGTTTTTGAGTTCTTACATCTGTTATGGTTCCAATTTGCAGGTGCCACTTCATACTATCATAGAAATACAAATGGGAGTAACAGGCGTTCAAGAGAAAAGATACAAACTAATGGATTGATCCTATTTTCAAGAAATTCGTTTTTCTTGATATTGGACTTTTCCAAAAGAAAAAACCCATTAAGATGAAATTTTCATTCATTGTATTTCAATTCTTTGTCAAAATATAACATTAGTAATAATCTAACTGTTGTAACAATAATTACTAATAAAACATGTATAAGTTTTGCTCTGAACAATTTCAGGTCTCAACCTAGACTTGTATAATGCCCACAATGGCTTGTTGCCAGACTTGTCAATTAGCGTGTGGGGTTAATATGGGTCACGTTAATTTAGATTTTAAATTTTTTTGGTTATTTTGTTTGATTTGGATTTTTCCTAAGTTCAGGTCTTTTTAGGCGTATAATAATTTTGGGTTTAGATAATTATAAAAAATAAATCAAGTTTATTATATTGAATTATTTTTTTCCAGTTTTCAAAATATATTATGGTCTATAACTACAAATTTTAGTTATATTGTCAACAAATATTTAAATTTTTTATTTTAGCTCTAACAAAAATTTTTGGTTTGACTTAATTTTATTTAATTTTATTTGAAAGACTCTTAAAGGATGATTAAATATGATTCGTTAATTTAACTAATTTGAAATTTTTGTCAGTTGATTTGATCAAGTCTTTAACTTAGTTTAAGGGTTGGGCACTTGGGCTATTTCGATTTGGCTCGAGTTTGAGCCATTTTGAATTATTTATCTGAAGTATTTTGGGTTTGAGTCATTTTTATTCAAGTTATTTCTAGTTTAAGTCATTTTAAATTAGTGCTATTTTGAATTTGATACTTGAATTCGGGTTATTTTAGGTTACTTCTATAATAACTAGGTTACTTCTATAAGTTTTATAATAACAAATCATTCTAAGATAGAATCATATTTTATTCCAATTATTTTCTAATTTGAGGTTGGACAAGCTTAGAGTCTGACATTTTATTGTTAATAGTTGAATAAAATTGAGTTAGAATTTTTGTAGTTTTTCAATTGTTGGTAAGTTTTTCTTATGGTCATTTAACTATGAAAAGTTATAAAATGGTCACTTTATAATTTAATTTTTTTTGTTTTGATCACCAACTGTTAAATAGTTGATAAAAAGATAGCATGGTAGCTTTTAAAATTGATATAATAGCAACTTTAACTCTCAATATTTATATATTGTGTCCATTTAGTCTTAATTCTAAAAAAAATTAACTCTCAATATTTACACATTGAGTAATTTGGGTTTTTTTTTGTCAAATTTGTTTTTCTTTGTGACTTTCACTTAAAAAAAGCAAAACAAAAAAACAAATTATCAACTAAATCTAATTGGTACTATACAAAAAACAGAAACACCCAGAAATCTAATATAATAAATTTTATTTTTTTATTCTTTTAGGATTACCTCTTATTGTCATAAATAAAAGTAAAACTACAAAAAAGAAGAAGACCAAATAACATAATGTGTAAATGTTGAGGGTTAATTTTCTCAAAAACAAGACTAAATTGTCACAATGTATAAATATTGAGAGTTAATGTTATTATTATGCTAATTTTAAAATCTGCCAAGTTTTCTTTCCATTTGTAATTTAATGACTGACCAAAAAAGAAAAATTTAAATAATTGAGTGACTAATTTGTAACTATTCATAATTGGATTACCACAAAATATATTTACTAATAATTGGATAACTGCCATTATAGTTTACCCTAAAATTAATTTTGACGGGTTACCTCCCTAGAATAAATACTGAAATTACATTATTACATATTTTCCAAAAGCGTAAACTACAACCAATGTGACTAAATTATTAGTAAGTTTACGTTTTAGTCATTCAACTTCAAAAAGTTACAAAATGATCATTGAACTATTGGAATGATTTCATTTAAATCACTGGATTGTTAATATTGTTGCTTTATGGTCTTCTCTGTTCGCACTACTTGCACCAATCAAAAGCTCTCCTTTCTCTTTTCTTTTATAATTTAGTTTTTTTTATGTAGCAACTTTGAATGACACGAATCTGCGAACAAAAATTTAAACCGACACTAACCGTCAGATCGATTTGGATTTAGTGTATGTTCTTCTATTGGTTGAAAGGTACTAATTTACTGTACTGGTCATCGAATCATTACTTGAAACTCACTAGCTTGACTTTAAAAAAATTAAGGACCTTAACAGTTTAATAACTTAAATAAAAATTTTCGAATAGTTTAGTGACTTGAATGAAAATTTTCGAGTAAATTAATGATCATTTTATAACTTTTTGAAGTTGAGTGTTAAAAACTAATTTATTTAGTAAACTTTGCTGTAGTATACCCTTTCCAAAATAACTTTGGATGTGAAGATCATCATCCCGACACTAAAAAATTGTCTTGACCGATGCCCTGACTAAAACACAGGATAATCCATTGCCTTTAGAGGAATGGGTACATTGCTAGTGGGCTTGAGTCAACGAGTCACGAGCGACGAGCCTTGCTTGCATAAAAGTTGGATAACTTGCCCCAAACATGCACCCAAAAAAGGTGAAAACATAGCAAGTTCAAGTTCAAGTTATTGGAAACTCAGTCTGGTTGGGTTCACGTGTAGCTTCTGATCCGAAAAAGGAATTGACCCTTCTCCCTCACTTGTGTTAGGTTACCCACCCCTACCTTTTTTTGCCTTGCCCTTCCCCAATTATGTAATCCAAAAAAAAGAAAAGAAAAAAGGGTAATCAAACTTTGGGGTTAATTTGATCAAAACTCTAAAGCCATCATTCGGATTTTAATTTGGTCCCTGATCTTCAAACAGTACCCTTTGAATCTTTAAAGTATCAGTACTAGTATCATATCAATCAAGTTCTTTTGTTAGCCTAATTCTAACGTGGAGTATATTTAAAATAAGTGGATCAAATTATAAAAATATGTATCTATATCGCATAGACAATTTAGATTTCATGGATAACAAAAGTATTTAATGCTAATAAAATTCAAGAGTATTAATTTTTTCAATATGTTAAATTTACTTCTCCCAAAATGGAAAAAATAGCTTTTTAGTCCCCTCATAAATGATAAAATTAGAAGTTAATATATAGTAAAATTGCACTTTAACCTTCTAAAATAAATTTTTTTTGTTTAGTCATTAAAAAATGATGAAACCATAAGCTAATAAATTATAAAATTACACTCCAACCTCCCGAAAATTTATAATTTAATTTTGCCCCTTAAAAGGTTTCTAGCTTCACCCTTGAGTACACACATGTTTATAATTTAATTTGAGTCGGCATTTAATGCCCAAATTAATGTCTAAGTTTATAAAAAAGATCTACTTGATTACCTAATTCAAAATTTGGGTAATAATTTGAGGATATTTGATGCAATTGCCCCTTAAACTTTGATGTCGTAGGCATTGGGGATGGGTTCCCCTAAAACAATCACATGAAGAATCCTATAAACCGATTGCCTCACCTAAGCTGCCGTCGCCTTCACGAGCCCTTCATTTCATAACCCTTTTTTCTCACCAATGCACCGCTCTCATCTCATTTGCTCCTTGGATTATGGGATTCTCCTTTGACTTAATTACACCATCAATATTATCATATACGTATATAGGTTAGATTGTGGTTTTAGTCCTTCTACTATGGTCAAATTTTAGATTTAGTTAATATACTCTATTTTGACATTATTTGGTCCCTTTATTTTTTTTAATGTCATTAGTTAATGAAAATAATTAATGTCATCAATTATTAGTAGCTGATCTTGGCATCAAGTTTTAGGAGGGAGCTAACTTAAATTTTAAAATTTTTGAGGAATTTAATGAAAATTATCAAAAAATTTGGAGGGGCTTGATTAAAAAAATTGAAGTATCTAATGAAAATTTTCAAAATCTTTTTGGAGGCCAAGGCCCTTGGCTCTAGTGATCATCCATCCTTGTTAAGTATTCCGATTAAATTTCTAACATGGAATTTCCTTAAAAAAAGTTCTTCCAACACAAAAAAGGAAAATTTATGTCAACATGACAAATTGGAAGAAATTTTTTTAAGAAAAACCAAACATTTTTTTTCTCAAGATATCCACTGGAGCAAACCCAATGATTAATCCTCCGTGTTCTGTAGGCCCGTTAAAGGATAAATGCTGATCACAAATTTTAAAGCTGTTTTATATTCAATACGAGGATCAAATCCTCGACTACTAGTTAAAGTAAGAGAAACTCTTGCCATATCACATAATCTCGTGATTAAAATCTATACAGAAAAGTTAATAATATTAACAATTTGAATTTAACTAAAGACATTGACATCAAAAGTAAATGACTAAATTATGAGAAATTAAAATTTAGGGACCAAAACTAAAGGTGTACCTACATATTAAGAAAGGAGAGAGAGAGAGAGAGAGGTAGTGTTGTTGACTAACACACGCAAATGCTTAAAAAGGAAGAATCCCCAAAACCCAACAAACAACTTGACTTTCACGGAAACATTTCTTAATAGTACTATTTTATATTTATAGAAGATTCCAATTCCATTCATTTCATATTCTTCTTCTTCTTCACTTATTAATCATCATTTAATATTTTATCACAAGTAATTATTCGGTGCACTCTTAAGTATTATTATATCAGTGTTATTAAAATCGTGTTGGTCGAATCGGGTGGATTAAAAATCTATCAATGCATCAATTTAGATATAAAAGTTGAACTGATTTATAAGTAAATCTTTCGGGAGAAGTGAAAGTTCAAAAACTAGGACAATGTTAATAGTTGAATCGGTTGAATTAGCTTTTAAAAGATATTTCTATTAGTTTTTTTATAAATTTTTAATTATTTTTAAAGCGACAATCAACCTGTTTGATTCGAGAACTGATGATTTAACTGGTTCAACTGATTATTAAGACAATACATTATACTCTTAAGTAGGGAATTCATGTTTAAATTCCGAAAAAGATTAAAGATGACAATGAAAAGACATAGTCTTTTTACGGGATTTGACCCCAATCCGATATACCCTTCATATAACATCCATTTCAAACTAGACTAAAAATATTAAACTTATACCCAATTTTAACTTAATATGCCTTTTTATCAAAATAAAATAATAATTTTAAATTATTATTTTAACTGTTAATTAAATGTTAATATAAATTTTATTATTATATATTTTAAATTAATATTATATAAAAAATGAAAAAAATAACTACAAACCTCGAAAATATTAACCTAAATAAATCATAAAACAGAGATTAAGGATTACATGAGGTCCAAATAGATGATATATATAAAGGCATTTCCATCCCCATCACTCAAATAATTCCAAACCCCATCTGCATATTTGCAGCTCACTAATCTTCAAAAAAGAAAAAAAAAATGTCAGCTACCATTGAGTCAGAACAGCAAACCCCAAACCCACCATTATCAAATCTCGTGAGCACCATTTCCTCCTACGATGGCAACGTGCTGCTGGCTGCCATCATCTCATTGCTTCTCGTCATCCTCTTCGTCCTCCTCCTCCATCTCTACGCCAAGTGGTTCTTGGCTCATGCTCGCCAAAGAAGCCGATCTTCCTCCACTCTTTCTCACGTCTTCCCCCACGACCGCTTCCGCCATTTCCACGCCTTCTCCTTTGACAACAACGCCTCCGCCTCCTCCCCATCCAAGGGTCTCGATCCTTCCCTCATTTCCTCCATCCCCTTGTTCGTTTTCAAACTAGATGAACACAGCAACAACAACAAGAAGCATGGGTTACACAACTTAGACTGTGTCGTGTGTTTAAGTCCGTTCGAGGATAACGATGTTGGAAGGAACTTGCCCAAGTGCGGCCATGGTTTCCACCTCGAATGCATTGATATGTGGCTCCACTCTCACTCCAATTGCCCCATTTGCAGAGCGCCTGTGTTGTTGACCAATGATGCTGAATCTCAAGTCAGTTCATCGGAGACTGTGGGGGAATCATTAGATTCTGGTCGTCATCATCAAATTGCGGCACCCATTGACGATGACGATGACGATCTTTCAGCTTCGTCTTCCATTGGTTGTTCTTTGAAGACAATGTTGAGTAGGAACAGATCAGAGAGGAAAGTTTTTCCCACATCAAACGGCGGTGATCTTCAAGTTTGAGGCTGATGAACAGAGTGATTTACTTGCTCTCTTTTTCTTTTTTCATGTTCATAAATTACATCACTTTTTTGTGTATAGATGTCGGAAAACTTGTTTATCATCTTTCTCCTACATTGAGCCACATAATTTTAATCTTGTTTTCCATTCATCCGAAAATCCATTCAATCCAAACCCTTAAACTCCTAAAATTCAATGATTCAAACCCAATGAATCGAAAATGAGGTGATGAGAACTTGAAAAGAAGGAGATTGAGATGGAGCATGGTGGCCGCATATGGTTGTCGCAAAAGCAATAGTATAATAAACCCAGGACCATAAAAAAAAAAAAAAGATTGTCTGAAATGCAAAAGAGGACAAAAGTCTTTCCTTGTTTTGTGGTCAATGTTAATTAATCAATCATGTGATGTGAGGGACATGAATGGTCAAACAACTGCTGCACATATATTTATTAGATAATCCAAATCCTTGGTCGGATTTTTGGACCATTTGCTTCTACTCAGGCCCATTCATTTCACTTCATTGTCCTATGCTGCTTTTCTCTGTTCTTTTTATTAATATAACTCGTAGTCCCTCAATTTCCGAATTAACTCCATTTTCATACCTTCACATTTTTGTGTAAGGACTAAATTGAACCCATTCGATAATTGTTGATCATAATGGCTTTCGATTAAATCTAAAAGATGAAAGCCATATATAGCAAACCTGCAGAATCCATGCATAAAACGTTTAACTCATGCCAATGGATTGAATAATTGTTACCATTTGCTCAATTTTGGCATCTGCTTCAGTGTCTAATTTGTTGCAGCAGACAACAGTGCACCATCTGTGACTGAAGGACAAACATGAGTCAGAATCACTGTTAAAATTATTTTTGCTTTGCTGTTCTTTTTCTTGGGCAGAATAGGGGTAAAATAATTCCCAACTCCTCAGCTTCCCATCCAATCTGAATTTATAAGGACAAATTCTTGAAATAACCCCTAACTTGATGGGTTATCTTTTTATTTTTATTTTGAAAATAACATGATGGGTTTAGAAATTTTATCACACGTACGCACGTGGAAACTAAAAATATAGAATATAAATATGAGTTTAAAAATAATATATAATAAATGATGAAATGTATGACATATAACTAATTAATTGAATGATAAATTAAAAGTTTTATTAATGTAATTGGTTTGAGTTCAAGTCCTACCATATGCATATTTCTATTGTTTTTTTTAAATTAAAAATACTAAATTACCCTCAAATAATATACTTTACTTTAATTAAGGACATTTCCGTAATTTTTCTAGCCAAGTTGATGATCTGGTTGAGGTTAATATCAACTCAATCAGAAACTTAAATAATAATATATATTTTCTACATTTTTCAATTAGATTTTTTTTTGAATTTTTATAAGTTTTTATAACTTTTTTACTAACTTTTATATATTTTAATTTTTTATAAGATTTTATAATATTATTTTTATAATATTATAAAAATCAATATAATATAATATAATATGTTTTAATTAAATTATATTTAATTATTTCTTAAAATTTTTAATAGATTTTGTAACATTTTGTTAATAAAATGGTTAAGAAATTAAAACATAATATATACATTTAATTTTAAAAATACAGTAATTGATATTAGACTGAATTTAATAAACAATATTTCAAAATATAAATATTATAATAGTAGATTGTGTGGATTTTAATTTTTATATATAGTTTCTAATTTAATTTTAATTATTAATCTGTTAATGTAGATTGTAAGACCTAATTTTAGCTCGGGCCCATATACATACAATCGACAAAAGACAACAGTCCAAACCTAAACTACAGAAGGCCCAATTCATAAAAATAAAGACTTGGGTCCAAAAAAATAAAGGCCTGATAGGCCCAAAGTTTTGGGGTTTTTGGGAAACCCTATGTCTCCATGCGCCGCACAAATGCAACCACCACGCTCTCCACCTCGCACGTCCGGCCAACTCGCGTGTAGCACGACCCACGCCCCACGTTCACCATACCTGCAACTAGTAGAAGCAAAGAAACCATTGTAAAGTTGGCTATAAAAGGCTACGAATTTTCATTTGTTAGGGGATTTTTTTTTTAGAATATAAAATACACAAAGAATCCAAGAGCAGTTAAAAGAATACTTCAAGGTGGTTCATCATTATTTTATTTTGTTATTTTTATTTTTATTTTTATTTGAGTCCACGAAATACAAAATAATATATCGTAGAAGGGAGAGGAGTCGTACCTTTTGATTCGCTAGCAAAAGTGGGAAAATTTCGGCCTTCCGATGGCCGTCTACAGCAGTGAGCGAGGTGGCAGAAGAGGGCCTGGGTTTTTGCCCTTTCGGCTGAGGAAGGAAAATGATGGAAATGTTTTAGGTTTTTTTTTAAAAAAAAAGGGTTAAAATGTTTTTTAAAGCAGGTTTTAAGTAATAAAAGGAAATAGCATCGGGGGAAGGAACAGACAGCTTTTTGACTTGGTCTATGCGCATAATTTCTTTAAGTGGTTAATTTTCGCGTTTGGTCCCTCCCCTTTGCTCTGGCTTGTAATTGAAGCTTGTTTATATTTTCTGTTTTTTTAAATTGTCCCATAAATTTACGCGTCCATTCATTTCAGTCCGTGCTGAAAGGAATTGTTTTGGGGCATGGTTTATTTTCCTTTTCGGTCCTTGTAAATTTACACGCGCTACATTTGGGTCCTGATTTTGGTTTTAACGGCTCATTTTATTTATTAATTGTCCCATTTAGTTTAATTTTATTTCAATTGAGTTTATTTCCATTTCAACATGTATAATTCATTACTTCTTTAATTTGTTTAGCATTCAACTTTTTTTAAAAAAATATTATTTAAATATACATTTTGTGCTACTTTAATAATTTTACCTTGTTTTTTTATTTGTGCAACTTGTAAAGTGTTATTTTAAAATTCTATTTTATGTAGTATCATTTTAAATTCTTGTATAATATGTAGTTAAAATACTTTTATATATTATTATTATACACATATAATTTTTGATAAACTTAGCTCTATTCTATATACGTTATTGTTTTCATAATATTTTATGTAAATATTTTTTTCTAAATTTATTATATATATATTTTCTTTAAAATTATTCATTTGAGGATCCTGTTTTATATTACATATTTTATTTATTTTAATTACTTTGGTATCTTTGTATATACGTTATTTTCATATAGGTATGTATATCATTTGTTAAGTCAATTTGTTTCATTTGAAATTATGTTACATATTATTCATTTCGATATATATTTTAATAATCACTTATATATTATCCGTTTTTTTATACATATAAGCTATTTTGAATTCTAACATATGTTATCCCTTTGTATATTGTTCATATGGTTTTTAAATTGTTTTGTGTTATATTGGTTCCTAGTTTTCATGTTGTTTTGTGTATCATGTGTTATTTTTTATTTTCAATTCGTATCCACTTATTATTATTTCATGCTTATAATTATGTTTTAATTTCTTATTATTGCATCATGATTTTTTTTTAAATCTCGCATTTTCACCCAACATCGATTGCTTTTTACCCTAAAGTAAACCAAACGAATATATTTTGAGCCGGTTTCCTAATTGCTTATTTGGGAAACTCTTTAAAACAAGGCAATGTTTTGTGTTTGAAAATTCGGGAAATCGTGCCCTAACGTGCTGGGTTTCGATTATTCCGTTTGGCCAAATAACGGAATACCCTTTTAAGAATTCGTTGCGTGTTTTGAAAATTATGAGGTGATCTCAATTTTTGGAGGCTTAAGTATTGTGTCCTAACGTGCTGGATGTGGTATTTTATTTCTTTGGAACGAGTGAACCTTAAAATCCAATTCGAATTGTTCATACATTTTTAAAGGAATCGTATTTTAAATTTTTTCAAATTTTCAACATTAGGACTTAAATTAATCAATTGGTACCAATTTTGGGCGTTACGAGGGTGCTAACCCTTCCTTGTGCGTAACCGACTCCCGAATCTTTTTCTCAATTTTTGTAGACCTAAAATTATTATTTTAATAAATCAAATGTTTTATTGAAATGATCAATTTCAAGGTGATCCGATTACACCTCAAAAAGGTCGGTGGCGACTCCATACCTCGTTTTAAAGTCGATCCCCATTTTTTCAAAAATAAAAATGGTTTCGACATAAATTATTAATTAAATTTAAATATTGTAACCACTAAATATCTATTTCAATTTTAATAGTGGATTTAGTTTTGTAAAACTAGCTATCGATAAACTTAGAAATACTTTTTTATACTGTTTTAAAATTGATGTAAAGTTGTAATTTGAATTACTGAATATAAGCAAATTATAAAGACTTATTATAAAAAAATATAACTGCAAAACACAATTAAAAATTATAAAAAAGGAAGAGGGGTTTATTTTGCAAATTTCTCCTTCACAAATGTTTATTTTCTTCCTTTGTTTCATTAAAAATTTAAAAACCTTATAATATATGATATATACTACCTATCATGATGGGTTAGCGAATATTATTTTTAATGATCTGAGTATTAAAATTTTAAATAAAATTTAATTTAAATAAAATAGAAAGAAAGATCAAATCAAATCAAATTTAAAACGTTCCATTGTCATCCTTTCGTTTAACATCAAAACATGAAAAAGTTAAATAAGATGGGAACATTTAAAATTCGGTTGGGCCATGAATGATTCTGGCCCAACATTACATGTTGAAGTAAAGAAGTGGTTTTTAGTTTATTATCATATTTATGATACAAATGCTTCTATATAATACGTTAATTTAATTAAAACTAAGAAAAAACCATCTCAAAACTCATTTTTATTTATTGCAAACTAGAAAATTCAGATATCATTTTCAATCAAAATCTTTATTTTAAGGGTAAAATCTCAAACTTCACACAAGACAGGAAGCAGAATTTCACCATAAAACACCCATAAATAATATCAATCTTTGATTTACGCCAAAAGAAAGAAGATAATGATCTAAGTTGCTCAAAGGGCTTCACACCAAAACAAATGAAAAAAAAATTTTTTGAGTGATGAATATGCCGTCAATGGTCACTTGATTTTCCTTATCTCTCTAGTTGGCTATTCGGAACATTCATTTTTTGTTATGTATTAATCATGTCTGGACTAAATATGAATATGATCTTTAAAGATCCTCTAAATATATAAAAATATTCAAACAATATTTTATGGGATACTCACAACCGTGTCCGAGTAAGTAATGGAGAAGTGAATGGATTCAAACAAGCTCTACATAGAGGGCAGCTTGATTGAGAACCGAGCCACTTATCAACACATTGAGAATGATAGACATGGTTACATTGTGGCAAGACCTTCACCATCTCTTCATCTTCAAACACCCCTAGACAGATACAACACTCAGTTTCTTCTCCTTTTGTGTGCAAAATGATTGGCAAGTTATTAATGGCATTAGGGTCCAGCCCTAAGGAAGAACCTGGTGGTGTTGCATTAGCCATCGCATCAGCTGTTGAGAGGAGACAGTGGCTATAAACCCAATGAGCACAAAGGAAGAGAGTGGTGATGAGAAAAAGTAAAGAGAAAAAGATCAGCAAGAGGAAAAGGCCTCTAATGTGTGAGTGGATCATGTTGGTGTGGTTGAGGATGGTGAAGTGCCATTGAAAGATTTTGGAGGCCATAAAAATGGCTAATTGTTTTTTTTTTGGAGGATGGGATTGAAAATATTAGAATATATAAAGGTGTTGAATTTTGGGGGTTTGAAGTATACCCATACTGTTGTTTAACGTGACCTGATTTTCTTCATCATGGTTGGTTGCATTTATTAACATTGAAGGGTTATATTGGTTAGCAGTTACACCGTAGCTTTATAGCTTTGGAGTGGATTCAGTTCCCACGAGAAAGCACCATCTTTGATCTGCATGTTAATCATTAGGTCCTGAAATTATCACCCAAATCTTAAATTGGTCTTTAAATTTCAAAACATTTCAATTTAATCATTAAAGTATCAATATTGTATCAAATTGATTATTCTGTCAACCTAACTATTAGCATAGACATTGAATGTTAGCTCAAACTTGATGTGAAGTATATTTAAAACTCATGGATCAAAATGTAAACATATATGTACCTACTCCATGGGCAACTTAAATCTAGTGTGTAAAAAAAAGAAAAAGAAAAAAGAAATAGCTTTTTTGAATTTTAATGACTGTTTTTTTACATGTCAAATTCAAGTTGAACGTGCAGTAGGTATATACATAGGGGCAAATCTAGAAATTTTTTAGGAGGGGCCAAATTTGAATTATAAATTTTTGAAATGTGAATTATAGATTTTATCATGTATTAATTTATTATTTTAACATTTTTTAAGGGATTAAATAGAATATTTTTCATGTTTTGGGGGACAAGACATAATTTTCCCCTATATTAATTTATAATTTGATCATTTATAGATGGGCTAGAATTAGAATTTTTTATTTTATTTTATTTTTTTTCGGGGGGGGCTTGTATCTGCCTCTGTATATACATGTTTACAATTTTATTTGCATGTTTTAAATATGCTCAATATTATATTCAAATTGACATTTAACACCTAGATTAACGATTATATTGATGCAAAGTTTTGATTGATACAATATTGATACTTTGAAGAATTAATAAGAATGTTTTAAAGTTTATAGACCAATTTAAATTTTGGGTGATAATTTCAGGACGCTTGATGGAATTAACCCTAATTATTATAGTCATTGAAATATGGTTAAAATTGCTATACATCCTTATACTTTAGCAAAGTTTAAGATTTAATCCCTATACTTAAAAAAAAAATCTTCTTACTTATTTCAGGTTAAAAATCCGAGTCCAGTTATTAACACTATTAATATTTTTTCACAAAAAAATTTCAACCTACAATGTTTATATTCCTTCAATTATGTTGCACATCATATGTAAATAACCTAATCAACATGATGTGTTAACAAATTTTGAAAGAAAATATTAACTAATTTAATGAATTGATGAAGATTTTAAAATCGAAGGTTTTAACTTTGAAGTACAAAATTTATGGAAGTATAAGCTTAAAATTTGAATATAGAAAATCAAACACTTGATCATGTTTATTTATACTTCATAAATAAAAGCTCTGATATTGCAGCCTAGTGGCACACCCCATGCAACCCTGCCAGCAGACACTATAATATATTCTAACCAAATGTTGTTATAATGGATAGCAGTTACAGAAAAAGCTGATAGTATATATTATAGATAGATATTACTAGCTTCAAGTTTTGATATATTAGTCGAGTGTTTATCTTTTTTAAGGATAATCTAAATTCAAATCATCGTTAAATTAAAAAAATTAAATTATATTACTAATTATATTTGATTTTTCGATGTTTTATCTTGGTTCCATCCGTGCTCGAACATTACCATCCCTAATTTCGCTTGATGATAACTAATACTTAAGAGTTTCCAACAGCAAAGCTGCACATACATGTGTGTGTATATATATAAGGTTAGTGTGTGACAATTCCATTTGTTTATGTTTTTAAAAAAGGGTAGACAAATAAATATTTAAGCCCAGAGTGCAAGGATAAACATGGAGGTAGAGCCAAGAGCTAGCGCAATGAAAGAAGCTTTCTTCAACCACGTTTGGGAAGCCATGAGCTTGTTGTGGAAGAAATCGAGGGCAATGAGATCAACCATCGCCATGTAAATGAGTATGCCCGATGTTAGAATTGTGTGACCCAAATTCTAAGAGATTGCTTGCAAGTCAAGTTAAACAAAAATATATTTTCTTTCTAGAAGATTTAGTATTTATTAGTATAATATATTTAGCATTTATTAGTATAGTTTATTTGACTTACTAATTTAGCCTATAAATAGGCTCCTTTACAATCTTAGAATTAAAAAGACACCCATTAGATTAGAACTCATAACACATTCAGAGAATTTTGTGTTTACGTTTGAGGGTTCTTTGTTTTTCGGGTTTTTGGGGTTTAGTTTTTATCTCCATCTTTTGTACTCTTCATTCTTTTGCCATTATAGTAAAATTATCTTTGCCCGTGGTTTTTTATCCTCTTTTGAGGGGTTTTTCCACGTTAAATTTGTGTGTTCATCTTCTCAATTTCTTCTACTATTTTTACTTGTTCGTTGCTTATTCGGGACGATCCTAACAAGTGGTATCAGAGCTAGTTTAACTTTCATAGATCAGCCCGGTCAAAGATGGCAGCAACAAGGTTTGAAATTGAGAAGTTCGATGGTGAGACAAATTTCAATCTGTGGCAAGTTCGGATGATGACAATTCTAGTTCAAAATGGCTTGAAAAAGGTTGTTACAGGGAAAAAGCCTGAGAATCTAAATCAAACAGAATGGGAAGAGCTTGATGAAAAGGCCTTGTTTGCAATCCAGTTGTGCCTCGCGAATACAGTATTGCAGGAGGTATTGATGGAGAAGACCTCATTCGCCTTGTGGAAAAGGTTAGAAACTCTTTATGCGACTAAGTCTCTGGCTAACCGTTTAGTGTTGAAACAACGTCTATTTACGTTTCGCATGAACGAATGTGAGCTTCTTAAAGATCACATCAGTCAATTCATTACTCTTTTAAATGATTTAAAGAACGTTGAGGTTCATATTGACGATGAAGATCAAGCTATGCTATTATTGTGCTCTTTACCCTCTTCATACAAGTCTTTCTGGGAGACCCTGATTTATGGCAGAGACAAACTCTCGTTCGAAGATGTGAAAGGTCATTTGTTGAGTAGAGACAAACTCGACAATGAGTTTGATTTGAATAGCAAAGCAGATAGACAAGCTTCCGTTTTGGTAGCATCAAAGAAACGAGACAAAAGGTGTCGCTATTGCAAAAAGTTAGGTCACGTCAAAGTAGATTGTTTTAAACTGCGAAATAAAAGAGCTGCTGAGAGTAACGAGGAAGATGTAGCTGGTGCTAATTTGGTCGATGAAGGCGGTGATGATTTCTTGTTAGTGTCAACGAGCGATAACTCCAAGCTTACGTCTGAGTGGATCCTAGATTCAGGATGTTCTTTCCACATGTGTCCCAATAGAGAATGGTTCTCCACATACAGTTCAGTTGAAGGTGGAGTTGTGCACATGGGAAACGATTCATCTAGTAAAATAATCGGTATTGGTACTGTTAAAATTAGGATACACGATGGGACGATTAGGACACTCTCAGATGTCAGGTATGTACCTGATTTACGAAAGAATCTCATCTCCTTGAGTATTTTAGACTTGAAAGGATGCAGAATCAACATCGAGTCGAGCGACATTAAAGTATCTCGTGGAGCTCTCGTTTTGTTAAAAGGTAAAAGAACCGGCAGTCTTTATATTCTGGAAGGTTCTACAGTGACCGGTGAAATCGGACGTCCCTCGTCCGTTACGGAGTCAAAGTCAACTCATTTGAAGCGGAGGCAACTTGGTCATAGGAGGGAAAAAGGTATGACCGTTTCGTTGAAGAGAGGTTCTCTTTTGGATGCAGGTTTTGAAAAGTTAGGGCACTGTATTCGTGAAAATCAGACCCGGGTTAGTTTTGATTTGGCAGTGCACAAGTCGAAGGCTAGAAGTCTTCCAGCTTCTAAGCATAGATTCGACTCAGTTAATTCCCTGCATAGTTCAAGATAGGCCCGTGGCGGGTTTTGGCAAAGATGGCATTGAAAGAATTCGTGTCAAGGTGGAGATTGTTAGAATTGTGTGACCCAAATTCTAAGAGATTGCTTGCAAGTCAAGTTAAACAAAAATATATTTTCTTTCTAGAAGATTTAGTATTTATTAGTATAATATATTTAGCATTTATTAGTATAGTTTATTTGACTTACTAATTTAGCCTATAAATAGGCTCCTTTACAATCTTAGAATTAAAAAGACACCCATTAGATTAGAACTCATAACACATTCAGAGAATTTTGTGTTTACGTTTGAGGGTTCTTTGTTTTTCGGGTTTTTGGGGTTTAGTTTTTATCTCCATCTTTTGTACTCTTCATTCTTTTGCCATTATAGTAAAATTATCTTTGCCCGTGATTTTTTATCCTCTTTTGAGGGGTTTTTCCACGTTAAATTTGTGTGTTCATCTTCTCAATTTCTTCTACTATTTTTACTTGTTCGTTGCTTATTCTGGACGATCCTAACACCCGACGACATAGAACCTAACAACCCTTCCATTATCAACGCATTAGGGCTGCTGTCGCCGTACCCCGTCACTGCAAATACTACCATTCCCAAGACTATTCCCATTGGTGTCGTCGTTGAAAACATGAAGCACATGTATGCCACTGTTCCCGTTTTGAATTCCGCCTGAAAAAAAGAAAATCACAATAGGTAACTGCATTAATTAAAAAATATATTTATTAAAATTTTATATCAAAATTATATCAAACTTTGGATGCCATGTAACTTTTCTTTAAAAAAAATATATAGTATTTTAGGCTATACCTATATTTGTTTAGTTGACTTTAGTCCTTGAATTTAGTAATTAACTTCATTTTAATCCTTAAACTTACAAATATAAAAATGTGATAACATGACACTATGTGATTGTGTTATGTCATTACCTAAAAATTAAAAAATATAGAGTATCACATCATAAAATATTGACGGATTCTAAATTCAGAGATCAAAATGGACTTAATTACTAAATTCAAATGTCAAAGTAAAAAAAAAATATAAATACTAAAATAAATCTAGTTGCCAAGTTCAAGGGTTATTTTACTAATTTTCTTAACTGAATTATCATCTGATTGTTTTGTGACAATAACTCAACCACAAATTTTAATTACAATATACATATATATATACATTTATAATAATTGTTTGCTTTCCGTTTTTCCTTGATTTGTAAAATACAGCAAATCTCAACAACCTAACATTATTGAGCATTTAAACTAACTACAAGTTATCTCTCACCTTTTCAAAATTTTAGTAAGATTCTTATTTAAATTAAATACAACATGGAATTTAGTTAAAGTACTTCTTGATATCAAGTTTTAAGTTCTTTTTATTATACGAAAGGCAATTGGTCCGGTTGAATAGTACAGTTGAATAATTTGTTTTCTATTTTCTAATATTTTTAATAGTTTATTTAATTAAATTGAATAAATCGGTCAGATTGATTGAACCGAAAATTGGTGGTCTAACCAATTTGATCATCGGTTTGGTTTTGAAAACCTCTCCTGACAAGTCCTATTATAGGGAGTGAATCAAATTAGTCTCTCTACTATTAAATAGATCAATGAGTTCTAGTACTATTATGTCTTTGAAAATGTCAATAAAATTAACATTTATTGTTTAAAAATATCATTTAATATTTAACAGAGTTATATTTTAAAAGTTTTTTATGATTACACAAATGAAATATTTTGTTTGGAGTTGAACTATTAATGAAAAAAACATTATGTCATTTTTAAGCAATAAATATTGTTAACTATGTTATAATTTAATTTTTTTAATAGTACAAGGATTAAATTGATCCATTTAATAGTAAATGGACTAATTTAATTCACTCCCTGAGGGACTTCATAGGTAATTTCATCGAATATTCTAAGAAAGAGTTAACAATTTTTTTAAAATAAACAAAATCCTTAAACATATGATGAAAACTATTTCCATCATATATATATATATCAATATGAGGTTTAAAAAAAAATAGTCCCACAGTACTCTCTATTTAAAGTTTCTACTCCTTTTCTTTTAATTTTTTAAGTAACTCCATGTCTTTTGTTTAAATTTTTTATACGTTAAATATAAAGTTGATTTTAAGTAAATTGTTGTTTTATTTTTAAAATTTTACTTAATTGAAATATTTTTTAATATTATAATATTAAAATTATTAAATATTTAATTATTAAGCTTAAAATATTTTTTTTGAATTAAATAATTTGTCTAGAATTAATAGAATGAACTAATTACACATAATCAGAATTGGCCTAAAGTCCATTAGCCCAAACCTTTTAAAAGAATAAATAAATTTAAAAGCCTACTAAGTAAAGGAGCCTGTTTAAAACATCTTGAACTAGCCCAAATCGTCCGAATGTAACTATAATTAAACAGGAAAATCAAAGCAAATCCTATACCAGTCAAATCGACAGCTGGATACCAATAGTCTCTGTCCTTTCACATCACAGACCTAGCCTTAATGATAGCAGTTTTCAGAAAAAAGATCTTTAATTTACCTGCTATTCTTTCCAGAGATTTCCATCTTTATTTCCTCTCAATCATGATGCCTTGGCCGATACATCTCCAGAGCTTGACGAACGTGTTCTGGAATCCCTCCCACCCGGTAACAGCTTTCTTTCCTCTTTAGAGCCTCCTTTGCAAGAACATGAGCATAAGTATTCTCTTTTTTAGGGATAAAATGAAACCATATCTCTTGAAATCTGTCTTTTGTGCTTTGAATGTCTCTAATAATTGCTCCAATGGCCGATTTGTCAATCTCGAAACTTTGGCATTTCTTTATAACAGTTTTTGAGTCGTCCATTACTTCCATTTTGTTTAATCCCATGAAGATTCCTAATTTCATTGCTTGTAACCCTGCATGAGCCTCTGCCATGAACGGAGTAGCTATATTGGAATGAGTGACCACATTCGATGCTAAGATCTCCCCCTCTTCATTTCGTACAAGCAACCCTGAAGCCGATCTGGAATGTTGTTGGTCGTAGGCTGCGTCAAAATAAACTGTAACCTTTGCTCTTAGAACATTCTGTTGGATGCTTCCATCGGACTGATATGTGAGTTTTTTCTCTTTTATCCCATTGAACTTAGAGATATAACTATGGATTTGTTTTGCTATGTCTTTTCCTGTTGCAGTTCTCCTTTCATATATTAATCTATTGCTATTGAACCAGATCAACCAGAGTCCACAACAGAAAAATCGAATCTGTTCACTAGTCCTCTATTCAGAGACCCAGGTAAGCTACTCCCACGTATTCTGAGTATTATTATTCAGTACCCATGAAAGATTTAAGTGATTCTAAATCTCAATAGTTGTAGGGCATTGACGAAAAATGTGGCTACTGTCCTCCTCATTTTGATGGCACCGAGGGCATTGTGCATCCACCACCACTTTCTTTTGCTTGAGGTTAATAAAGGGAAGGAATAAAATTCCAAGAGATTCTCCAAATTGTCGTTGTAACTTTTGAGGGGATGTATAATTTCCATAGTTTCTTATAGAAATTTTTTATTTCAGTTTGTATAAAATTACTATTAAGATCCACGTTAGACTCCTGTAATAGTTTATAGGCGCTTCTGATTGAGAACTCACCGGACAGTACACCTCTCCATACTTGAAAATCTTTGTATACTGTCTCCGCTAGTGGAATCTGCATGATTTTCCTTGCAACATCCATACGAAAGTTATTCATAATAACAGCTGCTTTCCAAGTCCTAGTAGTGGCCTCTATTAGATCTGAAACTAACTTCATGTTTTCATTGTTTTCTCGGTTTTGTAATCTATCTGCTTCATCCCCTGAAATCCACAGATCATCCCAAACGAAAATATGATTCCCTTTGCCCACCCTCTAGCATATACCTTTCTCGAGAAGCCCTCTTGTTGCCCAGACACTCTTTTAGGTAAGCGAAGGTAACATTCCTAACCGAGCATTGTAGAAATCCGAGTTAGGATAATATTTTGCCTTCAAAACATGGGCTAATAATGAATTTGGAAAATTAATAAGGCGCCAACCCTGCTTTGCTAACAACGCGAAACCAAGTCCATCGTCTTTCAATGAGCATAGTTCTTTCCAAGCACACCAATGAATGCCTTTTTTGTCATGACCTTTCTGCCACCAAAACTTAGCTATAATGCCTTCCAATTCAACACATAAAGACTTAGGAAGTAGAAAGCAAGCCATAGTGTAAGTAGGGCTGGATTGAAGAACTGCTTTTATGAAAACTTCTTTCCCTTCTTGAGAGAGGTGCCTTATGCTCCAATTTTCAATTCATTTTTTTAAATCTGTCCTTCAAAACTTGAAATGACAATCTCTTCTTTCTTCCCACCATATTAGGGAGCCCTAAGTACCGTTCTGGATCAGTTGACCTTCTTACTTCAAGTACATTAGAAACGGCTATCATTTCCCTATCTTGCGTATTTGTGCTAAAAAACACTGTTGACTTGTCATAATTAACACACTGGCCAGAACACTTTTCATATTCATTCAAAATCCATTTTAAGGAATGTACTCCTCTTTCAGTAGCTTCTGCGAATAAAATGCAATTCAAAATCCGTTTTAAGGAATGCACTCCTTTTTCAGTAGCTTCTGCGAATAAAATGCAATCATCTGCAAAGAGTAAATGTGAGATAGATGGCCCCCTTTGACTAGCTTTTACTCCTTCAAGTATTTTCCTCCAATTGCAAGCCTCATAAGACTTGAGAGCCTTTCCCACAGAATAAAAACAAAAACGGGCTTAGAGGATCTCCTTGTCTTAAACCTCTACTGAGATGGAATACTTCCCCTAACTTTCCATTGAACACTACTGAGTACGATACTGTAGACACACATTTCACAATTGAATCAACCCATCCTGGATCAAAACCTATTCTCTTCATTGTCATTTCCACAAACTTCCATTCGACTCTATCGTATGCCTTACTCATGTCTAATTTCACCGCCATAAGCCTTTTTTTCCCGTCTTCTTGTGCTTTAGAGTATGTAAAATTTCATAAGCCAGTAACACATTATCAGAAATCTACCTCCCTGGTACGGAAGCACTCTGTGCTAAATCTATACATTTATCCATCACTACCCGAAGTCGATTTGCTATGACCTTAGCTATCAATTTATAAATCACATTACATAAGCTAATTGGTCTGAATTGATAATATTGGAAAGATTTCAATTCTTGGGTATTAGCACAATATTTGTTTTATTGATCAAACTCATTTACAAACTTTCATTCAGTCTTTGAAGGCAAAAATCTGAAACCTCCTCTCCGATGATCGACCAACATTTTTGATAGAATAACGCCGGAAAAAATATAATTTTTTTAAAATAATACATATTAATAACATTTATCAAATAAAATTTATATTTTTTAAATATAATAAAGAATTAATTTCATTCATTAGTTAAAAGTAAAACAAAGATAAATATAAAATTACAAACAAAATCAAATTTTAACAATTTTAACATTAAAACAAATTAACAATATATATAAAATAAATAACTTGTAAGAAATTATTAACAATATTCTTTCAATTATAATATATTAATATTAATATTCAAACAATTTTGAATATGTTTTTAAAATTAAAAAATTAATATAACTAAATCTAAATTAGTTAAATATTTTTAAAAATATTTTATAATTACATTAATATTAATTTATTAATTTTTTTGAAGAAATTCATTAAAAAAATTTAAAAAATAAAATATTTAAATTTTAATATATATATATATATAACCGACTTATCTATCGCACAAAAATACAAGCATGTAATTAGAAAAACTCCAACACCATAAGAATAAAAAAAAAATCCAAAATAAATATAAAACTAAAATTCCAAAAATAATATAATGCAATGACGGAAAGCTGGAATTTAACCATTTGTAAAAAAAAGTAAAAATAAAAAGGGAAAATTACAGTTTTTTCCCTCTTTTTTGGTTACCTGAGCAATACAGCCACCAAGACCCATGCCTTCAAAGACTTGGTGAAAAGCCAGTGCTGCAACCAGCGGTCTAATCGTACACTGATTTTGCGACATCCCCATCGTCGCTCCGATGACCACTGAATGAAAAATTATCCCAATCTCCAATACCTGCGACACCAGCTTCTGCTTAAGCTTCACCAATTCCTCGTTCGGCAAATCCTTCCCCACTTTCTTTCCGGTCGTCCCCTCCTGTGTTACCACCGGAAAATACTCTCCGCTCGGCTTACTCTGACCGTGCTCCACGTGAGAGCTCGCCGTCAAGTCGACGAAAAGAGCCAGGAGGGCTCCGAGTAACGTGACCAGCCCAGCGAAAGGGAAATCCTTCCACGGATGGCGGGAAGCGACGTGGCAATCGGAGAGAGCAGCGAAGGCTTCGGGGAGGACGTGAACTAAGGAGGTCGAGAGGATGACGCCGGCGGCGAAGCACTTGATTACCAAAATCGCCTTGTCGTAAACGGGTTTCCCTTGGAAGTAACGAGCTAGAAAGATAGGGGAAGATATGCCGGCGATGCTGGAGATGAAGATTACTACAAGAGAGATGAGCTTTAGGTGTGACGCGGCGGCGCCGTCACGGCAGCCGAGGGTTCGAGCGGCGTCGGTCACGCACGGAGATATGGCTTTAATGGCTGCTACTGTAAGAGAAATGGAAGTGGGAGTATGCATTAAGAGGACGAAAATTGAAGATTTAATTAGGGATGGGGTTTGATGGGGCCCAATTTTAAGAAAATGTTAGTGTGGTATTAATTAGGGACATAAAATTTTCCTCCATTTGTCTTTTTTCCTCTTTGTCTTTAGTGTAGAAAATTAATGAAGAAAATGTTACTTGATATGAATTTTCTTTTAACATTTTATAATATTTGTTATATAATAAAGTAAATTTTTAGTATAATTATAATCATTGATGCCTCGTTAGACTTTGGGTTGGATCAAAGTGAGTGACTGATCATTTGTAATTAAAAATGAATTAAAACATGTTAAAGTTTGTGCTTCGAAACATTGTTATATCTAAAATGGAGTTGAGATCTTGGTGTTTATAACTAATTATTGGGTTATCTTTTTATTATAGAGATTTAACATATTATCAATGAATAACTTATTGAATGGTGTGTTGCAGGGAAGATGAACCTACCCTATGCCACATAGTATTGCTATGCTAGCAAAGGGATTTTTGGAAGTTTGTTGATTTTTACTTGGCAGATATAAGTTCATATATAATGTAAGTTACAATTATTATCAATAAATAGATTATTGAATGGTGTGTTTGTAGGGAAGATGAATCTACCCTATGCCACATAGTATTGCTATGCTAGCAAAGGGATTTTTGAAAGTTTGTTGATTTTTACTTTGGCAGATATAAGTTCATATATAAAGTAAGTTGCAATTGGATTAAGCTATTTATGTAGAAAAATAACAATGGACATTAAAACATTTTTCACATGGTTAGGGGTTAAGTTAGAAATTTTTATTTGAATGGTCAAATTTAAATTATAATTTTTTGAGAGAGCTAAAAATGTTATTTCATCATTATATTAATATAAATTTTACAATTTTTCTTAAGATTAAACTATAAACATTTCATTTTGGAGAGGCTATAATTAAACTTTAAATTTTTAAAAGGGGCTAAATTATAATTTTACTATTAAATTAACTTAAAACTTGCAATTTCTAATGAGACTAAAGGGATAATTTTTCTAGGGCCACTATCTACCCCCTCTAGCTCCACCCCTATACACAATTCATAAATTTCTTATATTTTCAAGACCTTACCCAAAAAAATATTCCACTATGCATCAACAAGTACAAGCTACTATTTAAGTCCTACTCACTCACCAAATAACAATATTACTCCGTACTCTAAAAGGATCACTCGCCCTCTAAGTCTTTCCCCTCGAAAGCTTGGATGTAAACTAAGTAACTTACTTTAGTTTACCTACAAAATTGCATTCAAAATGACATTTCCTATTTGAACAAACAAAGTGCTCTATCAACACTTTACTAACCCAAACTAGTTGTGTATATATACAAGAAATGTGGTTTAACACCCCTAAAGTTGTTATACTTTAAAAGCAATAATAGATCGAGATTGAGTACAGTTGATTTCTCACTAAAGTAAAATAAGGAAATGAAAGTGATAAAAGAGGAGGTTGAGGAGTATCAAAGAAAGTTGAATTGAGAAGTATGTTGTGGTATATTAAATTAAAGTAAGGACTAAATCATAAAGATGTAAAAAGTTTTGAGGTTCAAGTATAATTATTCAAATTTTGAGGGGTTGAAGCATAAATATGAGAAAATTGAAGGACCAAAAGTGAAAATAACCTAATTTCTTATGACATGAAATTGGTGTGTAGGGGCCAAATTGAATAAGTGGTATGAAGGACTAAGTTACAATTTTACCAAATTAAGTGATGATTCGAGAAAAGAATTGTGGAGGATGTTGAAGGGTAAAATGGTCATTTTCTAATTAAGATAATTATCATGAAACATCATTATTATTATGGATATTGGTGTTGAATTTTAATTAGTTGAAATATTTATTATTATTATGATTATTTTATTTTTAAATATTTTTATTAATTAATTAATAGTTAAGGAATTGGAAAAGATGTAACACTACGGGAAAGGATTGTATGAAACAGTGACGCCACGTCATCTATATCCCTTTCCAATAGTTTTATGCCACATCAGTACTCTTATCCTGAATTTCAGGATTTTATCCTGAAAAAAACAAAATCCAAATTAAAATCCTGAAATTCAGGATAAGAATACTGATGTAGCATAAAACTATTGGAAAGGGATATGATGACGTGGCGTCACTATTTCATACAATCCTTTCTCGTAACACTACTGGCCTGACTTAGGAGTTTCGACTAAGTCAAAGATGTTACATTGATCACTAAAGTGGTCCAGTAAAGCCATTCTTTTGCTTGAGTTGAATTTTATGAAAATCGCTCTTTTATTTTTAAGAAAATATTCATTAATCAAATCGACTTTACTTAGCAATTCAATTACGATATTTATTAATGTGAAGTTTTGGAAAAAAACGGTTAAAGTTTAAAAAGACTTTTCAAAACTTTCAAGTATTTTGCAAAGCAGTGGAAAACATTATTAAAAATAATAGTTTTCTAAACCAAATAGCATGCAATTATCAAAGTATTAACTAAGTATCATGCTTAAAATTAATAAGTTAGACAATCCCAAATCTAAGATATAAAAGCAAGTAATAGTTAATAATTGCAAACCCAATATGAATAAGGGAACTTAAATGGAAACTTTAAAATAATAATAAAAGAACAATGTGTAACACCCCGAACCCGAGACCGACACCGGAGTCGGACACGAGATGTTAACAAACTTTGAAAAATTTTTCCAGACACTGCCCAGTCTGAGTACTAGTCGCTTCAAAAATCATATCTTGAGTTTCACAACTCAAAAATCAGTTTTGTGATTTTTCCCTGAAACTAGACTCATTTCTCCACCTATGGATTTTTTTCTAGAATTTTTGGTCGGGCCAATTAGTACAGTTTATTAGTCAAAGTCTCCCATGTTACAGGGGTCGACTACACTGACCTTTTCCCATTACGACTGGGATATCTCTCTGCACAGAGCTTCAATACTGATGCCGTTTGTTTCTATGGAAACTAGACTCAGAGAGGAATCCATACATATATGGTATGACCCCTAATTATCTCTGGTCAATTTATAGTGAATTTCCAAAGGCGGAACAGTGAATCCAGAAACTGTTCTGGCCCTGTTCCACAAGAACCCGAATATCTCTTTCTGTACTGTTCCTATAATTGTTTCGTTACTTCCATATGAAAGTAGATTCATCAAGGTTCGATTACATAATTTATTCACTATTTAATTCCACTCCTACGAATTCTTGTGATTTTTCCAATCCACACCACTGCTGCTATCAGCTTCTGTTTTCAAAGTGAACCTTACCTAATTTGGGGTTTCATGGACCAACTAGGGCCTTGTCATACATAAGCCCACATATGATCATACTTAGCCATTCTAGTGGCTGATCATTTGCTCAACACTTCCATTCCAACATAGTTACATCATGAAACCATCTATACATTCATAAATACGAATGGTCTAACGCCATACTCCACTTCTACAAGCCATCTTCGCATGGCTGTACACTTATACATTTCATAAAGTACTCGAAAGACAACAATGGGTAGTCCTATACATGCCATAACAAAACTCAACCAAAATAGTACCCAAAAGAGCCTTTGATAGTGTGGGCGACTTCGACTTCAAGATCCCGAGTCCGATAGCTGGAGAACCAAAAATCTATAAAACAGAGGAGCAATGTAACGAGTAAGCAATTTATGCTTAGTAAGTTTGAGCAAGGAATTCCAGCATGCACAAAGAATAGCACACATTTAGCTAAACGGCAATATTTCATAATACGCAATTTACCGATATCAAACTTGCTTCACAACATTAACAACCCTTATGTACATACACAATAAACTAACTTGGCCGAAGGCCGATAGCTCGTTTATCAACTGAGCGAACATTTATTTGTAAGGGCTCGATTAAATTCAACACATACGTAACATATCCCCATATTGGGATGTTTTTTCGAGTATTCGCTGGAATTTTACAGCAAGCTCATTCATTACCAAATCACGTACCTTCGGGATTTAACCGGATATAGCTCCTCGTTCAAATGCCTTCGGGACATAGCCCGGTTTTAGTAACTCACACAATGCCTTCGGGACATAACCCGGATTTAACAACTCGCACGAATGCCTTCGGGACTTAACCCGGATTTAATAACTCGCACGAATGCCTTCGGGACTTAACCCGGATTTAATAACTCGCACGAATGCCTTCGGGACTTAACCCGGATTTAGTATCTCGCACAAAGGCCTTCGGATCTTAATCCGGATATATTCACTTAGCACAAAGCCTTCGGGACTTAGCCCGGACAGCATTCAATTAATCATGCACATCTAACAATAATTCATAGCACATTCATATTTCATTTTCGTTTACGAAACTCAAACACAAGGCACATATTGTCCTTGCACATTCGGCTCAATAGCCACACATAGAGCATGATTTAATCACATCGAAATTTAAGCTCTCTTACTCAAGAACTTACCTCGGGTGTTGTCGAACGATTCCGCTAGCTATTCAACCACTTTTTCCTTCCCTTTATCGGTTTTATTTCCCCTTTGCTCTTGAGCTTAATCAAACAAATAAATTGATTTCATCGTTTAGGCATCAAAAGATGAACACAAGGCACTTAGCCCATATTTATACATTAGACATTAAAGTCTCATACATGCAAAAATCATGCATCAACACTACATATTAGCTAATTTCTTTCCCCTTGGCCGAATATGCATGTCCATTTTTGGGGTCGATTTCAACACTTAATACACACATATACACACTAGTAAAGCATCCTCCCCCTTTTCATCAATTTAACACATGCATTGCTCATTAACATGCAAAGTTACATTCGGCCTTAGCACACATCTTGCTAGCCGATTCTTCTCCATTTAGCAACCAATGCACATATGTGCTCACACAAAAATGCTAAAAAGGAGGTTCAAGAATCATCAAGCCATCATCACATGCATCATTAACAAGCTTCATATTTTGCATGCAATGGCATTAACACAACCTCCACCTAGGCCGAATCTTAACTCATCCTCATGCCTCAACACCACAACATCAAACATCAACCAAGAATGATGCATCCATGGTCAAGTGCCATTTCCATCACATAGCAAGATTTAGACCATGGGTTAGGTAGAACTCAAGCTAACAACTAAAACATGCATGCCTCTCATGGAACATCATCAAACATACCTTAGCCTAGCTATATGCATGGCCGAATCTCTTCACCTTTCTTCTTCTTTCCTCCTTAAAATTTTTGGCCAAGGATGAACCAAAGGATGAGAAAATTTTTCTTTGTTTTTCTTTCTAGTTTTTGGCAAGCATGAAGATGAGAAAAGGATGAACAAAATCCCCCCCTTTCTCTTCTTTAGCTCACGGCAATGGGGGGACAAACACTACACACACATTTTTTTTTCTTTTGTTTTCCATTTCTTTATTACTCATACTCCTTATTTTATTCTTCCACTAACAAAACATGTTTCATGACATGTTTTACCCATCCTTCCTTGTCATGGCCGGCCACTACTCATTAGGGGGGAAATTTGACATGCAAGTCCCCCCTTTGTCCACATGCACTAGTAGGTCCTCACACATTGACCTATCACATTTTAGAATTTTCTCACATAAGTCCTATTGACTAAATTCACATGAAATCAACCAAATTGAAGCTTGAAATTTTCACACATTCATAATTACATATTCTACACAATAAGTATCACATTCAAACATTTCGGTGACTCGGTTTAGCGGTCCCGAAACCACTTCCCGACTAGGGTCAACTTTGGGCTGTCACACAATGAGTCGCTATTCTGAGGTTCCTTTGATGCTATTTCGCGTCCTAGATTTTTGTGTTACTTGAGAGGTAAAGTAAGGGGGAGTGAGCTTATGATGACTCAGTGTGAGTCTAATTTTTAAACCATTATATATAACCGTATAAACAGTAAAACATTTAATTTATAGCAACGTAGCAATTAAGCACAATGTAAGGATGATTTAGTAAATCAATGCATGTATAAATTATGTTATGTAACGAATTCAAACTAGTCGAATGGTGAAAATGAAATATGAATGATGGTATGTAAATGCCATATGCTTGTTTATGAGATTGTGATAGCAGTGAATTCAAATTGATCATGTTGAATTCAATGTACGAGTTAGTTTGAGTTGCTTTAGCAACAAATGTGGTGTCTCACATTCGGACTCGACAATTGAGTCAGGTGTGGGGTGTCATAGTATTTGGTAATAAAAATGAAAATATGATATTTTGAATGTTAATCTAATACATATTGAGGATTAAATATGTTAGTAAATATTTGGAAATGATTCGAGAATTGTAAATTGAGCTCTGTAAAAATAAAATTAAGCCTAGCAATATATATACATAAATATTTGGTATTTAAGAGACTTAGTGCCAAATGTGACATCTGTTGCTTGGGTTATCAGTTTAGCTCGAGCTAAGGGGTGTTACAAATAAAATAAATTATTTTAACTACAGAAAGACATTTTTGAAATTTCTCCAATTGAGTTAGTGCATGATTAATTTGTGACACCAATTCTATCAAGGGTTTAAATAATAGTATCAATACAAAAAAATAATATTTTTGGTATACCAAATATACCATTGGTTTGTCCCAACAAAATCCTAACAAAGTTCCTTAGTATGCCAAAATAATATTTTTTTATACAAAAAATTAATTGCTCATACCTAAATTTATGAAGGGATACAAAAAAGAATGAGGGAGTATTAAAAATTATGAGGGAATACCAAACTAAAAAATATGATGAAGTACCAAAAATTATGAGGGAGTACCAAAAATATACGAGGGAGAGGGAATACCAAAAATTCTGAGAGAGTTAAAAAAACATTACGGATACTAGAGAAAGTATAAAAAAAACATGAGGGAGTAAAAAAAATTATAAAGGACAGCCAAAGAACATGAGAAACAGAGAGAATCAAAAATTCTAAGAGAACATAAAAAATTGTGAAGAAATACCAAAACACATGAGAAAGTATCAAAAGTTACGAGGAATACAAGAAAAAAAGAAGAGAAAATACCAAAAAAAAATCATGAGAAAATACCAAAAATTACGAGAGAGAACCAAAAATCATGAGAGAGTACAAAAAATTCTTAGGAAATACCAAAAAAGAAAAAAATGAAGTATCAACAGTTATATGGAAATACAAAAAAAAAGAAAAAGAAAGGGGAAAACAGCAAAAAAAATGAGAGATGACCAATTATTGCTTCGTCTTATAAAATTTGTTTTCTTTATTTATTTATATTTTTCACTATTTTTATTTTTATCATTATATATAATATTTTTAGTATCTATTATTAGTGTGTAAAATTAATAATTTAAAAATTACCAAAAATTTCCCCAATAAAATCCCATTAAAAATTAAAATAATATTTTTCACTAAAATAATATTTCCCATGTACCAAAATTTATGAGGTTTACCAAAAATTATGAGAAAATATAAAATATTATGAGAGCGTACAAAAAAAAAAAACAAGAGAGAATACCAAAAAATAGGAAGCATGCACAAAAAAATTATAAAGGAATACCAAAAAAACAAGGAAATACAAAAAAAAAATTTGAGGAATTTTGGTGAAGTACAAAAAATTATAAGAGATTACCAAATATTAGTTTGTTTTATAAAATTGTTTATTTATTTATTAATTTTCACTATTTTGTAACATTTTAGTTCCGAATAATAGTATCAAAATTAATAAATTAAAAATTATCATTTTTTTCGACATAATCCCATCAAAATTGATTACTATGAAAAATAATATTTTTTTAATAAAAAAATAAATTTCCGATAGTTTCAACAGCATGCCAAAAATTATAAAAGAATACAAAAAATTATGAGAAGATGCCCAAAAATATTAGGGAGTACCAAAAATTATAAGGCGTGTACAAAAAAACAAAAAAAAAAGGGGAAGTATCAAATATGGAGGGAATACAAAAAATATTATCGAAATACCAAAAAACTTGAAAAAATGCCAAAAAGTATGATGAATTACCTAAAAATACGAGGAAGTATTAAAAAATATGAGAGATTACCTAATCTTGGCTTGTCTTATAAAATTTGTTTTATTTATTTAATTTTTGATTATTTTTAATTTCTTATATATAATTTTTTTAACTGAATATAATATGCAAACTTAATAATTTAAAAATTACAAATAATTTGCCCTTAACAAAATCTCTTTATTTATTTTTTAAATAGAAACAATATTAAGCGATTACAGAAATAAATAAAAAATTAAAACTCTTTTAGATTAACTCTCGCACAGCTTGAAGAGGTTCAAAAAATACCTATAGACTAATAAAATGTATACCAGTATGCTTAGCCATGAAATCCGCAACTACATTATGATATCTAGGAATATGACGGATACAAATTTTCTAATCCCTTTGTAACAATGAATGGATGATGGCTCATATTTCCATAAGAGGGCTATCAATAATTTTGCTAGACAAAATTAATTCCATCAAAAAAACATTATCAAATTCAAGTTTAATCTGTCAATATCACTTTTCCCAAGTCAAATGTAGCCCTTCAAACATAGACCTCGCTTCTATCCTGAAAACTTCATCTCTTCTTAATATTATTGAATAATATTTTTTATATTTAAAAGTTAAATTTGAAAACATACCAATAATTATGAAAATATTACGAGATAATACCATGATAAATCAGTAAGTAAAAGAAAATTATGATTTTAACAAAATAATATTTATTTTATAATTTTTGGAGATTATTTGATAATTTATTTTAAAACTTCACAAGCTTTAATTTGTGGCATGTGGATGAAAAAAAAAACACTTCTACAATTTATTTTTGAGAAAAAAATGGCATATAAAAACTTTTAAATTATTTTTCATTTTTTAAATATAAAATAATATTTTCATCTCATAAAAATAAAATCATTATACGTTAAATAAAAATAAATTCGATTTAATTCGAACAATCACAATGTTTTAATTTGTATTTTAAAAACTATCTAAGCTTCTCGATTTAGATCGATATTTGATTCCTTAATTTTTCTTGCTTAAAACTTCTAATTTCAAATAGGATTATTTGTCATGTTCCTTCTATTACGTATACCATTAATAAAATTCTAATTTTTTTTATTGCATTAGTGTCACAAATTAACTATGCACTAACTCAGTTAAGAAATTACAAAAATGATTTTCTATATTTAAAATAAATTATATTATTTAAAACTACTTTCATTTTTTTAATTAGAAGCAACAAAAACATGTATATAGTGAAATTTGAACTCAACCCAATTACATTGCAAAATTTTTAAATTTACCATTCAATCAAAATTTTATTTTAATTTACTTATACATTTCAATTTTAATATGTGCACTTTATTATCTCCATCAATTATACATCTATGTTATTAATAAAATTTCTTTACTGAATTGATATTACGAGTCAACTGGGTACCAACTTGATTGGAAAATTACAAAAATGATCTTCCGTATTTAAAACAAGTTATTTTATTTAATGATACTTTAAAATTATGCATGTGTTCTAAATACGTGATTTTTACATGTATACACATATAATAGAGTTTCTAACACTATTTTATAATTTTTAAACTAAACTTAAGAAATAAATTAAAATAAAATACTATCTAGCTTAAAAAAAAGTTTAATATCGTTTATTTATTGTTTAATAAATTTTCCAGAACCTCAAACTTAGATTTTATTAAAGCATGGAAATATGGTATTCTAAAACCGTGTCACTTCATAAATTTATTTTTTTAATTTTTTAAAATTAAATTTTTATACTTTTTCAAATACATTTTTTTAATTTTATATGTTATATATTTTAAAATTTTTAAGTGATAATATGACACAATCTTAAAATAATTTATCGTCGTCATAACAGAATTCAAGTTTAGGAACCAAAGTGAAAAATTTTACCAAATGATGAGACTAAATTAAACCAAAAAAATCAAAAACTAAATTTAAAAAAAACAAATCAAATAGAAACTTGTTTTTTTCAATTTAATTCATCCTCATCACCCGTGACAATTTTGGTCTTACATCTGAATTATTCAACAATGAGATACAAGTATGGTCTGTTTCGAAGGTCAAAACCGTCTTCACAACTTCATACAAAAAGAAGGCCTGGGCCACTGGGTTACCCCACGATAGTGGATTTTCTCAACTGGAAAAGCCCAAGGTTAGTCCAAAATAAAAACTTAATACAAGTTAAAATAAGTATAGGCCCTTCCCCAACATCTATCATTGAATTTCAAACCTAGGATATCCAACAAGACCAGTGATACATTTTTTGATCTACCTTTAATCTAATAATAGAAAGGGCATTCCATACATCTAAGTTCACTTCAACTCATAACTTCCATATTTGTAGTCAATATTGATGTTAATTGAGCAAGCACTTAATCGATTTTATGACTTTTACTTTAAAAAGTAGATAAGATTATTCATGTACGACTTGATTTGTTGAACCAAATGATGAGACAAATTGATAAATCATCGGCAAATAGAAGAGAATAAAAAAATTGCCTAATCTCTCGCATTTCACTATTCTGAAGGCTTTATCCTGATGAATCATGTAGGGTATTAGTGCAATCAAATTTGTATGGAATGTTGATTTCCTATTGTGTGAGAATAAATAAGATTGTACAGAAATTAAGTTCAAACCTAAGATATCAAAATTTTCAAAACGTTAACCTTAATCATTAACCTAAGATTTCATTGGCAATTCAAACCTTAAACCTTTCAAATATGTTGGGTGTGGGCCCAAAAGTCCCACTATGTAAGAGCCGATTTGTTTGTGTGCCCTACATATATATATACAAATGTGGGGGCAACAACTTTCTTTAAGGTGAAAAGTGTGTGCATAGAGTTAAAAGAAAAAGAGAGAAAAGTGCGAGAGCAAAATAATTCTTTTTACATAGATCGAGTTTCATATTTTTTTCCAATCAGAAGCAATGGAGCTGTTTTTTTATGGTAGCTAGTGGACTCGAAGATTTTTAAAGTGTACATTCCGATTTTCATTTTGGGTACTATAGCTTAAGGTTATTGACTTTCAAAGTCAGCCTATTTTTGGTGATATTCTCAAATATTTTTCTCTTAAAGTTTGCTTGAGATTATTTGTTGATAGCTTTGTTTGAGTTGTATATTCTTGATTGTGATTTAGTTGTGATTTTGTAGCAAGACTTTGATGATAGTGAAACTTAGATGAACTTTCAAAGTCTCGTGGTTTTTACCCTTTGCTTTAAAGGGGTTTTCTATGTAAAAATTTCATGTCTCGAATTATTATTTTGCTTGCGATATTATCATTTATTGGAATCGATTGTTGATATATTGTGTTATTGAGTTTGCCATAGTTACTGAATTGATTTTTCGAGAGAAAAATATTGGTTGTGCTTCCGTAGTATTTCATCGGGTTCGATTTCATCCCAATAATCTGGTATCAGAGAAAGGGTTACAATCAAAAAAAGGGGATTGACTTTGAAAAGATATTTTCTTCGATTGTGAAGATGTTCTCTATCAGAACTACATTAAGTTTGGCAACTTATTATGACTTAGAGGTTGAACTAGTGGATGTGAAAACTGCTTTCCTTCATAGTTATTTGGAGAAAGAGCTATACATGGAGCATTCAGAGGGTTTTATTGCACAAGGGAAAAGTATGGCTTGAAGCAAGCTCCAAGACAATGATACAAGAAGTTTTGAGTCTAGTATGGGGGAGCATGTGTAATACCCTGAAAAATTTTATAGTAAGATATTATCTTTGATATAGTAAAATAAGGAAATAAAGTGCCAAAAAGGAAAATTTTGAGTTATGACAACATTGAGAAGTAAATTATGATATCTTGATTCAAGAAAGGACTAAATTATAAAAGTGAGAAAAGTTTTGTGACCCAATAGTAAATACTCAAAATTTGAGGGATTAAAGTGTCAAATATGAAAAAATTGAAGGACTAATAGTGCAAAAAAATTAAGGGTGGAATAATCTAGAAACCAAGGAAAATTGATGAATTAGGACCAAATTGAATAGGTGAAGAATTATGAGGGACTAAATTACAATTTTACCAAATTTAAATGATGACTCAAGGATGGAATTTTAAAAGATCATAAAGGGCAAAATGATCAATTGGAAAGAGAGAGAATTCTAGAAGGCAATAATGATGCTAGAGATATTTTGATATTTTATAATTATTTAATTAGATAAATATTATTTTATTAATATTTTAATAAGATATTTTATTAGTATAAAAGGAAGGAAATATGAAGAATTTTCATAATCTTTCCCATGCAATACCAACGTGAGAAGAAGAAGAAGAAAAGAAGTTTTCATTTCTTTACAATTTGGTTCTTCTACAAAAATTCACCATTTTCACTCAAAAATCAAAAGAATTTCCATAGCTACCAAGAGAAAGATGACAAGAAGACTATGAGGAGCTAGAATATCAAGTTAGATTCAAGAAATAGAAGCTAGAGGAGAGAGAAAATTAAGTTAAAGATTGAAATCAATGAGACAAGGTAAGAACATCAAGATTTCAATATATTTTTAAGTTTGATATTATTGAAAAAGCATGGGATTAATGTTAATGTAGAGTTTCCTTACATATGGTCCTATTTTCTTGATATGTTAGTGAAGAGAAAATAAGAGAAATAGTGTATAGAAAGAAATAATGGTGTTATAAACATGGTAAATAAACATCTTGCACTAAAACAGTTTTGGATACCAGCAGTAGGCTAACTTTGAAAAATCACCATAAATTGTGGAAATCGAATTTGAGGATGTACAAACTATGGAATTAAAGATTATTGAGTTTAGTTTCTTATAGAATAAATAGTGTAAGCAATTGAATTGTGAATTATGAGAAATAATAAAATTTGTGAGACAAGGTCAGAGTGACTTCGGGTTCCCCTAATCTAAATTTGGAAAATCATCAAAAATTGGATAAAAATAATTAAGGGCTTAAATTTATATTTTTAAAATCCTTAATGAGTCTATTTTCAATAGAAATATATGGGAACATCATTTGAATCCTGTACGAGGAGATAATTTAGTTTTTAGTGAAGAAGCATCGGAACTGTCAGACAGCAGAACATGGGTGAATTTAAAGAATAAACTGTACTTATTGGCTGAATAAAAAATTATGAAAATTTTATGATAAGAAGATACATAAATCTAGTTTCATGGAAAATTAGCGGATCTTAATTTCGAGTTCTGTAACTCAAGATATAAATAATTTAGTGACTATGATGCAAATGGATAGTTTTAAATATACATATAAGTAAATAGTGAAATTATTGATAATGTTACTTGTAGTGTGACAGCCCTAAATTGACCCTAGTCGGGAAGTGGTTTCGGGACCGCTAAACCGAGTCACCGAAGTATTTGAATGTGATATTTATTGTCTAGAATATGTGAATATGAATGTGTGAAAGTTTTAAGCTTCGATTTAGTCGATTGCATGTGAATTTAGTTAATAGGACTTATGTGAGAAAATTTAGAAATGTGCTAGGCAAATGTAAGTGGCCTATTAATGCATGTTATAAAGATGATGGGTTTGCATGTCAAATTACCCAAAATTTAAACTAGTGGCCGGCCATGCTATGGGTTAAAAGGTATTATAAACATTTTATATTAGTGTTTTATGTTAGGAATAATAAAATAAGGAGCATGGGTGATGAAAAAAAGAAGAGAAAAAGTTCTCATTTTGCTCTTCTTGACTGAAAAATCAAATGAAAGAAAGGAAGAAAGGTTGAAGAGGTTCGGCCATGCTTGTAACTAGGCTAAGGTATGTTTGATGTTGCTCCATGAGATTCATGCATATTTTTAGTTGTTAGCTTGAGTTCTACCTAGCCCATGGTTTAAATCTTTGCTATGTGAGGGAGATGATACTCGGCCATGGGTGTTGTCTTCTTGGTTGGTGTTTGATGTTGTGTTGATGAGGTATGAAGATGATAGAGTTTGAGTGCTCAACAAAAAGGATTGGATGTGAGTGTGTGTGAGAATTTGAAAAAGGTAGGTCTTAGCAACTTCATGAAGCATTCGGCCATGGTAGGAAGTAGAAGAGAAATATAGTTGTTGTTCATGTTAGATGAAGTAGAGAAGTTGTGTACTAAGGCCGAATGTGACTTTGAATATTATTGAGTAATGTATGTGTTTTGAATTGATGGAATGGAGAGGATGCTTTAATTGTGTTATGAACAATTATATGTTAAATTAAGGGTTGCTAAGCTAGCTATTAAGGTGAAGTGCAAATGTTAGTATTTGATTACTAGTGTATATATGTGTTTTAGCCGAGCTTTGAACTTGAAACAAAATGGTAATTAGTCAATACAAGTGACCATATTTGTAGAATGTATTAAGTATACAATCGGCCTCAACATAGACATGCATATTCGGCCACATGAATGAATACATAGATTGATGTTGTACGTTCGGCTATAGGTAAGCATATTGATTACTTTATCTTGACTTAGAAAATCGGCTAAAGGAGAATATTGGCTAATATGTTGAATTTGATTCATGATTTCATACCCATATGACTCTAATGCCTAATATACATGGGCTAAGTACCTTGAGTTTCTCTTTGATGTTCAAAAGATTAAATCAATTTATTTGTTAAATTAAGCTCAAGAACAAAGGGGAACTAAATCTGATAAAGGAAAGGAAAAGGTGATCGAATAGCCGTGGAAATCGTTCGACAACATCCGAGGTAAGTTTTCGAGTAATGGAACTTAGATTATGATTCGATTAGATCATGTTATGAGCAAATCAAAATCATGTTCTTTGTATGTAGTTATTGAGCCGAAAATGATAATGCTTGATAAGTGGCTTGTGTTTGAATTCTAGTGATGCAAATGAAATATAGATGTGATATGATTTATTGATATACGTGCATGAATATTCGGATAATAACCGGGCTAAGTCCCGAAGGCATTTGTGCGAGTTACTATATCCGGGCTAAGTCCCGAAGGCATTTGTGCGAGTTACTATATCCGGGTTAAGTCCCGAAGGAAATTGTGGGAGTTACTATATCCGGGCTAAGTCCCGAAGGCATTTGTGCGAGTTACTATATCCGGGCTAAGTCCCGAAGGCAGTTGAGCGAGTAGCTATATCCGGCTAAATCCCGAAGGTACTTGGTTTGGGAATGAGCGATCTTGCTGTAATAATTTCAATTAATGCGCTCGTAAAATCCCAACGATGAGGTATGTTTCGTATATGCATTGGAATAGTTGATTCTTTTTAAATAGTATTCGCTCAGTCGATTAATAAGCTTCCGGCCTTTGGTTAAGTTGATCCCTTATGTATGAATATAAGGGTTGGAAATGTGAAGTAGGTATGATTTTGAGAATATGTGTAAATGAAATTATCCGTTTAGTCATATGAATGCTATACTTCAGTTGTGTCTAATTTCATTGCTCAAAACTTATTAAGCATTAAATGCTTATTCTGTTTCTTTGATCCTCTGTTTTATAGATTTTGGTTCGTCAGCTATCGGACTCGGGAGTGTCAAAGTCGAAGTCGCCCACACTATCAAAGCCCTTTTGGTACTCTTTTAGTTGAACTCTGATAATGGCATGTATAGGGCTGCCCTTTTGTTGTTAGTCAAGTACTTTGGTATTGTATATATTTGGATAGCCATGCGAAAATGGCTTATATATTTTGAGCATAGCGTTATAATCATTTTGTATATATATGGTTATTGAGAGGTGTGGAAATGCTTGGCAATGATTAGCCATTGGAATGGTTAATCACGATCATATTTTTGTGCTATGTATGTTAAAGGGCTAGTTGAATCATGAAAATTATGAAATAGGTAAAGTCTACCTTAAAAACAGATACCGATAGCAGCAGTAATTTGAATATGAAAAATCACTAAAAATAGTAGGAATAGAATTAAATTGTGAATAAATTATGTAATCAAACCTTGATGAATCTATTTTCATATGAGAGTAACGAAACGATCATATGAGCCGTATTTTAGGAGATGTTTAAGTTTTTGTGAAACAGGGCCAGAGCGAATTCTGGATCCCCTGTTCTGACTTTGGAAATTCATTATAAATTAACCAGAGATAATTAGAAGTCATACCATATATTTATAGATTTCTTTTCGAGCCTAGTTTCTTTAGAAACAAACGGCATAAGTATTGAAGCCCTGTACAGGGAGATATCTAAGTCGTAATGCATGAAGGTCAGAGTAGTCGAACCCTGAAACAGGGGAGACTTTAACTAACAAACTGTACTAATTGGCTTGACCAAAAATTCTAGAAAAAAATTTATAGATGGAAATATGAGTCTAGTTTCAGGAACAATTTATGGAACTGGTTTTCGAGTTGTGGAACTTGAGATATGATTTTTAAGGTGACAGTGACGCAGTTAGCCAGCTTGTCTGGAAATTTTAAAATGGACTGTGTAAATAAATGAATTAAGTCTGTTTGCACCTCGTGTTCGACTCCGGAAACGGTCTCGGGTACGGGGTGTTACAATTTTATTGGTATCAGAGCTACGGTTTAGTCGATTCTAGGACTACCGTAATACGTTTGGGTCTAGCTATACATGCCATTATGTGATTATTTGATAGTGTGGTGATTTCTGACAATTGAAAATGTGTTTATTTATAGTAATGGATCCCGATCCCAACCGAGCGGTAGCTGATGATCTTGAGAGTGTAGCGCCTGCTCCCGCACAAGGGACAGCGCCGACGGACTCTCAACCTATTGCTAGTAATCCGAATGATGAAGCTAGGCAAGCTTTTTATAGCGTGATGAATGATTGGTTCAACCAATACATTCGAACTAATACGACTGTTCCACAACCTCCATTCCCGACTAATACAACCCCCGCACCTACAATACCTCCGGTAACTGACCAAATAAGGTCAAATAAGCCCCCAGTTGACAGAATCCGAAAACACGGGGCTACTGAATTTAAAGCTACGGACAGCGACGATACCGAGCAAGCTGAATTTTGGTTGGACAACACTATTCGGGTACTTGATGAACTGTCTTGTACACCCGATGAATGCCTAAAGTGTACTATCTCCTTGCTACGTGATTCTGCTACTATTGGTGGAATACGTTGATTTCTGTCGTGCCCAGAGAGCAAGTAACTTGGGAGTTTTTCCAAACCGAGTTTCGAAAAAAGTATATCAGTCGGAGATTTATTGATAAAAAACGGAAAGAATTTCTTGAACTTAAATAGGGTTCCATGTCGGTTACCGACTATGAACGAAAGTTTGTAAGGCTCAGCCGGTACGCGCGAGAATGCATTTCTTCAGAAACTGTGATGTGTAAACATTTCGAAGATGGACTGGACGATGATATAAAGCTGTATGTTGGCATTTTAGAAATCCGAGAATTTGATGTACTTGTCGAGCGAGCTTGCAAAGCCGAGGAGCTCAGTATGGAGAAAAGAAAAGCTGATATGGGAGCAAAGGAGCTTCGTAAGAGGTCTTCGGGGAGGCCCTTTCAATAGTCATCAAAAAAATTTAGAGATGATTTAGGCTGATCTAGAGACACTTCGGGCTTTTCTAGACGAGATCGTGATCGACCCCCTGTGAGTACACGAGTCACTTCGGTCGCCAGTGTTGGAAATGATCTTCGAGACAGAACGGAGTGCCAGTATTGTGGTAAATGGTATTCGGGGAGTTGTAGATTCCATGACCGCTCCTGTTACAAGTGCGGATCAGTTGACCACTTTATTAAAGATTGCCCGAGATTGTCTGAACAGAATGTAAATCAGAGTGGGAAAACGGGTGCTACCACTGCTCGGGGTAGACCATCTAGGAATACGGGAAATGCTAGTGGCAATCAGAGAGGATCTAGAGATGCTACAACCAGATCTGAGGCTCATGCTCCTGCTAGAGCTTATGCTATACGCGCACGCGAGGATGCTTCCTCGCCAGATGTTATTACCGGTACTTTTACTCTCTTTGATACTAATGTGATTGCTTTGATTGACCCTGGTTCTACTCATTCTTATATATGTAAAACCTTAGCATCCAGTAAGACTTTACCTGTTGAGTCTACTGAGTTTGTAATTCGGATGTCAAATCCCTTGGGTCGTTATGTGCTTGTCGACAAAGTGTGTAAGAAATGTCCTCTAGTAATCCGAGGTTCCTATTTTCCGACCGATTTGATGCTTTTACCGTTTAATGAATTTGATGTTATCCTCGGTATGGATTGGTTGACCGTACATGATGCAATTGTAAATTGCAAAAGAAAAACCATCGATTTGAGGTGTGTAAATAACGAGATAATCCGAGTTGAGTCTACTGACTTGAATAGGTTGCTAGCTGTAATATCATCGATGTTGGCTCAGAAATATGTAGGAAAGGGGTGTGAAGCATACCTTGCGTATGTACTTGATGACAAAGGGTTAGAAAAGAAGCCTGAATCTGTGCCGGTGGTTTGTGAATATCTGGATATTTTTTTCCGAAGAATTACCGGGTTTACCACCTGTTCGGGAGGTAGAGTTTGGCATCGAGCTTGTACCTGAGACTACACCGATTTTGATAGCTCCGTACCGTATGGCACCAACGGAATTAAAGGGATTGAAAGCTCAGTTGCAAGAGTTGATGGATAGAGGTTTCGCTCGACCAAGTTTCTCACCTTGGGGTGCACCAGTATTGTTTGTGAAAAAGAAGGACGGAACCATGAGGTTGTGCATCGACTATCGTCAGCTGAATAAGGTGACAATAAAGAATAAATATCCGATACCGCGCATTGACGATTTGTTTGATCAACTAAAGGGAGCTTCGGTGTTTTCAAAGATAGATTTGAGATCGGGTTATTATCAGTTACGAATTCGAGATTCGGATATACCCAAAACTGCTTTCAGAACGAGATACGGTCACTACGAATTCTTAGTGATGCCGTTTGGGCTCACTAATGCCCCCACGGTATTTATGGATCTGATGAATCGGATCTTCAGACTGTATTTAGATCGGTTTGTAGTTGTGTTTATCGATGATATTTTGGTCTATTCGAGAAATGAAACCGATCATGCTGAACACCTGGGATTAGTGTTGCAAATTTTACGGGATAAGCAGTTGTATGCTAAGTTCAGTAAGTGTGAGTTCTGGTTAAGAGAGGTTAGCTTCTTGGGACATGTGGTATCTGCATCGGGTATTCGAGTTGATCCGAGCAAAATTTCAGCCATACTTAACTGGAAGCCTCCGAGAAATATTACTGAAGTTCGGAGCTTTTTGGGACTTTCCGGTTACTATAGACAGTTTGTAAAAGGTTTTTCGATGATAGCCACACTAATGACGAAACTACTTCAGAAAGATGTTAAGTTTGAATGGACAGAAAAGTGTCAGAAAAGTTTCGATCAATTGAAAACTCATTTGACGGAAGCTCCAGAACTAGTGCAGCCCGAATCAGGCAAGGAGTTCGTCATTTACAGTGATGCATCCTTACTTGGGTTGGGTTGTGTATTGATGCAAGAAGGTCGAGTTGTAGCTTATGCTTCGAGACAAATTGAAGCCACATGAGAAAAATTATCCAACCCATGATCTCGAATTAGCTGCCATCGTATTCGCTTTGAAAATATGGCGACATTACTTATTTGGTGAGAAGTGCCATTTATTTTCGGATCACAAAAGTCTCAAATATTTGATGACTCAAAGAGACTTGAATCTGCGACAAAGACGTTGGCTCGAGTTGTTAAAAGATTATGAGCTTGTCATTGACTATCACCCAGGAAAGGCTAATGTGGTTGCGGATGCTTTGAGTCGTAAATCACTGTTTGCTTTACGAGCGATGAATGTACACTTGTCTGTTCTATCCGACAATGTGTTAGTAGCGGAATTAAAGGCTAGACCATTGTTGATTCATCAAATTCGGGAAGCTCAGAAAGTCGATGATGAATTAGTTGCAAAACGGGCTGAATGTGTTTCGAATATGGAATCAGAGTTTCAAATTGATGATGACGATTGTTTGAGGTTCAGAAGTCGTTTGTGTGTTCCAAGAAATTCAGAACTTATTTCGATGATTCTGAACGAAGCTCATTGTAGCCGAATGTCAATTCACCCGGGGAGTACGAAAATGTACAACGATCTGAGACGTCAGTTTTGGTGGCATGGTATGAAACGAGACATTTTCGATTTTGTTTCGAAGTGTTTAATATGCCAACAAGTGAAAGCGGAACATCAAGTGCCTACAGGTTTACTTCAGCCGATCATGATACCTGAATGGAAATGGGAACGAATTGCGATGGATTTTGTATCTGGGTTACCATTGTCGGCGAGTAAAAAAGATGCGATTTGGGTTATTGTTGATAGACTGACTAAGTCAGCTCATCTTATTCCCGTACGTACGGATTATTCATTGGATAAACTAGCTGAATTGTATGTTTCTCAGATTGTGAGATTACACGGGGTACCCATTTCTATTGTGTCGGATAGAGATCCGAGATTCACCTCGCGATTTTGAAAGAAATTGCAAGAAGCTTTGGGTACCAAGTTGCATTTTAGCACCGCTTTTCATCCCTAAACCGATGGTCAATCCGAGCGGATAATTCAGATACTCGAGGATATGTTAAGATGTTGCATCCTTGAGTTTAGTGGTTCATGGGAACGATATTTACCTTTGATTGAATTCGCTTACAACAATAGTTTTCAATCAAGTATTAAGATGGCACCTTACGAGGTTTTGTACGGTCGTAAATACCGTACACCATTGTTTTGGACCGAGCTCGGTGAAAGTAAAATTTTCGGAGTTGATTTGATTAAAGATGCTGAGCGGAAAGTAAAAATAATTCGTGAAAGTTTGAAGGCAGCATCGAATCGTCAGAAGTCGTACGCGGATTTGAAACAAAAAGACATTGAGTATCAGGTGGGAGATAAAGTGTTTCTTAAAGTTTCGCCTTGGAAAAAGATACTCAGATTTGGGCGTAAGGGCAAATTGAGTCTGAGGTTCATCGGGCCATATGAATTATCCGAACGAGTCGGTCCAGTTGCGTATAGATTGATTTTACCCCCTGAACTTAAAAGATTCACGACGTCTTTCATGTTTCGATGCTTCGACGTTATAGATCTGATCCATCGCACATAATTAATCCATCAGAGGTTGAAATTCAATCCGATATGAGTTATGAAGAAGAACCGATTCGTATCCTAGCTCGTGAAGTGAAAGAGTTGCAAAACAAAAAGGTTCCTTTAGTAAAAGTGTTATGGCTTAAACACGGGATGGAAGAAGCTACCTGGGAACCCGAGAACTCTATGAAAGAACGATACCCAAACCTATTTACCGGTAAGATTTTCGGGGATGAAAATTTCTTAAAGTGGGGGAGAGTTATGACAGCCCTAAATTGACCCTAGTCGGGAAGTGGTTTTGGGACCGCTAAACCGAGTCACCGAAGTATTTGAATGTGATATTTATTGTCTAGAATATGTGAATATGAATGTGTGAAAGTTTTAAGCTTCGATTTAGTCGATTGCATGTGAATTTAGTTAATAGGACTTATGTGAGAAAATTTAGAAATGTGCTAGGCAAATGTAAGTGGCCTATTAATGCATGTTATAAAGATGATGGGTTTGCATGTCAAATTACCCAAAATTTGAACTAGTGGCCGGCCATGCTATGGGTTAAAAGGTATTATAAACATTTTATGTTAGTGTTTTATGTTAGGAATAATAAAATAAGGAGAATGGGTGATGAAAAAAAAAGAGAAAAAGTTCTCATTTTGCTCTTCTTGACCGAAAAATCAAATGAAAGAAAGGAAGAAAGGTTGAAGAGGTTCGACCATGCTTGTAACTAGGCTAAGGTATGTTTGATGTTGCTCCATGAGATTCATGCATATTTTTAGTTGTTAGCTTGAGTTCTACCTAGCCCATGGTTTAAATCTTTGCTATGTGAGGGAGATGATACTCGGCCATGGGTGTTGTCTTCTTGGTTGGTGTTTGATGTTGTGTTGATGAGGTATGAAGATGATAGAGTTTGAGTGCTCAACAAAAAGGATTGGATGTGAGTGTGTGTGAGAATTTGAAAAAGGTAGGTCTTAGCAACTTCATGAAGCATTCGGCCATGGTAGGAAGTAGAAGAGAAATATAGTTGTTGTTCATGTTAGATGAAGTAGAGAAGTTGTGTACTAAGGCCGAATGTGACTTTGAATATTATTGAGTAATGTATGTGTTTTGAATTGATGGAATGGAGAGGATGCTTTAATTGTGTTATGAACAATTATATGTTAAATTAAGGGTTGCTAAGCTAGCTATTAAGGTGAAGTGAAAATGTTAGTATTTGATTACTAGTGTATATATGTGTTTTAGCCGAGCTTTGAACTTGAAACAAAATGGTAATTAGTCAATACAAGTGACCATATTTGTAGAATGTACTAAGTATACAATCGGCCTCAACATAGACATGCATATTCGGCCACATGAATGAATACATAGATTGATGTTGTACGTTCGGCTATAGGTAAGCATATTGATTACTTTATCTTGACTTAGAAAATCGGCTAAAGGAGAATATTGGCTAATATGTTGAATTTGATTCATGATTTCATACCCATATGACTCTAATGCCTAATATACATGGGCTAAGTACCTTGAGTTTCTCTTTGATGTTCAAAATGATTAAATCAATTTATTTGTTAAATTAAGCTCAAGAACAAAGGGGAACTAAATCCGATAAAGGAAAGGAAAAGGTGATCGAATAGCCGTGGAAATCGTTCGACAACATCCGAGGTAAGTTTTCGAGTAATGGAACTTAGATTATGATTCGATTAGATCATGTTATGAGCAAATCAAAATCATGTTCTTTGTATGTAGTTATTGAGCCGAAAATGATAATGCTTGATAAGTGACTTGTGTTTGAATTCTAGTGATGAAAATGAAATATAGATGTGATATGATTTATTGATATACGTGCATGAATATTCGGATAATAACCGGGCTAAGTCCCGAAGGAATTTGTGCTAGTTACTATATCCGGGCTAAGTCCCGAAGGCAATTGTGCGAGATACTATATCCGGGCTAAGTCCCGAAGGCATTTGTGCGAGTTACTATATCCGGGCTAAGTCCCGAAGGCAGTTGAGCGAGTAGCTATATCCGGCTAAATCTCGAAGGTACTTGGTTTGGGAATGAGCGATCCTGCTGTAATAATTTCAATTAATACGCTCGTAAAATCCCAACGATGAGGTATGTTTTGTATATGCATTGGAATAGTTGATTCCTTTTAAATAGTATTCGCTCAGTCGATTAATAAGCTTCCGGCCTTTAGTTAAGTTGATCCCTTATGTATGAATATAAGGGTTGGAAATGTGAAGTAGGTATGATTTGAGAATATGTGTATATGAAATTATCCGTTTATTCATATGAATGCTATACTTCAGTTGTGCCTAATTTCATTGCTCAAAACTTACTAAGCATTAAATGCTTATTCCGTTTCTTTGATCCTCTGTTTTATAGATTTTGGTTCGTCAGCTATCGGACTCGGGAGTGTCAAAGTCGAAGTCGCCCACACTATCAAAGCCCTTTTGGTACTCTTTTACTTGAACTTTGATAATGGCATGTATAGGGCTGCCCTTTTGTTGTTAGTCAAGTACTTTGGTCTTGTATATATTTGGATAGCCATGCGAAAATGGCTTATATATTTTGAGCATAGCGTTATAATCATTTTGTATATATATGGTTATTGAGAGGTGTGGAAATGCTTGGCAATGATTAGCCATTGGAATGGTTAATCACGATCATATTTTTGTGCTATGTATGTTAAAGGGCTAGTTGAATCATGAAAATTATGAAATAGGTAAAGTCTACCTTAAAAACAGATACCGACAGCAGCAGTGATGTGAATATGAAAAATCACTAAAAATAGTAGGAATAGAATTAAATTGTGAATAAATTATGTAATCAAGCCTTGATGAATCTGTTTTCATATGAAAGTAACGAAACGATCATATGAGCCGTATTTTAGGAGATGTTTAAGTTTTCGTGAAACAGAGCCAGAGCGAATTCTGGATCCCCTGTTCTGACTTTGGAAAATCATTATAAATTAACCAGAGATAATTAGAAGTCATACCATATATTTATAGATTTCTTTTCGAGCCTAGTTTCTTTAGAAACAAACGGCATAAGTATTGAAGCCCTGTACAGGGAGATATCTAAGTCGTAATGCATGAAGGTCAGAGTAGTCGAACCCTGAAACAGGGGAGACTTTAACTAATAAACTGTACTAATTGGCTTGACCAAAAATTCTAGAAAAAAATTTATAGATTTACATATGAGTCTAGTTTCAGGAAAAATTTACGGAACTGGTTTTCGAGTTGTGGAACTTGAGATATGATTTTTAAGGTGACAGTGACGCAGTTAGCCAGCTTGTCTGGAAATTTTAAAATGGACTGTGTAAATAAATGAATTAAGTCTGTTTGCACCTCGTGTTCGACTCCGGAAACGGTCTCGGGTACGGGGTGTTACATGTAGCATGTTATATAAATTAAGGATGTGGAATGGGGAGGAGGAGGAGGAAAATAAATATATGAATTTTCAGCTAGCAAGGGTTTTGTTGGGTTTTTGACACAGGAAGAAAAACATAACCAAGTTATCCGGATGAAATATGAAGCTCTTGTTGAAGCTAGAGCAACAAAGTAATAAAACCGGATAAAGTATGAAGTAAGTTTGAGGTTCAAGGACTTGAGAGTTGCAACCAAACGAATAGAAGCAAAAGGGATGAAAAATTGAGAGTAGTATTTCATCCAGGTAACATACATACTGTTGTTTGTTGCCACCTTTAATAGGTTTACATTTAAAATGGTAATTTTTATGTTTTAGACTCAGGGACTAAATTTAATAAAAGAAGAACTGTAAGGGCAATTTTGTAAAAATGCCAAAAATGACCAAAATGAAAGAAATGAATTATTTTATTGATTAAATTAATATATTGAATGAAATTATAAATTTGGATCAAAATTAGGTGAAAATCGGGGAAAATGAAAAATTTACCAAAATACCCCTGAATCTTGATATTTTTGAAATTTTGCCGGTAAGTTCGTGTAACTTGAATTATATTCTTAAATGTTTCAAATGTATGTTATTAATGTGAATATGATTTGAATATTCATTGTATGCTAATTGGTGAAATATTGATAATATTTGATAAAAAAGGAAAATAAATCCCTGTTGGATGGAATGGATTTCAATGGATCTCTGGAAAGGAATTGACGGTAGAAAGGATCTAGCCCTGACGGTGATCCTATCCTGATATAGCCCTCCTAAAGAATACATGTAAAATGGATTTAGCCCGGACGGGTAATCCGAATTAGGGTCTGAATTTAGTTTAGATTGGTAATTTAGATCCAAGCTCATTAGAGTAATTGTCGTTGCAAGAGATTTAGCCTGGACTGGTAATCCCGACAATACTCTATGGGTTTATATTACAGGGGATTTACCCTGGACTGGTAATCCCGCTGTAAGTATGAGGTTCGCGGGAGTGTGCTTACTGAAATGAAATGTGTAAGACCATGGTTGAAAGATACCATGACAACATGAAATGAAATGTGTAAGACCATGGTTGAAAGATACCATGGCAACGTGATATGAAAAGAATAAGACCATGGTTGAAATATACCATGGCAACGTGACATGAAAAGAATAAGATCATGGTGGAAAGATACCATGGCAACGTGACATGAAAAGAATAAGATCATGGTTGAAAGATACCATGGCAACATGACATGAAATGAATAAGACCATGGTTGAAAGATACCATGGCAACATGACGGGAAATAAATAAGACCATGGTTGAAAGATACCATGGCAACATGACAGAAAATGAGTAAGACCATTGTTGAAAGACACTATGGCATCATGTCGAAGATAAATAAGATCGTGAATGAGAGACGCCAAGGCATCTATTGAACAACGAATATTCAGGTAATATGTACCAAATGACAAATGGTTATATGAATTGGTTATACAAAATGGTTGTGTGAAATGTTTACAGGAATTGGTCATATGGAAATATATGTACAAAATAGTTGTATGAAATAATTAAGAAGATAAATAAATGAAAGAAGTATAGGTACATAGAATTTAATTTACGTTAAGTTTAATATGAACTATTATCGAAATAAATATACATAAGATATATGGAAATGATGGTGCATGAAATATTGATATAACGAAATGAATATTATATGCTTATGAAAAAACGGTAAGAGAATAATATGGTTCGTGACATGTACATATATGATTATCTTTGATATGTTGATACAAGGAAATTATGTAAGTTGAGACTATTATTAAACTCAAGTGTGATATGGCGAGAAAATAGGTATATCAATGCTGAAATTTTATGAAATATGTACAAGTATACTAATAATGTTGTTGTTTGATTCTTAGACAAGTGCGCTATTGATTGAATTGGTAAGTATTCAATTGAAATTTTTGTTAAATGATATGTAAATCCTAATAATGCCCCGAAACCCTGTTCTGGCAACGGATACGGGTTAGGGGTGTTACAGCATGGCTACAAGAAAACTACTTCCAATCATTGTGTTTTTGTTAAGAGATTCTCTGGTGATGATTTTATTATTTTATTGTTTTATGTTAATGATATGCTTATTATTGGTTGTAATGCTTTTAGAATTGTCATGGTGAAGCAAGAGTGAGTAAATCCTTTGTGATGAATGATTTGGGACCAAGAAAGCAAATTTTCAACATTCGGTTGACACCTGATAGAAAGGTAAAGAAGTTATGGTTATCACAAGTGAGGTATATTGAGAAAGTACTTCAAATACTTAATATGGATAGAGCTAAAGTGGTGAGAATTGCCTTTGCTATGCAATTCAAATTGAGTGTCAAGCAAAGTCATTCAACAAAGAAAGAAAAGGAAGACTTGCAAAAAGTTCCTTAGTCTTCAACTGTGGGTAGTTTGATGTATCCGATGGTATGCACGAGACCGGACTTAGCTTATGCGGTTGGTACTACTAGTCAATTTCTTTCTAATCTAGGCAAAGAGAATTTGAATGCGGTGAAGTGAATTATGAGATATCTTTGGGGCATTTCCAACATGAAACTTTGTTTTGGCAATGAGAAACTCGTTTTAGTTGGATACACAAATTTAGATATGAGCAGAGGCATTAACTTGGATCTACTTTAGGTTACTTGATCACTTTTGCAGAAGGAGTTGTGGCTTGGCAATCTAAATTGTAAAAATGTATCCATTACTGAGTTTGTGCTTATTGCATCTGCTGAAGCATGTAAAGAGTTACTTTGGATGAAGAAATTTGTGCAGGAACTCGACTTTGCTCAAAAGAGGTGTAACGACCTGAATTTTAAGGTTATCAGAAAATGTATTTTCGGGTCTCCGTTTCTGAAAAAATGGATTAGAAATAATTATTAAAAATATTTATGAAGTTAGTCGAGTGGTTAATTAGAGTTTAATGAAGTAAATTTAGCTTAATTAAGGATAAATGGATAAAATGATTAAATTGAATGAAGTGTGAAAGTTTAATTATAGAATAAAGAAAATTGAGGGGATTAAATAAGCAAATAAGCCAAAGTGAGTGCCAAGTGTGTGATAAATAATGTACATACATTTGTAATACATGTATGTATTTACTTATTATTTAAGTAAGTATTAATATATTTATTATTATTAAATTGATATTATATGATAAATAAATAAAAGAAAGACAAGTGTATGGAAATGATTTGATATAAGTGTATAAATAAAAATATACACATTTGTAATACAAGTATTTGATAATAAATAGATATTTATTTAAATATTAAATTATGGCTATAATTATTAATTAATATTAATATTATATTATATTATGAAATAAATTAAAATAGTGACAAATGTGTGGTAATTATAATATACATGTGTAATAAATTGAATACATACATTTGTAATATGTATATTTAATTATTAGTAGATATTTATTATTTATAAAAGATATTTATTAATTAAATATTTATATTATAAGATTTTTATGTAATAAATATATTAAATTATGACAAGTGTGTGGATAATAAATGGATACAAATGTAAAATAAATATTTGATATTAGTTAGGTATTTATTAAGTTAACATATTATATATATAAAGTAAAACAAAAGAAAAAGAAACGAAACAGAGAGCAAGGAAGGAAAGAAAAGAAAGAAAGGGAGAAAAGGGAAATTTGAGATTTCAAGGTTTGAAAGTTTAATTGTCAATGTGGTACTGGAAATCTCGGCTAAAAAAGGACAAGACAAAGTCAATGGGAGTTAGCTCGAAAATTACGGTTTGTATTTCTATAACCCGAACTTAATATTTAATTATTGAATTTATTATTTATTATGTATGGTAGGTGCATTGATTAAATTATTTGAAATAAAATGAATATTGATTGAAATTGAAGGGTGAATTTAATTAATAATTGTTGTATTTTAATTGAATGTTATGGTAAATAATTAAAGTATGAATTATTGGTATTGTGTTTTTATTGAAATAATTTGATTTGAAAATGTGGTGAAATAATTATGAACATGTGTTTATTGTGAAATTGAATATTTATTAGTGAAAAGTGAATGGAATTATACTGAATTGAAAAAAAAAATTAATTAATTAAAATATGAATTAATTGAAAACTGAAAAGTGAATTAAATACCCTATTAACTAGTCGGGCTAGTCGGATATAGTTGGCATGCCATAGGATATGAAAGAGTACGGGTTTTTGCCGGCTTACTCATCAGGCACTTATGTGCCGACTACTGTTATTGTTACCGTTACTGTTACCGATTCAGCACTTTGTGTGTCGGATATTGTTACTGTTACCGTTACTGTTACTGTTTCAGATTTGTTCCGATGAGGTACTCTGTATACCGTACTGTTACTGTTCCGGATTTCTTCCGATGAGGTACTCTATGTACCGTATTGCTACTGTTACTATTACTGTTACTGTTTCGGCTTCGGCCGATAAGGCACTATGTGCCGTACTGGTGTGTTGGTTGGATCCGTGTATCTGTTTGAGTCCAGTCATGTTAATAGGGGTAAATAAAGGAACTGGAAAGATCGACTGTTACTGAATAATTTAATTGTTACTGAATAACTGATTATTGTTGAATAATTGATTATTACCGAATAACTAGCTGTTACTAAATAAATAATTGTTCTGATTGACTGGTTGTTAATGAATATTACTGATTGATTAATTGCTATTGAAAAATAATAAATGATTTTGAATTTAAAGTAGACCAAAACATTGGTTGGAAAGTGAATGTTTGAATACTCATTGAGTTTGAGTAGTTCAATATATAAAAATTAATATGTTTTATAATTGTTTAAGTGTTCGGATTATAGAAATACCACTGAGTGTATACTCAGCGTACGGTTTGTTTCCGTGCGCAGGTTAAGGTTAGACCATTGAATCAGCATCCCGGACCGATCCCGAATTCAATGAGGTAAAGTATGTTGAGTATTGGTAATGGTATATACCTAGGATGTCTTATGAGAGTCATTTAGGTTGTGAAAGTATTGATAAAATAAGTAAATTATGGTTAGCAATGGTATATAGTATGAATTTGAAATTTGAAAGAAAAATTCGTAGTAATTCAAAATTAGTTTCGAATTGATTTTACTGTTCATATTAGACCGCGAGGGCCCATTAAAGGGACGACATCTTAAAATTATGATGAGTCTGAACGTTTATATTTAATTAATGTTTGTATTGTACTGTACTGACTGGTAATGTCTCGTAACCTTGTTCTGGCGACGGTATAGGGTTAGAGGATGTTATAGTAATGGTATCAGAGCTATCAGGTTTAGCTGATTCTTGGACTAAATCGAGCTCAGAATTGAGTCTAGAGGTACATGCCATAATTGAGTTGAAATTGAATCGGGATTGGATGCTGATATATTTGCTTGTCTCTGTTTTGTAGTGAAAATGTTAGACAAAAATATTGATAGTATTGATCTTGAATTGTATACTGAAAATGAAAAACCTCGTGAATTAGATAAAAACTGAATTGATAACACTGAGTAATAACTTAATGAGTAATTAACCACTGAGTGTCCACTGATTGTTGAATAATATAATAATAGAGAAAGAGATAATATGTAACTGTTTAGAATTATAACCGATGCTCTTCAGTGAATAGAAGAAACTGTATCTGTTATGATATTTGCCCCTCCTGTTTCTCAATCGGTTCCTGAAGTGCTTCAAGGTACAGAATTTGTCTGAACGGGTAAGATATCTGCTATTAATAATCTGTACATATAGTGTGGAAGAATTGAAAATTATAGCTGAAAATGATTTTGAAAGAAATGAAATCTGGTTAGAGAATATTATCGGCATTGTAAATGAATTGTTCTGTTCACCGATTAATTGTTAGAAAGGTATGATATTTATGTTTAAAAAAAATTCAGCTTGCCAGTGGTGGAAAATATTGATTTCTGTTGTGATTAAGAAAGGGTTATTTAGAAATTTTCTGAGATGAGTTTTGAAGGAAATATATATATCAGTCAGAGATTTCTTGATCAGAAACGTACAGAATTCTTGAAGCTTAAACAAGATCATATGATCGTAACTGTGTATGAAGGGAATTTGTTTAATTAAATAAGTATATCAGAAGGTATATTTCGATAGAAACTATAATGTACAAGTGGTTTGAAGATGGTTTAAATGAAGACATAAAGCTGAAGAATGTAGAATAAAGAGTGAAATATGTGATTAGATATGATTCTTCTGAATATTATTTTAGTGATTGCTCGAAGAAAGTTGAAAAGATATTATTCAGAATTCAAGACCAATAACAAAGCTATCAGAGGCAGATTACTCTGTAACTCCGGAAATACAGGTGATAGTCGAAGTGTGATAAAGGACTTCACTGAAAAATCAGGAGCATGAACATCAGCCACGGATATGTTAATCATATAAAAGAAGATATTTCTCTGTCGGATGTCATTACAGCATCCATTAAAGATTTGCCTGTTGAGTTCGCTGAATTTTTGATTGAAGTATCAAATTTTCAGGTCAGTATTTATTGATTAATAAAATCTGCATAAACTATCTGATAATGATACTAAGGTACTGTTTTTTGATCAATTTGATGTTATTATTGTTCGATGTGATTCTGAGAATGGAATGGTTAATTTTCCACGATGTTTGTGATAAATTATAAGCAGAAGTATAATATGTTGCAAGATCAGGATGATGAAATGTTTTGTTTTGAACAAGAGAAGATTAAATGATTTGTTTATTATGATATTAATTATGTCAACACAGAAGTGTGCCAGAAAAAGGTTCATGGTATTTACCTTGTTTATGTATTGAATATTAAAGAATTTAAGTTAAGGTTTAAATCAGTGGCAATAGTGCGAGAGAATTTTGATGTGTTTCCAGAAGAGTTGCCCGAACTACTGTTGATTGAAGAAGTTGAATGTGCTATAGATTTTGTGATTGAGATGATAGTGAAAAATATATTTAAAATCAGAGGTTTTCTAAAACTAGTCGGTTATTACAGAAAGATGTGGAATTAGAATGATCTGATAGACGTTAGCAAGGTTCTGATTAGTTGAAAGCTCAGTTAACTGAAGCACTAGTTCTGGTTCAGTCTGAAATCCGGTAAAGAAAATTTGTAATTTACAGGGACAGTAGTGTTTTGATACAAGAAAGTGAACTAAGGGTTATGTTACGAAAGGTTAGAATCATATGGAAATAATTATTTGACACATGATTCGGAAGTGGTAGCTATTATCTTTGCACTAAAAGATCTTAATTTGATAATTGAATATCATCCAGGAAAAGCAAATGGAGTTATGAATACTCAGACTTGAAAGTTTTACTTTGTGTTATGAGCTATGAACACTCGATTGTCATTACCTGATGATCGCTCAATTCTAGTTGAAATAAAGGTTAAACTTACTTCTTTACAGCAGGTCTGCAAAGTTCAGAAATGTGATAATGAGTTACTGGTTAAATGGGTATAGTGAACAAATGATTTTGATTGAAAATTTCAGATTGAATTTGATGATTGTTTGCTATTTAGAAATAGAAGCTGTATTGAAGAATTCAGAGCTTAGACAGAATAATTTGTATGAAATTTATAGCAATACTATATCTATGCATTCTGGAAGAAATAAGATGTACAGTGATTTGAGGCAGATGTGTTGAAGATTGGGAAAGAAAAGCAATACTTTGAAATTGTATATAAATGTTTATATCAGATACAGATACCTTCAGAACTGTTACAGCTAGAAAGGATATCAGAATGGAAATGGGATATAATTTCTATGGGTTTGAATTGGAATTATCTCGATCTTCGAAAAAGAAAGATGGTATTTGAATAATCGTCGAAGGTATGGTAAAGTCTGCAAATTCTATTTAGGTATGAATAAATTTCTTACTTAATAATTGTCTAAAATATAGGTTTATGAGATTATCAGATTACATGGTATGGTGGTTTCTATTATTTCTGATTGAGATACGTGGTTTATACTCTAATTATAGAACAAGTACAAGAAGTTCTAGGTATGTGATAACAGTTTTCAGTACTGTATGAGGTTCTGAATGATTATGAGTGTAAAACTATATGAATCTGATTGAATACAGTGAGAAAAAGAATTTGTGGAGCTGTTTGATTCGTGAAATTGAAGAAAAGTGGAAGTGATTCGAGATAGACTGAAAGCAGTTTTGACAGACAGAAATCATATATAGTCTTGAAACATTGGAATATTGAGTATTTTGTTAGTGATATGGTATTTCTTAAAGATTCACCTTGGAAGAAAATTTTGAAGATTAGGTTGAAAGAGAAATTGAGTTCGTGTTTTGTTGGGCTATGTGAAGTTGTAGAAAAGTCGGACCGGTAAAATATTGTTTGGTTTTGCTTTTAAAGTTACAGAAAGTTTATGATAATTTTTCATGATTTGAAGCTCAGAAGATGATATAGATCAGATCTCTTGCATGTTATATCGACAAAGGATATTGAGATTTGATGTAATCTATAGTATGAAAAAGAGCCGGTTGAGATTCTAGCCTGAGCGGTAATGTCATAATATTGAGGAAGCAATACGGGAACCGAGAGAAACAGCGAGATCTTTGTATTTATACCCCCACCTCTCTCAGGTAAATTTTGAGGACGAAATTTATAAAAGGGGGGGAGAAATGTAACGACCCGAATTTTAAGGTTATCAGAAAAATGTATTTTTGGGTCTCCGTTTCTGAAAAAATGGATTAGTAAATAATTATTAAAAATATTTATGAAGTTAGTCGAGTGGTTAATTAGAGTTTAATGAAGTAAATTTAGCTTAATTAAGGATAAATGGATAAAATGATTAAATTGAATGAAGTGTGAAAGTTTAATTATAGAATAAAGAAAATTGAGGGGATTAAATAAGCAAATAAGCCAAAGTGAGTGCCAAGTGTGTGATAAATAATGTACATACATTTGTAATACATGTATGTATTTACTTATTATTTAAGTAAGTATTAATGTATTTATTATTATTAAATTGATATTATATGATAAATAAATAAAAGAAAGACAAGTGTATGAAAATGATTTGATATAAGTGTATAAATAAAAATATACACATTTGTAATACAAGTATTTGATAACAAATAGATATTTATTTAAATATTAAATTATTGCTATAATTATTAATTAATATTAATATTAATATTATATTATATTATGAAATAAATTAAAATAGTGACAAATGTGTGGTAATTATAATATACATGTGTAATAAATTGAATACATACATTTGTAATATGTATATTTAATTATTAGTAGATATTTATTATTTATAAAAGATATTTATTAATTAAATATTTATATTATAAGATTTTCATGTAATAAATATATTAAATTATGACAAGTGTGTGGATAATAAATGGATACAAATGTAAAATAAATATTTGATATTAGTTAGGTATTTATTAAGTTAACATATTATATATATAAAGTAAAACAAAAGAAAAGAAACGAAACAGAGAGCAAGGAAGGAAAGAAAAGAAAGAAAGGGAGAAAAGGAAAATTTGAGATTTCAAGGTTTGAAAGTTTAATTGTCAATGTGGTACTGGAAATCTCAGCTAAAAAAGGACAAGACAAAGTCAACGGGAGTTAGCTCGAAAATTACGGTTTATATTTCTATAACTCGAACTTAATATTTAATTATTAAATTTATTATTTATTATGTATGGTAGGTGCATTGATTAAATTATTTGAAATAAAATGAATATTGATTGAAATTGAAGGGTGAATTTAATTAATAATTGTTGTATTTTAATTGAATGTTATGGTAAATAATTAAAGTATGAATTATTGGTATTGTGTTTTTATTGAAATGATTTGATTTGAAAATGTGGTGAAATAATTATGAACATGTGTTTATTGTGAAATTGAATATTTATTAGTGAAAAGTGAATGGAATTATATTGAATTGAAAAAAAATATAATTAATTAATTAAAATATGAATTAATTGAAAACTGAAAAGTGAATTAAATACCCTATTAACTAGTCGGACTAGTCGGATATAGTTGGCATGCCATAGGATATAAAAGAGTACGGGTTTTTGCCGGTTTACTAATCAGGCACTTATGTGCCGACTACTGTTACTGTTACCGTTACTGTTACCGATTCGGCACTTTGTGTGTCAGATATTGTTACTGTTACCGTTACTGTTACTGTTTCGGATTTGTTCCGATGAGGTACTCTGTATACCGTACTGTTACTGTTCCAGATTTGTTCCGATGAGGTACTCTGTGTACCGTATTGCTACTGTTATTGTTACTGTTACTGTTTCGGCTTCGGCCGATAAGGTACTATGTGCCGTACTGGTGTGTTGGTTGGATCCGTGTATCCGTCTGAGTCCAAGTCATGTTAATAGGGGTAAATAAAGGAACTGGAAAGATCGACTGTTACTGAATAATTTAATTGTTACTGAATAACTGATTATTATTGAATAATTGATTGTTACCGAATAACTGACTGTTACTGAATAAATAATCATTCTGATTGACTGGTTGTTAATGAATATTACTGATTGATTAATTGCTATTGAAAAATAATAAATGATTTTGAGTTTAAAGTAGACCAAAACATTGGTTGGAAAGTGAATGTTTGAATACTCATTGAGTTTGAATAGTTCAATATATAAAAATTAATATGTTTTATAATTGTTTAAGTGTTCGGATTATAGAAATACCACTGAGTGTATACTCAGTGTACGGTTTGTTTCCGTGCACAGGTTAAGGTTAGACCGTTGAATCAGAATCCCAGGCCGATCCCGAATTCAATGAGGTAAAGTATGTTGAGTATTGGTAATGGTATGTACCTAGGATGTCTTATGAGAGTCATTTAGGTTGTGAAAGTATTGATAAAATAAGTAAATTATGGTTGGCAATGGTATATAGTATGAATATGAAATTTGAAAGAAAAATTCGTAGTAATTCAAAATTAGTTTCGAATTGATTTTACTGTTCATATTAGACCGCGAGGGCCCATTAAAGGGACGACATCTTAAAATTATGATGAGTTTGAATGTTTATATTTAATTAATGTCTGTATTGTACTGTACTAACTGGTAATGTCTCGTAACCCTGTTCTGGCGACGGTATGAGGTTAGGGGACGTTGCAAGAGGTATATCTTGTTTTGTGATAGCCAAAGTGCTATTCCTCTTGGTAACAATTCGACTTTTCATGCTTGGTCTAAACATATTGATGTGATGTATCATTGGATATGAGAAGTTCTTAAGGATAAGTTGTTAGAGCTTGAGAAAATTCACACTGATGATAACGGTGCAGATATGTTGATTAAGGCCTTACCAAGAAGAAAGTTTGAAGCTTGTTGCTTGATCATCGATATGGCAAACATCACCACATAGTAGGAGGGAGATTTTTTGGGCATGGGCCCAAGGGTCCCACTATGTGGGAAGCCATTTGTTTGTGTACCCTACATATAGGGCAAGAATTTTTTTACGGTGAAAAGTGTGTGCCTAAAGTCAAAGAAAAAGAGAGAAAAGTAGGAGAGCAAGACAATTTTTTTAAAGAGATCAGCTTTCACGTTTCATTTCGATCGCAGGTCCATTCAGTGTCTGATAGAGCTAATACTTTTACAGTAGTTGGTAGAATTGAATATCTTTAAAGTGTACGGTTTAATTTTCGTTTTGGGTACTGTAGTTTCAAGTTTTTAGCTTTCTAAGTTAGCTTATTTTGGGTGATATTCTCAATTTTTCTCTTAAAGTTTGCTTGAGATTATTTATTGATAGAATTGTTTAAGTTGTATACTTTTTATTGTGGCTTGATTGTGATATTGTAGTAAGACTTTGATTATAGTGAAATTTTTTGTAGACTCTTAAAGTCCTGTGGTTTTTACCCTTTGGACTTTTGAAAGAGTTTTCCACGTAAAAATCACATGTCTCGATTTATTATTTTTGCTTGCGATATTATAGTTTATTTGCATCGATTGTTGATATATTATGTTATTGAATTAGTCCTAATTACCGAATTAATTTCTCGGGAGTGAAAGAATATCAATTATACTTCTATGGGATTTCGTCCCAACAAAATATACCTTTGGGATATATAAAATATTGGTCTATTCTAAATTTTATCCCTTTATTTTACTAAAATTGGAAAAAAAAATCTTTCTACTTTAATTCACCGGAATTTATTCTGGTGCTTCACGAAAAGTTAATTCAATTTCGTAGCACTTTATTGTTGTTAAATCATTCACCTAAAAATCAATAATTCACCGCTTTATATAAAACATGCAAGTAATGTGATTATGAACATTTAGACTGACTTTTTAATTTTTGCTAAGCATAAAAGTCAAATTCTAATAAATTAAATAGACTAATTGCACAATTTTCACAAACTAATAATCGAATCATACAACAATGACACCCTTGATTTTGAAATTCCAATCAAAGACCTTTGAGGCCTTAAATCAATAAAATCCACAATTAAAGCTAAGAGCTAGGAAATTTTGTGCAGCCAGTCTAATATCCAATCTTCTTTGAATATTTTCCTAGAAAATTTGCACACAGAGGACAACTTTTTTCAAAAGGAAATTGAAATACGAGAAGCTTAGGGTCACCATTTTAATTGGATTTCATTTTCTCTCTGACTAACCATGGACACAAAATTGTGGTCCAATCCTCAATATCGTACAAAAAAACTCTGATTTTGAAGTCCAAATTATTTTTATCACACAATTGTCTGTGCAATGAGATTAAAGTACTGTCTGCCCAATGAAGAAAATCCCTCATAGAGATTAAATTAAATTAACCTCTCTATTATTAAATAAATTAATTTAATCTTTTAATTTAGATTTAATTACACTAAATATATTTAAATTATGACTCTTATTTTAAATTGATCTACAAATTTCAAATCATTCTAATTACATCCAAAAATTATTGAAGTTATATCTGTCGAAACCATTTTTTGAAAACAGGTCGACTTTATATATTGAAAAGAAAATGAAAATTAAGAGCCGCCACCAATTTTTTTTATTGAGGTGTGATCGGGTCACCTCGTAATTTGATTTGTTTTAATAAAATGTTTTGTTTTCACAAAAAAAAATCGACTTTGGTCTACAAAATTCGAGAAAACGGGTCAGAGAGTCGGTTACATACGAGGAAGGATTAGCACCCTCGTAATGCCCAAAATTGGTACCTAATTGATTAATTAATGTCTTGATGTCGAAAGTCAACAATCCGTAAAGAATTAAAAATACGATCCTCCCTTTTTATTAATGTTAATTTTTTTAAAGGAAATGTTTGAATAAATCAAAGCTAATGCTAAAGACCTTCTTGTCTCGAAGTAATAAAATGTCACATTCAGTACGTTAGGATACGACATTCTAAACCCTCGAGAGTAAGCTTGTCTTTTGATTTTCAAGACTCATGCATCTTAATTTTAAAAGGACATTCGGTCATTTAGGTCACACAAGAAAAATCGAAACCCACTACGTTAGGGCACGATCTTCTCGATTATCCTAAATTCGAAATATTGCTTTATTATTGAAAATTTTCTTTTTTTACGAATTCGGGTAACGATTAATGTGACATGAATTTGTAGTAAAATGTAAAAATAAATCACGTTGTTAATATGCGTAACAAAATAATACATGCGTCAATATGAATAACAATAAGAAGGACAAGAACAAAATAAAATAAGCAAACCATAAATAATAAATAATAAAAATAACAAACACAAAAAAAAATCGAAGTCAAAGACCTAATATTATTTAAATGAATAAACATGATGTGAAACGATTTGAACAATAATAATATTAATAATAATGTTGATGATATTAATAATAGTAATATAATAATGAAATAAATAAAAGGGTAAAGTTTTAAAATTATATATACATAAAAAGATATATAGAAAAATATATGGTACGACAAAACAAATGTATATAGAAATTTTAAAGTAAATAAATATAAAAGAAATATAATGATAATAACGATTATGATGCGAAACTAAACAATTTGATGGTATGACAATAATGACAAACAAATATAAACGTGACAATGACAATAATGCTAAATTAATTAATTTGAAAATAAAATAGTAAAAATAATGAAAAGAGACCAAATTTAAAGCAAAATAAAATAGCCTTTAAAAATTATGTCAAAGAAGACATATAGATAGACGATAAAGGAAGATATATATGTGTGTATATATATATATTTAGGTAAATAGATATATATAAAAATAATAGCAATAATATGGCAAAATAATTAATTTGGTAATACGAGAATAAAACAAATAATTAAATGTGGAATGAAAGGTATAATAGTAATAAGAATATTAAGTTAATTAATTTAATAAATAAATAAATAAAAACCAAGAAAGGATTAAAATGTAACTTAAAGGGACTTTAGGGGTACATTTTAAAAACAAAAGATAAAAGGGGAGATTGAAGGGTTTTGTAATGGCCCAAATTTGAGGTTATCGGAACAGTGGTTTCGGAACCACAAATCCGATGAGAAAAATTTTATTTTTCTTATATTTTTATGGTCTACAATTTCACAAAATGATTTTTTGAAAATTTCGTTCGAAAATTTCGACGTTTGGGCACTCAATTTAGTCAAAAGGACTAAATTGTAAAAAGTGCAAAAGTGTTATGAAACTTTAAATTGGAGGTCATTATATGGTAATTATACCATTGGTAACTTGGTAGACAAAAATGGACATGAGATAAGTGAAATAGAAAATTTTTAAGTTAGGGGCAATTTGGTAATCTCGTAATTAAAATGAATTAAAAGGGAAAAAGATGGCAAAAATCATCATCTTCTTCATATGAACGAAATCAGCAAGGGGGGAAGCCATAGTTAGGGTTTCAAGCTTCCAAGCTCCATAGTAAGTGATCCCAAGCCCCGTTTTTAATGTTCTTTACGTTTTTGAGATCCCGGTAGCTTAATTTAGCTTATTTTAGCAATAATTTAACCTAGGGTTTATATTTGGAAAAATACCCATAGGTGAAAAGTGTTTATTTTGATGTTTTATGATAGAATATGAAGTTAGAAATTATGTTAAACAACATTTGCTAAGCGATTTTAAGTGAAAACGAGTAAAACGACATAATCGGTAAAAATACCTAATGTTCATAAGTACATGTTAGAGTGGGAATTTGATGTTGCCATAGAAGGGAAAAATGTTCAGAATGTTATAAAACATAAGAATAAGAGATGAAGTTTAATTTCCGAGTCTTGGGGCAAAAATGTAATTATGTAAAAGTTTAGGGGCAAAATTGTAATTTTGAAAAAGTTAGAGTCGAGGGCTGTTTTGATGAATGTGATTATTAAATAAGTTAAATTTACTATTTTAGATCAAGAAGTACGAAACTCGAGGTTAGACAAAGGGAAGAATAAAGTTGAAGACTAAGTTGGTGGATTTGGCTATAATTGGTACCGAGGTAAGTTTACAGTAAATAAATGCAATATTTCAATATTTATTATTAATGCTGTTATTTTCCAGCAATTATGAATTTATTTTATGAATTTATTTGATGATGATCCAAGCATGGAATGATAGAGAATTAAAATTTAAAAGTCCCGTTGATACATAAGGATGGTACTGGATACGAATGTCATGACATTTGGGTAAAGAGATCCCATGTAAGACCATGTCTGGGACATGGCATTGGCATCCTTAAGATCATGAGAGGTCCCCTGTAAGACCATGTCTGGGACATGGCATGGGCACCGAGACGAGAGGTCCCATGTAAGACCATGTCTGGGACATGGCGTTGGCACCGAGATGAGAGGTCCCCTATAAGACCATGTCTGGGACATGGCATGGGCACCATCACGAGAACATCCCATGTAAGTCCATGTCTGGGACATGGCTTTGGCATGTTATTATCAGAAGAGACCCGAGTATCCTTATTATTCCAATGTAGCTCAACGGGCTTGTAAACGAATCATGTTCATGAAAGTTCAGTTTAAAGCATAAATGGCAAGCTCAGGTAAGTTGTAAGACTTAAGAACTTATTATACTATCAATTGATGTTCAACGATGCAGCAAGGATTGAGTAAGTTATGCACACAAGTATTCTAAGTAAACAAGTAAGAGAACTAGTATGAGATTAACTAAAGAGTAAACTAGAGATATAGACATTGAGTTTAATTATTTAAGTTAAATATTGTTATTTATTTGCTAGTAAACTTACTAAGCTTTATGCTTACTTCTTTTATTTCTCTTTCTCTTATAGTATTGCAAAGCTACTTCAAGGATCCTAAAGAAGTCGGAGATCGTCCACACTATCAACTACAACTGCTCGGTATTTTATATCGAAACACGTTTGAGTTATGGCATGTATAGGGATTTAGTTATTTTGTATGTTTGTAATGATGATTTTGCTAATGAGTGATGTGTAAGTATTTGATGATGTATGGTTATTAAAATGATTAAGGATGAAGGTGTTTGTTGTTATGAAAGATTAGGTGATAAATTATGCATGGAAATCATGAAAGGATAAAATTTTACAAAGAAACAGAATTCAGGCAGCACAGTGACGTGAATTTGAAAAATCACCCAAGATAGTATAAAATGAATTAGAGGGTGAATGATATATGGAATTAAAGCTTGTTGAGTCTATTTTCATGAAAAAATAACGGTGTAGAAAAAGGAAATTTATATTTTAAGATATGTGAATTTTAGTAAGATAGGGTCAGAACTGTTTTTGGAGTCCCCTGTTCTGAGTTTAGAAAATAATTACAAATTGTAAAAAAATGGTTATGAGTTGAAATTTACATGCTTAGATTTCTTAATGAGTCTATTTTCTGTAGAAACAAGTAAGAACTTCACATGAAAATCCTACAGTGAGAAAACTTATTTTTAGTGACTAGAGGTCAGGGCAGTCAGGTGGTGAAACAGGGGAGACTTTAACTAATAAACTTTACTAATTTGCTGAACCAAAAATTCTAAAAATTTTATGGTGAGTAGATATATGAGTCTAGTTTCAGGGAAAATTTACGGAATTAAATTTCGAGTTCTGTAGCTCAAGTTATAATTAATTTAGTAACTGCTGCGCGATTGGACAGATTTGCTGCGAATAATGAAATAAATTTTCAAACCTAGTTTTTATGCTCCGAATTGGTAAGATAAGCTAAGTAATGCCTCGTGTTCGACTCCGGAAACGGTCTCGGGTAAGGGGTGTTACAGGTTTAATTAAAAATGCGCGCAAGAGTAAAGGGACCAGATGGGGAATTAATCCCAGTGCCTATGCGCAGTGTTTAGGTACGGGTCAAGATGTAACAAATCACAAATTATGCGGTAAGATTAAAAAGAAAAAAAAAGCAAACAAGGACCCAATTGAAAACAGCCTCAAAAGCGAAAGGACTGAGGGCGCAAATAGACCCTCAGTCCAAAAACACGCGGACCCTAGGCGGTTATGGGTTGGGTTTCGGGTCGGAGGCCAAAACGACTTTGTTTTTGGCCTCTCAAATTAATCCCCAAAACGGCGTCGTATGAGGCCATTATATAAGTCAATTTTTTTAAAAAATTTCATTTTTCCTTCTTCACAAAAAAAAATAAATAAAGTCTCTCCCCCTAAAATCCTCTCAAGCCCTTCCCCTTCGGCAGAGTCCCAGTTGTCGGACCACCGTGGCAGCCACCAGTTGCCTGCGACGGTGCCGCCGTCCACGGTGGCTGAAAATCACCAAAAAGACCCTTTCGTGTGCCTCGATACACAAAGCCCCGATCTGGGGTTATTTTTGCTAGAGCTCAACTCCAAAGGCAAAAAAAGTTAATGAATCCTTTCGGGTTGCCTTCGTTTTTGCCAAAGAGTATCATTCGCCATCGGGAACGGCGACCTCTTCCACTCGCAGTGCAACGATGGGGATTCGATAGGGGTAAGCTAACTTTTATTGCTTTCTTTTAGTTATAATAGAGAAAAGATAAAGAAAAAAAAGAACAACAAAAATGGTGGATCACCTTTCGAAAAGTATTTCGATTGCTCTCTGTATTTGATTTTTTGTATTGATTTCGTGTGATACAATGTTTTTTGTATTCAAAAAAATCCCCCCTTTACAAACTGATTTCATTTCGGCTTTATAGCCGATTACAATATTAGGAAAATATTGCTACTGTTTCTCTGTTGTTGCATTTCATTTTGGTTTTCTGCTCCTTGTCTGTACCCTTTTCTTGCTTGTTTGTAGGTGTGGCAAAGGAGTTGGTGAGCTTTGAGCGGTGTGCGCGCGCACATAGAGGAGCGGCACATAGGGACCTAGTGTTTTCTGATTTACTGAAAATTTAGCTTAGGTAATCGGGCCGGGGCCGTTAGGGTTTTTTTGTTGTTTGGGCTATTGGGGTTGTAATATTTGGACTGTTAATATTGGACTTTTATTTGGTTTTATTATTTTTTAATTTTGGTTTATAACGGGCCGGGCAAATTAGGCCTGTTGCAGCTGCCCCTCTTTGCTCGTTGTCGTGTAACGAGAATGGAACAAAGACCTTAAGAGGGCCAAATTTGCCTGGACCTGCCGAGTCTCGACTTCTTTTGATGCTTCTTTCCTTCAAGTAGCTTCATTCTAATCCACTGCATCCTCAGAGGTATAGGAACTGTTGCTTTGATCTACTCCACTGCGACTACTTGTAGCTTTAACCTGTTCCACTGCAACTTCAGGGAGATGAGGTTTGTGGCTTTAATCTGTTCTTCTGCAATTGTAGCTTGATCTGCTCCATTGCAACTTCAATGAGATAAGATTTATTATCTTGAGTTTGCTCCACCGCGACTTCAGAGAGATAAGACTTGTAACTTCAACTTGCCCCACTGCAACTTCAGGGGGATAAGGTTTGTGGCTTCAATCTACTCCACTACAACTTCAGGGAGATAAGATTCACCATGGTAGTTTGATTCGACCTACTGCAACTTTAGAGGTATAGGATTTATAGCTTTAATCTGCTCTACTACAACTTCAGAGAGATAAGATTTGCTATCTTCAGTCTGCTCCACTGCAACTTCAGGGAGATAAGGTTTGTGATTTGTAGCTTCAATCTGCCCCACTGCAACTTCAGGGAGATAAGATCCGTTATCTTCAGTCTGCTCCACTGCAACTTTAGAGAGATAAGGTTTGTGATTTGTAGCTTCAATCTGCCCAACTGCAACTTCAAGGAGATAAGATTCGCTATCTTCAGTCTACTCCACTGCAACTTTAGGGAGATAAGACTTGTAATTTCAACCTGCTCCACTGCAACTTCAGGGAGATAAGGTTTGTGGTTTGTAGCTTTAATCTGCCCCACTGCAACTTTAGGGAGATAAGATTCGCTATCTTCAGTCTGCTCCACTGCAACTTCAGGGAGATAAGACTTGTGGCTTAAATCTGCTCCCCTACTACCTCGGGAAGATAATATTCGCCATCTTCGATCTGCTCCACTACTGCTTAGGGAGATAATATCTGAAATTTTCAGTCTGCTCCACTGCAACTTCAGGGAGATAAGGCTGGTGGCTTAAATCTATTTCGCTGCAACTTCAGGAGCGGTGCATAGGGACCTAGGGTTTTCTGATTTATTGAAAACTTAGCTTAGGTAATCGGGTCTGGGCCGTTAGGGTTTTTTTGTTGTTTGGGCTATTGAGGTTGTAATATTTGGATTGTTAATATTGGACTTTTATTTGGTTTTATTTTTTTTTAATTTTAGTTTATAACGGGCTGGGCAAATTGGGCCTGTTACAATATCAATTAAGTCCTTTTGTTACTAGAATCATTAATTTAACTAAGTTTTCAAAAAATAGTCACTGTTATGGGAAAAATGTTACAATTAATTGGTTTTTGATAACTAATATGGTTTTTATAAAAATAGGCTAAATTTTTTAAAAAAATAACAAATATTTTAAATTGACTGTTTTATAAAACTTGATCTTTACTAGACTATTTTAATGGATAATATAATCTCCCAAATTTAAATCTAACGGGAAGGTTATAACTTTCCACTATATTTCTAACATGCTTTTCCATGGATCACCTTAACAACAACATGCAATTTTCCAGGCTTTTAATATGTCATTTCTTTTAAAGCTTCCATCTATTGCAACTTTTACCAAACTTAACAATTGTTGATTCTAACAAGTGGGCTTTGTTTATCTATTTTACTAAACTAATGCCACGTTTGGTTCGCTGTATTGGATTAGAGGTGTATTGGATTAGAGGTGTAATGGATTAGAGGTGTATTGGATTAGAGGTGTAATAGCAAATCAACTGTTTGGTTGAATGTAATGGAATAGAGGCGTAATAGTAATCTTGTGTTTGGTTGAATGGAATAGAGGTGTAATAGCATAATGGAAAAAAACTAAAATGACTAGAATACCCTTACCATAAATTTGTTTTGGTAAATGATTATTGTTATTGTTATTTAAATTTTAATAAGATTATTAATATCAATAATAAATAATTTAATCATATTTAAACATAATTATTATTAAATATATTATAATTAAAATATATAATTTAATAAAATTCTTAATAATTAATATTCTTATATGAATTTACTCAAATCATAATATATGATACTATAAAATATAAATTAACATAATTATTATTAAATATATTATAATTAAAATATATAATTTAATAAAATTCTTAAAATTAATATTCTTATATGAATTTACTCAAATCATAATATATGATACTATAAAATATAAATTAACATAATTATTATTAAATATATTATAATTAAAATATATAATTTAATAAAATTATTAATAATTAATATTCTTATATAATTTAATAAAACAATTAAGCAAAGATCCATTAAAACATGTTTTGAAGTTTGATACTACAATAGAGAATACAAACAAAAGAACCCATTTTTGAAGCACGCATACTTTTTGAAGCATATGAAATTACTGCAAGTTAGAGCATATGAAATTAAGCAAAGATCCATTAAAACATGTTTTGAAGTTTGATACAATAGAGAAGACAAACAAAATAACCCATTTTTATTAGCTGACCAATAAGTCCATTGGCAGATTTTACTCTATATTCTAGCCTAGTACTCATCCCCTTCATCTTCATCTCCTTCACTAGATTCCAAGCCCACTTCTTCATAATCTTTCTCAAGAGCAGCCAAGTCTTCTCTAGCTTCAGAAAACTCACCTTCCTCCATACCCTCACCGACATACCAATGCACAAATGCACACTTTGCATACATCAGATCAAACTTATGATCAATAGTATGAGCACCAAATTTGGTAGCCATAACCAAACCAGAATCAGATATGGAAACCATCTCCAGCAAAAATCAATGCAAACTACAATTTCCTGAAAAAAACTTAATACATTAGACAAATCTTTGATCAACTCAAAGAACAAGAAGGTTAAAACGTGATATCAAGATGCCAATATTCTTTGTTTGCATATCTATCCAGTGCATAATTCGAAACAAATACTCTTCAATAGAAAATAGTAAAAACCATTTTTCTCAAATATATTAGACATATGAGAAAGAGGAGGGCAGACAACAATATAGGTTAAGAAATTCTAGATTGAAACACCAAAAAATTCTACATATGCTACAAAGAAATTCAACAACATTTTGAATTGTGAAAGACCAAAAAAATCAAAACACTTCGATAAGAAAGGGAGAAAACATTAAACTTTTTTGCAGTTCTATTTCTAACCCAAAAAATTATTAAGAAAGTGCTTGAATTTTCAGGAATCATATTAAAATGATGCCCAAATATCCAAAAGGGAATAAGAGGATTTACAAAACATAGAAATACTCCCTATATGATCTAATGCAACAAGTCAATAGAAGGCAGCAATATTGTAGCTTATCAACCGAGAACCCCATTGAAAAAAAGAAAGAAGAAAAACTGAGTCCTTTTTAAATGTTTGAGGGTGTGATTGAGGAGGAGTACAAGAGCTTCAGTAGAAATGACAAAAGAAAAAAGATACAGTGCAGAGATAAAGACTAGTATAGTAGGTAAGAAAGAAAATTTGATGAGAGAGAAAGTGAGAAGTTATACCAGCTTGAATAGATAGTATAGTCCATATAGGAGGATCAACATAAGTCGTACTCCATGAACTTCCATTACCAAATTGATTGGGGAATTGGATTTTTCCTGCAATAATATCAAAATCGATTATATCAGGAAGAACTAGATAATATAACAGCTAAACATGAAAGACCATTACAAACAGAGTTAACTTGTAACTTATGCTACTCGGTTCACTCTTTCCTCTTCGTTTTTTCCGAGGGAAGTCAACAAACATGAACATGGCTAAAAGGCAACACTATTTCTACTATCAAAAGTAAACTCAAGAATTTTGTTGCCAAAAAGTTTTACATTTTCTAAATTTGTTTGCTTTTGTACCCAAATTCACTTTTTTTTTCTTTTTGGTTCCTAAAGCAAGTAAATAGCAGAAGTAACAAACACTGGTACATATTAAACAAAAAAATGATGAACAATTTGGGGAATAATCCAAATAATTAGCATTCTAATCTAAGAATTGGAACTCTCTCAAATTTAAAAGGATAATACGGGCTTGATCAGATTCAATGTAGCGTCACTGAATCGAAATTGGATTCAGGAAAAATAGCGAAATTAACAAAAATGATCACAAAAATTTAAAAATTGAGAAACATACTGGAAAGAGAGAACGGCAACGGAGTGGCGATAGCCATTGAAGTTGTTGGAGGAGAAACAGAAGTGAAGATGGAGTGGGAAGGGAGGCGAACTCTCCTTAGCAAACTAACGGCAGCTTTACGTAGATACATCTTCTGCTTTTGCAGTACGGCGGTTTTCTGAAATAAAAGAACACAAAAGAAACTGAAATAAAAATGACCCAATTATTTTTATGATTCTCAAGAGCAAAAACAACCTCAATAGGCATAATTAAATCCAAATTAAAATAACATCCATGGAATTCAATACAACAGAAATTAAAGGAGAAACAAAAAGAACTTGGAACCTTGAAGAAGGTGCTGGGTAGGAGAAAACTGGAGAAAGCAAAGAAAGATGTCGACTGGAGAAAGCAAAGCAAAGGAAGAAAGCAAAGGAGAAAGCAAAGCAAAGAAAAGAAAAGAAAAGAAATGGAGGGAGCAAATCGGGCGAAACAGAAGAGGCAAAGGGGAACAGAAGAGGCAGAGGGTAAAACAGGAAGGGTAAAGTGAAGCAGTACCTAAACTAAGCAAAAGGGACGGATTAGAAATCGGTGAATTTCACCGATTAGGTCAGTAATGGTTTAGCCCCGTAATAGTAATACATTGAACCAAACAACGGATTAAAGGCGTAATAAATGGGGCCCACCGATTAGGGGTGTATTGGCATAGCCAATACACCCAACCAAACATGCTGTAAGAATTTAACAACAATTAAGATGGAAATCTTACTAACCTTCAAAGATGGAAATCTCTTAGTGGAGAAGGAAAATATGAGGATGATTTTTTTTATAGAAAAAAAGACAAATTAAAATGAAAAACTTTAAAAAAAATATATTAGTGACTCAAAGTAAGAACATAATCTGTCTCAATTAAACTTCTAGCTAATTGCAGGGTTCTTCAAACCTATAAATTTTTGTAGAATTAATCGCCATACACTTGGACTATATGATCAATTACTATATTTTGTAACCTCGAAATATGACTACAATGACCTTTTAATTTTGACTCAATAAATGATGAATAAGATAGATTTGACTCAGTGAAATGACTCAATAAATGTTGTTTTAATTCCCACCGCTTGACACATACATATAAACCATATAATTAATATTAATTAAATCCAAATCTAAAGGCCACCATTTTTTAATAAGTTAATGAACATAAACGGCCAAGATTCACCAAGGCCACTAGTACTACTTAATGGCTAAATTATTATTTAGCCCTTGGTTCTATTGTCATTTAAAACCCTACTCAATTTCCAATTCAATTTCAACTAATTTTAATCACTACATAATTTAGTCCTGTATTTAATTAGTCAATAAATAATTTTATTTCTACTTTAAATATGAATATTTCTATTTTCTAATTTCGTATTGGCTTTGTAATAGTTCGATAAAATATTTTAGATGGTTTGGTTTAAGAAATTCGGATGTCAAAATCGACTTTTCCGATACAAGAAATATCAAGTTGTTATAAAATTTTTATCACTTGATAATGTTAACCGCTTTGTTACTATAATATTAAAATTACTTAAATTATTATTCTTATAAAATTTAAAAGTTTAATTTATGTTTCTTAATTATTCCTAACTCATATTTAATAATTATTTACGAAACTTAAGTTTCTTTTGATTATATAATTTCAAATCTTCCATGCTAAGCTAAAAGCAAAGGGAAATCCTTGTAATTAATTAAATTAATTGATTGTTTCTTCATTTGGGTAAAGAAGTGATGAAAATAATTTTGGGTTTTGTTTGACATGTAAGATAAATTAATTAATTAATTGCAAGTATTTTTCTTTGCTTTTAGCTTAGCATGTGATATTCAAGATCATATAATTGAAAGAAATGTGGGTTTCATAGGTAATTAAAGATGAGCTATTTGATTTGGTTTTAAGTTGGAAACATAAAATAAAATTTGAAAATTAGAATTTTAGAAGGAGATTAAATTAATTAATTTAATAAATTTCAATATTATATCATGGACAAAAGGTTATCGACAGTTGGAAGTGGAATGTGATAATACTCTCTTACTTGAATTGATTTTAGCTGACGGAGCTGCAGATAGTCATTTGTTTGAAATGCGTCTCACCCATCATTTATTGAGTCGAAATTGGAAGGTCCTTGTTTGTTATATTCAGAGGTCGCAAAATAGAATAGCTGATCATATGGACAAGTGTATGGCGGCTAATTCCACATAAATTCATTGTTTGAAGACCCCCCGCAATCAGTTAGAAGTTTAATTGAGACGGATTATGTTTTTGCTTTGAGTCACTAGTATAATTTTTTGAGTTTTTCGCTTTAAGCTATCTTTTTTTTGTACAAAAAAAATTATAGTAATATGTCAATTGCCACTATGAAGGAATAATTTTTTAACAATTTATTTAATTGATTTTGATGTTTTGAAATTTAAAATTTTAATATTGAAAAAATTAGAACTTTTGGCAAAAGGATAAAAAGTACGTTAAAACAAAATTTTTAATGCATTATTTTATCTTCATCGTTTTTTCACTTTAATCCTTAAAGCTTTTTTTATCCTAGTCAATAAATAAAAAAGATTTTTTTACGTGTGACCAAAATGAAAATGCATAAAAAGTTGAATGACAAACTGAGTAATTAGATAAAATTATTTCAAATTAAAATAAAATGTATCCAGTGTTAATAGAGAGCCTATAATCATAATAGGTATCAAGTGTTAAAGCAAATTGACGAGCTAATGAAATAGCAATGAGCCAAAATCTTTGGTTAAGAATGTTTTGCTTTAAACATGAAGGGACCTAATTTCGTGGAGAGCACAAAGCCAGAATTTTTGTTTTTCGATCGGTTTAAAGTTTTGATTTAATTCAGAGTTGAATCCAATTAAATCCTTAAAGGGGATAAAAACACTATATTTTCGGTCTATAAAATTTAAACCCAAAATTTTACTTAATGAGTAAACTATAAAAATAGTCACTTTTGTTTGCCTTAGATTACATATTAGTCACTTGTGTTTGAAATATTATGTTTTAGTCACTTACGTTATCATTTTGTTACGAAATGATCACTCTACCGTTAAACTCCGTTACCTCCCTAACGACAGTCCTACATGGCATTCTAAATGAGTTTTAAATGCTAACTTGGATGCCCAGTTGTTGGGATGAAAATAGGTTTTTAATTAAATAAATTTAATTTGGACTGCCACGTAGGACTGTCGTTAGGGAGGTAATAGAGCTTAACAGTAGAGTAACCACTTCGTAACAAAACAACGTAAGTGCCTAAAACGTATCATTTCAAACATAAGTGACTAAAGTATAATCTAAGAGAAAGAAAAATGACTACTTTTGTAGAGTTGAATTATAAAATTATTGCTTTATATTCTACTCCGTGAGACCTTTATTACGGCATATCATATGCTCAAAATGATTGAGTAATGAATAAGAAATTAATGCTCAAAGTAAACTACTTGTGAATTATATTGAGAAAAATGAAAAGCTTAGATCCCAAATTGGTTAAATACCAAGTTTGAGATATGTTATTGAATGATTAAGCTTTAAACATTGTTTCACACATGGGGGCTGTAAGTCCAAACTTGTCGGGGTTGAGGGTACACTTGCATAATGTGGGTGACGTGAAATGTTTGGAGTAGTCTAACCCAAAAAGGGCTTATGGATATTTTAGCCCAATATGTATTTTATTTTTCTCAACAGATATTACACAGAATCTGTATTAAAAGGAAAAATATCTCGATTTAATTTTATTCGAATCAGATTGATTTGATTTTATTCAAATTGATTTAAAGGCTCATTTAATGAAAAGATTTGTATCTTTATTTATGGAAATTTTCAAAATTCCTCCATATTGAATGCCTATAAAAGCAACATAATTCTTTACATACACACATAGAAATAACGAATTTTCACTCTAAAAAATTCTTTTCGGTTCCTCTCCAAAATTTTCGAATGTTTTGATGATAGAAGAATACAAGGTTTGTTCTTTGATCGCTACAAAGGTACTACTGCAGCGATCATTTTGTTGTTGTATCCTGGAAGACAGTCGACCAACGTTTCTCTAAGTATCATAGGAGCGGTGGAATTTGTCTTAAGGAAACTATGAAAACATGCCTCAACATCTAATAAAACTTGATTCCCTTTATTCAATTATTAGTTTTCCAAAATCTTGTTTATTTAATTGTTTTCAAATATGATGTTTTAAATAAATATAAATATTCATTTAATTTGTTTTATTTTAATCTGATGTTTTAATAGAAATATAAATATTTGCTTATATTAATTTATTTTATTTGTTTATATAATTATTTGTCGAAACCATTTTTTTAAACAAACGGGGTCGTCGACTTTTTATTTTGAAAATGAAAATGGGGCAATCTTTTTTGTTTAGATGTGATCGGATCACCTCGTAATTTGATTGTTTTAATAAAATATTTTGTTTTACTAAAACAACGAGTTTGGTCTACGAAATTCGAGAAAACGGGCTCGGGAGTTGGTTAAATACGAGGAAGGATTAGCACCCTCGTAACGCCCAAAATTGGTACCTAATTGATTAATTAATGTCTTAATGTAGAAAGTTAAAAATCTGTAAAGAATTAAAAAATATGATCCTCCTTTTTTATTAATGTTAATTTTACAAAAAATGTTTGGATAAATCGAAGCGGATGCTAAAGACCTTCTTGTCCCGAAGTAATGAAATGTCACATCCAGTATGTTAGGACACAACATTTTACCCTCGAGAATAAGCTTGTCTTTTGATTTTCAAAACTCATGCATTTTAATTTTAAAAGGATATTCAGTCATTTGGGTCAAACGAGAAAAATAGAAACCCAGTACATTAGGGCACGATCCCTTGAATTTTCAAAATTCGAAATATCGCCTCATTTTTGAAAAACTTGTTTTGAATAATAAAATGTGTAATATTTAAATGATGTATATTTATCTTATTTAAAGGTAATATGCGAATAAAATGGTCACGCTAACCAATAACAAGAAAATGAATATACTAAAAAAAATTCACAATAATCATGAAATATATACTACTTAAATAGTAATAGGAACAATCAAATAAAAAGTAACTAACATAAAATAATGACATAATAATAATAATAATAATAATAATAATAATAATAAAAATAATAATAATGAAGAATTTTGAATTTTGAAATACATAAAAATAAACGATTAAAATAAATAAACACAAAGGTGAAATGAAAGAAAATAAGAAACAATTTTAAAATGTAATGAAGGAAATATTAAATAAACAAAAAAGAATAGGTAAATGAATCTCAATAAAATATTTGAATAAAGACTAAGACAAAATAAATAAATAAAATAACAAATGAAGCAGTTTGCAAGGAAAAGAAGAAAAAAAAAAGATTGAAATTAAGTAAATCAAGTATTGAATTGAATATTGAAACAAAATTAAGGGGAATAAGTTGTAAATAATCAAAATATACTAAAAGGATTAAAATATAACTCACAAAAAAAAGAAGGGACCGAATGAGCAAATAATCCCTCCCCATATCTACGCCGTTTAAAAAGGACTAAAATAAAAATTTTAAAATTAAATGGGGTGAGTTTAAAAAGATAAAAGAAAAGGAAATAGGATTGTATTGAAAAAAATGTAAAAGGCTGGGGGACTTAAAGCGCAATTAGACCCCATAAAGCAAAACACACGGATCTAAAGTCAGACGGATTGGGTCGGATCGGGTCATATGCCAAACGACGCTGTTTTGGCCCATGCACATTGGCACCAAAATGACGCCGTTTTATGCGCTTATAAAGTCAATTTTTTACAAAAAAAAATCATTTTAACCTTCAATACCAAAAAAAAAAAAACAAAAACAAAAATCCTCTCATTTTTCTTTTAAGGACCTCCATGGCCAGCCTAGGGTTCTGGCAAGTGGTCACCGTGGCGGCCACCAGTCACCGGCGACGGCGCCGCCGTCCACGATGGCCGGAAAAATAAAAAAATCCTTTTTCTTTTGCCTTTTGAATCCCCGAACCCCTAAGAGGTCGTTTTTCATCGGAAACGACAAACCTCTTCCACCAACGGCGACGCAACACGAATGGCCAGGTAGTTTCGACCTCTCTTTTTATATATTTTTTTGTTTATTATTCTTTTTTAAATGAAAATAAAGCAGAAAACGAAGTAAAAAAGAAAATAAAGGAATCAAAAAGAAAAAAGGAAACACCTTTTTCAACTTTAAAATTGGATTTTTGATTGCTATTGTGCGCGTAAAAAATACATTTGTGTTTTGTGGGGCTTTTATAGCCGAATAATCTCTTTACAATTCGTTTTGTTTTTGTTTCTATTTTCTGTTGTGGCATTTGTTTTGTCTGCAGGTATTGAAGTACGGAAGCTGTACGAGCATGTCGAAGTGGAGGCGCAAGCGGTGGTGGCACTGGAGGTTGCTGAACCGGCGTGAGGGAACCCTAGGGTTCCTGAGAGTGTTAACTATTTGGGCCTATCGGGCCTTGTATTTGTTGGGCTAGGTTTATTTTATTTTTGGGTATCGGGCCATTGGGGTTTAGTTGATTTGGGCTTGAGAGCTACTTGGCCATTTGTATTTGGGATTTCTGATTTGAGCTGGTTATTTGGGTTTTGTAATATTTTGGGTTGTAATTTGAACTGTTAAAAATTGTGGACTTTATTTAATGTGTGTTTTTTGTTTTGGACCAGCGCTAAATTGGCCTATTACATTATTTATGTTTATATTTTTTCGCTAACGTGTATTGTCCAACACTTAATAGATATTAAAGTCATTTTATCACTTAAGAAATGTTGATAGCACAAATCCAAATGATTTTATTAGATAAGAAAGGTTTTGCTTGAAACATCAAAGGCCTAATTTTGTTTATACTACAAAGTCTGTTTTCTTTTTTTGTGTAAGATGTTTTCATTATATAATAGCGACATTAGAATCCAATTAAATTCAAGATTGTGCCCGATAAACTTTGGGGAGGGGTAAAGCTCTCCCGATACTATTTTCCAATCCACAATATTCTAATTTGAAAGCTTATTTTAAATAATATCATGATAATGCAAATTTAAGTAATTTTTATATATTTTTTTAGATAAATTATATAGTCAATCAAATTTTAACCCATTCCTATTTTAATCTTCGAATTATTTATTTAATTAATCAATCTCAAAATTTAGGTGAGTAGCTGGTTTTTTTTCTTTCTTTCACAATAATGGGTATCCCTCTCAATCTTTAATGATGGCATGTTAGGGAAGGAGGGTCGACACAAAAATATTTACTCATCAAGGAAAAAAAGGACAAAGATTGGACCACGGTGGAGCTGTGCAAAAACAAAGGATACCGTGGGGTGCAACTAATTAAGGAAAATCTTATGAGATTTTGTGTCACCGATGTGAAAGGAACAAGGGAAAACACCCCACCAGGACAGGAGAGATTAGTTTGTCAATTATGCGGGTCAGTTCATTTTTGTGTCATGTTGGTTTCGAATGGACCCAAGTCAGTTCATTTTTGAAATTTTTGGACAATTTAGGTTTAGGTCGATTCCATTTTCTTACTTTTTTCCTTTTAAATTCAAATCATTTTATTTTACTGTAGATCCTTTTTAATTTAAGGCTCAGGTTTTTTTTAGATCCTTTCTAGTTATTTGCTTAAATTATTTTGAGTTTAATTATTTGAAGTATTGATTTGGATTAAATTAACCTAAATTGTTATTTTTTATGATTAGATTAATTAAATTCAAGTTGGTTGAGTCAAATTTTTAAATTTAAATAATTTATTCAGTTTGTTAAAGAGAGACAAAATCCCAACATGAAAATAATGCATACCATTATTGTTAACATTATGATTAATGGCAGACAATTTTAATGGAAAACAATCCAAGTGGTGCAAGTTTAGCACCCTAAAGTTGACTTTGAAAAAGTGGCATGGGATAATTTTTTTTTGGTCCTTGAGATAATGGGCTATTTATTGTTTGGTCCTTAAACCTCAACTATAAATAGGCCTTCTCATTTCTCATTTCAATTTATCCCAACCAATCTTTCTCTCTTAGTTTTCTCTCTTCTCCCATTTGAGAATTCTTAAGGAATTCTATTTGTTTGTAATATTTTGGAGATAGTAAAGTTATCATCTGGTGTTAGTGCCCGAGGACGTAGGTATAATTTACCGAACCTCGTTAAAACTCTTATGTTCTTTTTGTCCTATTTTTCTTTCAATATTTGAGGGTATAATAGTAGTATTTAATTGTGCTATTAAATTACTATAGAAGGGATATTCTGACTAAGGAAAGACTTAGTATTTAAGAGATCCTTGTGATCCACCTCTCTTCCCTGGGAATTGAACTTTGTGTGATTTTTTAGTACAATAATTTACACGCTTCCGACCCTATTGGAACAACAATTATTAGTCTTTTGGCCAACTTTCTGAACAACACTTCAAAATTTTTTTCCTAATGAGTCGTCACCTGGATTTGTTTATGTGGATTGGAGTTGACAAAGATTACATGAACTGGGGTTCTATCTCTGGGCAGACAAGAGAGGGTCTGTTTTGTTTTGATCATACCTCTCTCGGGTCAACAAAAAGAGTTCTTGTTGTTGGGGTTTTTATCAACTCATAGAAGCTTTCCCTTTCTTCATTTTTTAACCCTTTTATACACCACAAATCTTCAGGGCACGACAATAATCTCCAATGAGGGATGTGACGTCTCAATGTATCGCTACCTCCAACTTCCGTCACAACAGCCTTACAATCCCTACACTTTGCAGCCATGTTATGCACCAGTCGGCACAGGGTCCGCACCAGCTTGCCCGACATTGGACCTTCACGACACACCCCGTATATGAAATAGAACCCAAATGGGTGCATAAAATCTGGTATGCCTCTCCATTTAAAGCATGGAACAAGGCTCCCCATCAACTGTGAGCTCTTGGTGTACATCAAACATGATGTTGGTGCATTGCCTAGCCTTAACTTGAAAACCTCCCCACTGTTCCACACACTAACCATTGCCCAACTACTAGGCAAAATTTCCCCCCATGATTCACCTCTCGGATAAGCCACCCATGTCCCTAAACTCAGCTTGTTTCTCAATATGTTACCGATATCGCTTGGGAAGAATTCCATCGACGACATGAATTTACGGTATAAAGACTCGGCTTCTTCAACCTTCAGCTTCTCGAACTCGTACTTGGACGATATCCGATACATTGGACAGTTAACGGGGTTTACGAGAATAGCCGGGGTTCGAAACTTGACATAACTGAGCTTCTCCACGAAAAGCTTGAAGGACGCATCGTTGTCTTTCTCCGTGGCCATGTAAGCATAATCGACGCCGCTTGCAATGAACCATTCTTCCAATCTGACCACCAGGCTTGAGCCGATCCCTCGTCGTCGATAAAGCGGGGCAACCCTTAACCCCAAGATGTACCCCACCCTGGCAAGATTCTTGGGTGGTTTGTGAATCGTCACGAGCTTTATAGATCCCTGGATGACACCAACCAGCTGGTTATTTAGCTCGGCTACCTAACATAGAACGTAAAATGAAGTCAGTGCAACAAATATAAATTCAGTCCGACCATAAAAAGAGAAGAAAAAAGAATGAAAAGAGAAGTACGATCATGTTGTAAATCGGGCTGTTTCGGATTCGGCAAATGGGGTCACCCAATGTGTCGGTGAAGAGAAATCCTCTCTCAGCTGGACCTACCTCGCATCTTCTTTCGAGATCTTCAACTCGAGCTCTATCCTTTTGGGGGTTATAGCTTCGTATGTTTAGCTCCCCATATCCCATAATCTAATGATTTTGATAAACCACAACAGACACCAGACAATAATGCTTCATATTTTATATATACACGCCCACACAAAAAAGAAGAAAATGAAAACACCTATGAACAGAGTAATGAAAACTTGTAGACAAGAATTGTGTGATTGATGGAAGGTTTTGGATGGAGATTCACGGTGATTGATGATTTATAAGGGAAGAGGTGGGGAATTGTGGAATGTTTGTTCTCTATCATTAGATTCGGCAGATATGATCCAAAGGGCTTCGAAAACTATATATTATTGTAGCAGACAAAAGGTGCTTAATGATAATAGTTAGGGGATAGGTAGTGTTGTCGTTTTTCCTCTTTTCTGAAAATTTTCGATATCCAATTAATTTTTTTATTTTCGATTAAATTTAAATTTAATTAAATTAAACTGTAAATACAAAACAATATTCTATCAATATTATCCTTCTTTTTTCGCAAAATTTCAACTTGAAATCTTGATGGAAGTACGGATGTTAGACTTAATTTAAAACCCGTCGACCCACGTTAGGATAAGCTCAGCGCCTCAGCCTCACGCCACTGTGTATATGTCGTTGGCCACCTAACACAAATCATCATCATCATCATCATCATCATCCAACTTTAAATAGTAATTGTACCACACATCCTTATATTATAGTAAATTAATGGAAATTTTCTAATTTAGCTTGAGCACTAAATATCAATATAAATCAAATTCGAAGCATATTTGAAATACATTAATTAAATTGTAACTACAGACTTTTTTTATATATTCAAATTATAATTTTTTTTAAAAATGTTATATTTAAGTTGTCCTATGTGATGACACATATATTTACAATTCGATACATTTTTTTATGAATTATAATAACAAAACAAAGCCCGAACAACAAACGCGATTAGCGCGGCTTAAACCTAGGTCACACCTGAGTCCTGAGGCGATGAACATCCTAACCATCAAACCATCACATGGAGTTCTAAATACATATATTTTAAATATGTTCTACATCATATTTAAACTGAAATTTAATGTTTTAATTAATATAATAATACTTAAAAACACTATTAAATTTGTAAAGTTTATAAACTAATATAAAATCCATCAATATATATACAAAATTAAACATCCAAACTCACCGAACTATATATGAAAACAAATATGATAGAATCTAATCATATAGTTTCAATATAATTAATCATTAAAGGATAACATTAATGATCTTGGAATATGCCTTTCTTCACCTTTGCGAGGGATACGTGTACGGTATACAGTACATGGGTTTTCTTAAAGGGAAAAAAAATTGTGAGGTGGGGGAATAAAATTAATCTAAAGGTAATTTTGGACGATTTTAGGGTTAATTGCAAAAGGCATCCTAAATATGACTTAGATTTTAAGTTGGCCTTTAAATTTTAAAATGCTTTACTTGAATCTTTAGTATCCATGTCGTATCAATCAAATCCTTTCATTAGCTTAACATAAACTTGGGTGTTAATTACCATGTCGAAATTTGGCATTGACTATATTTAAAACATGTGGATAAATTTTTCTATACACATATATGCCTATTGTATGGATAAATTAGATATGATGTGTTAAAAGACGTATAATTTGGCATTAGATTCATGTTCATAATGTGATATGTAGATAAGTGTTTAAAATTTTGGACAGATATATGTGTTTAAAATTTGATCCACTTATTTTGAGTGTACTCTATGTCATATTTGAGCTAACATTTATCATCAAAGCTGACGTTTAGGTTGATAGAAAGACTTGATTGATAGAATTTGATACTTTAATGACTCAATTAAAATATTTTAAAATTTGGAGACTAATTTAACACTTGGGCCATAGTTTGGAGATGTTGGTGTAATTAAACCAATAATAAAAATTATTTGGTATATTGTTAGTGGAGTTTTTAGACTCCACAAATAGGATGAGAGAATTAACAAGTGTCCTAAAGAGATATTATAAAATATTCAACAAAATAAATATTTAAAAAAAATACACATAATAATTTTTTAAAATTGTATTTTTAAAGACTAATTTTCTATTAATCTACAAGCTCATTATTGCATTGTCATGATTTATTTATCTTTTGAGGGAAGGCTTTGGAAAGTGAAAATGAAAGTAAACCAAAAATGCACTTAGAGATATGCTATTAACTTTGTACAAAAAGAAACGAGATATGCTTTTACCAAATCAAGATTGCATCCAAAAATATCAGACATTATACATATATAGTTTATTATACTGTGTTAGTTTAGTGAAATTTGAGAAACTTTGTAGATTTTTTATGAGACAACTCAGTGTTTCTTTGACCAAAAGTTTCTCGTAATCTATCAATCTTTGAGGTTGTATTATTTATAATTATAGATATAACGAAATTTCAATGAAAGCACAATTTTTTAGGGATACTTTAGATATGTAATTTAATTAAGGACATGAGAAACTAAAATGTTGAGGGTCAGCATTGGGGATTTCACTGTTGAGATTATTATGAGAGCAGTGATACCAAGTAGTTATAGTTATATCTGTGCTTGTAACTGATCAAAGTTTTAACTGCTCAAAGTTCACAACTTACCTTATAGAGTTGATAATCTTTTGAAAAAAAATAGTTGGATCATGACTTAGTTAATATTGGGGATGTGTGTAGGCCAATATTAGAAGATCGATTTTTTGGAGGAACAAATCATTGAAGATTGGATTGATCTGGATCAAGCAAATTAGATTTCTTGTCTCGTGGAGACTGGGTTAAATGATTTGAAAACATATATTGGAGATCTCTAAATTATCCTCGACTTTATTAAGATATTGGTAGTCATGTTTTATTGGCTACTTGGTGGGGATTAATAATGTAAATGGTTTGTATATTCACAAGTCCAATAATGCCTATATATTTGAAACTTGCATATGATTAAGAGAGAGAGTTTTAGCACTTACTTTGTTTATTAGGAATTGCTTTTAGAAAGTGCATTTTGTAAGTAAAACAAGTGAATCACTTAGTTTTACAAGCTAAGTTTTCAAGGGAAAACTTAGTGTAGAGTGATCTAAATTTTTAATGCAAGTATAAGGTTGCTACAGTGGCAAATAATAGGACTTAAATAATTCTTTGTACGAAGTTGAAGATAGTGGATTGGCTTTTTGGGCATAACCAATTATTTTTGTTGTTTTTTTTTCAATTGTTATATGCGCCTGTTATAATTGTTCATATAATCACTCAATTTTAGCATGCACAAATCAATTGTTTTCTGCAAAAGGTATTGGAGCTTAATAATTGACTTAGTAAGTGGTGTTCATGGTATTGATTTTTGCTACAAATGGAGGATTCATTTGTCTCAGGTCCTCCAATGTTGAATGGATCCAACTACACATACTGGAAGGTAAGGATGAAGGTATTTATAAAGTCAATAGATGAAATGGCCAAGTGTATTGGTCTTACTGGATAGGAGACACTTGCAAATGCAACGTCAGGAGTTAAAACTCCCAAATCTAAACTCCCTTAGATCATTGAGGAGGAGAATTTGGCTAATGCTAATTCAAAAGCTTTCTATATCATTTTCTGTGGAGTTGGTAGCTAAAAGTTCAAAAGGATATCCAAATGTACTTGGGAAAAAGAAGCTTGGGATATTCTTGATCATGCTCATAAAGGAATAAACACGATGAGACAGTCAAAGTTGTAGATGCTAACAAAAAAATTGAAACTCTTAGAATTCAGGAAAATGATATAGAAAAATACAATTACAGTTACAACTGTTCAAAATTAGAGGCAAAATTTTGTATGAAAGAGAAAATACCATAAGTATATTGTGTGTTTCTCTTTAACCCTTGAAGGCTACAGTCAATCACATATGGCATTTTGACAACAGATGTCTCACCACATTCCAGGTAATAAATCATACTTATTTGATTTGGCACAATTGCAAAATCCACCCTCAATGTTTCAGGTTTTTTTCACTTTAGCCCTTTTTTTGTTTCAATCTCACCCATAGCGTTGCAAAATATTTCAAATAAGACCAGAATTGATAGAATCCATTAGTAAACTAACAATCAACCATTCTATCCCATGTGGCATGCCACCTTAGTTGATATGGTTGACATGGCATGCCACATCATTGATGATGTGTTCTGAGAGTAAAAGAGAGAGAAAGATGCAAGTGGTGTCACAAACCCTAACGATTAGATTCGTGTTCTATCAATGGTAGGTAGAGTGATTTACAAGATTAACAAACTTGGAAAAGCAACAATGTATGTTTTTCCTGGTTTTGTTATTTTTTTAATTATCTAGCCTTCAAAATTCTTCATTTCCCTTTTTAAAATTTTTGCATATTTTATACACTAAATTTGAAATCAATGAAAGATTTGAAATTATTATTTTTTAAACAAAACATTGTCACAATTTCAATGGATTTCTTATTCTAAGCATTATGATTCTCATTTGATTTCATTAAGGAAAAATTAGTAGAACTAGAAAAAGAAGAGAATTTTGTAGAAATACAAATAGAAAGAAGTTTGATTTAAAGTGGTATCTTAAAGAGAATTTGAAAAATTTTTACATTTTTTTTAAAGTCTAACCCAAGCATATATAAAAGCAGTTGTAATCTTTCATGACACTAAACCTGTATCACAAAAAAATATGGTAGAAGAATATAAAGATGATGGTAAAACTAATGATAGAATTTTAAATTTTTTATTACGCTCAGGATCAAATTGGATAGCTAAGAATAGTAGATCATGTAACAGCCCGTTTTAGGGTCAAATTGGAAGAGTAGTTTTGAAACCACAAATTTGAAGTAGAAATGTTAATTTTATTATTAGTTTAAGGTCTACAGTATGACTGAATGATTGTGTGAAAATTTCATTAAGAAATTTTATCGATAGAGTGTCCAATTTGACTAATAGGACTAAATTGCAATAGGTGCAAAATGTGTATTCTAGAAGCTAGAGGTGTCTAATTGCTATGAAATTTTAAATTAGAGGTCCTTAAATGATAATTAGACCATTATACTAAGTTGGAAAAAAATGGACATGGTTAGATAAAATTTCAAAGTTTTAAGTGAAGGGCATTTTGGTCATTTGGTAAATAAAGACAAAAATAACTAATAAAAAGATGTCATATTCCCCAATTTAGTCCCCCATAGCAAAAAAGCACTAAGAGAGACATAGATAGGGTTTGGAAAACTTCTAAGCTTGATTTTTAAGTCTGTCTTTGTCCCATTTTTAATGATTTTTATGTTTTTGTGAATATTGTAACTTGATTTAGCTATTCTAAGGACTAATTTGAAAGAAAATCAAAGTCTAAAATTTTACCCATGTTGAATATTTTTGTATTTTGATATTTAATGGTAGAAAATGTATGTTTGGTGTTAGATAAACAACATTTACCAAGTGGTTTTTGATAAAAATGTCAAATAAAGACCTATTTGTAAAATTTGTAAAATGTGTTAAAAATGTGAATAAATGAAAAATATGGGCTGATATGAGTACTAATAATATTCGACCTGGATTGGGTAATGAAGAAATTGAATGAAAATCATTTTACGAGCCTAGGGACTAAAATGTAAAAAGTTGAAAAGTTAGGGGTAAAAATGTAATTTTTGCCATAAAGTGTTTTTAGGATTAAATTGAATAATGTGATGATTTAATAAGTTAAATATAGTATTATAGATCAAGAAAGACGAGGTCCTGACCTAAACCGGGGAAAAAATAAAGTTGTGGACTAAATCGAACTATTAGCCATTTTGTACCGAGGTAAGTTCGTATGTTAAAAATAAGCTTTAGAATAATTTTATTTAAATGCTTTAATATTGCATGAATTGCATGTTTGATTATGTGAATGAGTATAACTCTACGAACGAGTTCGACGACGAATCGACAAGGAAGAAATCTCGTTTGAACCTCAGGATTAGGGTAGGATACAAGTGGCATGTCACTAATGTCATTGTGTGTTATGTGATTATGTGATCCGGGTGTTGGTCTTGTACGTCCTACCGGTGGCTGAGTATACCGGCATATATTGCGGATACTTGACAGCTTGTGTGAGCAGCACCGCGTAGCTACATCTTGACTGACAGCTTGTGTATAGCTCGAGAGCGAGCAACTATGTGATATGAGACTTGGGTAGCTTTGGCTACATATGTGGCACTTAGTGTGCAAATTTCCCAAGTATCCAACATTTTTATTTCGAGTGATTCACGGGTACATCAAAGATGAAAATATGTGTAAGTTCATTTCGAGATGGTTTAGGTATGTGTGTAAAGCTCATGTTTATTAAATGCTTGAAATGATGAAAATAGGGTAAGTTTTGTGATGAAATGAATTATGATACTAAGTTTTGTGATGAAATGAATTATGATACTATGGTAAATTTACATTTAATTATGTTGTATTATTTGAATGTTATATGCATGGTAAGGTTGTTTATTTCTTGCATACGAGCTTACTAATCTATATAGCTTACTTAGTTTATTTTTCATGTTTTATAGTGTCGCCAAGCTAGCTCGGAATCAGAGATCGTTGGAGATTCGAATCACATTATCAAACTTTTATTTTGGGTATTGATGATCTTAGTATTTTGAAAGTATGGCATGTATAGGGACTTCGCCATTTGGTTATATGTGTCATTATGATTTTAGCCAATGTATTGGCTTGTAATTGACAAAGGCATGTAAATTGGCTTATTTTGGCTAACATGGTTGTAAGGCTAAGTATATTTATATATGTGCCAATGTCTTTAGTGACATGGTCATGGTATGCTTGGTGAATGATGGATTCTGATTCATGGCATGAATGTGAAATGCTTGGAAATGTGATATATTGATGAGATGATAAAATTGTGCAGTAGATTGAGTCTTAATAAATGTGAAATTTGCATGGTTTATTTAAGGCATAATAAATGCTGTGAATATGATGGATTTTACTATTGTATTGGCATGTGTTGGTCATAATTATGGATGTTTTCGTTGCCTAAATATGCCATTAATTGTGCTATTGAGTTGGTGTAAGTGTAGGTGTAAATGAGGGTGGCAAATGGCTTGGTAAATAGTCTTTATTTTGTCCATACGGGTAGACACACGAGCGTGTGTCTAGGCTGTGTGTGACACACGGTCTGTCCTACAGGCATGTATTCTGGCTGTGTGTCTCTTGCACCTAAATTTTGAGAAACGAAATGCTCAGAATTGACTACATGGGCAGAGACACAGGTGTGTCTCTGAGCCGTGTGAGGGACACGGCCCCAGGCACGGGCGTATGTCCTAGTCGTGTGAAGTCTGTACCTATTTTATGAAAATTAATTTTCTACATGGCTTAGCACACGGGCGTGTGACTTGGCCGTGTGACCTTAATTTGTTCATGGGTTACAAGTCAGAGAGTTACATGGGGTCAGGACACGGGCGTGTGTAGCCAGACGGCCTGCCCACAAGGGCGTGTCCCAAACTATACGGGCGTGTGACCTCTATTTAGGGCAAAAATTTTCTAAGTTTTGTAAAAATTTCTAAAGTTATCGGTTTAGTCCCAGACCGCTCCCAAAGCATGTTCAGGGCCTTGTAGGCTCGTATTAGGGACTTTATGATTAATTACAAATGGTTTTAATTTGGAGGCAAATTTATGGCTCGCAATGTATAACTGTTTGTGTGGTAAGTCCAGTAATGCCTCGGACCCTGTTCCGGTGTTGAATACGGGTAAGGGGTGTTATAGGTCAACAATAATCTAGTACCTGAATGTGTTTTGATCCACATTTGTAAGTTGGAGAAGTTGATTTGTGATTTAAACTCAAACTGATTGTAGGGAATTGCACTTTATTATTATAGAAATGACTATATCTCAAAAACCATTGTGAGGATGACTTAAAGATATATGACTTGAGAATAAGAATTACTCCAAAAGGTGGTCAGAAGGTCTTAAAAAAAATCTAGTGGAAATTACACTTGCAAAACCCAGTGATTAATCTCAAACTTTCCATAGAGAATTGCACTACTTTATGAAAACGACTATATCTTAGGTTACAAGCCACGAAATTATGTGATTCAAAAAATGTTTTGAAAATTACTTGAAGCTATACGATTTAAGCATAAGCATCATCCAGAAAAATGGATGGAACATCTCTAAAAGTCCAACTAAAGTTGACCTTTTGTAGAATCCTACGAGATTAGCTTCAAATTCTTATATAATTTCAATCATTGCTTTCAACCAATTAGATCTTCTTCACTATTCTGTAACTTACTTTTCCTTTTCCACATTTATATACTAGCACTCCCTAATGTGTAGTTTCTGTGCTTTTCGTTCAACATGCATTTAATGGAATTTATACCACCGTATTCACTCAATTATACTTTTCTATATATATTTTCTTTATTTAGTTACTGGTACTTACCTTTCAATTCGCCAATCTAGGCATATGCGTTCACATATTGCAGATCTTCTCTTAACAGTACTGAGGACTTGAGGGACTTAGCCAGTTTAATCTCAATGCACATAGGGGTACTTCTTTCCAATCTTCTAGGTTAGAGGATCGAGTATATTTATGCTCGGATACCATTATAATTGTAAGACCCCACACCCGACCCATTCATTAGATCCTGGCATGGAGCGTCACAATGGACCTATACTTATTTTTTGCCAACTTAACTACTTTAAATAGACTAGGGTAAAATAATCTAAAAATAATAATTATAATATAAATTCGTACAATTGAGGCCTCAACCACTAAATGTTTTGTCTTTCAACATTTATCTTTGAACGATCTGTTTGTTTACAATGAGACCATGATTTCAAAATCTAGGCTCTAAGGAGGTCGTTTGGTAACACCATGATTTCTCTTAGGGCGAAGCCTCCAATGTTACCCATTTCCTATGTGCATGACTTTAACAGTTTGCGATCCTCGATCTCGCCTCTATCTAGCTTGGTCCCTTCTCGAAGTCCTGATCTTTGTTAGTCCTTATCCTTATCAGTCTTGTAAACATCAATCAACTTCGTAAGTTCGAATGAACTTAGTGACTTCATTCAGTGCATCATAATTTAACCCTATCGTTCGAGGGTAACATATTAAAATAAACATAAATACTCCTTGTTCGTTCAACGTGAACGTTCTACATTAGGGTGGCGGACTCCATCCAATCTTTTGAATTACTTAGCTCGCTGTGAGTCCTTTCCCTGGTCGGACTCTCCTCTGGTCCGCAATCCAAACATCTCACTATATTCACGAGTTCTATCCTTACTTCTTGTCTTTCATTTCTTTTATACACCTACATTTAGGGTATTTTTCATCCTTTTCTTATTTGGTTGTACATCTATCTACTGTATCATACCTTAGTGGTAGCGCATCTCTCGCCATCTCGCTCAAGGGTCATTACGTCATACTTTTCCTGGTGGACTTCCATGATCGGGCCAATCCTTAGCGGACTTTCATGATGGGGCCAATCCTCAGTGGACTTCCTTTTTCCATACCTTAATCCTAAAAGACTTGTTGACATTCCCGTATGGTGCTGACCTTTAGCATGCCTCGCCATTCTAGAGAAGCAGTTCTCATCATCCATGCAAATATGCGAGTTTGTCATCTTACTTGCTCGTTTCCTTCTTATGACTATTATTGTGGCGGTGTTCTCGTACCAGACTTTCCTCCTTACGAGGGCTTTCACTCTCGTCATATTCCTTCTTTGCACCTTTTTTGGTGGCTCTTGATAGTGAATCTTATTTTTTTATTCTTGGATAATTTCCTTTCCTTCATTCTCGTAACAAGGCTAATTTTTGCATGATCTACCTTTCTTTAATTCTTGTTAGGTCATTGCCCCTGGCTTATTAGCTTCTATCACTTTTGGTAGATTCCTCAAAGTCCACTTGCCTTACTTATGCTTTCTTTTACTCTTCCTGTAACGACTCAAATTTCAGAGGTGTCGGAATAGTGATGTGAGATCACTAAATCCGACATGTGAGTTTAGATATTAGTAAGAAAAAGTTAAGTGTGATTTTAAAAATGTTTTTGAATTAGTGAAATTGTGAATTAAAGGAAATTTTTAGATAAAATAAGATAAAAACAAGGTATCGAGACCTCTAACTCCTAAACCGAGCCATAAATATTTTTAGAAATATTTATGGAATGTTACTAAGTTAGTATTAAAGTTTTGTTAAGAAATTTTAACATTTCAGTAGACAATTGAATAAAAATGACTAAATTGAATAAGATGTAAAATTCTGGGAAGTGATTAAATAGCTTAAATAATATATAAGAGAGACTTAAAGAGCAATTTGACCCGAAATAAAATGGGCTGGATGGTTAGGTAAATATTAGCTGAGAAATGGTGGGAACTAAGGGTAAATTGGTAATTTAGTTGAATTGAATAGTTAAAAATTGGATTAAATTAGGAAATCTAGAGTTTTCTTCATTTTCTTCATCCTTTCTAGCAAAAACACCATTGAAAGGGTTCTTTCAAGCTGGTCTCTCATATTTTTACAACATGTAAGCTCAATTTTTTATTATTTCTTGTAATTTTTGTGTTTTTGAGACTTTTACAACTAGGTCCACTTGTTTAATTCATTAGTTTTTGATTTCATAGGTAATTTTGAAAGTTTCAATGAATAAGTACTGAAATTTTATGATGATTTATCATGGAATTGGGGTTTTAATTTTATTATATGATGATTTTATGAAGAGATTTTTATAGGAATTGATTTTTAAGATCTAATTGTGAAAGTTGTTGGAATTAGGGTTTTGTGTTGAAATTTTAAATGTTAAAGGCTTTGAACTAGTTTATAATGTCTTGATAAAGTGTTATTTGAGAGGAATTAGCTCAATTGATGAATAAATTAAGCAGGGGCTAAATTGTAAAAACTAAAATGTTTAGGGTAATAGTATAATTGTGAAAATTAAAGGGCATAAATTGTGAAGTAGAATAGAATTGAAATAGATGCTAATGAAGGAATGATTTTATAATTATAGATCAAGAAAACGAAGTGAATCATGGAAAGGAGAAATTGCAAGAATAGTCTCTGAATTTCTACAACTTTTGCAAATTAGTCCAGGTAAGTTCATTTGGCTAAATTCAATGTTTTGGTAGGTAAATTTCATACTTGTCGTAGTATACTATGGTATATGGATGTCATTAAACTGTGATAATTGTGAAATAATATTTGAGTAAAAGTGCAAACTAAGTGGGACGATGGAATTGGGTACTTTCGTTCTGTGTTCAAGATGAATTGACGGAAAAGACTATGGTTAGACCATAGAAACATGTGACATGTGCTCCATTATAAGACCATAGCTAGACTATAGCATCAGTGTGATGAGATATTGTTTTCCGTATAAGACCATATCTGGGATATGGCATCGGTTATATATGTGCTTCTGTGTAAGACCATATCTGAGATATGACATCAGTGTGATTTTTGACCATGTAAGACCATGGTTGGGCTACGGCTTCGGTGTGTGACATGTGACTATGTACAAGACCATAGTTTTACTATGACATTGTGATAACGAAGTACTCAATTCCGTAATTGTTCCCTAAATTGGATAAGAAAGGTAAGCGATAAATGGGCCCAATAGAATAAATTTTTTTTGTTATTATGTGACATTGAATCCAAATAAGTGAACTTATCATGGATTTTTTGATTAACAAGAGCAATTAGTAAATTGTATAATATATGATTATTGTTAAATGTTCGGTAAGATTTATTTTCTATGTCTGTGAGCTTACTAAGTTTCTATAAGCTTACTTGTGTATGTTTATTTATCTTGTAGATTAACGTATATACATTCGGAGGATCGGATCTACATCGAGGATCACACTATCCAGATTTACTCCGGTAGATTTTGTTAAACAACTTTTTGATTTATATGGCATGTAAAGGGGTTGATTTGATAATGTAATAGGATGAACGATTAAGTATGCAATGTAGTTTGAATGTGTTAGTTATAATAGATAATGAATGATAAACCGTAATTTATACATATTTTTACCCCATGTTTAATACATTTTATGGATGATTTTCCATTAGAATTGGTGAATTCGATGCTCCTAATGCTTTAATTTCATATTTTATACATAGGAGAGCATAGGAGAGAAAAAAGAACGAGAAACGGGCCAAAAACAAAGAAAATGGGCCAAAGCACGAAATCAACACGGCCTGGACCTCCTCACACGGGTAGATCACACGGCTGTGGCAATTTGGCAGGTTCGAGCACGGCCTGAAGTAATCGAACACGGGCGTGTCACACGGGCGTGTCCCTGCCGAGCCCAAGTTAAGTCCAATTCGGAAAAGGCTAATTTTGAGGGCTCTTAGGCATTCCAAAGCCTATAAATACACCCTATAGAATAGGGGTAAGGAATTACCCTGAGGAAGCCGATTGATCGATCTCAGAAGCTGGATTCATCATCAAGACTGAAGATCTTTCCTCAATTTCCCTTCAGGAGTTTTGGGTTTTCTTTATGTTTTGTATTCTTTATTCTTCTGAGATGTTTTCCTATTTAGTTATGAACTAAACCCCTAAATACCTAAGGGGAATGAAACCTAAGATGAATCTTGTTATTATTTTCTAAATCGTATGATAAATATTTAACTTGTTCTTAATTAAGTGTTCTTAATTCTTGTTTTGATATCCCAGGATACTGATTCAAGACACGCTCTTATTCAGAGGAGGAATAGACTCTGTCTAAGAGTACATTTGTCATAATTAAGCGGAGTTGATTGCGCGCCTAGAAATAGGGTGACAAGATTTTGCCGGATTAGGGTGAAACCTAATAAGGGGATCTATAGATCGAGTTAATGCAACCATAGAGTGTTAATTAGAGAAAAGTCTCGGCTATTCAATCTAGGGATTAGACGTTATTAGTCTTGAATAAGGATAATAACATAACGTAGGGATCTCTACGGAACAAGTTAAATGAATAAATCATCTGATTCGAAGCTAGAATAACAAGTAAAGTCTAGGTGGATTTTTCCCTAGCTATTGTCTCAAGTCAATCGATTTTCCCAAAAGCAATTCCCCAGTTCTTTTCTCTGTGCGTTCTTAGTTTTAATAATTAGTTAATTAAAACAAACCATTTTTATTCTTAGGCTAGATAATAAAAAAGATAGTTATTACTAGTACTTTTGGTTCCGTTGGGTACGATATCCCGGTCTTACCATTACTATACTATTGTTCGATAGGTGCGCTTGCCTTTTCGTCGTGATAATAGTTAGTCTAGGTTTGATCTTTATTATAAATATTTGTTACTTGTTACGAATCACGCGATCAAGTTTTTGGCGCCGTTGCCGGGGAACTGAAATATTAGGAACACTAAATTTTTATTACTTTAGCCATTTATTTTTCCTGCAAATTTTATTTTATTTTACTATTTATTAATTTACTTTTTCTTTCTCTTGGCAGGTTTTTATAGTTTATGACTAGAAGAAACCCGTCGGGACCACTACTTTTTAATGAAGAAATTGATCGTACAATTCGCAAAAATCAAAGAGAAATAAGACGTAGCTTAAGATACATGGAGAATGAGCAAGAAGACAATACTCAACCCCCAACCGAAGAGATGGCTGAAAACCCAGGCGATCAGTTGCCTACTACAATTGCAACTAATTAAAATCCTACTCCATATACTATGTATGACTATGCTAAACCCTCTTTAATAGGAACTGAGTCTAGTATAGTTAGACATGTTGTTGCTGCGAATAATTTTGAACTAAAACCTAACACAATTCAGATGATACAGCAGTTTGTTCAGTTTGATGGTTTGCAGGATGAGGATCCCAACACGCATTTGGCGAATTTTCTTGAATTTTGTGATACATTCAAAATCAATGGCGTTTTTGATGATGCTATTCGTCTTTGGTTATTTCCCTTTTCACTACGAAACGAAGCTAAACAATGGTTGAACTCGTTACCACGAGGGTCTATCACTACTTGGGAACAAATAACCGAGAAATTTTTACTAAAATATTTTTCGCCGGCTAAAACGGCTAAATTACGTAATGATATCTCTTCTTTTGTGCAAATGGATTTAGAAACACTTTACGATACATGGGTGAGATACAAGGACTTACTGAGAAGGTGCCCTCACCATGGGTTACCGTTTTGGCTTCAAGTGCAAACGTTCTACAATGGTGTGAATCCTTCGACAAGACAAATGATTGACGCATCTGCTGGCGGAACCATCAACAATAAAACACCGGAAGATGCCTATGAATTTATAGAGGACATGTCACTGAATAACTATCAGTGGCAAGTTATGAGGACAAAGCCAACGAAAACAGCCGACGTTTATAACATCGATTCAGTCACCATGCTCTCTAATCACGTAGAACTTCTCAATAAAAAGATTGATGGTTTACTTGGTTCTACGCAGGTACATCCAGTAATGAGGTGTGACTCAAGCGGAAGAGGTGTGCATACAAAATACCAACCCTTCAATCCTACAACTGAAGAAGAACAAGTCAACTATATGGGTAACAATAACTTCTGATCTCAAAATAACCCATACAGTAATACCTATAATGCAGGTTGGAGGAACCACCCAAATTTTTACTGAGGTGGTCAAGGGAATCAAAAGCCACAAAATACTCAGGGTTTTTAACAGCCACCTAATCAACAAGAGAAGAAACCAAAACTTGAAGGGATGCTTTCTAAATTCATCTCGGTGTTAGAAACCCGTTTCCAAAATACCGAGACAGCATTTAAGAATCAACAAGCATCGATCCAAATACTCGAAACTTAGATAGGCCAGCTGTCCAAACTAATCTCTGAACGACCACAAGATAGCTTACCCAGTAGTACTAAACCTAATTCGAGGGAACACCTCAATGCAATTAGTACTCAAGATAATGAATGATTCATTACACCTGAGCCAGAATTACAGCAAGACAACGCGATGAACAAAGGACGAGAAGAGGTAAACAATAATAATCCCAAACAGGTAAGTACGAATCATGAACGTCGTGTCCCATATCCTAAAGCGATGACGGAAGACAGAACAGAAGAACAATTCGGTAAGTTTGTCAAACTCTTAGAAAAATTACATATTAACTTACACTTTATTGAAGTTCTATCGCAGATGCCCAACTCAGTAAAATTCTTAAAGGAACTTCTGAGTAATAAAAGAAAATTAGACGCTACATCGCATGTGGAACTCAATGCAGTCTGCTCAGCTATTCTAAAGAATAAGCTACCTAACAAATTGAAAGATCCAGGGAGTTTTACAATTCCTTGCTTAATTGGTAGTTTGTCTGTGAATAATGCTTTAGCTGATCTATGGGCAAGTATAAATGTTATACAGTATAAAATGTTTAAACGACTAGGTCTCGGTAAACCCAAACATACTAGGATGAGCATACAATTGGCTGACAAAACAGTTAGATTTCCTAAGGTATTATTGAAAACGTTCTCGTTAAAATTGATAAATTTATTTACCCAGTAGACTTCGTTGTCTTAGATATGGATGAGGATAACGAGGTACCTTTAATTTTAGGACGACCATTTTTAGCAACTGCCAGAACCATTATTAATGTAGGCACAGGAGAGCTAACACTTCGTGCAGGTGATGACGCAGTAACACTCCAAGCACGCGACTCAGTCAAAACCTCTAAGACTCAAGATAATGCTATAAAAACTGTCGATGATAAAACTAATATTCATTCATCCTTGCAGGAACTTCCTGGAACCAAGACAACAGAGACAGTGCACTACTATCATGAAGAGAACAAAGACGTCCATGAAGAACGAAGACTACGGATAGAGGAGCAAGACGAATGGCGAGAACACAAACTGAGAACACATGATAAACCAAAATTACGCAAAAACAATCTCGATACCTCTCCTAATAAACTTAAGGTCGGCGATACAGTCTTACTAGGTGCTGTTGATCCTCACATTGTCACTACCACACCAAATGAGGAAATCCCTTTTACGGTACTTAGTATTTTTCCATTCGGTACAGTGGAGGTGAGTCATCCCAAGTTCGACACTTTTAAGGTAAACAACACCCGTTTAAAACCTTATTTTAAAACTGACAACAAGAATGAGGAGTATGAACTCCTCGAACCACCATGATCATTCAACGGAGATGTAAGTCGAGCTTAGACTATAAACAAGCGCTTCTCGGAAGGCAACCCGAGTACTAACCATTTTAAATTATTTTAAATTCAAATTTTAAACATTTAGGTCACTAACAGAGTATTTGAAGCATAGGTTCCCAGCACCACACGGGCTGTAACACGGTCGTGCTTAAGGCCGTGTGCACCAACACGAAGGGAAACACGATCGTACGATACGGTCGTGTGAAAACAGGGAAAATGATTTCCCCAAAATACGGGATGCGATAAATCCCCACGGCCGTGCGACATGGCCGTGGGTGCATTTGATACATACATGGGCATGGGAATGGAAACCCACGGGCATGCTAGGGACAAGGCTCGATTCTGTTTCTTCGACACGGGTGTGAGATAAGCCCGTGCTGTTAAGCCGTGAACAATAATACACGAGTGTGGTACCTCAACATGGGCGGGGGAGAAGCGAACACAGCTAGGCACGACCGTGCAATATGGCCGTGTACCACACACGGGCATGGGATAGTAGCCAAGCACGACCTAAAATTACAAAATTCGAAACACACAGGCTCAACCTCATAAGGACACGGGCATGACCCTAGGCTGTGTGGCCCTCCTCTACATAAGCAAATCACTGTTCATTTTTTTCCTTCCTTTCCAAAGTGCTAGCCGAAATCTCCCCTTCTCCACTCCTTGATCCCTATTCTTAGCCACCACCACCTTCTTGTCCAGTTCATGTGGCAGCTTCATATGCTAACATATCTGAGGACCTCACCCGATTTGAGCTTTAGTGTGTTTAACAATTTGACAACATTGATGCTACTCTACAGCAGATTTGTCAGCATCTACCCATCCCATCTCCAGTCCCACCTCAAGAACCATCCAGTGATGAAGATGTTTAGAAATATTTATTTATTATTTTCTGTTCTTACTTATTATTGAAACTATTTCTCTTATTTTTGTTAGATTTTAGAATTTTATTTTTTCTCTTTATTACGACTATTTCTTTTCGAATCCTTATACTTCCTAATATCTCCTAAAAAGTTTCTGATTTTATCACAGTTATATAGAGCTCTTAAGCTCATCATTACATAGGAACTAAAACTCCACCAGGAAAGGTTCTCTACGACTGCCATGTCCCGCTCGACCACGACCATAGCTACCACTAGATATAATATTCTTTTGGCTTAGGACTGAACCTCTACGACCACCAGAGTATCTTTCTCCACTCTCGAACCGATCACTCTCCAAAACTCTAGTTCGAGGAATTTATCATACAAGAAGTTTCACTTCTCTCCCTATCTTATTTTTATACTCTAATATCTATCTTTTTACATTGAGGGCAATGTACATCTTAAGCGTGGGGGGATATTTATTTCATTATCAGAAAATCCCTGATTGATTGCCTTGTTCTCTTGAAAAAGCTCTCATATCATATTTAGGATAAATTTTGATTGATTTATGATTTTGATTGATATATCTTGAATTAAAACGTAGGCAATTATGCATTGATTGTTTAAACTTTAAGACATTAGAGAATCAAGCATGAGAAGTTGATTTTTAAGATATTAAAATCTTAGGTTGTTTCCCTAAAGTTTAGATATTACTTTGAATTGGAACTCACAAGTTTTTAACATAAAAAAGCCATAATTTTTGTGAGATTTTTGAGCCTTTTGAGCATCTATTCATCATTTCATACTCACCTTTATTATTGCTTTGAGTGCGTCAGTATTGAATTGTTATTCTAGAACTTGCTTGATTATGCATGTCAAGACCACACCATTTGATTTGATATATCAAAATGGTTAAGGCACTTAGGATTAACCCACTCATGCCATGAAAAGCCTACCTCCACAATTAACCCCTAGTAAACCCCCTTGAGCTCAACAAACTAATTCTTGTATTACCCTTAATATTAACCTTTAACCCATTATTGTTGAAATCCCCTAAATTAATCCCTATTTTTATCGAGATTTGAGTTGAATAGATTGCCTAGATATGTTTTGTCCTTGATATTTAGTCTATATTATTTAACTTGTTCTTAAAAAAAAGAGACTATATATTATTAATACCATATTCTGAGAAGAAGCCCTGTTGTACGCAAATAATGATTAACTCTTTTTCTAGTTAGGAAATTCAATTCAATCTTAATTCTAACCCTTTCTTTCAGCTTGGGACCACACCCCCTAACCAAGCCTCATTACAACCCTCTAAAGACCTTTTGATTGATTTATCATTTTAAATTATAGTGGTGGAGATTTGATTTTCATGCAAGCCTATGGTAATGACTTTTCATTATTGACTATAGAGTGCTTCATTTATTGTCCTTAAACACCTCGAGTGATTTGAGTGAATCTGTAGTGAGGATGTAAAACTCTGTGATATTCTGAATTGAAGGTTATTACTTAGATGAGGGGAGATACCTATATTTTCGGAATAAAATGTTCAACTTGGAATGATTGAAACTTTTATGTTCTTTTAGTTGAATTCTCAATGTATGATTACCTGTGAATTATTTTGAGATTTTATCGATAGATATTATAAGTTGAGAAGAATTTATTTTGATTATGAGTTGAGAATTTTTCTTGAAGACAAGTAAATGCTGAAGTGTGGGGGTATTTGATAAACCATAATTTATACATATTTTTACCCCATGTTTAATGCATTTTATGGATGATTTTCCATTAGAATTGGTGAATTCAATGCTCCTAATGCTTTAATTTCATACTTTATACTTAGGAGAGCATAGGAGAGAAAAAGGAACAAGAAACGGGCAAAAAACGAAGAAAATGGGTCAGAGCATGAAATCAACACCGCCTAGACCTCCTCACACGGGCAGACCACACGGCCGTGGCAATTTGGCAGGTTCGAGCACTGCCTGAAGTAATCGAACACGGGCGTGTCACACAGGCGTGTCCCTGCCGAGCCCAAGTTGAGTCCAATTCGGAAAAGGCTAATTTTGAGGGCTCTTAGGCATTCCAAAGCCTATAAATACACCCTATAGAAGGAAGAAAATGAGGATGGAGAAGAGGGGTAAGAAATTACCCTAAGGAAGCTGATTGATCCATCTCGGAAGCCGGATTCATCATCAATACTAAAGATCTCTCCTCAATTTCCCTTCAGGAGTTTTGGGTTTTCTTTATGTTTTGTATTCTTTATTCTTCTGAGATGTTTTCCTATTTAGTTATGAACTAAACCCCTAAAGACCTAAGGGGAATGAAACCTAAGACGAATCTTGTTATTATTTTTTGAATTGTATGATAAATTTTTAACTTGTTCTTAATTATGTGTTCTTAATTCTTGTTTTGATATCCCAGGATACTGATTCAAGACACACTCTTATTCAGAGGAGGAATAGACCTTGTCTAAGAGTACATTTGTCATAATTAAGAGAAGAGTTGATTGCGCGCTTAGAAATAGGGTGACAAGATTTTTCCCGATTAGGGTGAAACCTAATAAAGGGATCCATATATCGAGTTAATGCAACCCTAGAGTGTTAATTAGAGAAAAGTCTCGGTTATTCAATCTAGGGATTAGACGTTATTAGTCTTGAATAGGGATAATAACATAACGTAGGGATCTCTACGGAACAAGTTAAATGAATAAATCGTCCGATTCGGAGCCAGAATAACAAGTCTAGGTGGATTTTTCCTTAGGTATTGTCTCAAGTCAATCGATTTTCCCAAAAATAATTCCCCAATTCTTTTCTCTATGCGTTCTTAGTTTTAATAATTAGTTAATTAAAACAAACCCTTTTTATTCTTAGGCTAGATAATAAAAAAAATAGTTATTACCAGTACTTTTGGTTCCCTTGGGTACGATATCACGGTCTTGCCATTACTATACTATTGTTCAATAGGTGCATTTGCCTTTTTGTCGTGATAATAGTTAGTCTAGGTTTGATCTTTATTATAAATAGTCATTACTTGTTACGAATCATGCGATCAATGAAATATACATGTTTTGGCTTGAATTGGTTGATTGGTTGGACTTTATTGGTATATAAATGTAACACCCTCTAACCCAATTCCGTCGCCGAAGGGGTTATGAGGTATTACCTAATATAGCAAAATTAGACTGTACAATACTATGCTACCAAGCTGAATTTATAAATAAATATATTTCTAATCAAAATTTTAAGCTTATAAAAAAATATGTTATAAAAACTCATGCCAATATAAAATTACACAGTAAATTCAACATGTATATGCAAACATAGTATAATGTATGAGCAAAACAAGAAAATATGAAAAGAATTCATTAATAAAACTAACACAAATCAGTGTCACGGTTCCTTTTGTCTCTTTTGAACCTGGTTAGTTACCAACTCATTTGCTTATACTTACTTACAAAGTCAATTGACCATTTTACGAATTCATTTAAAAACAATTAATAGGTTAAACCGAATGCCATCAATGCTTGATATTTACTCAACAAAATAAGATATATATATACTTAACAAAAATTATGCGCATAAAGTAACGTTATAACAAAACCAAATGTGCATTATTTCTCATCAATGTTTAAGAAAAATGACCATGTCCATTTCAACTATTTTGAACGTCTATATAAAACCATATATGCTCAATGTGCATACCAAAATCATATATATATAATAAATTGAATATAAATACCAATTCATAAGCTTAAAACATACTCATGCTTGCCATTACCACCAAATATCAATATCCAACCCACAATTGATCAAATTATAAGTATAAATATTCGATCATCAACCAAGAACATATAAAACAACTCACTTATCACAACATATACATATCATGATTAAACTTACACCACCATAGCATATAATACTTAGACTCGATTAATGCTCATTATTCCATCATATTCAAATTTTACCAAACTAATATTATAACCCATATTGATCATTACGATAATCAAATACGCATAGTTTAGGTATCACAAATAAAGGCAAACTCAAACCACAACCAAACATAACCAAACTTTAACATGTTAATTAAGTCATTTTCGCATGACTTAACCATTATACATATATGAAATTTAAACATCTCCAAAAGAGTTATTAGCTTATACATGCCATAAGTACCAAACCAACTTTTAAAAGTACCAAAATATTGAAGATAGTGTGGATGACTTTACTAAGGATCCCCGAGCGCGTAACGATCTCCAAAATCTATAAAATAGAGACAAGAAAAACACATCCAAAATAAGGTACCATGGCTTAGTAAGTTATAAGCATCAAAAACTCCAAATTCAATTTAATAGTCTAGTATCATCTAACTACGTCATGCTACTAGGTCATTTAGTCAATATCTTACCACATTCAAGGCAATTTATTAATCATATACTCAATTTCAACTAAGTCCAATAAGCATCTGCTCAACCACAATATATTACATTACTCTCAAACATAAAACCAAATGCATTTAGCATTCCATCATCATATAACATTAATATATTCGAGCACAAATCCATTAAAACCAATCTATCATTATACATACTTTCAATTTATAATATCCATCACATAGAATCGATACTCACCTGCACAAACTTGAGCTATACATCATAGTTGTTCATCAAGAAATTTGAAGCTTTAATTCATTCAACCATTCCCAATCTACTCAAATAAATCGCCCACCTAGTGCTAATGTTTACTCGAAAACATATATCAAGTTTACACACTTAATGCTCGATATTTAAACTCGCACACTTAGTGCTCAATAACCACATTCGCACACTTAGTGCAAGATTCACATCCGTAATCGTTTATACTCGCACACTTAGTGCCTAAATTCCATTACTCAATACACATCAATTTAAATTCATCAATTCCCTTTGAATTCGGCAACATCAATCTTTCATGTAATTCAATTAGGCTCATATACTTAAATTGATTTAAATTTAATCAACAAAAAATAAATTACTTAATAACTTACCTCGGATATCGACGGACAGTTGAATTCGACTACTAAATTTTTTTTTATTTTTTCCGATCTACGTCTGATCTTTTTGGTTCTTGATCTAAAAAGTTTCAAATTAAGCTCATTCAAATAGAATTTCATTCATTTAAGTCCAAATACACATAATTGAGAAATTTACCAATTTACCCCTAACATTATGCACTTTTACAATTTAATCCAATTTTCACAAAACACAAAATATGAAGAATTTGCATATACAATGCTAGGGCAGAATGTTCACTAGGCTTATATAAGTCCTCCCATTTCACTAATTTCACAATCTAGTCCTTCAATTTAGTATTTTTGCAATTTAACCTTAAATGCTCAAAATTACCAAAAATCCCAATACCAAAAATGTTAATCTAATACAATTATTTTATTTTCTAACATCAAACATAAATTTCATCAAACTATCAACAATGACACTTCATGAATACATAATCAAATTTCAAAATTCCAAGCATGGGCTTTATAGTATTCAAAGCAACGATCTCAAAAACGTAAAAATTAATAAAAACTGAACTCAAATCACTTACCTAATTGAATTTGCAAGGACCAAAAATATCAAAGCTTAAACTTTCTTTTCTTTCTCTTAGTTTCGGCCAAAAATAATAAGAAAGATGAACACTTTCATTTTTATCAAATATAATATATTAAAATATACCATAATGCCATAAAATATAATAAACAATTAAAGTCATTAATTCATGCATATTGGCCGGCCACTAAATCCTGTTTATGGCCAAATTGCAAAAAACAATCATAATTTGGCCCTTATACATTAACCCTTAAATTTTTCATAATATAAAAACAATCATAATTTGGCCCTTATACATTAACCCTTAAATTTATCATTTTATGCAATTAAACCCTTTTTCATCAATCGACCTCCAAACACTAAAATTTTTAAATGAAACTTTCACAAAAGCAACTTCACACTTTTTAACATAGAAAATAATATTTTAATATTATTCTGAAACAGATTCATGGTCCCGAAACCACCATTCCAATTAGGGTCAAAATTGGGTTGTTACAATAAATGTGTTTTTGTGTAGGAGGTTAGTATGAGGGTGAGAAAAGTGGTCTTAAAAGGCCTATTTTCGTCCACACGGGTAGACACATGGGCGTGTATCTAGGTTGTTTGTGACACACAGCCTACCATATGGGCATGTGATAAGGCCGTGTGTCCCCTGCAACTTAAAAATGAGTAACAAAATGTCCAGGTTTAGGCACACGGCCTAGCACACGGGCGTGTGGCTTAGCTGTGTGAAAGACACAGGCTTTAACATGACCGTGTGATACGGCCGTGTGAAGTCTACACCTAAAATGTATAATTTAATTATCACACGGCCTAGCAACATGGGCGTGTGCTTAGGCCGTGTGACTCAAGTTTTTTCTTGAATGCAAGTCAGAGAGCTCTACGAGTTTGGGACACGGGCGTGTGTGACCACACGGCCTACCCACACAACCGTGTCCTTATCCACAAGGGCGCGTGGCCCTATTTCATGATAAAACTTTCTTAAGTTTTCTCAAAACTCTGAAAGTTCTTGGTTTGGTCCTAAACTATCTCCAACATATGTTTTAGGCCTCATAGGCCCGTATAAGGAACTTTAAGCATGTGTTTGAATAATATTTAATTTTGAATCAGTTTTATGATCCAGATTTGTGTATTTTTAATTATGTTTAAGTCTGGTAATGCCTCGTACCCTGTTCCGGTGTTGAATACGGGTAAGGGGCATTACACTTTCCCCCCATAGATGGGGTTTCTCACACTGGTCGCTCAAGCCTATACCCTACACCTGAGATCTGGGCTGTCTTTCAGCAGCTGTGTCCTGACAGACTCTATGGGGTGCTGTAGCCTAGCTAGGGTGTTACACTCTTCTCACCTCATTTCTCTCATCCCAACGGACTTACCCGTGTTTATAGTCCCAGCGTGCTTACCTCGTTTTTACTATTCCAAATGACTTACTTTGTTCTGTATTTACTATCTCGGCTGACTTTATCTTTGTAGATGCCATGGAGTCTTTCATCCATACTCTTATACCTATCTGACATGATAACGTACTATCTTATGATGTCATGTAGTATTTCATCTATGATCTTACTCAACATACCTGGCTGTCATAACGCCTTTCATCTATGGTCTTACACCGTATACCTTACACCTTGTACCTTATACCTTATCACCATGAAATCTTTCACCTATGTTTTTACGCTATATACCTTTATTGTATACCATATTGCAATGGCATCTTTTATCCATGGTCTTACATTACATACCTTATACTAGACTGTCATAACGTTTTTCATCTATGGTCTTACGCCATATACCATCGTCATGGTGTTGCCCCGAAAGACCAATCAATACCTCTGTTGCGGTAAATACCATTACATTATTTCATTTCCCGAATCCTCCTCCCATTACCTCTTTAACACAACCTAACCTTGATGCTCGAACACTTAATGTTCCCTCTGTAATGCCTAGAGCTTCGCCCGAGGCGGTAACTAATGGGTTCTTTCCTCATTCCCATCCTAACTTCATCTATCTCTTTAAGGTTTAACCACAGTCATGCAATGCATGTTCATATCATCATATTTCATGTTTATGCATTATGATTAAACCTAGCAACAGGTTTGGAGTCTGGAACTCACCTGAATCCTTTTTTTTCCATAGCTTATTCCTTTTCTCGAGCACTAGAGCTTCCATTTTCCAAGCAGTAGCTTGCAACCAAAAACTTACTAGTTAAGCTTACATTTCATTTTAAAAGCTTATATTTTAATAAACATGTAGAACCCTTAAGACAGTTCTGAAGATTCATAGCTTTATTTTCTTAACTTTTACGTACCCAGAAGGGTTAAGAATCTTACTAGTTTACTGGTTTCTCTACTTTTCCAGTTCCATCCTTATGAATTATGCTCCATGCAGAACCCTTTAGGGCACTCCTTCTTCGAGCTACCGAAGAAGATGAATAACGAGAGAAATTGAAATAGATTTAGGAAGGAAATCAATCCTGTAAAACTGTTTCCCAGCTATTTATAGCCATTCCCGCGCTAACACTACCCTTATGAGAACCGCCCATCACTAATCATTATGTCTCCCACTAAGATCTAACCAAACTAGAATTAGATCTCAACCATGTCCAATTCGGTTTCTAACTTTCCCACTTCTTCCAATATAGGCTACCATCTTGTGGTCTATTTCAATTTAGTCCCTTATTCAGTCTTAAATTCAGGTTTATTGGGATCCGGGTGTTACAAAATCAATTCTAGATTCCATTGAATAACATATATATAGTTGTTTGCAAAGCATCACATATATAAGATTTCTTATAACCTTATTCATACACTTTCTTTCTTCCATTGTCTCGTGACAATCTCCTAAAGAAAGTTATCATCATAGTATAAAACATTATGTACTTTTCTTAGCAACTTGCATTGCAAATTTTTCCACAACTTTACCAATGTATGAATATTGTGACAAATTATCATTATGTTCTTTCAATCTTTTCAAGACTCAAATACTTAGAACATAATTAGTTTATCCTAAGTCACTCATGCTCAAACTATAAAATAAATGACAACTTAATCAATGACATATCATCTACATCATTCTCAATAAGTAGAATGTCATTGACATGCAAGATTATTTTGTATTATATATTAATTTTAAATCCATCTTTGAGTTATCATGTAAACCAATATTTAAAATATATTGTTTAAAAATAAATAATTTTCTTTTCTCAAATAAGTTGGACGTTGACATTCAATCCATCCTCAAATGAAATCCTTTAAAAAAAATTAAAAAAAAAATCAAACTTTTCTATTTTTCTTTTTCTTTTCACTTACTCTCTTTTTTCATTTCCTTTCCTTCTCATTTCAATTTCTCCCCTTCTTTTTCTTTTTCTTTTTCTTTTCTTCCTAGCCAACCCATCCACAAATCAAAAGAAAAAGAAAACAACAATAATAAAAAAGAGGGATCTATAGCTATCATGCCAATGTATTTTTCTTTTTATAATTGTTTATAAATACTAAAAATATGGTCTAAAATAATTAAGAAATTGAAGAAAAAAAATATCACTCATCTAATCATTATCTCTTCATTTATCTTTAAAAAATGAAAGAAGAAAAGATATATCACTCATCCTTGATGTCCTTTGTTTATTTTTTGTGGTGAAAACTTTCATGAAATAGCACTTAGAATTGGAAAGTGGAAGCCATGATCTTGTTCAGCAAATCATGGTAAAACCCAAATATGAATCAATGGGGTTTAACTTTAGTCGTCAAACTATTATTTAAATTTTATGATAAATTGCCTAGTTGGTCACCCTATTTTTAGGACGTTTTTATTTTGGTCACCCAGATAAAATCTTTGTAATTTCGTCATTCAATTTTTATGGTACTTTCATTTTAGTCACTCAAGTGTTAAATCTCTAACGGCTGTTAACTGTACGAGCCACATTATGTTGACACTTTCATTTTGGTCAGCCAACTTCTAGGTTACTCTTGTTTTGGTTACCTAAAAAAAACTTTTTTTTAAACATTGATTGGGGTACCAAAAAAAAAAAAGATTAAAGTGAAAAAATAGTTTGTTACTATAATATTGAAATTAATTTATTTAATCTTTTAAATTTTAAATTTTTATTTTATGCTTCTAAATTATCCTTAATGAAATCAATTCAAATAACTCATTTAATAATTTCTTACGAAACTTAAATTTCTTTTGATTATATAATATCGAACCTTCCATGCTAAGCTAAAAAGAAAAAGAAAAAAATATTTGCAATTAATTAAACTAATTTCTTGTTCTTCGTTTGGGTACAAAAGTGACGAAAAACATTATGTGTTTTGTTTGGCATAGAAGATAAAATTAATTAATTTAATTAATTGCAAAAAAGTTGCTTTTAGCTTAGTATAGAAGATTCAAAATAATATAATCAAAAGAACTTTGTGTTTCGTAGACAATTATTAAAGAAAAGTTATTTGAGTTGATTTTAATTTGGAAACATAAACTAAAAGTTTAAAATTTAGAAGGAGACTAATTTAATTAATTTAATTAATTTCAATATTATAGCAACAAATTGGTTGTCACTATCAATGAATAAATTTTTTTAATAATTTATTTGATTGATTTTTATGTTTTTAAATTTAAATTTTCATTATTGAAAAAAATTAGAACTTTTGCCAAGGGGCAAACAAGTACAACTTGACAATTTTTTAATCCATTATTTTAGTTTTTATCGCTTTTTTATTTTAATCCTTACTTTTTTTTACCTCGATCAATGCTTAAAGCAAGATTTTTTTTTTAGGTGACCAAAATGAAAGTGACATAGAACTACATGCATAGATTGGGGAATTAAAAAGACAATATTGATACAATTTAAAAAATGTCAAATTAAAATTTCTTATATAATAAATACACATGTGTTTACAATTTGAATTAACTATTTTAAATATTTGAACTGGTATTTAATATTAAATTAATTATTAAATTTCCTAATTAATTTAATACGTTTTTATTTTTTATATTTATTTTATGATTCATATTCGATGTTTATAATTGCCACTCACAATAACATCATTTTCAAAATTTAAACATGTGTTCTTCCCAAAGTGTATAATATACTTTACAATTCCACCCACTCCCTTGTTGATTTAATTAATTTAATATTAATATTTTTTAAGACTTAATTATTTTAAAAATAATTTTTATGCAATTAAAACTATATAAAATGAATTATCATTTCTAATGATCATCAAATACAAATCATATATGATGTATCAGTCATCACGAAACACACATTGCACTACCATCCTCTTTTTATTTTCAGAAACTGAGCTGATCTGACCTGATGTGATCACTTACACTTGCAACAACACATCCTCCTCTTTTTTCTTCCTTAATCATAATAATCATCAAACCCCCCCCCCCCATTATTGATGGGAAAAGACACCTACACCAATTGCACAGTGCACACGTTTGAGAACTATCCACCCAAAAGGACAAATTTAAGCGGAAAATATTAATGGGTCCCCTCAGGCCTTAAGCTCCTATACGACTATCATTTAACCCTCCACAAAGTAAGTGAACAATCTGTCTGTGCTTTGATGGCTACTTTGGAGAAGCATAAAAAATGGGTCCTGCACTTAAAAACAATATCCAGATTTCAACTCTAAATTCATTGTATATCACATAAAAAAAAGTTACTTTCTGAGGAGAATGGGATTGAATCATTCTTTATATTTTGATAGAAATATTAAATTCAAAAAATAAATTAAATAAAACTATTTAGTTTGATTAAAATATGATTTGGATTTTAGTTTTAAGATATTAGATTTAAGTTGACGATTGAGTTTTAGTTCGATTAGTATGTGTATTGTTGTTAATGCAGAAGGATATGGGAGAAATCTACTTACACAGGTATAAAATTAAAATGATTTTACACATTTTAATAACTTTGTATACAATTAATATTTTAACAATTCAGCTGTCATATTTCATATTTCATTTAATTATATAAATCATGTATGTTAAATTTGGAGTAAATTAAATTTTTTTTGCTATTTGTTTTATTATAAAAAATTAAACAATATTTTAGATCGGCATGATATAAATATCAGACCAACTCAAAAATTCACATGTATAATAAATACAAATATTTTATTAAATTTAACGGTTAAATTATTAAAATATTAATTGTACAAAACTACTCTAATTTTACTCGTAAATGAATCCATATATGGAATGTACCTAGCCACTCAAACCAGGGAAGATGCCAAAGCATGAATCTAGCTATGTACAAGGAAGTAAAGAAAATGAAAGAAAAATGGTAACCCACTATAGCTGAGAGGATACCATACATGATCTGAATCTTGGATGGATTGGTGGACATGATTAATGGCCCCTACGGACATCATTTCTTGGGCAACAAAAAACAAATGACAAGATGGATACGCAACCATGTTTATCTCATTCAGTTAACAAAACCAGATAATATATATGGGCTAAGTGCCCTTGTGGTACAATCATAGCATCTAGATGTTCTTTTTCTTTCTCCAATTTACTAAACAATCTTCATCGTGGAATTACATCACATTCAATTGTAGATATGGGAAAGAGTGGTGTGGGTTTTCACTGTACCACCTGGACATGTTCATTTCCTTATCTATGAACCCAAAAAAAAGGAAAGAAAACAAACAAACAAAAGAAGATTTTTTTAAGGTTTTATGATCTTTAATGAAAAAAACTATACATGGAATGGTTTATGTTATCCGTAACAATTTTTTATATATAAATTAGTGAAGATTGGTGATAATTTATACAATGATGTCTCGAGTCCTAAAAAGTGAATTCAAAATTTTAAGAAGTGAATTCAACATTTTAAGATAAATATGGTAAAACTTTGAGATATTAGAAATTATGAGTTGAACCCAAGGATGGATCCAGGCGAAGCGGTCACCCCTTAGAATTCATGTATTTTAGATTTGATGTCTACATTATATAACATTCACACCCTTAGTCAAATTGTATTTCATATATTTTGCCCTCTTAAACCATAAGATTATATTTTTTATTAACAAAGCATTGTTCAATTTTTAATTATATAACTTTATAATAATAATAATTAAATATTAATATATGATGTACCTTGAAAAACTAAACTTAGAGGCCCAATATAGACTTTAAAGTCAAATTTCAGAATTAATTGATTTGACCCAAACCCATACACATTAGATTAGTGACTTTCTTATATTTTGATTTGTATATTTTGTTAAGGAATTATCTTCCTCTATTAAGGTGCGGACACTTTTGATAAAAAAAAATAAAGGAGTTTTGATGTCGAGACTGAGAGCACAAAGTAAAAAATATATATAAATTATCTTCCTCTCGGCTCCTTACGCAAAAGATCTCTCGGTAAATATTTTTATATAAATTATGTTCTTTATTTATTTGAACTATTTTCTTCTTTTTCCTAATATGTTGTTGTTTAATATATTATTCGTCTTGTGCTAACTTTTCCAGTTCTACTGCAACAACCGTATTAGCATTTGCAACCATGAAAATGTGAAGACAAGGCTTTGCAATATAACGGAGAATGATTTTCTTTTAACTTTCTTGGTAGCATACATAAAAAGGAGATACCTCGAGAATTTTTAACAGATTCTATCATTGATGAGTTCTATCTTATGAAAAAGCAGAGGGTGCAATTTAGAATGCCTAGTATTGAAAAATAGGACTAAGGCCAATTTTTTTTTTAATTTAATTTTTGAAATTATAATGATATTTATGATATTTTCAGTATATATAGTATTAGTTATTCATTTTTACATATTGAAAATAAATATTTAATTTTATATAGTATCTTTTTTTCTTTTAATTTTTTTTACAGTTAAATTGTTATGCTTTTTAAAAAACATTAAATTAACTTGTTTGATAAAAAAATCCAAAAAAAAATTAATACTTTTTTTTTATCTTAAAACAAAATTCATTCGAATTTAAAAATTTAATCCGTTAAAGTAAAATTCTGAATCCGTCCGGTTGAATCCATACCTAACACTCTTCATGGTCATCAATTTCCACCATGCATTGATACTTCATCAGTGCGGTTTCGACTCTACAATGGCTTTAAAAGATGCTCTTAAGCATTAATTAATTAAGACCAAATCTTCCGAATTTCATATACGCAAGAATTGAAGTCAAATTAGATTCAACATTTTCAAGATTTACGTATCTCAAGTGCTAGCATTTTCAATCCCATTTAGGAGTGTGGGTTCTGGCCTTAGATCCCACAATTAAAATAAATTCAAATTCCGCCCAAAAAATGCACTTACCTTATACTTTTTTTTTTGTCTTCGAGTGATATCGACATTGTTGCTAGTGTAAGAGGACGTAGTTTAAGTGCGCTAAAACACATTATCCTCCTATTTAAGAGTTAAAGAGTGGCTATAGATGATTATAGACATTGTATCAAAATAGACAAATATAATAAAAACCTATAATAAATTAAAAAAATTTTGAACAAAAATATACTAAACCTCGTCAACTTTATTTATTAAGTAAATTTTGGAAAAAAAATTGAGTTAGTTACAGAATTATTAAACTTAATATTAAACTAAACTTAAAAAAGAAGAAGAAGAAGAAGCAGTTTTCAAGTTAATAAATGTAATTTTAAGATGAAATAGCTCATGAACTATATTTGGTTTCTCATCCTACTTTAAACTTTTTTTAATCAAAAGTGATATTTATATTATTGGGTAAAGTATAAGAATAGTTATTCAATTATTTAATTCGGTCAATTTTAGTCATCTTACTATTTTTTTTTAGTAACTCAACTTTTTAAAATTAAATATTTTAATCACTCATATGTTATTAGGCCAATAAAACAAAACTCATGTTAAACTTCCATTAAATATTAATAGATGAGTGATTAAAATATTTAATTTTGAAAAGTTGAGTGACTAAAATGACAAATCTCTGTAGCAAATAGTAAGGTTGGCGGAGTTGGTGTCGTCAACCCAACCATTTTTTGGGATTTATAATTTTTTTTAATTTTGAGTTTCTTTTTGGGCTTTAATTAGGCATTTAGGGCAAACAATGTAACAAAAGAAAAAGAAGACTAGATCAAAAGAGATTGAATCAAAAGTGAAATGACACCCAATGCCTCATCGACATGTAGTCAAAGTATCTCGCACTCTACCTATTCTACGGCATGTCAACTATATCCGACTCTACTCGAACAGTTAATAAGGTAACAAATTATCCAATTTCGAATATAGTCCAATTTATACATCATCATCACTTTTGATTTATCAACCAATCATCATTATATATATAATATCACGAATGAGCCCAATTCAAATTCAATTTCACCTTTTCATCAAAATTCATTATTTTTAATTCTTTTCAATTTAGTTCTCTATATCTCTAACCAATCAAAATCGTATCAATTCAACTCGATATACAAAATTCAGCTCATCTCATAATCTTACCATGCAAAATAGTATAAAAATGGGAGATAGTTTTGACTTAGTTTTAGGTGTTTAAGCCATGTTCTGGGCAATCTGTCTCTGTTGTCACGACACCACAAGTTAGTGTCGCGACATTGGAGTATTCTACTCTCAGTGTCGTGACACCAAAAGTTAGTATCATGACATTGGAGTATTCTACCCTCAGTGTCATGACACCCATTTTCCAATGTCGTGACATTGACCATGTTTACCTTATTTTGACTCGAAATGGCCCTTATTTGTAACCAAACTTTAAAGGAAGCGTAGAAATGACTTTAATAACTTCAAATAAGCTCATATATTTTAAAATGAAGTGTTTAAATAAATGTTCAAGTTAAGCGGTCAATGTGTTCAAATGTGATATTCCTTACTTGAGATATAGGTTCAATTCGGGCAAGGGGTGTTATATTGTACTTTATAGAAGTTGTGGAATTAGTCACTATACTTTAATTTGATCAATTTTAGTCCTTATACTTTTCAAATTGGTCAAAGTTAGTCCTTGTACTTTTCAAATTTTGAAATTACTAGTCTTGTACTATACATACAGTTGTAGATTTAGTCCATATTCTTCAACTTGATCATTCTGAGTTGTGAGTTTTGAATTTCAATCTTGACGCAAATGACAATTGTTAATTCATTATTAGCTATTTTTTACTGAGTAATATGTAAAAATGACAAGCTAACATGGTATTACACATATGATAATATGTCTAACGCATCAAATTTTGGAAATAGCATAACTTACTTAATGAATTTAACAACTATCATCTGGTGAGGACTAAAATTTTAAATTTTGAAAAGTACAGGAACTAAAAATGATCAAATTAAAGTATAGGGACTAAATCCAAAACTTTCATAAAATAAATGGACTAATAAAAAATTTTAGCCAATTAAAAATAAATTGTATTTTAATTAATACATACAATCAAGCATGGCATGGAAAGCAGAGTAGTTTATGTATAAAATTAACTTATTTTCTATTAAAATCTTCTTGATAATGATAATTAATTTATTTTAAATAAAACAATGTAATGAGTCCTACGAGATGAGAAAACTCAGTGGGTTATCTGCTTTGGGAAAAGTTTAGGGACTAGTACTGTAGATACGCGGCGGTTTGGACCATTTTGGATGGATTATTGTTAGCCTGGTGTTTGGATTATAACAAGATAATCGTCGAAAGTGACAATGAGGGAATTGTAAAACAGCCGCTGTCGAGTGGAGGGACCGAAGAGGGCATGTTTAGACAGATTGCTGAGCTTCGCCGTCGAGAGTGAACTGTGAAATTCAAACATGCTTGTCGTGAAGCGAATACAGTAGCTGACTTCAAGGTAAAATCAGTCCATTCGTATGGAGACGTTCTTCGAACCTTCCCTGCCCCAGCTGCAGGATGTGGAGTTCTTCGGATGCAATGGTTTGCATACCACAATTTAATCTGATTTTTTCATTATTTTATTACTAAAAAATATATAAAACTCAACTAAAAACTTACTTTTTTGGAGTCTAATATAATTCAATTAGAATTTTCAATATAATTTTAATTTAATTGTCAATAAGGTCTTGGTTCAGTTAGTAAAACTTAAATTTGAGATTCACCATTGGCAATTATATACGTGGGTCTCATAGTCCCACTATATGCAATTGTCATAAGCCGGCAATGGACTATATTTTTCTGGGAGCTCCCCTCTCTTCTTCATTACCTTTTTAAAAAATCCCTAATTAGTGGCCAAGTTCACCTAAACAATGACAAAGAATTCCCAAACTTCTGAAACAGATACGCAAAAACCTTGAAGTTTAATTCAAGGAGGTGCATTATGAAGGTTAGATATATACTGAAGTCTTATGGCATGTTAACAACCTTTGCTCAAGTTTATTTCATGGCTCCTCATGAATGTGCCATTTGAGCAATCCCTCACCAGCAAACCAGATGTTTTCATGGAATTTACGAAGCTGCCGGTATCCTCGAAACGAGCCTTTTCTACCCTAAAGCAGAATATACAAGGAACTTGATCAACTATGAGGTATGGCATCATGGATCATAAGACCAGATTATTATACTATTATAAACTAAGGTGAATACAGCACAGGATACTTGGGGGATGGTAAATCACCTTTCCCATGCATTTTTCCAAATGATCTCCCTCAGTTCATACATTCAAATATCTCACTGGCTACTCAAGGGTTAGTGTGTCTAAATGCATCTTACACTTTTTGGAGGATCCGCTACCCTTGCTTGGGCTTATGCTGGGAACCTCCGTTACAGTTTAGGGACAAATTAGTTGTCCGGTAACACTTGGACACCGATATCAACTGTCGAAACTATTTTTTTGAAAAGGGTCGACTTTTTATTTTGGAAATAAAAATCGAAAATAGGAGTTGCCACCAATCCTTTTTGTTTAGGTGTGATCGAATCACCTCGTAATTTGATTGTTTTAATAAAATGTTTTGTTTTATTAAAACAACAATTTTGGGTCTACGAAATTCGAGAAAACGGGTTCGGGAGTCAGCTACGTGCGAGGAAGGATTAGCACTCTAGTCACGCCCAAAATTGGTACCTAACTGATTATTTAATGTCTTAATGTCGAAAGTTGAAATTTTGAAAAGGTTTTAAAATATGATCCTTTTTATTAGCGCTCATTAAAAAAATGCTTGAATTAAGTTGAAACGAGCATTAAAGGCCCTCTCGTCCCGATATAACGAAATGCCACATCTCGTAAGTTAGGATGCAATGTTTAAATCCTCGAGAATAAGTTTGCCTTTAATTTTTATCGAAACTTTGTATATTTTGAAATCCAAATGGGTATTTGGCTATTTAGGTTTAACAAGAAAATCGAAACCCCGTAAGTTAGAGTACGATTTCTTGAATTCTCGAAACGTAAAATATTGCCTTATTTTGAAATGTTTTCTTTTTAAATAATAACGAGTGCAACACTTAGCAATGTGCGTTTATTTTGTTTGAAATAAAATGAAACGATCCATATTGGATAAATACGTTGAAACTTCATACACAATGCAATGTAAACGAAATAAAGTAAAAAGGCAATATAGAGCATGGAATAATAATACATGAATTAAATGCTATGTTAATGAAGGTCGACAATATGGAATATTAACAAATAATTCCTAAAGCATATATATAATGACGATATTCACATAATACACCATGTTAATATCAACATTAACAAACGAAGAAAACAAAACAAAACAATGTATAAATCAATTTAACGTGAATAACATTTTACAATAAACAATTTATAAAATAACTTGAAATAAATAAAAGGATAACTTCAAATAAATAATATATATAAAAATGATAATATAGTTTCAAATACACAATACAAAAATCTTAAAATGGATAATACATAAAACAGTTTAAATTACATTTTATACGTAAAAATCTAAAATAGATAATATATAAAATAGTTTTAAACAAATAATATATATATATTTGAAATAAATAATATGTGAAAGTTTACAATAAACCAATATACGAAAAGATTTAAAAAATAAATAAGACAAGTAAGTCTAAAATAATAACATGCGAAAAGATTTAAAGTAAATAAAATAAATAAACTTACTATAAATAGCACATAAAAAAATTAAATAAATAAACAAATAATTTGTGGAAAGGGATTGAAATCAAATAGCTTGAGGATTAAATCAAAACACAAAAAAAGTAAAAAAAATGATAAATAAATAAGGGGGCTAAAATCTAAGGTATGAAAACAGACAGGGGCTAAATATGAAATTATTCCCCAACTACAAGGATGCGTGTCCATTTTCAAAGCATCAGAGAGCCAAGGACTCAATCAAAAACCAAATAAAATTAGGTAGTTAAATTTATAAAAAAATAAAAATAATAAAAGGGCCTAAAGTAACAAATCCAAAATCGAAGGGACTACAGGCGCAAATAGCCCTTAACTCAGAAAAGCGCAGATCCCCCCTAGAGCGGGTCGGATCGCACGAGTCATGGCCTATACGACGCCTTTTTGGCGCTGGGGCTTTGGGTGCAAAACGGCACCATTTGATTGTGTATAAAAGCAACCTTTTTCTTAAAAAAATCATTTTGTTACCGTTTTTTTTTTTTTAAATCTTAAAACCCCTTTCCCCTCTTCTCTACTAGGGTTTCGACCTAGTCTTGGGGAGTCGTCACCGAGCCGCCGCTCCTCTACCGTGGGCGGTGGTCGGAAGGGTGCGAAACGGGCTTTTTAGCCCCTGTTTAAAACTCCCTTAAAGGCCATGCCTTCTCAGCCTGAAAACCCGAGAGAAGAAAGCCCTTCCTCCCATTTTGATTCGGTTTTGACGATGGAGAGGGGACTCCGACGACGCTACCTCGGGGTTCAGGTAAGTTTTCTCTTCTTCTCTTTTTATTTTATCTTTTTATTTAAAATAGATTTATAATAAAACATAAAAAAATAAAAAATAAAAAGGAAATCGAAAAGAAAACGAGAAATGAAAATCAAAATCAACCTTTTTAAGCTTCTGTTTTGCTTTGATTTCTTTTTGTGCGTAAAAAAAATTAAAAAGGAAATAAATCGGCTTTTATAACCGAGTTACAGACTGTTAGCTTCTATTATTTTGTCTCTTTGCTATTTACTACCACTGTTGCTCGCGTGTTCCTTTCTGCTGTTGCATTCAATTTTTGCAGGTGTTAGACGCGTGGAGGATGGCGTGCGGCGGTGGTCTCGCACGAGGTGACGTGCGGCGCTAGTCAAAGGGAGGCCTAGGGTTTTTATTTTCTGAACATGTTGTGGGTTAGTGGGCTAGGGCTAGTTTTGGAGTTTTAATTGGGTTTGGGTAGTTCTGATTTGGGCTATGCATGCTGTTAATTGGGCTCTGATATTTGAAAAAAAAATAGGCTGCAAAATTTGGACTTTTATTGATTTGATTTATTTTTTTATTTTTATTATATAAATTGGGTCAGGCCAAAATTGGCCTATTACATCAACAATTATAGAGTCCAAGAGATCACAAAACAAAAGAATGAGATGAAAGCTGCAAAGGCAATCCATCCAAACAATAAAATACCATTGACTTGTATTATCAGTAAAATGAACTCCAAAAACAAAGATACACCATAAGTTTGTTCATCTCAAGTCAATGTGGCAGGGGCAGGCAAACCGTGCCACTCAAACCCATGTTCTTATGTACAAGGCATTTTAGAGTATAGACTCAAAACTCCTGATAACCCCAATAACTTTCATAAAAAAAATCCAAATTCACTGTGGACTCACTGATGTTCTTCTACTCATTGATGCATATTGATTCACTGTACCAATCGTCGAATCATTACTTGAAGATCACTAGCCGAACTTTTTTTACAAAAAACCTTAACAACCTAGTGACTTAAATAAAAATTTTTGAATAGTTTAATGACCATTTTACAATTTTTTGAAGTTGAGTGAAAAAAACGTAAATTTAGTATAGTCTAGTAACCTTGAGTGAAGTTTACCTTCTTCTTCTTTTTTTCCTGGTAAGCTACAAAAATAATCACTAAACTTTAATTAAAATTATTTTTTTTTATTACGGAACTATGAAAAATTACATTTTAATTATTAATGTTAATGAGTTATAATATTTTGGTCACTCCTCTGTTAACAGCTATTACAGGGAAAAATAACATGGTGGGTTATCTTAATAGTTAATATCTAATTTGACTCTTAAATTATAGTTAAAACATTCAATTTGATCCTTTATAAATTTTTTAATTATAATTCTAAAAAATCTTATGAAATTCTAATAAGTATAAAAAATCTTTAAAAATTCTGAACACTATGTATTTATTTTGATATTATAAAAATACTTTTAAAATTATAATTATGTAAAAAAATTTTAAAAATCATAAAATTCGAAAAAAAGAAAAACTAAAGACTCTCCGTTTTGTCTTTCTAAAACTGATCCCTTTTGTCATAAATCATGGGGGACTCGTCTCTCCATCACCAAAGTAGGTGGTGGTGGTTTAAGCAGCAACACCACCGCCCAGCACCGCAAAGAACAACAACCCCCTGCCGCAACAACAGCGACCAATGCGGAAAAACAGGTGAGGTGTTCTCAGCCTCTGAGAAACAAGCGGAAACCAGGTACAAGGAAGCAAAGTGGGATCATCCCGTGGGGCAAGCGTACGGATTTCAGAGGTACCATAAAGATTTTGATAAGCCTTACACGATTGGGAAATTGTTGGGACATGGACAATTTGGATACACATGTGTTGCCATAAACAAGGTGAATGCAGATAGTGTTACCGCTAAGAAAAATGATAAAAATAAGGTAAATTTTAACATTATTTTTTAATCCTTTCCTTGATTATGCTTCTCTGATCTTGGGGTTAAGTCATTTCATTAACCTTTTCTTTTCATTATATCCATTTTGGCCATATTAGAGGTGGGGTTTCTTTTTCTGGGTGAGCAAAAAAAAGGTAGGATTTTCGGATTAGAATTGTTTCGGCGGTGCTGACTATCTGAATGGAGACCGTTTACAGCGGCTCAGGATGGCGAAGTTAGCGGCGGCTTGAGAGGGAAGAGAATATTTAGTTTTTTTTTTTTAAGAATTTTTACGATTTTTTTAAAATTTTTTACATAATTATAATTTTAAAAAATATTTTTTATAATATCAAAATAAATAAATAGTGTTCAGAATTTTAAAATTATTATTATTATATATTTTTAGAATTATTTTATAAATTGTTTAGAATTATCATTATAGTTCAAATTAGATATTAATCATTGAGTTAACGCGCTACATTATTTTTTTGTTAAGATTGTAACAATTTTTAATAAAGGGAACAACGTTAGTCACCAGAATGTAACTTTTTTTTATAGTTTAGTGACAAAATAAAAATAGAGTAACTATTTTTGTAATTTATCTTATTTTTCAGTTTATATGTACAAATGCACTACCATTTAGGTATATGCTCGAGCAATTATAAATAGAATCAAATTAATGCAAAATATAAACGAACGGAAGATCAAAATATATATGGATAGAATTCACTGATTGTAAATTCATACAATGAAATATACATGATAAATTTTGAATTTAAACATTCAGGAATCGAAAATGTTAACTTTTGTTAACAATGTTAAAATCTTGTTGACTTGTATATGGATATATTTCGAGATTAATGACTTTCTTCTCTTGAATTTATAATATAAAAAAATATGCTAAAAGGTTTTCATATTTTTAAGTAGTTTTTTTTAAATTATAGTATACTTTAATTAAAATATACTATTATAGTAATTAAAGTGGAAATTAAAACTAAGGACTTTTCTCATTATTTTGTATTTAAATTTTGAGTAAAAATTAATATTAAAATATTTTATTAATAATTAATTAAAATATAATTGATTTTGTTTTAAATAAATGTGTGTTTTTATATGGAGGGATATATGCATATATAAAATGAGGCCACGGGTTGGGCCAATTTAGTACATAGGCCTCGGCCCTACTAATTTGACACCTCCCTTCATCATGTATAATCTAGATCGGTCCATTTTGATTTAAATACAAAAAATTGTTCAATTAATACAAATTCAAAGCAATTTGATTTTATCACAAAAGTAAAACAAAAAATGATTTAAACTCAAGATGACTGAATTTAAAAAGTTTATAAAACAACCTCGAATGACCGAAACATAAAAAGGACTAAACTCAAGATAATTCGAACATGAAATGATACGAACCAGAAATAATTTAAAAAATTTAAAACTCAAACTAAATCGATTCAAAGTCAACTTGACCCATCGATGATGGATCTTATTAAAATCAACACGAATATATAAATATTTAAAAATAAATATTATATTAGTTATTAAAATGGGTAATATACTATTTGACAGTTAAGTTTAATTTTAATTTTTAATTTAATACCAAATTTTTTTTCTTTTCAATTTAGTATCTGAGTTTGGTTTCAATCTTCACGTTGGTACCTTAGTTTCTTCAAATTGATACTATTTTTTTTCTCAATTATGTGCCTAAATTTGACTTCAATGTTCAATTTGACACTTGAGTTTTTTTTTTGTCTCAATTAAGTACATATTTTTTTATTAGAGAACATGTGTTAAACATTCATTTGGTCACATAATGCCGTTTCATCTAAGTTCCAAATTAACTATTAAAACCAAACTCTAATAATAATAAAAAAATTAAGTACTCAATTAAATATCAAGATACAAAATGATTTTTAACTTTTGTTAGAATATAAATTGACATAAAGCCATCATTCATCATCTACCTATAACTCTAAGTTTAAAAAATTCATCTACCTATATGTCTAGTTATAAATTGACAGTGAACCCTTAGGTCTAAGTGACCAAATATGTCTAATGCTTATTCATTCTTCAACAACACAAGTTATTTTTGTTCACATTTGTTTATTTCATCAAATTTCCTTCCTTACTAAGAAAAAGCCCATATAGTGAAGATGGGGCACGTAAAAAAAATCCCACTCATCTCTAGTTATCAATCTTGATTGTGACTTGTATTATAATTATTGAGATGTATTTATTGTACTTGATAAAATAATAGATTAAATGTTGAAAATTTTTAAATATTGCATAAATACCTGTTCTCTCATGACACTATTTTCTTTTTCTATTTTTCGCCAAACTCAGGACGAATTTATTCAAGGCAATTTCCAATTTGGAAAATTCTAATAATTTGAGCTCAAAATTATTGATATAAATGAGGCTAAGGAAACCCAAAGCAAAGAGGAGAAATGAAAATTGTTGCAACTAAAGTCATATGTTTCATACGAGGAAGAAAATATATAAAAACTCCCTTATGAAGGATATAGCACCTGCAAGCTTTTGATCATCACCATCAATGGATCCTTCAAGTTCGCAACCACCGGCTCCGGCGGAGCTTGCCTTAACGCACGACAAGCACTTCGCTTTGCACGGCGAAATTTGGTTACTTATCATCGTCCTTCTTTTTGCTATCTTTTTTACGTACATTCTTTTTTGCCCTCGCACTAGGTGCAGTAGAAGCTCGGAATCGGAAGCTTCAAACTCCGACAATATTCCGCGGTGGAGGAACTGTCTTTTGGTGCCTTCCAAGAGCCGGAGCCGGAATGTGTCCGGCATCGAGAATATAGTGGAAGAGGAAGAGGAAGAGGAGGAAGAAGAAGATTATTCGAGACAAATCAATGAGAAATACCCTTTGTAGAAAGTGAGTTTCTATTTTCTTATTTTATATCGAAGTCATAATTAACCTTAGTAAATGATTTCAACTTACACAAATCAACCTTTATTGTTCTTGGTGTTATTAATAATTAAACATGTTCAGTGTTGTTAATAATTAAACTTTTCTAACAAAGTTATTAAATTTGAAGTTGGATGTTCAATTTCTTTCACAAAATTGGATGAAAAAGAATTTTAAAATTTCAAATTCCAGTATTATTAATAATTAAACATTTCTTTCACATTTAATTAAACTCTTCTTCTTCTTTCTTTCTTTCTTTCTTCTTTTTTTTTTGTCATTTTCTAGTGATAAAAACATGCTATAATTGTATATGAGTAAATTTGGTTTAAAGGTTCATCTTCGAGTTAAGTTGGACTAAGATAGATTCTAATAAAAAATTTAAGCTCAAACTTGAGCACGATTGATCCAAGCCCACACAAATGGTCAATTTCACAATTTAAAAATAAAAATATTCTAGATTAAATTTAATTATAAAATATATAAACATGAAATGCAAAATTATTTTTATTATTTATAAACAATAAAACAGGCCAAGCCATGTTTGAAAAATATAAACCTAAGCTTGGCCCAAAGTCAATCGGCTTGTCTAACCTATGAACACATATATTTTGGCTAAATGTCAAAAAAAAGAACTTGAGAAATTTGAATTTTCAAGTTCGAACTCCAACATGTTTGGGTTTAAGTTTCATCATGTGTGATCTCTATTTGGACATATTCCAATTATAAATAAAGATGGCAAAAAAAAATGAAAACCTTGCAACTAATGGGTTTTGACCTGATCCAAACTAATGTGGTTGGATTTTTTATTTTAGAAAAAGAAATTAGTATCGACCCAAGTCCAATTTTAGTTTGAAGATGGCCAATTTCGAGTTATTGAGGAAAAACCCTCCTCACCTTGCTTTAGAATATTTACGAAAATTTGCCCACGATTCTATCTTATAGAGTATCGCATGATAAGGAAAAACTCACAAAAAATTTACATAGTGTAATTTTTTTAAGGTTCTACCACCTAATTAATGTTTATTACTCTCTCGAGTTAGGTTAAAGTTAGATCCATCATTTGTATTCGTTTTTGGGGTTAAAAAGGGAACAAATATTATTTAACAATTAAAATAAAGTTCGATACATAACCTGCCCATGGGCATCATCCATCAGCAAACAAAATAAACAACTAGGAGTAACACACACAAAATAAGTCATTAGAAGAAAACACATCTTGGGTGGAGCAAAGTTGGAAATTGCTCCCTAGACGAGCTAGAGCATCTGCACGTTTGTTCCCTTCACGAAAGACGTGTAGCATAGAGTTAGAACTCATAAAATAGAGGAGCATCCTGCACTTATGAATCAAATGAGATAAATTTAAAATAGAGTTAGATGAGGCTTCCATAAAATGAATTAACGATGTAGCATCAACTTCAATCTCAAGATTGTCTATGTTAAGTTGTCAAGCTAATACTAGACCATCCCTCAAAACCCAAAGTTTAGCCTCAACACTAGTTGCCGTAGGGATGTGGCAGAAAGAGCTAATTAACTAGCCACCCTAATGGTCACAGATAATAGCACCTGCACCCACCTTGCCCGAGTTACCTATAGATGAACCATCCAAATTCAATTTAGCCCAACCCTACAGAGGGGGTTTCCATGTGATTGGTATGATGTTCTGTTAGTATCTCAAGGCTACAACTATTTTTAAAAAAAAATAAGACTAAGTCCTAGGGAGATTTGTTAGCTTGTTAATAGGAGTAAAAGTTGTTAACTTGTTAGTAGGAGTAGCAATTTGAATTTTTGTTGAGGTTGTTACTTGAGACTTGTATATAAGGGCTGCATTGATAATGAATTAGATGATCCTTTCATTTCATCTTTTGTTCTATACTTCAATTAAGTATTTACTAAACCAACAGTGGTATCGAAAGCCATTTTTCTTGAGGGACTTGTAAGAAAAGTTTTGTGAGAGTTCTAAGAGAAAATTTGAGAGATACACCTATGAGGTTTTTGAGGAAAATAGAATCGGGATAGGGTAACCTGTCCATTTTAGCCTCACTTATGTTTGATGGAGAGAATTATCAAGCATGGGTCGTGAGAATGCAAGCATACATGGATGGTTGTGATTATTGGGAAGCTATCGAGGAAGACTATGAGGTGACTTAACTTCCTAACAATCCAACTATGAACCAGATCAAAATGCACAAGGAGAGAACCACCAGGAAGGCTAAGGCAAAGTCTTGTCTTTATGCTTCGATTTCACCAGCCATATTCAATAGAATTATGGCTTTTGGATCAGCGAAGGAGATATGAGACTACTTCAAAGTTGAGTATCAAGGAGATGAGAGGATCAAGAGCATGAAGGTGTTGAACTTGATCAAAGAATTCAAGAGGCTACAAATGAAGGAGTTTGAGTCAATCAAAGAATACTCAGACAAGCTAATAGAAATTGCCAACAAGGTAAGAGTTCTTAGGACTAATCTCTCTGATTCTAGACTGGTGCAGAAGATACTTGTCTCTGTACTTGAGAAATATGAAGCAACTATTACATCTTTTGAGAAAACTAAGGACTTGACTCAATTGAGAGTAGTGGAGTTGATCAGTGCTTTACTGGCACAAGAGCAGAGGAGACTAATGAGGTAGGAAGGAAGCATAGAAGGAGCTTTGAAGGCTAAGATGCAGCATAGTGAAAGAAAAAAAGGACCAAAAGTGGAATCAGAAAAAGAGTGGTGGCATAGTAGTTTAAAAACTGCTGCAAAAGGTAATAGTACTAAAAATTATAATAAGAATTCTTCATGTAAGTATTGTGGCAAACAGAATCATCCCCATTTCAGGTGTTGGAGAAGGCCAGATGTGAAATGCAGAAGGTGTAACTTGATAGGGCACATTGAGAGGTTCTGCAAGGAACTGAGAAATTAGCAGCAAGGTGGAGCACATGTTGTAGTTAAAGAAGAAGAAGACCATTTGCTTGTCGGCTTTTGCTTCTCATCAAGCATTTTATGTGATAGTTGGTTAGTTGATAGTGGTTGTACCAATCACATGACTTATGATGAGAAGTTGTTTAAAGACCTTGACAGGTCATTAAAGTCGAAAGTAAGGATAGGAAATGGAGAATATCTAGAAGTGAAGGGAAGAGGCACAGTAACAATAGAGAGCTGTACTGGAACTAAGTTGATTTTAGATGTTCTGTTTGTACCTGAGATTGATCAAAACTTATTGAGTGTGGGGCAATTGGTAGAGAAGAGATTTAAGGTGATGTTCGAAGAGGGAATGTGTCTAATCCTTGACTCTAGTGGCAATGAATTGTTTTGGATTAAGATGCAAAAGAAGAGTTTCTCATTGAATCCATTTGAGAAAGAGCAAGTGGCATCCAAATGTCAGGAAGGAATGACATCAATGCAACAAACAATTATGAAATTGATGGCATAATGTAATAAAAAGAGTTTTGAGCTTGAGATAAAATTGACAGATAATCGTATCATACAAAAACAACTGCAAATTAAGTGTTTTGAGAATGAGGAGTTGCATGCAGAGGTAACTCTCTTGGAGTAGTAGCTGACATCTCTCTCTGATAAACTTTCATCTTTTGCACATGAAATATCTGAAGAACACGTTGATAAGATACGGAAAAAGAATCTATCTCAGGAGATCAAAAGTAATGTGCAACTTTTAAAAGAGAATAGTGAGTTATGTTTCCAAAATCAAAAGCCAACTGAAGAAGCTTTATATGCAAAAGAATTGACATTTGTAGATGTTGTTGAGTTTAAAAATTTAGTTGGTAAGGTGATCAAGCTTTCAGTGCAAAATATAAAATTGAAAAAGGAATTATTAGCTGCGAGAAGATTTGTTAATCAAACTATAAATGGTATTAATCGCAAGTATAGTGACAACACAAGTCATTGGAAGAAAGGAAAGCACTCTGGCCACTCTCATGACTTTTCTAGAGCAGCTTGTGATGATTTTGAATTGTGGAATTTTGATTTAGATGGCATTGCATGCTAGGAAACTATTAGAGGCAACTCTTAAAGCTACACTAGTCAAGAAGGAATTCATAAAAAGTGAATATGGAAGAAATTGGTTTATTGCAAATCAAAGATTAGATGACGGATATTTTTACTAAATTTTTCATGTTAGTTGTTTTGAGTTTCTTAAGTATAAACTTGGTGTCTCCAGCACTTGAGTTACGAGGAGAATGTTAGTATCTCAAGGCCATAACTATTTTTTTTTAAAAAATAAGATTAAGTCCTAGGGAGATTTGTTAGCTTGTTAGTAGGAGTAGGAGTTGTTAGCTTGTTAGTAGGAATAGCAATTTGAATTTTTGTTGAAGTTGTTATTTGAGACTTGTATATAAGGGCTGCATTGATAATGAATTAGATGATCCCTTCATTTCATCTTTTATTCTATACTTCAATTAAGTCTTTGCTAAACCAACATGTTCAGAAGGTTAAACTTTTTCACAGCAGGCGCAAAAGTAGTAAATTCTCTAGCACTAAGCAGCATACGTTGCAGGAATCCCTTAAATATCTAATGTTCAAGAAAACTAAAGCATTATGACACAACTATTTTCCACAAGGTGAAAGTAAAAAAGATGTGCCAACGAATTGAAGGATGTTAAATCCAATTTTTCAAAGTGACATTACTTTGAATCCAATCTTCCCAGCTACCTAACTAGGAGGTCTAAACCAAAAATAAGAATAGACATCATTCCAAAAATGTTGGATAAGGTGGTAATCCCGAAGCAAATGAACAATGTATTCTTGATCATTTGAACAGAAGGGATAAAGATCAATAAAGTTTAAACCCTGACGAGCTATTAAGGTCCTAGTGGGAAGTGCTTTCCACCCACATTTCCAAAGAAAGAATTTTAACTTCGATAGGAGACGAACTTTCCACAAAGAAACTTAAAAACTCAAATTAGAACCAAAATAGGTGACATGAAAAAGGTCACTTTAGGAAAGGATAAAGGAGTAGGTGTTTGCCAAAGTAAAGACTCCAAATTGCAACAGGCCCCAGCAGATAAAATTCATGCTCGAGTTATGAGACAAGATGGGAATACTTAAAAGGAAATCAATTACAAGTTAAATCCTTCTGAATCATCAAAATATCCCCGACCTAATTCATGATAAGCCCACCAACTTCCTAGCAATATGCCTACGGTTAAAAACCACCAACATGTCAAGATCCAAATTTTAATTGGTTCCTGGTCTTGGTTAGATACTACTATGTTCGCGGCGGCGGTCCAACAAAGAGGCAAAGTAGTGGTATCTTTCTTTCCATTATGAACGACACGCTTTGCCTGCTCCATCCACATGTCCACTAGCGCTCCTGTCCAGCGGAGCGAAGAGAAGGCAAAAAAGAGCCGCCGAAGCAGCATGAGCGGGCTTCTATTGCTACGTAACAATAGAGCAGGATAGCATTTTGCGCCCACCTTATACTCACTATTACTCCAACTATTAAGAATTTGTGCAACAGACCAAGACTCCTCTAGGGATGATAGGGGGCTTTGAACTAATTGACATATTGGACCTCTCCCTGTCCAATTATCACTCTTAAGAGTTAGAAAAATGCCATCTCTAATAACTTATCATATTCCAGACTCGATAAATTGACTAATCTTCCTCATTAACGACTAAATTGGGGATACATTTGGTAGTAAATGTGGGTTATGGGGGTCAAGTAGGTACTTAAAAGTAAAGAATTTGGCCCAAATTGCATCTTTCTCCTTAATTAATCGCCAACCAAGTTTAACCAATAAGGCTTGATTTTTAATCTTTTCTCTTGGTTTTGCGTATTTGTTTTGAAAACAAATTCAAAATTCATTTTCTAATCGTTATTATTAAATGTATTCATTAATTTAATGTATATATATTTTGTATTTACTTTCTTATATAGTTAATAATTTGTATATTATTTTAATAGTTTTATATATTAATTCAATTTTTTTAGAAGTTATTGTATTCTTTCAATTATTTAAAAATAATAATTGAATTTTAGTATAAATGAAACTAATCCTTTTAAATTAACAAAAATACTTCTTTGAAATTATAAAAACATAGTATTTAACAAATTTAAAAAATATATAAAATAGGGTACATGACACTAGAAGCTGGTATTTAAATTATTAGTTTCATCTTAAAATTGTCTATATAGCATCTTAAAATTTATCAAATTTGTTATACTTTATCAAATTATATTTAAAAATAGTATGTTATTTTTTAATTAAAAATATTAAACTATATTTTAAATTAAAATTAAAATTTAAGTATTGAAATACAATTATTTTTTAAAATATGCAAAATTTAAGTTTGCTTATTAAAGAAGTACAATTTTAAGATAAAAGTTTTAGTTTTGGTTAGAAAATGAACGTGTTTTATTCATAAAATATTAGCATAAGTTTTGATACATAACCACCCCTAAGCATCCTTTTGGAGAAGATGACTTAAACAATCAAGGGGATTAGGACAAACACAAAGTAAATTAGAAACAAAAATTGCATCTAAAGGCAAAGACAATTGGAAATTACTACCCATGCGGGCTAAAGCATTTTCACACTTGTTCCCTTCCCGAAAGATATGTCTCCATCAATTAGAACTCATAGAATAAAGGAACATTCTGCACTCATCAATCAAAGGACATAACACAAGGTTACGATTAGTGGTGTTCTACATAAAATAAAGCACATTTGTAGCATCTACTTCAACTTCAATGTGCGAAATGTTGTGATCATGTGCAAGTGAAAGACCATCACAGAATGCCTAAAGTTTAGCTTCTACACTAGTAGCTCTCAAAATATGGCAGTAGGGTCCGACCACCCAATTTCCAAGATGGTCTCAAATTAGAGAGCCGACACCCGCTTTACTCGAGTTGCCCAAAGAAGAGTCAATTGTGTTGAGTTTTAGCAATCCAAGACAAGAAGGCTTTTAGGAGACTGGCATAATATTAGAAACCCTTCTATTTTTTAAGAGGGTGGATAGATTTGTGAATTCACAAGCATTCCTAAGTGTCTTCTGAACAAAGCCCTCAATAGATTTGCTCTAACTAAAAGTTAAGGTATTTTAATAAATCAAAATTTCCCAAAAGGCGAAACAAAAAAAACCAAAGGATTTGGTGATGTCAAACCCACTGACCGCTCCGTAGCGTACGAATGTCGAACATAAAATCAACACAAAATATTAAGAATTAAAGTGGCTTGATTGCAAGTGTGATAGGTCAATTGTAATATTTTTAAGTGTTACAGTGGAACACTCAGAGCATTCCAAAGATCGAGCCCAAGAGAGATCGAGAGATAAAGTGAATGAAAAAGATAACGCATGTAATTAAGAAATCTAACTAGCTAATCACTAAGTACTATATTACGACAAGTCATCATTCAAAGTTAATTACACTAAACTACACAATAGGGACTAAATTGAATAACAGTCAAAAGTTCACAAATATCAATTCAATGAGATAAAGTGGTTGATTGATTTCCATATTGCTAGTTAATTCTTAGATTGGGGATCTAAATTACTCAAACTTCTAATCGGTCCAATTTCACCTTTAGATCAACATCTTACCCAATTAGACGATTTAGTCTGGTTTATCTCTCAACCTCACTAAACTTAATTGGGAAAATCAAATTGGTTCATAACAGGTTCTCCTATTGGTCTCACCTATTTAAATGTTCACGTAGAGGCGTCAATTCTAGGTTTTGAAGTCTATTCAATTTAATATAATTTTTACGAGTTATTCATTGACCCAAAAACTAACCACACAATATTTCAATCAACCAGCCACCATAATATTTAGTGTCTATTTATCATCAACATACAAATATTGGTCAATTTCATTCTTAGATGATTCATAAAAAAGAACATAAAAAAGACCGGGCTTAGAAGTTTTTGTGACTCTTGAAGGGGTCCTTGTTGAAGATGATAGCAACATGAAAGGTGATGAAATCACAACCAAAGATGATATTTTTACATTTTTGAAAGCCAAAAATAATAAAATCTATTGAATACTTTGAAGAGAACTAAAAAAACAAAAGAAAGTTTGGTATCTAAGTACAAGAAAGCTAAAGCTACATTAAAAATTAAGAAACTAACAACCACTAACTAACTAAACTAAGAAAGGAAAACTTAGAAAGCTAAAAATGGTAAAAAGAAAAAAATAGAAGACAAAAAGATGATAAAAGAGCCTCCTTTTTTGTTTGGCATCAAGTAACCTTAAATACAACAAATTTTATAACCCTAACATTTGATAAAAATGTCCTTTGTGATAAGGATTTGACTTTAGTTGATGTTAGACAAAAAATTGCCCATGTAATATTTTTCACCGCATCGGACTTCATTTTCGTAACACCCAAGTTTTTGTGTCACGATGTTTTGGTAATAATCACAATCTTGGCTTGGGGGTTCTTGATGTCGCAACATCTATGATAGTGGCATTGGGCTCATCCACTTCAACCATTAGCTTAGAGTTGTAACCTTGAAAGCTTATTATCGAGAAATCGAGGCTCAATGTTGCAACACGCACACCTAGTGTCTCGACATCCTTAGTAGATTGCTCCAGGTTGGTTTTTTATTGAAGTTTTGCTCCCCCTAAGGCAAAGAAGGGTTAGTGTTGCGATACACATGCATCAGTGTCGCAACACCCACAATAGTTGACGTTTTCCTCAAGGTTTGACCATAGTAATCTCCCTACAGAAATTCAAATCAACCATTAGAATCCTAATGGCATAAATTGAGGTCTTAAAAGGAGAAAAACATAAGAAAAACTATCATTAACACTAAAAACTAAAAATCAATAAAAAATAATTCAAAAGACTCGTAAATTTCTTTAGAACAAACTCATCAAGTTCATTTGATATAGAAACATTTGTACTATCTGGGCCTTTAGGAGAAAAGATCACATGAGATTTAGCAAAATTGATGGTTTGACCCAATTCCTACATGAAGAACTACAAGATATGATTAATGGAAAAAATTGATTTCTCATCTGTTTTGGTGAATAAGATAATGTCATTCCCAGATATGAGATGGAAGAAAGTAGGGCCACTCTTAGATGCCCGGAGAGGGTTCCAATCTTGCCAATTGATCGCTCTTAAGATCATCAGACTAAGGAATTCTATGCACAAAATAAAAATGTAGGGGGAAAGAGGTCACCTTGACATATACCTTTCAATGGTTTGAAATGATTGAGTCTAGACCCATTCAGAAGAACCAACATGGAGGTGGTCGAGACACAACTCATTATTAAACGAATCCAAGTCCTTAGGAACCCGAAGAAAGTAAGGACTTTTTGGATGAAACTTCATTCAAGTTTTTCATAGTTCTTCTTTAGGTCTAATTTGATGATCATCGAACCTCCATGACCTTTCATATGATTAAGAGAATGTAAAAGTTCTTGAACAATAATCTCATTATTTGAAATTTGGTAGCCTAGAAGAAAGCTCCTTTGGAAAGGAGAGATCAATGTTTAGATGATAGAAGAAGTAGCTTTACTAAGATTTTGGTGATGATCTTATAGGACATATTACATAATCCAATTTTTCTGAATTGTGTGATAAAATTTGCCTCTCTCGTCTTAGGGATAAGTGAGAGAAGAGTGACATTTAGAATATTAGGGGCTTGAGAATTACAAAAAATATCCAACACATTGTGATAACTTTATTCTTCACTTGAGGCCAACATCGTTGAAAGAAAAAGGGGTGTAAGCCATCTGGGCCAACCTCCGTGCAAAGACACTATTAATCAATCTCTGAAAGTTAGGGCCATCCTAATCCAAAATCATCATATTAGAAAGTAGAAATAACCTGCAAGGTAGTGAAAAGATTGGTGAAATAATTTAGGACAAGAGACTCAAGTTCGAGTTTGCTCATTATCCATCTCCTTGTTGAGTCATTTAGGCCAAATATTCTATTAAAACTCTGTCTGAGCATAATAGATAGGTGAAAGAAGCGAGAATTACGTTCCCCATCAACAGTCTAGTTTACCCAGGATTTTAAGGCCCATAGAAGTTTTTTCTCTTAAGTACACCATTAAACTCTATTTGGAGACAAGCAAGAAGGTTAGTTAGAAATCTGAAAGAACCTCCACAAGGGCTTTTTAAGTACTCGATATAAGGGCTAAAAGATGTTTCTTTTTATGAAAAACATTTCCAAAATTAGAGCGGTTCCAATGCATAAGATAAGTTGTAAAGGGCTCAATCATATCTAGAAGAGGGCAATCAAAATTCACCCAAAAATTTCAAGAATTCGTTTAAAATTAAGGTGCTTCAACCACATTAATTAAAGTTGGAAGAGGTTATTTCTAGGCCACCAACGTTGATTATCCAGATCGATAAGAATTGGACAATGATCTAAACGAGAACAAGAGAGATGTGTGATTGTAGTGTTGGGATATAGAAGACGTAAAATAGGATTAGCGAACGTATAGTCAATTCTTTCTTGGATAAAACCGAAAAGACTCCTAAGGTTGGACTAGGTAATTCTTGGTCCTTTAAAGCCAAGATCAGTAAGGTCATAGTGGTTTAGACAATCATGGAACTCTCTCATATAGGAATGGGATGAAAGATGCCCAACAAGTTTCTCGATACTATAAATAATCTCATTGAAGTCCCTAGTATCGATCCAAGGTAAATTGTGACTATAAACGACTTTCATGTTATACCAAAGTAATCTATGTTTATTAAATCTTAGGCTAGTGTAGATTGCAAATAAAAGCCATTGAAAATGAGTATTATGTACCACCATGAAGACATGAACCTCCTATTTCGTATGGCAAAGGTGATTGATCATAACAACAGAGGAAAGCCAAAGCAACTTTCGTATGGCAAAGGTGATTGATCGTAACAACAAAGGAAAGCCAAAGCAACTTTCGTATGGCAAAGGTGATTGATCGTAACAACAGAGGAAAGCCAAAGCAACTATGTAACAACCCGTTTTTTAGTAGTATTGAAAACAGTAGTTTTGGAATTCCATTTTTAATGTTCGAGTTAATATTTACAAGGTTAGTATTAAAGTTTATCAAAGTTCTGTCCCTTATTTTTTTCAAATTGATAGTTAATTAAAGTATAAAGACTAAATTGTAAAAGTTGTAAAAGTTTATCGCTATAAAATTTTAAATTGCAAAGGGTTTAAAATGGTAATTGAAACTTTTTGCTATAACAATTAGTGGAGGATGATGTTATCATCCACCAAATTTGGTTAATTAAGATTAATATAGGTTAATTAAGATTAAAGTAATTAAAAAAAGGTTAATTAGTTTTAATTATGGTATAAAAGGTTGAAAGTGGATGGCATCTTTATTTTTCTCTTCTCTATCACCAAAACTTCAAGAAAAATAAAAAGGGAAAAACTTTCTACGGTTCTAATCTTTCGGCCCTTAAATAGGTATTCCAGTCCAGTCATTTTCTTGTAATTTTTATGTTTTTGAGGTTGTGGGAGCTTGATTTAGCTAGATCATGTACCAATTTTCCAAATCGTTAAAGTTTCTAAAAGTTGAAATTGATGAATGTTTGAATAAATTGGTACTAAATTGTTAGATTTTAAGCTTAGAAGTGGAAAAGGACTAGTTTGTAAAGTTTAATTGCTAGTTTTTTTAACATAGGAACTAAAGTGTAAATTTTAAAATTGATGTAAAATTTATGTAATTATGGACAGTAAAGAGTTTTAAAAGGATGTAATTGAGATCGGTTTCAAAATCAAAGCTCAAATTTGAAAGTTCTGACCATTTTGATTTTAAGGACTAAATTGAATAAAATGCAAAACTTTAAGAACATTTAAAAAATGAAATTGAATTGGCTCATGCATATTATATGATGTTATAAAGTGGTTTGAATTGATAAACTGAACTAAATTATTGTTTAGATCGAGAATTGAACAAAATCGAAGATAATCGGGGAAAAGGCAAAATTGTTAATTAATCCTTAAATTTGTTATAATACTAAGGTAAGTTAATTGATTTTCATATGGACTTGCAAAAAATTCAATATACTTACTCTGTTGACTCTGTTTTCTTTGTAGATTGCTGCTTGTAGAACGTGTCTATTGGATTGTCGAAAAGCTCACACTATCCCATTACTAATTCCGTAGTTTTTCATTCATTTTGTAGTCTAGTTTTATGGCATGTATATAGGTGTTATAATTTTGTTAAATTAGAAGTTGGTATGGTTGAACCTTTTAAAATGCTTGATTTTGGTAATGATAAAGCCTTGTTGGTATAGTATGTTTGAATAACATGTTGTAACATTATGAATGACATTAAAATGGTATGTTTGAGTAGGAAAAGGTATAGTGAACATAATGGCAAAGAATGGCAAAATGCATGATTGAATAGGTTGTGCTTGAATAAGTTGAACTGATATGTTTAATGCCAAATTGAGGTATATTGGATTGGTTAATTTGAAATGGTTAAATACAATGTTTTGGTATGTGTTTGGGATGATTTTATGCGGGTAAGATTGTGCAATTATGGGATGATTTTATGCGGGTAAGATTGTGCAATTATGCACCAAACTTGGAATTTGAAAGGTTGACATGAAATAAGTAACAAATGGCCTAATTTATACTAAAAATAGATTCCATGTCCCATTAAGCAGTATTCTTCGTTGCAACGTCAGTTGAAAGTGAGTCGTATTGCGACACCGAATGGCCTAAGGTTACGACATGACATACTGTTAGGCGATGTCACGACGTTGGCCTCAAATTTTTAAAACTTTCAATTTGGTCATATTTCAAGCTTGGGTCAATAAAAGAGCTTTTGTAAGCTCAATTAAAGCACAAATTTGATTACATATCATAATGAGAATAAGTTTATGACATGTTTGAATGTTTGGTTGGTTTATTTACATTATATTTAACAATAGTTGCTCTGAAAACGGATGTTGCATCTTGTAGCTCGGACTCGAAATCGAGTCGGGGAAGGGGTGTTTCAAACAAGATACCGCTTTGACATCTCATGATAGTGGTGTCGATCTAAATATCAAAAGGAAGGCTATTGACAATTATGGGCATATCAGAGGCCCAAACTTTAGTTTTAGTAATAATCATCCTTGAAGGTTATGCTGACGAACCATTTCTCTCATAGTTTTCATAAAGTTCAGGTGATGCGCACCCTTACAGTTCCATACAAGTAGCATCATGGGTTTTTGGTAGGATGGGATTCTTGGGAACCTCTCGAACTTTCGAGGGTTTTTGCCCGACTCCAAAAGTGGTAAAGGAATCATTTCCATTTTGTACATTAGGTCCTCTTGACCCTGAATCAACCATGAGTTCACTCTCAGTTTGAATTTCTTAATGATCATCTCCACTTTCAAGATCTGAATAGTGTGAAACTCGCTCATCAGGTGGAGTTCCATTAGTTTGTTCCGAAAAAAATAAGATTGAGATTTCTTTGATCCAAAATAGTTCATCGGTGGGGTTTGGATCCCTCATTATGGGACACTACGATAATGAGTAAGGGGACACTGGCAATGGCGGCACCAACTTTGGTAAAAATCAACGTTAAGATTGTTGTCCAACATTGGGAAGGGTGGTTGAACACCACCCAAGATGACTCAACCCCTTTTAAGTAAAAAATGTGAAAACCTTGATTGAACTCGACAAGGAGGGAAACATCCACGTGGAGGTCGCGACATGGACTAATGGATTCGAAAGTGCTTGGGGGTCATTCACTGACTCGAAGTGGAAAGAAGAAGGGTTACGTTGAAGGTTTGGGGGCCAGTCTCTGTTGGCTGCCTAGAGCCTTCTCCATAAGACAACATTTTGGAGGAGTCTCCTTGATCAACTTCCTTCCATCATGGTTGACTCTCGAGGCCATTGATGGGAAGAAAAGGAACAAGGGTTGAAGAAATTGTGCAAGAGGAGGAAACACTAGCAGTAGAATTGAAGCAATGAGAGAAAAACGTTGTAGAATGTGCACTTAGATTGGGATATAACATAGGGACAGTAGCCCCTTTGGTTTTATTGGGTGGAGAGGACTTGGCTTTTAAAGCCATTTCAGATTTTTGAACAGTCACACTGTAAGTGACTTTCCTTTTAGTTGCAATTTACTTTTAAACCAAAAAATTGGATGGACTATATTGAAATTTTGAGATAGACTATATTGAAATTTTGATGAAATTTCAAAGATTATCTATGATGTCATACCATATTTTTATAAGAGCATTTAGAATTGATGAAAGTCGTAAGCCCTAGGTTACGACTTTAATGGTGAAAAAAAATAGTCAAAGTTGATACTCGAATGTGCCGACTTTGAAGCCCTGACTAATTTCCTAAATATTTTTTTTATATTTCATATATATGCAAAAAAAAAATTCTATGAAACTAGTATATTAGATCGAGGTTAGTAAAAAATCATCCCATCCCATTCTACTCTATTGTCGACTCCTGTTATCTATTCGAATGTGCTTTATAATGATTAATCATAAATATAATTATTGAAATGAATTAATTGTAGTTGCTAAATAAATGCAATAATATTGGATTTAGTGTTAAAATTTTCTTTTAAAAGAATTGCATAAAAACCTCGTCTCTCGTGACACTATTTTTTCTGTTTTTGGCCATACTCAGAAGGTGGTATTAGATTTGTTTTATATATATACATTTCTACATCATTCAATTATACAAATAACATTTCTTGCCTTCTTGTAAGGCAATTTCTGTTTTCCCAATTCTAATGATTTGAGCTCCAAATTATTGATGTAAATGCGGCTAAGGAACCTAAAACAAATACGAAAATGAGAATGGTTGCAGCTAAAGTCATACGTTTCATACGATGAAGAAAGATTTAAAAACTCCCATATGAAGGATAGGCTTAAGGAAGCTTTCTATTTTCACCATCCATGGAGCCTTTATGTTCACAACCACTAGCTCTGTCCGCGTCGCAGCTCGCGTTAACGCACGACAAGCACTTCGCTTTGCACGGCGAAATTTGGTTACTTATTATCGTCGTTCTTTTTGCTCTCTTCTTTGCATCTATTCTTTTTTGCCCTCGTTTTAGGTGCAGTAGAAGCTCGGACTCTGATAATATTCCACAGCGAAGGAACTGGCTTTTGGTGTCTTTGAGGAGCCGGAGCGTGACCGACGTCGAGGATAAAGCCGAAGACGACGAGGAAGAAGAAGTAGAAGATTACTCAAGGCGAGTCAATGAGAAACACCCTGTGTAGAAAGTGAGTTTCTCTTTTCTTGTTTTATAAGAAAGCCATAATTAGTTGATGTACATATTATGGATCAACCTTAGTAAATGAATCCAGGTTAGACAAACACTTTCATTTATGCTAATTTCCTTGCTTTGTTTTTTAGATTATGTTTACTTTTGCTTAATTAAAATTATATATATAATTCGATTATTTAAATTAAATAAACACATTCGTGAGCATTAAATTAATATATTTATGAAAATATTATTGAACATATTTAAGAACAATTAGAAGGTTTTTAATAATAATTAAATAATTACGAGTTTTGAATGACTTTTAAACTAACATATTCATATTCATGAACATAAATAAATTCTAGTTTAATAAACAAATAAAAACAGACTGATTTATCAATACTTTGTTCTCATTAACAACACTTTACAAATAATTACAAATAATTAAGATAGTTAACCATTTTAATCAAAATATTTACATAAGTTTTTTCTTTAATCAACATCCGCAACAAAAGAATTAGTCACTATTGTCGTAGTCACTATTGTCGCTATGGATACCCTAATTTCAGAAAAAATCAAAATCATTGTTTTAACTAGAATAGTTAATTAAAAAAAGGAATTTAAAGAAACGAAAATTGGACATTAATGGATAATAACGAAGCCTCAAATATTGCCATTAGAAACACATAAAGAACGAACGCCAGATTTGGACTTGAACTTCAATGCCATCAATGGAATCATCATTTCATGCCTTATTTTTAAGTTGTGCTAAGTTACAACAAATTTTTATTAGTAAATTGGCAGCTAAAAAACAATGCTTCCATATAACTTACAACAAGTTTTACACTGATTCTTGAATCAGAAAATGAGACTGCCGATAAATATTGAGGTTAATGAAACGGTGAGGTTGTCATCAAGCTCGGTGCTAATCGGAAGAGACTCTACCAGCGCCGAGGCAAGAGACACAACCAAGAAACGCAAGATCATCCCCCAACCCTCTTGAATATAACCGAAGTAAGAAAAGTAATACATGTACCTGTTACAAATATTGCTTGGCATTAATGCTGCTACATCATGTTGATGCTTAACATGGAACCAAAAAAACTGGGGACAAGAGAATATCAAGACAACACTTACCCAACAGAGGACAAAAAACCAGCTGTTGCCATTGCAACACTACCAGCTACGGACTTGTTCCTATTGTAAGGAAGTTTCTTTCTACCTAATCGCCTTCCCACAACATCGGCCAAACCTAAAACAGATAAAGTAAGGTCTTCAAAATATGATCCAAATTCCAAAATTGGCCTCTGAATTTCAAAATGTGCTACATGAGTCCTCAAAATATTAGTATCATATCAATCAAATCTTTCCTTCAGCCTAAAGGCAGCTTGCATCTGACATGAAATATATTTAAAACACGTGGATCAAATTTTTAGCATGTGTGTACCTACTGCATAAGCAACTTAGATCTAACAAGTAAAGAAAAAGGACAATATCATTAAAATTTTGGAGAGCTAATTTGTTTTGCCCATCAAGTCCAAGCTATCAATGTGATAGGTACAAACTTGTTTAAAATTTGATTCACAAGTTTTAAATATGCTCTATGTTAGATCTTAACTAAACTTTAACACTCAAACTGATGGCCAGATTGACAGAAGGAAGACCCAATTAATATGATACTAATATTTTGAGGATTCAATTAGAATCTGGATCATAATTAAAGGATGTTCAGTGTTATTAACAGTAACGGTAAAGAAGGTAAAGTATGTAATTCTCAAGCATTTTTATTAAGTACCACAATTATTCAAAATAGACAAGGCTAGAAGATAGGGGAAAAGCAAATGAATTAGTCAGCCGTTACCATCTCCAGCACAAAGGTTGCATAAGGCAGCAATTCCAATAGGTGAAGTCCTCCAATAGACCACACAAGCCAAAGTAACCGTTATAGCATAATAGAGTGGTCCTTTGAGAAGTTCCCTGATGTAGGAAGTAACGTTAAGGACAAGTAGAAGAAACTCCTAAAAAGGAAAAAGATAAAACAATAATCGGTCGAACAAAGACCCAATACCGTTTTCATATCACTTGATCAAATAACAAACAACTTTCAAGAAAAACGTCACATAAACAATTTGATGGATCTAATTTGGCTGCTAGCAAGTAAAAACATTCAGGGTATTGTAACATAGACATTAAGTTTCCGTATTCAATCTATAACCTGTAGTTTCCATATCTGCTCATTGACTTCACAGTGGCTTCATCTTTCCAAATTCCAGAACCGATAAGAAGCATTCGTATAATATTGACACCAGGAGTTATAGCTGCTAAAATTGCTCCGCGATACCCTGCACTGTATGATAAAAGTATCAGCTATTCTGCCAGGGAATACTGTTGTATACAATATATATGTGTGTGTGAGTAGTATTTTCAAATAAAACAATGTACAATATTTTCAATAGAAGAGTAACCAAGATTTCACCTTCATTTTTTCATCATAAATGAGTCAATTTCCCATTATTTTCTCAAGCTCTTTAGGTGTTTCTTCAAAGGAGGAAGCACTATCAAGGAGCTTCTAACTATAATCATTTGGTAACATTTCTACTCCGGTGTCAAGAGGATTAATTATCCTTTCCATATTTTCTTTCTCACTTTAAGTTATCGGTATTTACTAAGAATTCAAGGACAATTCAGAGTGCAGCGTACAAATTGTTCTGTTCGAGGAAAAAATTGTACTCCAGGAATAACGTTTCTCGATTGTCCATCATACGAATTATCTGTGTTCTTTTTTTGCTATACATGACAAACAATATAAAGCCTGAATTTTGGTAAGGAGGAGACTACCTGAATAATGGCCAGCAAAGCATGAAAACTAGCCCTATACTTATATGCACAAGCTTCCTATTCAGTTTCTGAAACAACAGAACAAACAAGTTATGAAACTTATACAAATGAACACCTAAAATTCCAATCAATCCTAACAAATAATAAATTCACATATCTACCCTTTTTTTTTTTAAATTCACGTCAATATTATAAAATTAAAGAAACCAAATTATACTAAATTAAAATCAAATGATAACAGGGGGACTAAAACCATAATCAGACCGTAATAAAAATCAATCTTTCTTGCCTGAAATGATGAAAATATCCAGAGTCAAACACATTTCTATCCAGTAGGAAATGAGAAAAGTAACTAATTAGAAGGATAATTCAAACAAATCCAAAATCCAAAGATTCAAAGATAACTGAATTTGATCACAATTGTCTCCACAAATTAGAATTTAAAATCAATGATTTCTTATATCAAACAAAGTTTAAGACCCGTTGACCGTGCAATCTATATAATCAAAGAAAAGGAAAGGGAAAAAAAAGGCCAAGTAATGATGGCGATAACACTGAGTTTGGGTGAATCGAACCAAAGGCCAAAATCTCTACTTAGATGCAACCTATACCGATAAAAGCGAAGTGGATAACTGACCTGATCTACGCCGCATTTGGCGGTTACTTGCCAGAGTAAGAGAAACGCGAATATAACGCCGCAGCAAACCACGGCGGCGAACAAGTCGGACACCAGAGAGTTTTCATATAACATTTTCCCAACCGCCACGAATAAAATTGTTCATGAGTTTTTTTTTAAAAAAAATTGCACATATTTTTGAAAAACATGATTATTCTATTTTAAAAAAAATTCCCACCTTGAAAAATTGCTAAATGGATATGCATAAATACTAAAATAATAAATATCTAGTAAACTGCCAAACATTTGGTCTACTAAGGTGAACTGAGGTATTCGAGTCAGCATTTGGAAATAGAAAACGAAATGTTTCGCTTCAGTACCGTGACGGAGATGATGAAAAGAGGTTGGCGGGGTTTTGACCTGATCAAATAGAGCGGTGATTGTCGGCTGTCTCCTCCCTGACACGGAGGACGGAGGGAACGGTGGCATGAACAAACCTATCTACCTCATGAAATCAATTGATTAAGGTAGATTTATTTGAAGCTTTGATAGTTAATATAAATTATAGTTAATGTAAATCCTAATCCATAAGATTATATAAAATTTAAATCTTTGCACTAATACCAACTGATGATATAATTTAATTTGTACTGTTCGATCGGGGAAAGCTCATCTATAAATAGAAACATTTCCCCTCACTTGTAATCAATTCATTGCTTGTACTCCATTCAAAGTAAGAGAATACTTTTGAAAGCATTAACTCAATGTGTTATTGTTTTCTTGTGGGTTACTTTGTTCGATTCAAGCCTTTTGTCTTTTTGAGTTGTTTTCGTGTTATTTTAATGCATTAGAGAAATTTCTTTGTGAATTCTCATTTCTGAGAGTTAGGTTGACTTAGATAGATTTGAAACAAAGAAATAGCCTAAGTCCACACGGTTTGTTGGACTAAAGTTCTAGCCTCGTGATAATTGGTATCTGAGCCAATGTTCAAAGGCACTAGTTGAGATGATGAAAGGAGCAGGCGAACAAAATGTCCCGATGGAAACCCATGGGAAGATTAGGAAAAATAGTAGATCGAAGGGTAAGCTGTCGAGTTTGGAAGGTCGGGTGACCATTCTCAAGGGATCCATGGATGGTGTGAAGGAAACACCCAAGGTAGTTAAGGGACACATTGATGAGTTGGACTCAATGAGGGAGCAGCTCAGGGACTATGTAGCGGAGGCTATCAGTTCCTATCGGGATGCGATGAAAGAAGCCCTCAATGCCGTTATGGATGATCATGGGATGCTGGTTTCGATTCCTAAGTAGCATAATATGGATGTCCCCAATATGAAAGAGTTCAAGAGGATAAAGTCCCAATATGAAAGAGTTCAAGAGGACAAGGTCCACAAGGTATGTGGACAATTTTCTCTAGGGGGATGGAACAATTTTCTCTTATGGTGGTGTCGTAGGTTCAAAGATGAGAAACGAGGTAGGATCGTGATTGGAACTTGAGAGGAGTTCCAAAAGGTATTCAAAAAGCAATTTTACCCACAATATACCAAGGAGGAGACTCAAGCTAAGTTGCGTCAGCTTACACAACAAGGCAATGTTCAGGAGTATGTCAAAGATTTCAGGGAATTGATGCTTCAAATCTCTAACCTGAGTGAGAAAGAAGCATTTTACTGGTTTAAGGATGGGTTGAAGTCATTAGCAAAACAAGAGTTATGCTGATAAGGAATCATTGAACTTACCATAACCATGGTTGAGGCGAAGTCTTTTCTCAAGCTTGGTCCAAGGAAAGACAAGTTCGAATCTTTCAAGCCCAAAGAGATGAGCAATGGTGGGAGAGACCATAAAGAATAAGGGCAATTTAAAAATGAAAACAATGGCAATGGTAAGAATGGTGTGTTGGAAAAAATCTAGTTTAAAAATGATTTTCTATCACGATGGAAAATTAAAATTTTGAAAATTGAGATAGTTTATAATATTTATGGCAATAAACTTTTTCCCAAGAAATACCTATGTTTTGTGAGAGACAAATCCTAGACATTCCTAGCTTTCAACAAAAGAACATTTTCCGCTATTCTCGTACCAAGAATCACTTTGAATGTGGGCTCGAACAACCATGAATCAAACACATAACTAGAAACAATTTCTACTTTCAGTAGGAAAGTAATTTTCTCTCAATAAATACCAATACAATTATTATCCCCAAACCCGCCCAATTTCCACCTCTACTATTAATCATAAAATCATTAAGTATACTAATTTAATCCAATGAATTATAATTAGTCAGACATTCAACAATCCAATTGAATCATTTCTGTAGAAGGGTAATGATGTTATGTGCATTTGCGTTGTTACCTAATTATGAATGTAATTGAATAAATTATAATATTAATCATTTAATTTTTATCTGATTGAATTGAACTATCTATAAAAGTAATTGAATGAATTATACTATTAATTACATTATCATTAATTATACGGACATAATCAAATGAATTATATAATTAGTGGTATATTCAGTGATCCAATTAAATCTTTTATGTACTACTGCAATGACATTATGTGCATACACTTTTTCTTAATCACAAACTTAATCAATCAATTATATAATTAATCATAAAATCATTAATTCAATTGAATTAATCTATATATGAATGTAACGACATCAATTAGTCTATGTATGAAAATAACGACATTATGGTGTATAAGTAATTTTAAGAACACTGATAAATTGTACATTATTCTAATTGTTAGAGCAAACGAATGGATTATTATATTAATACTATAGTCATTGATCCAATTGAATGAATTATATATAAATAATTTTAAGAGTATTGATCAAATTAGCATATATTTCAATTTGAATTCGAATTATTTCAAGTTTAGTTTCGTTTCAAGTTTAAATCATGTCTGAGTTTTAATATTCTTATATATAAGTTCGAAATGATATAAATTAGAAATGATTTAAATCTGAAAACATCAAAACTTACTTAGATTTAACTCTAACTTGAGTCTAGACTAAAACTCGTATATTGATTTTGTAAATATTACATTTAACTTTAATATTTTTTAATATTTTAAAAAATAAATAAATCTTACAAAATTAAACACGTGAAAATCGAACTAATTAAGATGCGAGCATAAATTCGTTCCTAAATTCATAAAAGATAATTTTGTAATTAAAATATAATAAAAATACAACATTAAAAAAGTCTTTAACTTTATTGGCTTGCCAAGGGGTTCGGCTGTTTAAAAATTTGAATGAAGATTTGTGACGGTGACCTCACCCCTCACCGGGGGACCGCTTTCGTTTCGTGGCAATGCTTTAAATGTTTTCAAAAAATAATTTTAAATTCTACAAAGTTTAAAATAAATAAAAATATCTATATACAAATTTTAATTTTTTTAATTCAATTTTCAAGTAAGAGAAAATCAATAGAAAAAGGAAATGGTAACACATGTCATTAAAACTCCTCTTCATTGTTCATTACCCAAAGAAATTTAACTTGTAATGGTAATAGATTATTTCAAGTTTCAGGTTTATAAATGGGTGCTTCAGATTTACTTTTTAACATCCAACATATATTTAGTTACATACATATAGAGTTCGCACCACTAAAATATCGTACTGTAATCAACATCAAATTTTATTATTATAAATAAAGTTATATTATGCAAAAATTGTATATCTAATATATCAGTTTTTAATTTTATTATCAATAAATTTAAAGTTTTTAACACATTAAAGTATATGAGTCACGCACACATAATTTGTCACTTACTTGAGATTGAGGTAAGTCACACTATAAACGTTATAAGTAAATAAATCCAATAAACGAATCTAAGATAAATTCAACTTGGGTCTTATTTAATGTATTGTCAATCCAAACAATCACACATATATTTCTATTTTTTAGGAGTCATCCGCTCCGGTACCCAAGACAATGTATGTCCCAAATTGGACTTGATAGATAGTATAATAGTAATCAAACTATAGACAATTTAGATTACATATTAATATAAGTTATCTTCTCGCATTATAATCTATTTATATAATGCAACTTAATATTAGTTAAACGTAAGGTAATTAGGGAGGTAATATTTTTTATACATTTTGCTTTACGCGCAAAAACCAATGAAGACATATGTAAATGATAGTAATGTGAATGGTGAAATTTTATTAAACTAATTTGTTAAAAAATTACAAGTATATATGACGAAAAATTGCACTAAAGACACTAAATCTCAACATTCCTAAGGAAACTTGATGACTTTGCCCTTTTAAAATCTTGCATTTCTCTTTTTAACTATTAAAGTTATTCTTCAAAAGTATCCTTATCAAGTTGTTGACGTTTTCCTCTACGATGATCTATAGGATTGCTCTTGCTCCGAAGGTTACATTGCTACCTATGTGTGAAATTGGTAGTTTCATCTTCTTGAGGATCTTGCCTTTAGACATCCCTAATTGCCTCCAATTCCTCAATGATTTTCTCATTTCTCATTTCTTAAGTTCATTTATCGTTGTCTTTGTAGTTGTTCTTGAAGAAACCTTTGTTGCTCCTAATATAGTCTCTATTGGGAAGACAATTGCTTTTCCAAGTGTTTTCATCTTCTCTTGCATTTCTATAAACTACTGTGAACCTGATTGAGAATTTTAGGAATTTTGATTAATCGGGGGGCACTGGCATGGTTTTGAGGGTATTGGCCATAGTACCAAGGTGGTGGGTATTGATAATATTGTTGATAGGGGTTGAAATGCATGTATTGTATTTCCTGAGTTGCCTTCTCGGTAGTTGTTCGAGGCTAGTTATGAGCGATGTTTCTTAGGGGTGTTTTGGAAATTGGTGGGATGGTATCTAGGTCAATCATGGTCAGTCTATACTCATCACATCAATTGTTGATGACTGAAACCAACAAAGGAAGAAGGACGATAAGAGAGGTGACAGTCCACCCGTGGGGGAAGCTATTGCATTATGGTGGTGAAACGGTGGTAAGGATAGCAGGAAATGTTGTAAGAGAGGAATACTAAATAGTCAAGGGCTGGTTTTTACTTGGATGTTGCTCCCAAATGCCTAAGAAAGTTTATATACGTGAGATAGGGGATAGCATGCTTCGGGACCTCACTGACGACAAAGTCATATATCGTCTCTTTGCAGAGATGACAATGTGATCCTATAAATCAGTGATGTGACATCATAGGATAATTTGGTAATTAATGAGCGTGAAGTTCTTTGTGATCCTGATGAGGGTAGTGCGCATCGAAGGTTTGTTTGTCCTGAGGTCCACTCAAGGGTAGTTTCACATTAGAGGCTCGCTTAATGTGAGGTTCACTTGAAGGTGACACGTGTAACTGTTTGCGAAAGTGGTAAAACAAAAATTTTTATTTTATTTCTCATTCTTTTTTCTAGTAATACAGATAATTACAACGATTCTAGTCGAACTCCCCATGGGAACCCAAAATTTTATACAATTTCCAAGCAATGATAATTTAACTTTGAAGAATAACTTTTTCGACTCTGTGATGCTCTGTTACACCACCTAGTAATGCAGGCTGGCACCATGAAACATGCAGGTAGTAAGTTTAAAATCAGGCCGGCTTTGTATTCAAGTATGTGAAGATTATGGCAGTGAGGAAGGGGAGGAGAAACACCGCCCATATGGCGCATTTGAGCTCGAACGACAAGGGGATCGAAAGAGTGTGGGTGAATGCAGCTGCTGCCAGAAGGAGAGCAAGTTTCTGCAATGCATTTGAAGTTGTGGTGCAATATGGGTTGATAAAGAAAGCACCCAACATCAAACTGAAGGTAAGTAGAACAAGGAAGGAAAGCAAAACCATGGGAAATGGGAGGTGTTGATTGGAGTGATGAGGTGTCGCATATTGGAGGGATACACCCAGTGCATATGAAAAGCAAAATGCTATTACTGTATTTTGCCATTGTTGATGGTTCTGGAGTGCAAGTAAAGGGTGTAGCTGAGAGGACAATTGAGGTTGCGGGGATGATGATGATGGCTGACGTTCGATGTCGATACCGGCTACGGTTGCTGGCCGTTGCAGAGATGGTGGCTCTTCTTGCTGGTATAATTCAGGACAGAGTTTGGTGAAAATTGCTGCAATCGAAACAAGAAACGTCTGAAGCTTTTGGGGAAAGTCCATATTGATTGGTGTACTGAAGAAAGAAGATAAAGACACACACACACACACATATATATATATAGTTGAGGCGCAGCTGAGAGAAGAGGAAAGAAAAAAGAAAAAGAAGAGAAGATACTTTTCTGTACTTCATTTATTGCCATATCGGATCATCCGGAGTTTGGTTAAATTATTACGGAAGAAACCTTGAAAGGTTAAATTCACATATTGGAAATAATTTAAATATGCTAAGCAGTTAAAATAAAACTTAACGTAAGGGGGTTGGAGCTCCGGCTTCTGTATTTGTCTTCATGCTGTGATAGCCCACAAAAATGTAGGTCTTCAATATTGAACCGAAGAGGACAACAAGGTCTTGTGTTTTGGCTGTTGTTGCTACTTTTTCTTTGCTTGAATTAATGCATGTCTAGCTTCGACTATAGTTAGGAAGTTTCTGTTTCGTTTCCCCTTTTTCCCTTTCTCTTTTTAAATTCCAATTTCAGATTTAGCGGTTCTGTCTGCGTCTTAAGGTCGGTTAAAAACCTACAATTTTGCTAGATTGTAGTGCCATGGATGAAAATTTTTATTTTTTATTCAATAATTTTATTAAAGAATTAATATTAAAATCAAATGTTACGAGATGATAAAATTGAATTGATAAAAATTATGTTGATGTTTTGGGTTCAAATATCATTATATATATTAGAGTTTATATAAAATGTGAAAGTACAAAATTAATATTATTTTATAAAAACAATGAATTTTTAGTAATTTTAAAATTAAATTATAAACCAGTTGATGTGTGATACTAATTTAATCAAATTCTTAAATATAATAATAATAATAATAACATTTATAAAATTAGTAAATCGATCTAAAATAACTAATTGTGTAATTTGAGTTTAATGTAAATAAAATATGATTTCAATATTATGTATTTATTTTTATTAGGATCGATCTGTATAAACAACGAAATAGAAAAGGTGGAGAAGATCGAACACACAAATTTTTACGTGAAAAATTCTTCCGAAGATGATAAAAATTATGGGAAAAGGAGGCTCAAACTTTTCAGTAAATGAGTAAACAAACGAGAGTACAATACGAAAAAAATAAACATAAATATATTAAACATGCAAACTCAAACCCCAAAAACAAAGCCCTAACTCTCATAGAATTTTCTCAAAAGGGGTACAAAATTCTCTCTATAATTACCACAAAAATTCATTAGCGACTACATCTTGTCGCCAAAAAAAAAACTCTATAGTACTACATCGTCTATTCGACCGAAAATACGAAGTAGAACCCACAATTTTTTTTAGGGGGTTTGGTTAAGAATAAGCAAAAGTTAAAGAGTACAACACCATGCAACACAAAGCAACACTGTTCGATGTTCACATTGCATCCGAAATCAATTAAATACAATCAAAACCAATTTTCATTATTCTATATTTGCTTTTGACCATTGCCCACACGCATTTATATATAACACAAAGATCCGACTCCTGTTTTCGTATGATATTGTGATAAGTTCAATAAAGTAAAAAAGGAGTATCCTCAACTCTTGACAATAGACTATGCAATGCATTTGCTAGATCCTTGAGGTACCCATAAATTCCTTTTTCTCATAATATGCGGTCAATTTTTATAAATTTTTTAAATGACTTCATCTCAACTTTACAGTAATTTGTATTTAGTTTTTCTTTTTGTCAATTTAATCATTTTAATTAAGATAATTACTTAAATTGATCATTACTGTTAAAAATCTTGTTAATCTACTAATGGATTGCTGACATGACTTTTTTTTTTACTTCTGAGTAAAGTTAGGGACCTCTCTATAATTAGTCTATAATATTTTTTTAACTTATTTGCAACATGAAAATTTCAATGGTCACATCATCAACATTTGAATCCTAAGGAATCCAACAACAGCGACAACGAACCATGACCCCACCCTTTCCAATGAGCCCATTGGCCATTGTACCACCACCGATGACCACGACGACAATGTCTCTCTTATTTCAAGTAAAGCATCTCTATTTTACTTTATTTTTTTATTTGTTTGATAACTATATTTTTCTACAATTTTATATTTTTACTTGTTTGTTTGATGTTGAGATTGCAGCAATTAAAAAAAAACACTTAAGAGCTTATTGATCTTCCAAAGGGGAAAAAGACAATTGAAGTGAAATGGGTTTATAAAACCAAATTCAATGAGAATGGTGAAATCAGCAAATATAAGGCACGATTGGTGGCCAAATGTTACAAGCAAGAGTTTGGTGTTGATTATAAAAAAGTATTTGCTCTCGTAGTTAGACTTGATACCATCAAATTAATGGTGGCACTAACATCTCTGGTTAATTTATCAGTTAGACGTGAAATCAATCTTTCTACATGGAGAGTTGCAAGAGCAAGTATTTATCGATCAACCCCCTAATTATGTGAAGCATGGAAGTGAACATAAAGTTTATAGACTGAAAAGGGCGTTATATAAGTTAAAACAACCTCCAAGAACTTGGTACAATTGTATTGATGCTATATCAATATGATAGGTTTTCAAAAATGTCCGAGCAGACATATTATACAAAATTTGAAGATCTTATATGTTGATGATTTAATTTTTTCTAGGAATTATCTTACATGGCTTAAAAATTTTAAGCATTCAATGATGACGGAGTTTGATATATCAGACCTTAGTTTAATGCATTAATTACTGGTGGAATTTTTATTTCACAAAACAAATATGTTCAATTTATTTTAAAAAGGTTTGGGATGTAAAATTGTAATTTTGTCGCCACACCTACAAATATGGAGCTGAAGTTTGGGAAGAATTCTTCAGAGAAGAAGATTGACATCACTCTTTACAATCAGATTGTAGGAAGTCTAATGTATTTAACAACCACTAGACTTAACATAATGTACTTTGCTAGTCTTATTAGCAGGTACATGGAGAATCCAAAAGAAACTCATTTGTTGGCAGCTAAAAGAATTCTCAAGTATTTGCAAGGTACCGATGGCTATGGTATTCTGTACAAGAAAAGAGAAAAGTACTTCGAGTTGTTGGTAATGAAAAATCAGAAATATTTTTTAAAAATATTTTCTATTGTAGAATATTTTTCAATTGAGAAAAATCTTTTGATTGTTGTAGAATATTTTCTATTGAGGAAAATATTTTACGATATTTGAAAATTGACACTGTTATTTTATCATTTTGTCTCTTCTAAAAACAATATAAATAGTAGACTACTCTTTTCATTTTTCACAACAACCGAAAACAAGAAAACTCAATTCTCTCTTTTCTCTCGCATTCTTACTCTCTTAAAAATTCTGATGTTTTACTAAATTACATTAGTGCAATATTTTGTCTAAGAGATCATGTTTTAAGCAGGATCATCTGTGACCCATCTAATCTTGGGAATAGAACCTGGTGTGGTTTACTTGAGTTTCTTTCAATTTATTTCCTGACTTTTACGAGGAAATCAATCCTTTTGAGTTTCATTTTCCTCATTTGGTTGTATGAATTACACTTAGGGTCTGTTTGATTGACGGAATTGATTTTCCGGAAAATCATTTCCATCTTTTCCAGCGTTTGATTGGCGGAAAACATTTTCCATTTGGAAAATGAACTCCAAAACAAGGGAAAATGGGTTACATTTTAGGGAAAATGTCTTACCCTTTCAATTTCCGTAAGACATTTTCCGTGCTCTCCTCTCTATCGCCTCCTTCATTCCTTCCTTCATTTCCGGTAGAAAACTGCTTCTGTTTATCGATTTTCCAGTAACTTGTTTTTTTAATTATTCAATACTTGTTTTTTTAACACAATTACAAATAATTTATTTGATATTAGTTTTTTTTCAATTTATAACGATTAATATTGTAGCTTAATAATTGAGTATTATTATAAATAAATCATTGCAATATATGTAAAAATAATTTAAAATATGAAATTTATTAATATATATTAATATATGTAAAAACAACTTTTCCGAAAAATATTTTCAAAAAATCTGCCAAGCAGCAGAAAATATTTTACACAGATTCAATCAAACACCAGAAAATATTTTCCAGTAAATCATTTTACAGAAAAGTAAAACATTTTCCAAAAATCATTTTACGGAAAATATTTTACTGGCAATCAAACAGACCCTTAGTTTGATTTCCTGTTAGTGCCAATAGTTTTGTTTGCAATAGTATATTTCCAACACGAGTTATGTGTTTATGCTAGGTTTAGGAGCTGCTGCATGGCGTTCCAAGAAACAACAAATTGTTACGCTATCTAGCATAGAAGTAGAATTTGTGATTGAAACTATCTGTGATACTCAAGCCATTTGGTTGAAGAACATACTTGCAAAGATTCATTTTCCACAGCAAAAACCAACCACAACTTACTCTAATAACGGTTCAACAATTAAACTTTTGAAGAATCCAGTATTGTATAGGAGAAGCAAACACATAGATGTAAAATTTCACTTTCCACGAGATCTCACCGAGGAGAAGATCATTGATGTTGTTTATTGCAAAAGTGAGGACCAGGTTGCAGATATCTTTACCAAGCCACTCAAAGTTGTTGCATCCACAAAGCTTAGGTGTGCTCTAAGCATTTGTAACATGAAGAATTTGATTCAGAGGTGGCCCTTGAGTTCATTTGCTTTTGGTTTAATATGGTATTAATAGCAATATAACGAGCTTAAACTGAAGCTAACCTTCAATGATTTCAGTTTTTGAGAAGGTGTTAGATATATTTACTCATGTTCCTGAGTTTGTTGATGTAATTGCCTATAAAAGACACTCTTTTGATGAAATAATTTAATTACTGTAGTGACGTAAAAAATTTTAGCTTGGTCGCTAATTGTGGTGATTTAGTGGAAACTTGACAAATTGAAATTTGATTTTAAAATAAAGAGGGGAGTCCCCACCGATCTTTTTTTTTAGGGTGTGATTGAACACCTAATGAATCATCTTCTTTTGAAAGAAAATTCATTTTTTTTAAATAAAAAGAAGACCGAGTTTAGGTCTACGTCAAAAGCCAGAGAAAAATTAGGAATCGGGAGTCGGTTACGCGCGAGGAAGGTATTAGCACTCTCACGACGCCCAAAATTGGTATCTTGCAAAACACATGTTGCCTTAATTTTCAAAGATACGAGTTCAATGTAACATTTAGTCGTGATCTGGTTGAAACACGAGAATTTTCAATTCTTTTGATTTTTGAGAAGGACATACCGTTTTAACACAAGTCGATTGATGTTCACCCAACATAGCGATGAAATTAATGACTAAACGTTAAATTGGTATGTTGCCTTATTTATCGAAATTAATAAAAATGAATCAAATATTTTTTTTAAATAAAATAAATAAATAAAAAGAAATCATAAGTGAATAAATGGTACAAACGATGATATGAGGAGTGACGAATATGAACATATAATATAAGAATGCTAGGATAAAGATAAAAATAAAAACAATATTTACAATAAAGTATAAATAATGATATGCTAATAATTTAATAAGAAAAACAAACTAATACAGAATGGGTAAGAACCGAATTGGAAATACATCGAAGCAAATAATAAATATGATAATAAAATTAAAAAACAATAACCATGCATGCGATATTAAACGTAATAATAGTGTTAAACAAAAAACATTAAAGGTATATATATATATGAACATATAATAGTACGTAAAGCGACGAAAAGCATAATATTAATAATACTAATTAAATTATATACATAATAATGGGTAAAAAAGAAAGGTACATTAATAGTATTGAAGATATGTACATGATGTATAGAAAAATGTTAAAAATATATATACGCAATATAAGGTGGAAAATAATCTATAGAGATGTATACATAATATCTATTAAAAGAATATACACATAATATATATACATATATTTCAAAAAAAAAGATAGTAATAATATTAAAAGAATAACTATTAATAATGTTACATAAAGTGTATATATATATGCATGTTAGAATTAGAAATATTAATTGTGGCTAGAACTGATACTACTAATAGTGGAAACTAATAATATAATATAAAATAAAGAAATAATAGTAATAATAATAAATAAAATATTGATATTTTAATAACAAGGATATAAGTTAATGACAATAATAATAAAAAGGGATATGAAATAAGAATATGGCATTAAAAATATATACACATAACATAGTACTTAGGAACATATATATTAGGTGATATAAAAATATATATATGGAAGAGTATAAGAAATATATCACTAATACATTAAGAATATATGCATAATATATACAAAATATATACAATATATGCTTATACTAGAAATTATAATAATATAAAAAACTATTCGTACACTATGTAAATATGTACCTATATATATATTAAAGATATATACATATAATAAAACATATACTAATATTAATAATAATAATAAGGATAATATAAAAAACACATACATGAAATAGTATAAAAAATATATATAACTAATAACATTAAAATATATACATAACATATATAAAATATATAATTGATAATATTAAGAATACATGCATAATATATGAAAAACGTGTATTCAAAATGATAATAATATTAAAAAAATATTAATAGTACTATATAAATATATACATATATATGTAGACACATAAATACTAATTGAAACTATATTAGTACCGATAATAATAACAGAATATTGATAATAGACATAATAATGATATTAATATAATAATGTTAAAATAAAATAAAATACGTAAGAGAGAGTGAAAAAGGATAAAATTTAAATTAAACAATATTTTGGGGGTAATTTTAAAGAAAAGAAATAAAGGAAAATAGGATAGATTTGGATGCGCACAAAACAAGGGAGGACTACAAAAGCAATTGTTCCTCCCAAAAAAACAACACAGCAAGAAGGACTAAATCGCAAAGCGATATCTACTTTAGGGCCAAATTAAAAAAATAAAGAAAAGTGGATTGCGGAGTAATTAAAGGAGGAGGGACCAACTGGGTAAATAGTCCCTCAAAAAGCGTTGGGTGCCCAGGTGCAAAAAAGGCACCGTTTGACCCAAGGTATTTAAGTTATTTTTTTCTATTTTTTATTCTTTGTTTCATCCCTGTGTAAACAAAACAGAAAACACCCCACCCTTTTTCTTTTTCACCTAGGGTTTTCAAAACCCCCTTTTGCCGCCGTCGTCATGGCTCTCTGAAGCTGCTGAGTTCTCCATCGGTGACGGTGGTCAAAGCCATCAAGATCCAGGTAACTTTCTTTTTTTTTTATTTAAAAATGATTTATGGTGAAGATGATGATATAAATCGAGAAGGAAAAAGTAAATAACAAAAATAAACTAAAAATAAGGGAAACAGAGGTTAAAATCCACCTTTTTTCTTCTGTTGTTTCGCTTTTGATTTTCAATATACGTATCTAACAGTATCCTATTTTTCTAAAACAGAACAGCAATATAAAAAAATCAAAAATCCCCCATTTCCTCCCTTTCTTGTTCGGCTTATATAGCCGTTTATATTGTTTTTTTAACCATTTTTGCTGCTTGCATGTCTGCTCTATCTTGCAGAGTAGTTGATGGCGGTGGAATGGGGGTCGACAGAGATGATGGGACAGAGGCGGCTGCTGGTGGAGGCAGGTGGCTGCCATTGCTAGGGTTTTTCTTTTTGTTGTTTTTTTATTATTGGTTGGGCTACTAGGGTTTTATTTTTGTTTTGGGTTAGGTATGTATTGGGCTTGCTGTTGGGTTTGGGTTTAATGGGTCTTTGTATGGGTTGGGGTAGGTTTAGGTTAAAATGGGCCTGGGATTATTTGGGCTTCTACAATTACATTTCAGCTTATTGTTTTCTTTTACTTTCTAACAGATACACAGACAACTTCAATTCTATAGAAAACTATATCCACTTCATGCCAAGGAATTACAGTGATCACAATTGCACACTACATTTCAATAGTTTGAATATGGATAGCGTATTTGTTCTCAATCAAGGAACCCTACTGTGTTTTCTATATCCCCTCCAGCATTACTTGTAAAACATAATCCGGCATCTACTCGATATCAGATTCAATTTTATATTTGAATTTTTTTAGAAATGTAGTATCTGTTGGTGTTTGAAGAACAAAACAGCATCCAAAACTGAGTCTTGAGCAACAAGGCACGTTGCTTATGGAGGAAACAAACAGAACTTTGCAAAGGAAAACAAGAACAGAAATGAAAAACAAAGAAAATGAAGCATAAAATGAATGAAATTCAATGATTTTCATTAAGAAGAAAACATTGGCATATAGCCATTACATATATCAATCATTGACTGAGCAAAATAAGTCAAATTTTTCACCTAATGTTTACCTAATACCACTAATTACATGGAAAATAGGAAAATAACTTGTACACTTGAACAAAGCTTATTTATCATCTCAATCACCACCTAATTACATCAATCATTAAACCAACATAATTCAAAATGAACTAGAGTTCATTACATCAACAAAATGAATCAAAATGGAACTAAAAAGCAGTGGTTGCACTCGATTCTGCTGCTTCTACATGGCTTGGTGTGCGTGGCCAGCTTCATGGTGTTGCATGCTGACCAATCTTCAACACTCCTCATTGGTTAGCATGTTGCATACTCCCATTTGCTCTCTTAGCTTAACAAACCTTGGCACTCCAAGGGCTTTTATGAAGATATCAGTAACCTGCTCCTCAGAATTGCAATGAATCAGCTCAATTTCACGAGCTTGTTCCATCTCCCTTATCACATGTAACTTGATGCTAAAATGCTTGGTTCTACCATGGAAGATAGGATTCTTTGCAATTGCAACAGCAGACATGTTATCACAATAGATCTCTGTTGCTTCCCTTTGATGTAGGTTTAGATCAGCTAGGATTTTCCTTAGCCAAATGGCTTGGTTCATTGCCCCAGCAGCAGCTACATACTCAGCTTCAATTGTGGATTGAGCCACTAACTATTGCTTCTTTGAACTCCAGCAAAACATTGCCAAGCCAAGTGTAAATGCATAACCTAATGTGCTCTTCACATCGTCTTTTGAACCAGCCCAGTCACTATCAGTGTGGCCTATCAGCTTCAGGTCTTCACTTCTGCCAAATTGTAATCCATAGCTCAAGGTGCCTTTGATGTACCTGAGCACTCTTTTTGCTGCTTGAAAATGCTGCTTGTTGCAGCAATGCATAAACCTCGATAGCATACTCACAGCAAACATGATATCTGGTCTGGTTGCTGTTAGATACAATAAGCAGCCAACTAAACTCCTATAGGAAGATTCATTAACCTGTTCATGATCCCCTTGGCTTGACAGCTTCATTCCAACAGCCATAGGTGTGCTTGTTGGCTTGCAATTCTCCATAGAGAACTTGTTTAGAATCTTTGCAGCAAATGTCTTCTGTCTCAAGAAGATTCCACTTGGAGTTTGCTGCACCTCCATTCTAAGAAAGTAAGTCATCTACCCCAGGTCAGACATTTCAAACATGAACTTTATTTTGGGCTTAAAATCAGCTAATATTATCTGGTTTCCTCCTGTCACTAAAAGGTCATCAACATAAAGGGACACGATGAGCTGTGTTTTAGCTTCTTTCTTTTTTATATAGAGTGTTGGCTCACTCAAGCTTATTTCGAATCTCAGGCTTAACAAGTAGCTGTCAATCCTAGCATACCAGGCTCTAAGAGCTTGTTTCAGGCCATATAAGGCCTTTTTAAGCTTGTATACACAGTCCTCTTTGCCAGACACAATGAAGCCTTGAGGTTGGTTAATGTAAATTTCTTCTTCAATGAGGCCATTAAGAAATGCAGACTTCTCATCCAGTTGATGAATGATCCACTGCCTTTGTGCAACCAAAGCAACAAGCAACCTAATTGTGTCTAGCCTGGCTACTGGTGTAAAAGTCTCCATGTAGTCCAGGCTATATTTTTGGCTGAATCCCTTGACAACTAGCCCTGCTTTGAGTTTGTTCAAACTCCTATCAGCATTAAACTTGGTTCGATAGACTCATTTTACCCCAATGACCTTCCTGTTGGTTGGTCTTGCAACTAACTCCCATGTCTGGTTTTTCTCAATCATGGCTATTTCATCAGCCATAGCTTGTTTCCAGCTTTGATGTGCCTCAGCCTCTTCAAAACTGCTTGGTTATACTGTGGCCATATGTGCTCTTTCATAAATTTCAGCCAAAGTCCTTGTACCTCTGACAGGTTCATCATCAATGTCCATATCAGGACCATTTTTATCAGATTCAAGCTGATCTGCTATGAGTTCTTTAGAAACAGGCTCTGGTTCATTTGTTTCCCAGTTCCAGCATGCTTTCTCATTGAACACTACATCTCTGCTCACTATCACTTTGTTTATTGAAGGATCCAGGATCCTATAGCCCTTTTTGACTGAACTGTAGCATACCAGAATGCCTGCTTGAGCTTTCTTATCCAACTTGCTTCTTTTTACAGCTGGTACATGTGCATAACACAAGCAACCAAAGACCCTCAGATGAGCCATTGATGGCTTGAACCTAACCCAGGCCTCAAATGGAGCCTTGTGATCTAAAGCCTTGGTTGGGACCCTGTTTTGAAGGTACACAACAGTGTTAACTGCTTCAGCCCAAAAGATTTTAGGCAAATTCTTCTCAAACAAAAGGCACCTAGCCATATCCATCACACTTCTATTTTTCCTTTCACTCACCTCATTCTTGTAACACCCCTTGTAATGACCTGAAATTCACGGGCACCGGAAAAGTGAGTTATAGAGCCTCTGTCTTAGTGAAATAAGTTCGAAAATAATTATTAAAAATATTTATGAGCCTAGTGGTGTGTCTAATTAGGATCTAATTAGGTGAATTTAGCTTAATTTAGAGTAAGTAATAAAAAGGATTAATTGAATAAAGGGTTTTAGTTTAATTATAAAGCAATAGAAAATAAAAAGGATTAAAATGGCAATTAAGCCATTGACTACAAATGAGGCGGCATATTGGTGAAATAAAATCAAATATTTTTTTTAGGTTTTATATATTATAATGATTATTATTATGGTTTTATATTAAATTATTATAATTATTAATTAACATTATGGTTTTATATTAGATTATTATTATTAGCATTATTATTAAATAAATTAAATAGAAGACAATTGTATGGTAATAAAATATACATGTGTAAGAATTGTATTGGTACAATTGTAATTTAAATATTTAATTACTTATAATTTAAGTATAAAGATATTTTATAATTATTAATTATATTAATTAAATCATGAGATTTTTATTTGATAAGCAAATTAGATAATGACATTTGTAATAATATAAATATGTACACTTGTTATATAATTATTAATTTACTTAATATTAAAGTAAAAGATATTTTAATATATGATATTAATATTATATTTTGTTAATAAAATAATAAAGCATAAAAAGAATTAAGGAAACAAAGAAACAAAACAAAAGAAACAGAAACGAAGCAGGGAACAAAACGAAAACAGGGGAAGAAAAAGGGAAAGAAAATAAAAAGGGAAATTGGGATTTTAAAGCTTCAAGTTTAATTGGTAAGCTTAATTAAGTCCTTTTCTCTTAATTTTGATATTTTAGAAGCTTTAAAACAAGTTTTGATGAAATTAAGTTGATAATTCAAGAGTTTATATGTTTCCAAATATGGTTCATGTGGATAAATTATGGAATTAGGGATTTAATTGAATGAATTCTAAGTTAGAATTGATTAAGGGATTAAATTGTAAACTAGGCTATAAGTTTTATGTTGAAGGGACTAAATTGAAGAAATTTCGAAATTAGGGAAATATGCTGGAAATTTTATAGTTAAATATAAGTATAGACAAAATTTGAATAGAAAAAGAGAGTGAATTGGATTAAGAAAATAATTAAGTTTAGTTAGGATTAAATTGGGAATAAGATAGGAATTGTTTAGAAATTTAATTATTTATTATAATTAATGCTGTAAATAATAATATAAATTACTATTATTTTCGTAGCCAACAAAGAACCTGAAACGTCAGCATCGAAAGGAAAGGAGAAAGTCATCGAGGACTAAAACGGGAAAATTACGGTGTGTATTACTATAATTCAAATTTTAATTATTATTGATTGCTGAAATTTTAATTGTTATGTATGGTAAGTAAGACTTGAGGTAAGTATGTGATTATTTGAAAAGTGTATTGATTGAAAAATAAGTAAATGGTGACAAATGTATGGTGTTGATGGTATACACTTGTGTGAAAATTAATTTGTATATGAATTAAGATAATAGATATTTGAATTGAATGAGTATTGAAAATTTTTGTGTAAATGAAATTGAAATTAGAAAAAGTAAAATAATACCCTATTAACTTGTCGGACTAGATTTGATACAAATGGCATGCCATTGGATTTGTGATGTGATGAGGAGATTGTAGTTCGGCCGAGAAGATGTTTCTGTTATTATATACTTCGGTTTATCCGAAGAGGCACTTAATGCCTTACTGGTGTGTTATGGAGGATTTATAATATTCTGGGTGTGTTTGGGTTGGATATTCTGGTGTGTTTGGGTGGAAATCCGCGTATCTGTCATAGTCCGAGCTTTGTTAATAGGGTAAATAATTGAAATGAAATTTTGAAAATGAGATTATTTGTTTTAGCACTATTGAAAAGTACGAGAAAGAATGTATGAACTAAATTATGAATTGAGTTAGTATGAGAAAAAATGAATTATGAATTTCAGATTTATGAAGTAAAATAATTATATATAAAAGTAGTTTAAATAATGATAAAATTTATGGTTGATGTTTGTAATTTATTAATGTTAAATAGTCTTGATTTATAGTAATACCACTGAGTATATCCATACTCAGTGTACGGTTGTTTCCGTGCGCAGGTTAGTAGAAGTCAAGTGTCCCGGCTCAGCATCCAGAACAATCCCGACTCCAACACAAACTTGGTGTTGTATATTTTTCTTTTGGGTAAAGGTGGCATGTACATAGGTGTTGTTTAGTCACTTGAATATGTATATTACTTGAATAGTGAATGATGAATTATAAGATTTAGATGGTTAAATGAAATGGTAAGGAAAGTCCATGATATTTTGATACATGAACATTAAGTTGTTAAATGAATGAAGTTTATAATCAATTTTGAATGATGCTATGATAGTTATTAAGTTAAAATTATGTTAATGATATAAATATTAGTTATATGAATGTGAAACATTAGTGTTGGTGATTTTGGTTTGAATTTGCAGGAGGTTTAGGTAAAAATAAGCAGAAATGCTGCCGAAATTTTTTTTATAAAAAAAATTTGGAATACTCGAACAAGTCCCGTTCTACTTTTAATACGTGTTTGAACTTCAAGAGTCCAAGATAGGGACTTAATTATTATATTATACTATGAAAGTTATATTAATTGTAAATTATTCGTAAGTTGTCTGATATGTCTGGTAATGCCTTATAACCTCATTCCGGCGACACTTTGGGGTTAGGGGGTGTTACACCCCTAACCCGTATCCGTTACCAGAACAGGTTGCGGAGCATTACTATCATTTGCAGATCACTTAAAAATTTTCACTTAAATACTTACAGATTCAATGCATCAATAAATATATTACCATTCAATCAATGGCTTGGCACTTGCCTAAGCATCAACAACAACACTTGTTAGTGTACTTACACATATTTCATATATATTCTTATTTTCTCAATATGTCATATTTGAATTTAATACTCGTCTTAACTTACATATTTTCCTTATATTAACATATAAAAGATAATCTCATATGTACATGTCATGATACATATCATTCTCTTACCGTTTCTTTAATAACATATATCATTCATTTTATTATATCAACATTTCAGGTACCATATATTTTCCACACCATGTGTCTATATAATATGCACAAATCATAATATAAATTCAATACAAAGATAAATGATTGATGAGTTCATTAATTCCATAATTTTCATGTTCTTCCATTTTTCATATTTATCCCGTTGAATTTCTCGGAATTTCGATGGATTTTCAGAGGTATACTTTTAGTGTACAATTTCGAGTCCGTCAATTCATACACATATGGATATACCTTTTTTCCAGAGAGCACACTCTCGCAAACCTCATCCATACAGCGGGATTACCAGTCCAGGCTAAATCCCCTGTAATATAAACTCATAGAGTATTGTCGGGATTATTAGTCCAGGCTAAATCCCCTGCAACGACAATTACTCTAATGAGCTTGGATCTGAATTACCAGTCCAAGCTAAATTCAGACCCTAATTCGGATTTACCCGTCCGGGCTAAATCCATTTTTCACATATTCTTCGGGAGGGCTATATCAGGATAGGATCACCCGTCCGGGCTAGATCCTTTTTACCGTCTCGAGCTATTTAACGGGAAGAACATAAAGAGTAATATTGGAAAGGTAATCCGGGCTATAACGGGAAGCTCAATAGAGCCGAAATCGGGTAGTTCACAAAGAACCATATCGGGAAGCTCACGAAGAGCCTATCGGGAAGCTCTGGATAGCCATATATCGGGAAGTTCAAGCGAGCACTATCGGGAAGCTCACAAAGAGCCTATCGGGAAGCTCACGAAGAGCCATATATCGGGACGCTCTTAAGAGCTACAGTGTGTCCACAACGCATGCGGATTACAATCTATCGGGACGCTCCGAAGAGCTATAACGGGAAGCTCGCAAGAACCATATAACGGGAAGCTCGAGAGGGCTAATATCGGGACGCTTTTTCGAGTTATGGTGTGTCTCCAACATATGTAGAACTACAACCAATTCGGGAAACTTACATCCATCGATTTTCCTTTGTTCAACGGGATTTATCATTTTATCGGGCATTATCAAATATATCCATATCAATTTCATATGCATGACAAAAATACAATTCACAAGTATAATCATGAATTCCATTCCATTCAACCGGGATTTATTTTCAATTTATATCGAGTATTATCAATATTTCATCAATTATCATGAATTGAACATTCAAATCATATTTTCATCACATAACCACATATTTCAAGTGTTTAAAAATACAATTCAAGTTACACAAACTTACCTCATTGATTGTTTGTGTTTATAATTTCATTAATCCGATATCTTTTCTTTTCCACGATCAAGTCTCGTATTTGTGTCGTCCGGATTTTTAAAAATAAATTTGATCATAATTTTCATTCATTTCATATTCTAATGCATTTAATTAATGCTATAGGCAAAATTACCATTTTTCCCCTAAACTTTTAATTGATGACGATTTCATCCTTAGGGTAAGGAAAATAAAATTCTTGCAATTTAATCCTTATTTCCAGCTATTATTATCATACATATTGATAACAGTCCATGAATTCTATAAAACATCAAAATTTTTCCATTATTTCAACACTTTTCAATTTAATCCCTAAAACATGTTTTCCCCCGATCTTAAACTAAATTAATAATTTCATTAAATTTTTTAATTTAAATAATAAAATAATCCATTTCATGCAATTTGGTCATTTCTGACATTTTTATAAAATTTCCCATAAAGTTTTACCTTTATTCAAATTAGCCATGCTAAATGAATATTCATATATATTTTCCTCCTCCTCCTCTCCATTCCACATCCTTAATGTATATAACACACTTGTAAGTAACATTATCTATAATCTTTATTATTTACTTTTATGAATATTCAAGTTGTCCATTTGTGTCATAGTCACTAAATTATTTATATCTGGAGATATATAACTCAAAATTAATATCCATAAATTTTTCTAGAAACTAGACTCATATTTATTTTTACCATAAAATTTTCATAATTTTTGGTTGGGCCAATTAATACAGTTTATTCATTGAAGTCTCCCCTATTCTACTGTTTGACAGTTCCGACCCTTCTTCACTAAAAATTAATTATCTCCTTGTACATAATTCAAATGATGTTTCCGTTTGTTTATATTGAAGATAGACTCATTAAAGATTCTAAAAATATAAATTTAAGCCCATAATTATTTTTATCCAATTTTTTATGATTTTAAAAAGTCAGAATAGGGGAACCAGAAATCATTCTGACCTTGTCTCACAAAATTCATCATATCTCATGATTTACAATTCCATTGCTTACATCATTTCCTCTATAAGAAACTAGACTTAATAAGATTTAATTTCATATTTTATTCATCCTATAATTATATTTTTACAATTTTTGATGATTTTTCAAAGTTAGACTACTGCTGCTGTCCAAAACTATTTTAGTACAAGATATTAATTACCATGTTATAACACCCTTATTTTCTTTTTCTACACCATTTCTCATCATTTTCTCTTATTTTCTCTTCACTAACATATCAAGAGCATAGAACCTTATGTAAGAAAACTCTACTATAACATTATTTTCATGCTTTGTCAATAATAACAAACTTAAAAACATATTGATATCTTGATATACTTACCTTATTCTATTGATACTAATCTTTAACTTGATTTTCTCTCTCCTCCAGCTTCTATTTCTTGAATCCAACTTGATATTCTAACTCCCCATGGTCTCCTTAACATTTTTCTCTCTTAGTAGTTATGGAAATTCTTTTGATTTCTAGTTGAAAATGGTGAATTTTTGGTGGAAAAACCAAATTGTAAAGAAAAGAAAATTTCTTTCTTTTCCTTCTCTTCTAACGTTGGTTGTATGCATGGAAAGATGATGAAAATTCTTTATCTTTCCTTCCTTTTATACTAAATAATTAATAATAAAATAATAATAAAATATCTCATTAAAATAATATATATCTAATTAAATAATCATAAAATATCATCAACATCATCATTACTTTCTAGATTTTTCTCTCTTCCAATTGACCATTTTGCCCTTTATTATCTTTTAAAATTCTATCCTTGAGCCATCATTTAATTTGGTAAAATTGTAATTTAATCCCTCATAGTTCTTCACCTTTTCAATTTGGTCCTAATTTATCTATTTTTCTTAGTTTCTAGATCATTTCACTCTTAAAATATTTACACTATTGGTCCTTCAACTTTTTCATATTTACACTTTAACCCCTCATATTTTGAGTATTTACTCTTGTGTAACAAAACTTTTCTCACTTTTACAATTTAGTCCTTTCTTGAATTAATATATCATAATATACTTCTCAATATTGACATAATTCAAAATTTCCCTTTTTGTCACTTTATTTCCTTATTTTACTATATCAAGGATAATATTTTACTGTAAAAATTTTCAGGGTATTACAATTCTGCTGAGGTGTATAAATATTTGTCAGCTAATGTTTGATGCCAGCATCATTGCATAAAGCTTGGAACTGAGCTGATGTATACTCAGCTCCATTATCTAACCTGATGGTCTTGAGTTTGCATCATGTTTTTGTTTCAGCTGCAACTTTAAACTTCAGGAATACTTGAGCTACCTCAGACTTGTGTTTCAAAAAGAAAATCCAACAATATCTGGTACTATCATCAATAAAAAGAATGAAGTACCTGTTACCATTAAGTGATTCAGTCTTCATGGGGCCACACACATCAGTGTGCACCAGCTCCAACTTGTTTGATGCTCTCCAAGTTGTGTTTGCAGAAAATGGCAGTCTGGCTTGCTTTCCCATCTGACAGACTTCACAAACATCTTCATTTTGGACTGACTTAGTGAAGTTTTCAACCATCTCCTTGCTGACCATTCAAACCATCAATCTAAAGTTGGCATGACCAAGCCTTTGATGCCAAAGCTTGGATTCTTCTGTTGAGGCAACACATGCTGAGTTTGAGTTACTTGGCCAGTTGATTTCAAAACATTTATCAATCATTGTGACTGTCATGAGGCTTAATCCATTTGGATCAGTAATTTGACATCCTTGGCCCTTGAACACAACTGAGTAGCCCTTTTCAAGCAGTTGAGCATTGCTGAGGAAGTTCCTATCAATCTCAGGCACCAGCAGTATATTTGTGATGACCTTGTCTCCTTAGAAGTGCATATTAGCACATCTCCCTTTCCTTCAGCCTTAATGAACTGTCCATTGCATATTTTCACCTTGGTTTTGCAGCTTCTATCCAAGGTTTTGAAAATGGTTGCATCTGGTGACATGTGGTTTGTGCAGTCACTGTCCAACAGCCATCCTTTTAGGCCCTTGCTCTGACCAGCTAAACATGACACAGTAAAGACCTGCTCTTCATGGTCACTGCTGTCTTCAGCCACTTGAGCTTCCTCATTCTTGTGTTGTGTTTGATTCTGCCCAGATCTGTCTTTTTCTTTGTAGACCCTTTCAACATGCCCTTTCTTCTTGCAATGTTGACACAAGGCATCTGGTCTGAACCAGCATTTGGCCTTTGGATGACCGGGCCTTTTACAATGTCTGCAGAGCTGGTCTCCTCTTCTTGCAGCATCAGGCTTAGGTCTGCTTCTCCAGTTCTTCTTGCCTTTATAGGCTGAGGTGCTCGAGGCTGCTTTAGCCTTGGCTTGGAAAGCACCCTCCTGGTGCTCCTCCATCCTGCTACCTCTCCTTTGTTCCTGAGCATAAAGGGCATTAATGAGCTCAGTTAGGGAGATGCTTGCAAGGTCTCTCGAATCCTCTAGGGATGAGATTTTTGCCTCACATCTTTCAAGCAATGTTGAGGGCACATTCTCCACAATTCTTGCCTCACTGAACTATTCTCCTAGCAACCTTATATTTTTCACAACAACCATGATTCTATCTAAGTACTACTTCACTGTCTCTTCCTCCTTCATCTTCAGATTTCTAAAATCTCTTCTTAAATTTAACAATTGCTGCTGTCTTGTCCTCTTTGTACCTTGGAACTCCTCCTTAAGCTTGTCCCAGGCTTGCTTGGGAGTCTCACAAGCCATGATTCTGGTGAATATAACATCAGAAACACAGTTCTGAATATAGGACATGGCTTTATGCCTCTTAGTCCTCTCATCTGTGTGCTGCCTAATTTGAGCCACTGTGGGATTGGCTCGAAGTGGAGCTGGCTCAGCATCAGTGTTGACAACTTCCCACAGATCGAAGGCCTGCAGGTAAGTCCCATCTTGACAACCCATATGTAAAACCCTTCACAATTAAAAACAGGTGGTGCTACTGGAGAGAATCCTGAGGAAGCCATTCAGTTTTTGATTGAAAATGAAACAGGTCCACTAAGACAATGGCTCTAGATACCAATTGTTGTTGTTTGAAGAACAAAACAGCATCCAAAACTGAGTGTTGAGCAACAAGGCACGTTGCTTGTGGAGGAAACAAACAGAACTTTGCAAAGGAAAACAAGAACAGAAATGAAAAACAAAGAAAATGAAGCATAAAATGAATGAAATTCAATAATTTTCATTAAGAAGAAAACATTGGCATATAGCCATTACATATCAGTCATTGCCTGAGCAAAATAAGTCAAATTTTTCACCTAATGTTTACCTAATACCACTAATTACATGGAAAATAGGAAAATAACTTGTACACTTGAACAAAGCTGATTTATCAGCTCAATCACCACCTAATTACATCAATCATTAAGCCAACATAATTCAAAATGAACTAGAGTTCATTACATCAACAAAATGAATCAAAATGGAACTAGATAGGAGTGGTTGCACTCGATTCTGCTGCTCCTGCATGGCTTGGTGCACGTGGCCAGCTTCATGGTGCTGCATGCTGACCAATCTTCAACAGTATCCCCGTTCCAAGTTTCCAAATGAGTGAACAACTATTTCAAGTTTGATAACGGTACAGGTTGAGGAAGGTAACGCAAATGCACTTCTACAAGATGAATCCTCCATATTTTCAAGCTTTGCTAAAGCGTCTATAATGTATGTAGATGGTTGATCTACAACTACCACTCCAAATGTAAGTTTTATGCAGTTGCTTTCAGAAAGCAACTATCATACAACTTGTTTTACGAGATTAGTTCTTCAGTCCTCCATAACTTCTGTAACATAGGTTTCTTTTCTAAATTGCAGAAAATATAGTTATCAAACAAACAAAAAAAATGGAAGAAAATCTTTACTTGAAGTAGTAAGAAGAAGAATGACTGAAATCTCTGAAACTGCCATGCCATTGGAAAGATAATGAGATCCATGCGATAGCTTGTAGGGGAACCAGTTCGTGTAATATCTCACGGAATGCATTTTAATCCTTATAGTTTAAAAATGAAGTTGTCTTGTAACAATGGGGAAAGAAAGTTAATTAAGAAGTGGTGTTTTAATTAAATGATGCAGCATTAGTAAGAGATGCTACAGACCCAAACTATTACATTTAATTCACAATTTTCTTTCCAACAGCTACAAACATAATCATGTTACTTTCTTCTTCTTTTTTCAAATAACTTGCAAAATTCTTTTACTATAATATAGAGAAACCCCATGGAAACCCAAAATTTCGTACAAACTACAAGCAATCTATTAACAGAAATGCAACTTTGAAGTTCTTTCGACTCTGTAATGTAATGCAGGCTGGATCCGTGAAACTAGCAGATAGTAAGTTTTAAAATCAGGCCGTCTTTGTATTCAAGTAGGTGAAGATGATGGCAGCGAGGAAGGGGAGGAGAAACACAGCCCATATGGTGCATTTGAGCTCGAACGACAAGGGGATTGAAAGAGTGTGGGCGAATGCAGCTGCTGAAAGGAGCAGAGAAACTTTCTGCAATGCATTTGAAGTTGTGGTGCAATATGGGTTGATAAAGAAAGCACCCATCATCAAAATGAAGATAAGTAGGACAAGGAAGGAAAGCAAAACCATGGGAAATGGGAGGTGTTGATTGGACTGATGGGGTGTCGCATATTGGAGGGATACACCCAGTGCATATGAAAAGCAAAATGCTATCACTGTATTTTGCCATTGTTGATGGTTCTGGAGTGCAAGTAAAGGCTGTAGCTGAGAGGGCAATTGGGGTTGTGGGGATGATAATGCCATTGGCATTGGCATCCTCACTGCCTGACCTTCGATGTCCACACCAGCTATGATCGCTGGCTGTGATAGTGATGGTGGCTGTTCTTGCAGCCTTTGCAGGTATAAAAATTCAGGACGGAATCGGATGAAAGTTGCTGTAATTGAAAAAAGAAATGTCTGAAACTTTTGTTGGAAAATCATATTGATTGGTGCAATGAAGAAAGAAGATAAACACACACAGATATATATATGTATGTGTGTGTGTGTAGACTGCAGTGGGGCCGAGCTTGATATAAAAAAGAATGAAAGGAAAAGAAAAGTAAGGGTGCACCTCTTTTTTAAAATCACAAACTTGGACATCCGAATTTGTTGAATTAAGCATATTAGGCTTGGTGTTAGATTTATCACGTCTTGTCTGTTGTTTAGATTTGGCAACATGACAGTATTGGAAAGCAACCCCTTTTCCCTTTTCAGATGATTTGTTTTTTTGAGTATTTTTTCTCACATTTGAATAATCATATAATCATCATTGTTTAAAGTTCCGGAGGTCCGACTCCTGTATTGGTTTTGTCAAATGCATGGTGTAAAATAAAGAAAGAAGCCAAAGGTTGGCAAAAGAAGAGGTAAAGGGAAGGACTTCTGAAATGGTCTTTCCTTGGCAAATTAAAGTTTTTTAAAAAATGGAAACTTCATGACCGTAAATATCAAAATCATATTATATTGGGGGGTGGAGTGGAGCCCCGATTATTGTATTAGTCTTCGTGCTGTTTGATAATAGGCCAAGGTGATGTAGTCATGTTTAAGGATGTTTAATCGATTAATAGTTGGGTTAATCAAATTGAATTAATATTAGTCGAATTAATTATTTTTTTTAATTTTTTAATTATTAATTAAATCAAAATTTTTAAAAAATATAATTTAACAAGATGTTAATGTTTTGTTTATATTTTTAACTTTTAAGAGATTAAATTGTAGTTTTATCATGTTAAATGTATGATTTTATTTTTTTTAAGAAAGTCAAAATATAATTTTATCATATATTAAATTTAAAATTTAAATTTTTTGAATAATTTTTTTTTAAAAAATCCATTTTTTGGAACAAATCCCTTCCCTGAACTAGAATTTGCCCCTATTTAAAGATAAGAAACATATTAATCAAGCACTTCATCATAAATTGATGTAAAAGTGTGACTCATGGTTGACATGAGAAATTGAGAAACCATCTTTTAATCGGACTATGGACAGGTCCGAAGTAAAGTTGGCCCCATTATTTTGTAGTGACAACATGGAGAAAGATCAAAGGCACAAGGAAAATTTTGTAGGACATGTTTTTCAACCTTTGTGATCAAAAAGTTGCTAATACTGCGTTTTTTCCTTCACTATTTTGACATAATTTATGTTGTTTTGGTGATGGTTTTCTTTTCGAATATTTTTTAAAGGAGAAGAGCCGAAAAGGAAAGAGATGTTTGGAATATTGAATTTAGTGTTGTGGTATCATAAAATTGAAACTAAGATGTCCCTCAACTAATCTCACCACTTTGCGTAAGTTTTTTTACATTGATTTGATAAATTTTAGTATTTATAATTTTTAAATTTATCAATTTTAGTCCTTACGCTTTTGAATTTTTAAAATTCAGTCATGACCAAACAGCAGCAACTAAATTCATTTGGTTAAATAATGCTATTAGTCTTGTTTTATACGTAAAGTTATGCATTTCGTCTATGTTCTCCATTTGGATCATTCTTACTCTTTATACAAATTTTGAAATTTTAGTCTTGACACACAATAGTAGATAAATCTATTAAATGATTTATTTTAATAATATTGGAATATAGCAAGCCGACATGATATTATATATTTAATAATATGTTTGTTGCATTAAATTTTGAAAGTAGTAGAACTTAATTTAATGAATTTAACACCTACGACTTGCCAAAAACAAAATTTTTAAATTTTATAAAGTATGAAATTTAAAAATGACCTATTTATTTCATCAAAAAAAATGACCGATTTTAAAATACATGAATTAAATACACAATTTATGCATATTATAATTATTAATATTATTATATTTTTAATTATTTTTAAAGAGTAAAACACGTAAATCATTAAACAAAATTAATTAAATTAGCTTTGCATATTGTCATTCATCAATAACCTTTCAACAAATCCTCTAGAGAGTAAAGTGGAAATCGCCAAAATAAACTGTTCAAACAAATTGATTAAATTGACGATTCAATAATTTCAACCATCGATCTAGTTTTAAAAACTCTAAATTTTAGATTACTTTGGCTTTATTTAATTTATAGCTTCAGTTGACTGATAATGTAAGTAGTTAGGTTGTCAATATCTTATCATATATTGTCACTAATGTTGGTCACTCTCAAGTGTCAACATACATCAATATCAATATTATTAAGGGTGTTTACAACCTATGTATTCTAATCTCACATGTTCATGTGTTGATGTTGGATTTCCTTTTTCTGTTTTTTTTATTGAGAATTGGGTTAATTTACTCCTTTAATAGATTTAATTCTCAAATAATTATAATATATTTATATTGTGAATAAAATATCGAACCAAACTAAATATATTTAAAATATTTATTAAACCAAATCTTATAAAATCGAACACTTCAATTTAAATTGAATTTAATTTTTTTCTCACCTCTACTTATATCATAATATGGCAACATTTGGGGGTAAACCCCAGAAATGTTGTAAAAAAGTGAGAAAATAATGATTTAACAATACAAGGGGCAAATGTTGAACATGGATGCAAATTGGCCTGCCTGCACTGCACCTCTCTCAATCAAAGGCAGGAAAACAGAGTGATGCAGATTTCTCACGTGGACATGGGGGCCTAACCCACACTTTTCTTGGCTCTATGCTCCTTTCTTACCAAGGATATATTCTCTTTCTTTTTTTTAAAAAAATTTTATATAATAGATTGCAATTTGTAATTATGTCTATAAACATATTGGAGATAGTTCAACTGATCTTTTAATCATTTATTCAACCAATCAATTTAAGAAAACTGTTTAATTATGATTTTAGTCCCATCTATTGTGCTAAATTTTGGGTTTAGTCCTCCAAGTTGACATGAATTAGTCCCTTTACTGATATAATGTTATTAGAGCCTAGCAGTTAATCATTTATTCACCTCAATCAACTTCAAAAAATGATTCAGTTATAGTCTTAGTCCCACTACTATACTATACTGAAATTTAGGATTTAATCCCTCTATTTTAATTTGATATAATTCGATATTTCTGCTATTATAACGTTATCAGTATGTCCAAATTGTTAAGTCTGTTAGTCATTGCAATCAATCATTCACCCAATCAACTTTAAAAAAGAAACCAATTTAGTGAGGTATAATTCTTCTACTTTTATAATGTTATTAATAGGTCTAAATTGATAATACCATTAGTTGATATCGTTAAAGTGATAACATAAAATTTTCTTTTTAAAGCAATCTTAAACATGTGATCAACATGTAAATTTATATCGACTTAATATATAATTGATAAGTATGCAATCAATTAACAGTAATAATAATAATAATATAAAAATAAAACATCAAATTATGCTAAATTTGAAGGAATTAATAAAGTTATTATAACAACTCCAAAAACCCATCATGGAAGAAAGAGGAGTAATTTAATTTATGAAAGAATATGTTTTATTTAGATCTAATGGTTACCTAACCTTTCTTTATTTTTTTAATTAGAGAATCATTTTCAATGTGTCTTGGCATATGCATGGCAGATCTACTTTCATAGTTTTGTGTGATTTGTTATAATTTTTTTTTCTTATTAATTATAATTTATTTTAATAGGCTAAATATGCAGGACCATCCATGATTCAGACATTTAACTAGTAAACCACACCAAGCTCATAAAAGGAATATTTATTTTATTCTTCTTTTTTTTGTTCATCGTTTATTCTTGATAGCAATGGTGACTTCCATTTGGAATATATTTTTTAAAGTGATTCTTCTAGCTATATTAGGGTTGAGTTAAATTTAAAGTCGGAAATTCATAAGTTTTGAATCTAAAATTTTAATATAATTAATTAATCGAAATAAATTTGAAAAAAAGTCATCATATTTATATATGTAAAACTTTAACTTAAATCTCAAAAATTTTAAATTTTTTATTTTATTACTAAACCGAATACTCATTAATCAATTTTTTTTGGGTATTAATTATAATAATTGAAACTTAATGTAAAAAAAAAAAAAAAAGAGTTTCCCTTTAAGAAAATTGTTAGCTTGATGGATAAGGTAGGGAATATGGGTGATGGATTTTTATTAATTTAATTTGTTATGATAAAAGGATAAGCAACCAAACATCATAAATTTTGAATGGAAATTGTCGTTGAAATTTGGAAACAGTAGCCTCAAGTGTCGGATGTGTTTGGTGTTTTTGATGAGACCCATTACCTTCTTACATTTACAGGATCCAATGACTATACTTAAAAAAAAAATTAGGGGTCGAGATTAAATTTTAATTTTTAGGATAATAAATATATAATTTTATCATTTGAATAACATATGTCTTTATAATTTTTAAAAGATTAAATTAAAATTTTATCATTTTTAAAAGGTAAAAGTGTAATTTTAATTTTATAATTTAAAATTTTAAAATTTTTAAAAATAATAAATAAATAAAAATTTATTTTAGGGGGGTCAACCTCCCGGCCGGCTCCTATTAGCTACAACCCTGTACTCAATGCTAGACCTATCATATGTGTTTTTCTTATATTATTTTTTAATAATATAACCATATTTAAAACAATGTATAAATTATATATTTCATAGGATCAAACATTGGATACCATATTAATATTTGAACCCACATTCAATAAGTTATCACTATACATATATATATAAGTTGGATATTTATTCATTACTTTATCATTTTAATCATAATCTCGTTTGTTTTAGTCTCTTTACTATATTGAAAGTTAAGGTCTAATTCAATAAATTGGTATAATTTTGATTCATCTATTTTTATAATGTTATTGGTAAATCTAAATTGTAGAATTACCGGTATGGATTTACTGATAAAATTATAAACATAAAAGGGCGGTATTATATTGAATTTAAAGAAGAGATCATCTCAAATTTCAACACAATAGGGGGACTAAAATCACAATGAAGGAGTGTAGCCAATGGCCACCACCTTTGCTTAACGTATTGATAAGCCCACTTTAATCAATTTCATAATGATGGTTTAAGTTACCTTAATTAGAAGAAATCAACTGCATCTGCTCTGCTCCAACCGTTGACCAACATTAGTTGGCAAGTTTCCCAAATTCTCATCTTTATCTGACGCTGACGTGGCAATATTCCAGTGGGTACCTGCTCTACATTGGGTCTTTCATCTTTGTTTTAGCATTGGAGTTAGCCACCAAATCAACCACTAACCCCCACACCAAAAACAGCCAAAGCTTTATATAATAATAACAATAAGCCTTCACTGTGAAAGAAAACAAATTATTTTCCATCAAAAAGAGAGAGAAAAAAGCTTGTGAAGAATCTATGCCATGAAAGGAAGAGAATTGAAGCTCAAAGATTGAAACTTTGTTGCAAAGTTTTGTTCTTTTCACCTCTGGTGCTTGAAGAAAGCAAAAAACAGAGAGGTAAAAAGGACCCTCTTTTCAAAGCTTTCTTCTTTGTATTTGTTTGTTGATTCTTGAGTTAGATTGGGATATTTCGTATTTCTATGTCAATATAGAAGATATTGAATTTATTTGAAAAAAAAAAGTGAGCATATGGTGTAATAGTGAATTGAAAAATGCGTGGTCTTAAGCTAATAGAGAGGTTCAAAGGCACTCAAGTTCATGCCTTGAACCCACCAGATGCCACTGTTGTTAACTCTACTGGTTCTTCTTCCACATCCAGTAAGCTTAGTAACCATAGGGTTAAATTTATAGGGTCAAAACTGAAATCCAATAAGGCCTGCTCTGGTTCAGGAGCTAAAACATTGCTTCCTTTCGGACTCCCTAGGACTGACCTTCTTGAACCACCCATAGAACCTCACTTGAAATCCATTCAGTTGGTAGAAACCTTATCCAACCTATATCGCCGGTTCGAGACTTGTTCAGAATCGGAGAAATCGTTGGTATGCATCGAGCAGTACTCGGTTTTGAGTAGCCTTGGTGATCCTAAGTTACTTAGGAGGTGCCTCCGTGCTGCGAGGCAACATGCCTTTGATTTGCACTCCAAGATAGTTTTGTCGGCTTGGTTGAGGTATGAGAGGAGAGAAGATGAGCTTGATGGTGTATCGCCGATGGATTGTAGTAGGTTCGTTCTTGAATGTCCTAGGGCTGCCCTCGTATCTGGGTACGATCCAAATTCTATTTATGACCACTGCAAGTGTTATCAAGAGCGTAGTGAGTTCACACAAGTCTCTAAGGGGGATGAGTTTTTGGCATTGGAAGAAGATGGTGATCTCTGTTTTCGTGTTGGCAATGAGGATATTAATTGTATTCGATTTAAGATTGCTGCGCTTTCAACCCCATTTAAGGCTATGCTATACGGGAGTTTCACGGAGTCAAAAAGTTATAGAATTGATTTTTCGCAAAATGATATCTCTGTGGAGGGAATGAGAGGTGTGGATTTGTACAGTAGGACTAGGAGGGTGGACTCGTTGTCTCCCGAGATTGTTCTGGAGCTATTGTCTTTTGCAAATAGATTCTGTTGTGAGGATATGAAGTCTGCTTGTGATATTCACTTAGCTTCTTTGGTCAGTTGGGTAGAGGATGCTTTGGATCTTATCGAATACGGGCTAGAGGAAAGGGCGAATGCTCTAATAGCTTCTTGTTTGCAAGTGTTGCTAAGGGAGCTCCCAAGTTCTCTTTACAACCCCAAAGTGATGAAAATATTTTGTAGCTTCGAGGCCAGGGAGAGATTGGCTTCGGCCGGGCATGCTTCTTTCCTCTTGTATTATTTCCTAAGCCAGGTGGCTATGGAAGACAGTATGGTGTCGAATGCAACAGTGATGTTGTTAGAAAGGCTGAGAGAATGTGCCACGGAAAAGTGGCAGAAGGCTCTAGCTTTGCATCAACTGGGTTGTGTGTTGCTGGAGAGGAAAGAGTACGTAAGTGCTCAATGTTGCTTCGAAGCAGCTAGTGAGGCGGGTCATGTTTATTCATTAGCTGGCATGGCAAGATGCAGGTACAAGCAAGGGCAACAGTATTCAGCCTACCGGTTGACAAGCTCTCTTATCTCCGAGTATAAAGCTGTTGGGTGGATGTATCAGGAACGGTCTTTGTATAACATTGGGAAGGATAAGATTGCCGATTTGGAAACTGCAACTGAGTTGGATCCCACCCTGCCATTCCCATATAAATATAGAGCAGTCTCAAAGGCCGAGGAGAAGCAAACCAGGGCTGCTATTTCGGAGATTGACAGAATCATCGGTTTCAAACTTGTTCCGGACTGCCTGGAATTGCGAGCCTGGTTCTTAATGGCAATTGAGGATTATGAAAGTGCTTTGAGAGATATTAGAGCACTGTTAACTTTGGATCCAAGTTACAAGATGTTCAATGAGCAAGTAAGAGGGGATATTTTGATTGAGCTCCTTAACTATAAGGTTCAGCTAGGAAGTCAAGCTGACTGCTGGATGCAACTTTATGATCGATGGTCTTCAGTAGATGATATTGGCTCTCTAGCTGTCATTCACCAGATGCTGGTTAATGATCCCGGAAATAGCCTCCTTAGGTTTCGGCAATCTCTGTTACTTTTGAGGTAAGCCTTATGTTATCAAGTTTTCGTTTAGTGAAATTCTTATTCTCCATGTTGATTTTTAGTGAGGTTGTGAAACCATAGTCAATCACTGCTGTCGTATGCCAGGATTGTTCAAGTCTCGTTTTCTGGGATTTTGTTGTTCACAGCTTTGGTCCTACCACATTTGATTAGATGAGCAAATACTGAATGTACATAACATTGCAGGCTAAATTGTCAGAAGGCTGCTATGCGATGTTTGCGGTTAGCTCATAACCATTCAAGTTCTGAGCACGAAAAGTTAGTTTACGAGGGATGGATTTTATACGACATTGGCCATCGTGAAGAAGCTCTTGCTAGAGCTGAGAAGTCCATTTCGATTCAGAGGTCATTCGAAGCCTTTTTCCTGAAATCATACACATTAGCAGACTCCAGTTTGGATCCCGAGTCTTCTTCTTACGCCATTCAGCTTCTGCAGGAAGCCCTTCGATGCCCTTCAGACGGTCTTCGGAAAGGACAAGTGAGTAACTCTACGCTCAGACTATGTCATTGGACAATCTTCTTCATACTATTTGATTGCTTTTGGTCATATTTTACAGGCACTCAACAATTTGGGCACAATCTATGTGGATTGTGGTAAACTGGATCAAGCTGCAACCTGCTATATGAATGCCCTTGAAATCAAGCACACGAGAGCTCACCAAGGGTTAGCACGCGTATACTTTTTAAGAAATCAGCGGAAAGCTGCATACGACGAGATGTCCAAACTAATAGAGAAGGCACATAATAATGCCTCAGCATATGAAAAGCGATCTGAATATTGCGATCGTGAGACAGCAAAGAATGATCTCAACATGGCAACGAAACTGGATCCACTTAGAACTTATCCATACAGATACAGGGCTGCTGGTAATTTTCAAAATTTTGTTTCTCGGTTTCTTAAATTTGATTCTTGTTTGAGACCCGGATTTTTCCTTATCGTTCTTTAGCCGACTCAACTCCTTGTATACGAAGAAAAACTAGTTGAGAATCTGAAATTGCTAACATTCTAAACTAGTCTGGCTATCATAAGAAGGGCATGAAATTCATAACTAGATATATATACATATGATCTAATAAATCTCAAAGTCAATACTGACATGCTGCATTGTATGATTACTTTGTTAGTGTTAATGGATGACCAAAAGGAAACCGAAGCAGTTGAAGAGCTTTCAAAAGCCATAGCTTTCAAGCCTGACTTGCAAATGCTGCATCTTCGAGCGGCATTTTACGAGTCGATGGGTGATATGAAGTCAGCTCTCTGTGATTGTGAAGCAGCACTCTGCTTGGAACCGAACCATATGGACACGCTTGATCTGTATAATAGAGCACGAGACAGAGCCATCAGTCCACAAGAAATGTGAGAGGCATCATCGTCATTACATTTCTGATAAACTTGCCGGATGTAGCAGTCAGTTACAAGGAAAAAGAATCATGGAGTCTTTTCACATCGAGCTGCTGAATGACCCTCACTGTGGAAAGGAAAGGACCCGGAGAGAGTTGCTTGCAAATGCGAACGGGCCTTATGGAATCAGGTGTACCTTGCCACGTAAGAAAAGATTTAGCCTTGTAGGTTAAAAGGGATCACACTGTTGTGACTTTATTCATTCCTTACAAAAGGAAATCGTATGCAAGTTCAGACCCGTTGAGGGGTTGACCAACTCTCCATGGACAACACTTCGAATATTCAGTTTCGTGTTAGATAGTAAAATAAACCCTGATTGTTACATTTTATTTGGAAATATGGGAAAAGAGCAGCTATTTGTGGGAATATGACAAATGCCAAGGACAGTAAAATGGAACTTGTGCTTTTTCTTTTTCCAAAAAAAAAGGGTTGAATTTTGATTTTGGACCACTCTATTATGCTCAAATTTGCAATTTAGTCCTTATATTCTATTTTTATGATGTCATTAGTCCAAACTAAGTACTTTTAAGTTTTAACAAGAATAAGGATCAAACTATAAAAGTAACTATTTGAACTAGCTAATGACATTATAAAATAGAGGATCAAATTATATGAAATTAAAATGTAATAACTAAATATTAAATTTAAATATAATAAAGGAAGGAGAATCAATTCTTTTATTTGGTTTTTAGCTCAAAAATCAGTAATTTCGGTGGAGAATGATAAAGCCATTTGTTAGCAGCACCCAGTGTAGATGGCACTAAAAAGATGCCATGAAATGGACAGTCCATCATGTAAGAACCAAGAATAATTTGATAGGATATGTTTGGATGGTAATGGCAATACTTTGCAGTAGAAGAAGAAAAAAGAGTGATATAATGATATGTTTACACATGGAGGGGCAGAGGGACTGGACCCATGGTCTGGTTTGTGGACCAATGATTGCTTAAAACCAGCTGCTGTTTGGTTTATGAGTAGAATCGGACACATCACCTGAAGTGGGGTTTGTTTACCTCCTAAAAAAGACAAGACAACCTTGGTAGATGATGTTGATGTGATGACAACATTTCCATTGATTGGCTCTGCCTATTACTGCTATAGTAAGTGGTTTAAGTCTCAAAGGCATGACCCAAACTGATGCTATTGTAACTTTGCAGTTTCGAAATGGATTTTTTGGATAGGAAAAACCATAAAGAATTGGGTCCTAAAATAGCCCATAAAGAGTGTTTTGAGATGCGAAAGGGGCTGTCAATTAACTTTTGTCACCGGTTTAGAATTTTCATCTCGAAATTTATATGATCTTAGTTAAATTTTTAGGGTTCAAATCCGTCTATGTTAGCTTTAACTCTAGAATTATCAATGAAAATATTCCAAGGCACCAAAAATGAATCTAGAGTAACACAAAATGAATGAGCAACGAAAAAATAAAAAAAATGCCACAAAAAAGTAACACATACAAGATGTTCGAGTAAATGCTCTCAAAGTATCTCTACTACTTTGGAAGATTACAAATGAAAGGAAAGGTTGCCCTCCCCAAATCTAATTGTACAGATCAAATTACATTAACAGTTGAGATTAGGATCTATCTACAATATGAGAATCCTAATAACTCAAGTTTTACTGGAGTGTCTAATTGGGTCACAAGACTTCAAGTAGATAAATTTCTTCATATATTCCACGAATCGAGCTAATTCAAGTGGATTAAATGAGCATCATTTGATCAATTAACCTTCATGAGACATTCCGTATACATTTGTCAGAAGCTTTGATTTGCAGCCCATGACACTTTCTAATAGTAATATAGTTCACCAAACCATTTCAAGTTTGTGTTGTTTAAATTCAAGATTTGGTTTGGATTTTTTAAGTTATTACGAATTTAGATAACTTCAAGTTTAAATAATTTTGAGTTACTTGTTCGTATTATTTAAGTACAAATCTATTTAGGTTCGAGTTGCTAATTTTTGGGAAGTAAATTAAATTGAGATTGGGACTGGATTAATTAGATTCGAAGTCTTTTTCAAGGTTTTTGTCCATGTCTACTACAACTACAACCATCATCAATTCAATATTAACCCTCCATATCCCTTTCTATAAAGGTTACATAGTTTATTCAACATAAGCTGGAAATTGTCCATAAGGAGCAATCATTTTTATTAGGAGTGAGATAGTTTGGTTGGGGTCAATTTTAGAAATAAGGAAAAAAAGAAATTACGATTATCTTGCAAAAATTTAGTTTTTTATTTATTTTTATTTTTTAAAAAATAATTTGTATACACTTTTTAAAGTTATTTTTATTTTAAATATTTATTTTTAGATATCATAAAATATTTATTTTTATATCCTAAAAAGGAATTTGATAAAATTTAATTTCACTTCGGATAACAATAATAATTTGTTTACTTTGTAAATAAAAAATCAAATCAAATTGAACCAAAATCATTTAAATTTAAATAGTAAAGAATCAAGATCAAATAAATTTAGATTTAAATAGAAATCAAATTAAATACTACAACTCAAAAATAAAATGAAATCAATAATAGATTCAGATATCCAAATATATTCAAAAAATGAATATTTGAAGATTAATATTTAAATATACAACATATAATGTCCTGATGGTCAAGAGTTCATTGGCCCGGATGTGACCTACGTTCGAGTTGAGCTAGTCATCAAGGGTATTCATTGCTCCATATATGACCTATGTTCGAGTTGTGCTAGTCAAATTGATTGTTTGGATTTTACCTAATTCAAAAAAAAAAATCCTTCCATCACTTATATTTGGAAGTATCCAACATGATCCCACCAAGGAGCTCAATTATTCAAATGGCAAAATCCAAAATCATAAACTTAAATGAAGCGAGCCCAAAACCTAGAGTAAAAATCATTTAAACCCTAAATCAAGTCTTACGGGTGACAAGACAAACAGGGTAAAAAAACTGCCCGTAAATCCTGGATCCATGGTCACCCAGCTTTTCTTCTCTTCATTATCAAGCCTAGTAATTATGGAAAGAATCTCTTAAACATGCAGGAACCCAGATTTTTTTGGCCTCAAATAGGAACCCCTGTTTTGCGGACAAACCCCAACATATGTTCTTGCAAATCATTATTTTATTTACTACTGCTTTCGCATCTTTCAAAACATCATTCTAAACAGTTCCAGGGAATGTAATAACAAGAAGACCTTGTAACAAAGTACTAATTGTTCATGATAATTGAATAATAATAGGGAGAAAAAAAAAAGAAAAAAAAACTCTACCCATTAACACTAAAATCAATTACAGTTACACAAAACTTAAGCATGCTAAAATGCTACTGTTTGTCCCTTTCAATGTTCACTGCTTTTTAATGCTACAAAAAATAAAAAAAAGGTCAGTTTTTTATTGTTGGAATCCAACGTTAACGTTAGTAGCTAGATTGGACTCCCATTAAATTCAGAATCAATTCAAGTCAGAGCTATAATAGAATAGAAGGGGGCATAAGAGATCGAGCTAGAGCCATAAGCGAAAATTTTCCCTTTTATAGTTAAAAGAAAAAGGCGTTAATTTTTTTAGAGGGGAGCATAAGAGCAAGAAGGGCACCTGATGAGACCATTTTCGTTACAGTCCGTACAAATCTTGAACCCAGATTTTTCAGTGTAAATTTTACGGCTACCGTTACACTCGTCGCACAACACGAACCTGTAACCGCCGCAGACACCGCAGGTAGCGGGTTCGGCCGCCGACAGTCCTTCCATTAACTTCTTGAGTTCGCCGGTCTCGTGTAGCTGCTTGATTTCCTCCGCCCCGCCCAAATACCTTCCGCCGATGAACACCCGCGGCAAGGACAACTTGCTTTTCCCCAAGATCCCCTTCAACTCGTCCAAGAACCGTGAGTCCATCGACAGATCTCGCTCGTCAATCGAGACACGGAACCCCCGGAGGATCGATCGTACGGCTTTGCAGTCCTCGAAGGTCGACCGGACCACGCGCAGGCTGGTGTAGTAGACCACAATGCGCTTATCGGCGTCCGGGATCGAAACGGAAACGGATCGATCCGAAACCGAATCCAGTAACTTCCTGTTGGATTCGGGCCGGGTTTCGCCCCAGGCGCGGAGTATAGAGTTGGCGATCCGGACACGGTGGAAGACATTGGCGGTTCTTTTGGCTGCCGAAGAGAGGGGAAGAGAAGAAGAAGGAGAATAATCCTCAGCGCAAAGGTGTAGTATATCTTTGAAAGACGAGCAGGAGAAAGGAGATGACGTGTCGTGAATCCGCCGCACCGGTGATTTTTTGCTGCTACCCCACGGCCGCCACATTTGATCGATACTTTTTTCCCCTTACCAAGACTCAATTTGAAATTGAAAACACCATTAAAGAATAAAAGAAAGCTTGTTTTAGGTTCTTGGGGGCTTGTTTGGTTAAAGGAAGAAGGGCAATGATTGAAGAAGGAGGGTCAAAAGAGGGGGATTAGGGTTTTTTAATCAGTATTCTTTTTTTGTTTGGAGGTTTGGCAGTGGCTCTGTGGGGAGGAGGGAGGTGGGCGGTTGGTCTATTGGTGAAGGTGGTTGAGAGGGTGGGTTTTGTTTATTTTAGCTTTGAAAAGGGGTTTAAAAAGAGGCATCAAACTGTAACAAGGAGATGGGGCATTACATTTTGGGTTTCCATATTCATAATACCCAGCAAGTCCACTTGATTATGGATAGGATGGACTCTACTTATTTTAAATTTTAAAATTATCGTGATTGAGTATTAATTAGGTTAATATTATAATTTTTGTAATAATATAAAATATATAAGTTTAAATTTAAAAGTTATAGATAAAAATGGTATAAAAACAAAGTTAATTTTGCTTTTAATTTTAGGGTCAATTTTGGATTTTTTTTATTTTCACGTCAATTTCAATTCATTTTGAGTTCAGATAAGTTGACTTTTTAATAATTAAATTGAGTTGAATTAAATTTTTAGCTCAAGTTTTCCTTTTTTCTTTTTTTGTAAATCACATGTGTTTTCATTTATTTTACGGTTTTTGAGATCAATCTTGTTCAAATAAGAAGTAGTATTCAGGTAAAATTATTCCAACAATCAACTCTAAGATTTGAACTTAATTCAAATACTTGAGAAGAAAATTCACTTCTACTCCTTCCAACACTTGTTGGTGCGCTCCTTTGCATTTAAGGATGTGGGCTAGACGAATCGGGCAAAGTCGTGACTCCATCTGTGACATAGAATACTGTAACTTTACAAGTAAATTTAAAAGTTGTCCTGCGTTTTGTTTCTCTTTATGTTTTTTTTTTTAAATTTTTAATATATATCCTAAAAAGATAAATGTAGTGAATAAACTTCTTTACACTTTAGCCTAATTATTTATATTAGATTATAACACATCTACAATGTAAATGGAAAGCTTCATATATATACTTATAAAAAATGATATAAAATTTAAACGAGGCTTTGGTTGAAATGGTAAAGTTAAGAGATTAAATACCATAATGTTTTAAGTTAAAAATTGTATTATATATATATATTTAGATTATATATAAAAATATATAAAAAAACTCACATTAATATTTATTATTTTTTAAATTTTTTAACTGAATTAAAATTCTATGGGCAATTATTCTTTTAATTAAATTTTAATTTTAATTAACCCCCTTGCCCTCATCATTCATCTTTCATTATAGATATTTCCAGTCACACTTCTTTTTATCTAGCATTCTTTGGTGGGACATTAGGTTTGGATTCAATCTTGAGTCGAGCAAAAATTATAATTTAGCATCATTATATCAAATTATTTAAATATTATATAATTTAACTAGTTTTTAATTTTTCATTATTATATACAGAAATGCTATTTTAATCTTTAATTATATTTATTTTTGGCAGCAATGGATAACTGTAAAAATTAACACCTTTTCACAACATTTTTTATCGGTTAAATTATGGTTTCAGTCCTTATATTTTACAAAAGTTGTGGATTTATTCTTTACACTTTAATTTGGTCATTTTTAGTCCTTATACTTTCTAAATTTTAAATTTTCGATCATCACCGGACACCAAACAATAACCGTTAAATTTATTTAAGTTAAGTTCTGTTATTTCTAAAATCTAATGCATCAAACATATTATCACATGTGTAACGTCACGCTAACTTATTATTTTCACATAGTACTCACTTAAAAATTCAGTTAATTGATTAATGATCGTCATTTGTATCAAGACTGAAATTTCAAAAATTCGAAAAGTATAGGAACTTAGAATAATCCAATTGGAGAAAATGGACTAAATCTATATTGTATAAATAGCACATGACTAGTAATTGAATTTAACCAAATGGATTTAACTGATACAATTTGAATCGGGACTAAAATTGATCAATTCGAAAAGTACATAAACTAAAATTAACTAATTTAAAAAGTACATAGATTAAACCTAAAAAAATTATAAAATACAAAAACTAATAGCAAAATTTAATATTTTTCTACCACACTTTTCAACCGAAAAAGTAACGAAGAAGTAAACACTAAATGCCTTACCACTTGATCCATCAATCCGATCTAACTCTTATATAATGCATTATTACCACTAACGCGTTTTCACTTCACAATCACATCCCAACAAGATGCCCCCCAAAAAATTTTGGAGGGTTAAGGTTAAATGGAATAAGGGTTTAGTAGAAAATGAGTTTTGGACAGCATCTGCATTCAACATTTATGTCTTTTTGTACATAAAAGATACCTTATTCTGATGCCTTAAAAAATCTCACTTCAGCTTAACCTGCTTCTTAACTAAATTTACTTCATTGAAAACACATTAAATTTTGGCCATTTATCAAGCAGATGGGAATTTATGTATTTGCAGGCTTATTTTGACATAACATTAATGAAAAACATGGACATGTTAGTGAGAGATTGTTGTTCTTTTAATACTCCTATGACACAGTAGCACCTCTCTGCAAAATTGTGAGATTTTTAAGACAATGAATTAACATTGGAAAGGGAGGGACAAAGATGGATTCTGACATGTGGTGTTTGGGACCATAACCCCATCCATAATGCCTGTAACAGTGGGACAAAAGTGTTTCAATGGACTGAATAAAATAAAAAATCAAAAAATATATTTAAAAAAAAAGTCAAATTATAATTTTGATTCCTTTTTATGCTTAAATTTTTAAATTTAATTTTTCAACTTTAATTTAGTATAATTCGACTGTATAGTATCATTAGTTAATCAATATTTTAATCACAGTGATTAAGATAATAACTGTTTGAATCAACTAATAATATGATTGAAATTGAGGGATCAAATTATAACATATTAAAATACAAGGATTAAAATTTTAAGTATAATAATTTGACCCAACCAAAGTGAGTGGACTCTGAAAAGTTTCACATGGTTGGAGGAAGAAAGTGGAGAGGGGATAACATAATCCACATGCTGATTGATGGAAAATAAATTCTTTGATTTGTGATTCCCAAAAAAGACCAAAATTTGTATTTTCTTTTCCCATTGTTAATGGATTCTTGTAGCGAGGACACTTAATTAAGGCAAGTTGTCTTTTGCATACTTTGGTCATTGGATTCCAATGTTTTTCACTCGGGAAAAGAATATTTCATCAGCTGAAACTGGTTTCTTAAACTTTAAATATTAAAGATGAGTTTAGATAAGTAGTGCGTTTGCTTACGATTAGTATAAAAATAGTCGTGGCAATGATATCATATACTATAACAATATTATAAAGTGAGACAAAAAAGTAAACTAAACACACTACATCATAGATCACCGCCCATCCAAATTCACTTTAAAAAAATATAAATTTAGAGTTTAAAATTTGAAATGTGAATAGAGAATCTCAATCATTACACTAAGAAATCATTGGTAAATTCACGTGTGCAACACAAGCTCAAGTATTTTATCATATATGTATATACATAAGTGAATGTATTTGATAGATACAATAAACTTAAATTAGTTTTTTATTATTAAATAAATAAATTTAATTTTCATATTATTAAAATAAATTAAATTAAATTAAATTTTAATATACTTAACATTTATAGTTCAATAAAATGTCTATTTAATAGAGTTAATATGTTAAAAGTTTTTATGATTCTAAAAATAAAACTTTTTGTTTAGAGTTAAACTGGGAAATACAAAAGAAATACTTTCACATCATTTTTCAAAGAGTAAATGTTAAGTCTATTGCAATTTGATCTTATTTGCTTTCTTTTTAATAATAAAGGGATCTATTTGATCTATTTAATAGTAGAGTAATTTGATCCGGTCTCTATATTAGAGGGACTTGGCAAGAATTTTCACCGTATTTATAATATTATTTAAGAGTATGACTGAGTTTGTATCCTTTATCAACTAGATCTCAATTCAATTAAAAAATTATCAAAAAACTATTTTTTTACAAAATAGAAAATATTATAAAGGTTTTTTTTAATATTTTTATATAATATCTAAAAAAATTATATATATAATAAAACTTGAATTTGAAACCTGTAACTTTTAATATATTAATTTACCATTTCAATCAAAAATAATTTATATTTATATATTTTTATAAATATATATATTTTTTATCAGTATAGTGCATGTGTGATAATATAATCTTGGGTTAATATATAGATTGTCCCTGAACTTGATAAATTTTCTCCAATTGGCCTCTTAACTTTACTTTGAATCACATTGATCTTGAGGTTGGCATCCATTATATAAATTGATTCCTACACTAACACCATTTGTTTTTTGAAGAATTTTACCGATGTGGACAAATATGGAGGTGGCACGTGGATAAATAAGGAGACAACGCATGGATTTGTTTTTAATCATTCTAAGTAATTAAAGAAAAACCTTAAAAACTCAGAAAAAAAAACTTTTTTTGAAAAATAAAAGAAAGTAGTTTTCTTTATTGTGCAATGCATGGATTTATTGTGTGTATTATTTGATTTTTTTAAATGCAATACATATTTTTTTTGTTAATATTGTAATAAAAAATTAAAATATATTTTTCGTGATCGTATTTATTTTTCGGACTTCAAAACGTAACAATAATAAATTTATTTTTCTTTGATAATTATTTTCAGCAAAATAAAATTTATAATTACTTAAATGATTTATTTGATTTGTGATTGAAAGACAATAAAAATGATAGGATCTGATTTTGTAATTTTAATAAAATAATTTCTTAAATTTTAAAGGGTTAGAAATAATGAGGATTTAAATTGTGAATGAGATATGTGGAATGACATATCTGACCAAGCTTACTTAAAAATTACTCCCTTTGTTACTACGGACAATAATATTAGTACACTATTAATATTTATCAATTTTCACAAGGTTAATATTTGCAAATAAGAAACTTAAGAAATTTATTTATTTAAATTTTAAAAAATATTCATTAATTAATTTCCATAATGTATGTTTTAATTCATTGGTAATAGTATTTTATTTCAATAATTTCACCCGATAAAGATTAAAGTATTATAAACAAACAAATACTTAATAATAAAATGTGTCGTGCCTTTATTTGTCATTTTACACATATCAACTTTTAACTATCAGCTAAGTTTTACCAAACACTTTTAAATAAACAATTAATAGAATCAGTTGGTCAAATCAGTTGGTTAAATTAGCCACTGCAATTAACAATCAGTTATCAGCCAATTGCGAAATAGGGCCTATGCCATATAAGATTTGACATGCCATTTAACAGTTAAATTAATAATTTTAATAATGAAAGGACTTAATTGATATAACATTGATAGTTTGAGGATGTAATTAGAATATTTTAAAATTTAGTGACCAATTTAAAATGAGAACTATAATTTGAGGATGTTTGGTGCAATTAACTCAATAATATAAACAAATTATTATAGAAACACAAACATTAATGCACACTTTAGTGCCTAGAGTGTTCTCTAATTTGGTCCTTAAAACTTCAATCTCTAACATTATCAAATGTTTTCAAATAAGTCATTTGAACGTTAAAAAATTAATGGTTGAGATATTCAATGAATCATATATTGCCACATGTGATGGTGATGATGTCATAATGACATCAGCAAAAACTTAAAAAATCTTTGAAATAATATAAAAAAATTAAAAATTATTAAAATGCAAAAAAAATTTATAAAACTAAAAAAAACACTATAAAACATTTACTAAATTTTTTTAAAAAATATTAGAAATTTTAATACTTTTAAAATTTTATAGATCACATCTATTAGAATTTGAACACGAAATTATTGTCTCTTAAAAATATACCACCTATAATAACTTTGGATTTTTTTTCAAATTATTTAAATAATAAAAATAATGTTATTTCAATTAAATAATATTTTTAATTATTTCAATAACAAATTTTACAATCTTTTACAAGTTGTAATCATTTTTTATAATTTTATAGTTTTATTACCTTTACAATCTATACTAAAGGAATGCCTTCTTTACTTGACACATGTCGATTTCCTTTTCTTTCGTTTTAATGGCTAAATTTCAATTCTAATCTCTCTATTTTTTAGATTATATAAAAATAGTTAATTTTCAATTTTGATTCCTATACTTTGCTCAAATTTGAGATTTAATCTCTATACTTTAATTTTGATATAATTTGGTACCTCAACTCTTATAATGCCATTAGTTAGTCTAAATATTTTATTCCGATTAAAATGTTGATATGAATTTTTAAGAATTGCTAATACTGTTCAAATTTTCTATTAAAATCAGGTCAATTACAATGGCATTTTGTTACATGAATACTAAGTGAGTATTTTTGTTTAATTTCTAATTGTCACACCAACAAATTTAACAAATAAATTTTAACAACATTAATAAATAAACTTACATTTTTAAACTTGAAAAGTAGGACTAAGTTCCTGAAAATAAAAGTATGAAGACTAAATTTCAAATATATGAATGGTACAAGAATTTAGAGCATGTTGCAACCTTTAAATTTTTACTCTATAATTAACAAAAAAAAAAAATTAACCCAATGCAAAGTGTGAGTGAGAATCATACTAGTTTTATTAAAAGTAGTACATATTTTTAAAATTTTTAAACAATTTAATATAAATATAATTTCTTAAAATTTTAAAAAAAAATTTAGTTTTTTTTTTATGATTTCATTGTGATGTAACTATATCTGTTCATGGGCCGAATTATCCACCCAAGACCGAAGGTTCGCCCAAAATTTGGGAGAATTTGGGAAAAAATATTAGGCTCGAAAAATGGACTTGGGCAAAAAAAATAGACCCGTTTAAAATATGGATTGAGCTCGAGGTTGAACATTCAAGGTCCAAGCCTGACTTGACTCATTTTTCCAAGTTTGTAATGTTTTATATTATATTATTTTTATATATTATGTAATTTATAATATATAAAAAATAATTTTATAATAATATATAATACTACTATAATGTAAACTTAAAAAAATTTAAGATTTTTTTTGAGAAAAAAAATTTAAGATTTGACTATATATAAAATATATAAATAAAAATGTATTAAGTTATTAAATAATAAATTAAAATAAATATAAAAATATATTTTTAAAAAATATAGGCGGACCCAAAATAGACTTGGGTTAACTATTTATAAATATGAGTAGATTTGAGTAATATTTTAAGCCATTTATGATTGGTTGGATATCCCAATAATTTTTTTTAACTTCCAAAGGATTGAATTGGAAACATATGATAACATTAAGAATTGAATTGAAAATTTCAGATAACATAAATGATTGAAGTGAGTAAAAAAAAACAACTTTAAATATCAAAGTGAGAAAAACGATATACTTTAATGACTAAAATATACATTACAACAAAATCAAATATTTAAACTAATTTTAACAAAATTTTAATGCAATTGACGAATTTTTTACTTATAAACTCTATATCGATTATTCAATACCAATCAAATTTGTCAGTTCTAAATTTGGTTGGTGGATGTGATCTAATTCTCACTACCATCGCTATACAAATGAAACAAATGGAATAGCAATATGCCCAATTGCAAAGTTAAATCCAAAGCCAAATTTAGGGTTCTAGAAATTATGGAAAAAAATTCAAATTTTAAAAGATTTGTAGAAATTTGAAATTTTTCAAAGTTTTAAGAAATCCTAACCACAGTTCTTTTAAAAAAAATTTCTCTTTTCATTTCATCTAATTTAGACATGGATTAAAATTAAACATTTTTTTGTGGTCAGATGCATTAGAAACTTCTAACGAATGAAGAAAGGGTTAGAAGAAATTTGATAGATGATATCGGATGTGTATTATGGAGGGTGACACAAGAATCTATACTCCATGTTTTGAGGGACTGCTATGGTCAGGGGCGAAGCCAGAAAATTTTTTTAGGGGGGGCCGGATGAAATTTTAATTTTTTATAGTTTATATTTTTATAATTTGTAAAGGATTAAATTAAATTTTTATAATTTTAGGGGGGCAAAGTGGAATTTTACCTTTACTAATTTAAAATTTTTTAAAAATTTCAATGGCCTAAAATGAAATTTTCCATTTTGGGCTATGGTGCGAATGCTGTGTGGAGTCAAGTGATATCTCAAAATTCTTTATTGTATTTCTATTTATTAGATTTGTTTGGTTGGATTAAAGCAAATTTGAAAGGCAAGATAAAATTTCGGAATGGGAGTGTTGATTCCAGTATAAATTTTGCTGGCTTGTGTTGGCTATTATGGAAGAATAGAAATATGTATATTTTCCAACAATATAACAACACTACTGAGGAGTTAATTTGTAGCTCAAAGACTGTTACTAGCACGATCAAAGATGCTGTTGCAAATACAGATAGATTGAGACTAATGCTCCGTTTGTTTGCAGGTAAAATATTTTTCGAAAAATAATTTCTGGAAAATAATTTTTTGGAAAATGATTTACTTTTCTGGTGTTTGGATGAATCTGTGTAAAATATTTTCTGTTGTTTGGCAGATTTCCTGAAAATATTTTCTTGAAAAGCTGTTTTAATAAAAATTTATATATTTAATAATTTATTATCTTTTTTTTGTTTGATTGAGTGTACTTTATATATATATTAATAAATTTATATTTTAAATTGTTTTTACATGTATTGCAATGATTTATTTATAAATAAATAAATCATTTTAAATATATAATAATACTCAATTATTAAACTAGAATATTAACCGTCATAAATTGAAAACAACCAAAGTCAAATAAATTATTTGTAATTGTGTTATAAAAAAATAAAAAAACAAGGATTGAATAATTATCAATTAGCTTCCAAACCATAATTAATACTAGAAATTAATAATATTATCCAAATGCATAATTAGTATTACACCACATGATAACAACAACATTATCCAAGTGCATAACTAATATTACACCACATGATAACAACAATATTGTCCAAGTGCATAACTAATATTACACCACATTAAAAGTATCAATATCTTCAACCTTGAGAAAATTTTTGAAGCCAAATTTTTCTATGCTTCTTACTTTTAACTAAAAAAGCTTTGGCCTCAGATTTATGACTCACTAAATAATCAAACACAGAACAAAGGAAGTCATCATCAAATCCTTCTACCTCCATTGACATCACTTCTTCGTAAAGATGTGGTGTCTTATCCACAGTAAATTGTTCCAAAGCATTAGCAATTTTGCCAAGTTGTTCACCTACAAATTTAATTTGTTCATCGACACTTTCTTGAGCCTTTTTTCTTTTACGTTTGTATGTGCCAGATGAAGATACATTTGTTCTTACTTCTTCAGTCGCTTCATTCTCACAGTCTATAGGCACTGAATCTATGTTATCATTATCCAAATCTATGTCAGCAAATGTTCTGGCAAAACTCCCTGTTGCCATATCTTTGCCAACAACCAAAGCCATTTCATCATAATGATCAATGCTTTTATTCAAAAATGGCTCATACTTCTTGTGTGCCTGTTGGATATTATACAAAATTAGAATAACAAGTAAAAAATAATTGAAATATACTTAACATATATATACATATATTACCATTACTGCTGCATCATATGTCGCTCTATCGCATGTGATCATTTTCATGTTATCATCCCATCCAAAACCACTTTCACCCCGAATTGTACATATAATCTGTCACTGTTTTTTTACAGTCCTCAAATGATTTTCCACATGTTTTGCATCGCATTGGACTTGAAATTTTTCAGAAATAGCTTTGACAACTCGATTAATAGAAACTGCTTTGAAAGTATTAGAAGGCTTATTTCTTTTCTGGGCCTACTCTGCTAAAATTTCAAGAAAAAGATGTTCCATCGGTTTTGTCCACCTGAATTGCTTGGAGGTCTCTTCTTTGTTGCCCTTACCCATTCTACGTCAATAATTGTCATTGTCAATCATTTCTGTAACGCCCCCACGCACGAAACCGTCACCGGAGTCAAGCTTGAGGTGTTACTAAACTTATCTTACCTTTTAAACAACTCTAAACCACTTATTTTAATTTTCGGAATAAACTATTTTTCTGCGTCATGGTTACTTAAAAATTCATTTCTCGAGTTTAAAAACTCAAAATTAAGATCCGTAAATTTTTTATGAAACTAGACTCATATATCTATCTACTAATTTTTTTTCTAGAATTTTTGACTTAGCCAATTAGTACAGTTTATTAGTTAAAGTTACCCCTGTTTCAGAATTCGACTGCACTGGCCTCTACTTACTGTGAACCACTTTTCTCTCTTTAAAAAAATCATATGACTATACCGTTTGTTTCTATTAAAACTAGATTCAATAAGGATTCTAACCATATAAGGTACACCACCTAATTATTTTTGTAAAATTTATGGTGAATTTCTAAAGTTTAAACAGGGGATCTAAAAATCGCTCTGGCCCTATTTCACTAAAACTCAGATATCTTATAAAATACAAAACCTTTACCTATTTTGCTTAATCCATATGAAAATAGACACAGTGAGCTTTAACTTCATATATTATTCACCATCAACCCATGTCTCTACAATTCCTTGTGATTTTTCAAAATCACGTTATTTCTGATACTTGAATCTGTTTTTAAGTTACTTTCACATTTTTCTTAATTTTCATGTGATAGTTACTACTTATTCATACATACTATTAAACATGTATATCATCAGCCCTTCTATTAGTTAATCACTAGCAAGTATTTACACATCATTCATTGATCATATCATATCAAAAGAAACCAAGTTCCTATACATGCCATACACAAAACGAAACGTCTAACTATACCAATGTGATTTCTTCGATAGTATGATCGGTCTCCGACGTTTCCTTCGATCCCCGAGTGGCTTGATAAGAAAATCGAGCTTGGAAGCTTGAAAAACCCTAGCCATGGTTTCTCCTTGCTATATTCGGCCATGGGGTTGAAGATGAGCAAAATTGGCTTTTAATTTTGTATTTTAATTCATTTTACCCCTAAATGACCAAAATGCCCTTACTACTAAACTTTCCAAAAATTCCATCCATGTCCAATTTTTGTCCATAGACTTATAAATTGGTAAAATTACTCTTTAAGGACCTCTAATTAATAATCTAATTCAATTTTATGCAAAATACTTCTAGAACACAAGTTTTGCAATTTATTCAATTTAGTCCCTAATTTCAAATTAAGCACTTTATGCATAGAATTTCTTCACGAAATTTTCACACAATCATGTAAACATATCATAGACCTCAAAATAATAATAAAATAAATTTTTCTACCTCGAATTTGTGGTTTCGCAACCACTGTTCCGTTTAGGCCTTATTTCGGGATGTTACAATTTCAATATCCAACAAGCTTGAAACATAATCAATATCTAACAAAATCAAGACATAATAAGTTCAGAATCCAACAAATATAATAAACTAAAATTTTAGAATCCAACATTAACAAAAAAAACAATTTTAATACTAAAACATACATAACATAGAAACAACAACCCTAAGCCCTAAACCTACCTAATATTTCTAGCCATATAATCAGTCCACATAGTTTGTGCAATTTCATCTCTCTGAGCAGACCATTCTCTTGCTTCTTCTCTTTCTTCTCGCTCCGTAAGAGTTGATATTATCAAATCAGACTCAGGCTCCTCGTATAATCCTTGATTAAGTAAATCACTAGGATCAACTCCCATGATATGATTATGAATGATGCAACAAGCCAAAACTATATCTACTTGAGTTTGAAGATTCCAAAATGGTTCAGCATCTAATACACGAAACCGTTTCTTCAAAATCCCACAAACACGTTCAATAGTGATTCATAATGATGAACGACGAAGATTAAAGAGTTCCTTTGCATTTTCAGGCCCCTGAGCACTAAACTCTTTTAAATGATATCGAACACCACGATATGGGGTAATATATCTATTACGGATGCCATATCCAGCATCAGCAAGATAATATTTACCTACAATTTGATAAAACATAATTATTACTAATAAATTATGAGCTTACTAAAACTATTTGATATTTAATGTTTTATAGTTCTTACCTTCCGGAATTCTTAATCCTCTTGGGCGTGAAAGTGCATCACTTAAAATACGAGAATCATGTGCACTACTTTCCCAACCAGCTAGAACATAGGAAAATTTCAAATCAAATGTAATGGCAGCGAATACATTTTGTGTCGTCCCCCCTTTACGGCTACGAAATCTTCTTTGAATGTTAAGTTGAACAGATGCACGAACATGAGTTCCATCTAATGCTCCAATACAATCTTTAAAATAAGGATAAAACATTGGATTGTTTCTGATTTCACTAGGAGTTGACTCATCAGGTAATCTAATAACTAGCTTATACAATTTCAAAATAGCTCTCAATACAACCCTAAAATAACGGTGAATTGTCTCAGTTGATCTATAATATCTAGATCCTATTATACAATTTCAAAATAGCTCTCAATACAACCCTAAAATAACGGTGAATTGTCTCAGTTGATCTATAATATCTAGATCCTATCACTCGAAACCTTACATTATGACCAAAAATTATATGTAAAAATATAATCACTTGCTCCCTAATATTCACCGATTTAGTTGATTGTAACAAATTATTTCTACTAAGAATATCACACAAATTGAAAAATCTAATCGGTCTCATCCTTATCACATTAATACAACGCTAGTCACCACTATATAAAATACTATTAATATAATTTTCTCTTTCATAATCTCTATTCACATGAGGGTGAGAAGCAATTTCCTCCCTAGTTTTTAATTTTTTAATCCAGAGAGCCCCAAAAGCTAAAACTGAAGCCACGACCCTGACAATTGCATGATATTGATTATGATCCATCTACACAATACCACATAAATATTTGATCACTACAAAAAATACGTAAACTTTTCATAAGATCACATATATGACTAAAATTACCATGACTAAAGTGCATACATATATATATATGAAAGTTTCTCAAGCAATGACTTAAGCAATGACTAAAGTTACCATGACTAAAGGGAATAGAGTTAACTATCATAAAAATTACAATGATTTTTTAATAACAGAAATTGATAAAATATTTAATCAAAAAGACCGATTTACTATTAGACCTAACATGTAAAAACTAATTTATCTATTCTATTAATGAAAAAAATAAAATATAATCTAATTCGTAACACACGAACTTGTATAATAATTTTACCTAGGATTAATTTTGAATCTTGAGACAAAAGGAAATTAAATCAAAAGTGGTCGGCCAAGGGTGGCCCAAAGAAAAAGAATCATGGTCATTAACTTTATTGAGCAAGGACTATGGAGAAGAAAGAAGACAGGCAGGTTAGTTGCTGTTACCTCTTTTTACTTGTTTGATCAAATTTTGATTATACAATTTTTTTAATTCAAATAAATTCTATTTGTAATTAGTTTTCATAATAAAATAAATATTTTATTTTCAAATCAGTGAAAATTTTTAAATATTATAGAATAAAGATATATTTTTAAAAAAACTAAGAAAGTTGATAAATAAACGATTTTATTCAATTTGGTTATATACAATATTCAATTGGACTTGGGCTGTATATGTGAGTTACACTTATTATACATGACTTTTTTTTAATCATAAATCATATTTTAAGTGATAAATACCTAGCAAAATATTTACTTGCTCAAGACCTTTGGTCTCTACCCGGACCCGATGAAAAAAATGGGATCACTTCTTATGGGTTCGTTGAGAATGATTCTGATCTAGTTCATGGCCTATTAGAAGTAGAAGGCGCTCTGGTGGGATCCTCACGGACAGAAAAAGATTGCGGTCAGTTTGATAATGATCGAGTGACATTGCTTCTTCGGTCTGAGCCGGGGAATCCCTTATATATGATGCAAAATGGAGATATATTTTTTTTACATGATTTTATAAGTTATGTTCTAGCATTTCAAATTTCATCTAAAAATAATCAATGAAATGCTGTGCAAAGACCAAAATATTGATTATATGTATTTACTTTTAAATATATCAAAAATATATCAAAAATATATATATAGAACATGTAGTGATTAGTTGGTTACCGTGACTTTGGTCTGTTTGGCTGCCATTGATTCATTCATTTCAATGAATTAAACCTTCTATCAAAACAATCCTCTTAAAACCTGAATCGTATTCCATTTAAATTTTTCATACCTTAACCACACCTTGATTATCAAAAGCAAAAAGCAAATGGAACTTCAAAATGCATGTCTCCTGCAATTCTTTAAAGTCCATACCCCGTTGACTCAAAAATTAGATCATCCCAATATCAATGAATGATAAAGACACTTCCTAACTTCACCATTTATGACCATGATGGAAAACAAAGGTATCCTTCTACAAAGTAACCAAATTCAAAAAAATTAACAAGCATTAAAACAGTAAGCAATCATCAGCAGGATTCGTTGATCCTCAAAACGTGATTAGAGATATCAACTTATGTCTCTAACAGGTTTAAGAGGACATCATTTGTCTCCCTAAATTAATGGTTTTTAGGGTTTGCTTAATAGAATAAAAAATATATTAATAATTTTTAGAATTTGCTTATTAGAGCGAATAATAAATTAAAAGGGACTAAAATATTGATTATATGTAATTAAAAGGGTTTCAAGAAGAATGACTATAAACTCCATGGGAGGAGAAGCTAAGTATAAAGGGACTCAAATGAGGGAGAAACAGTTAAGTGAGATGATTGAGAAGAAAGTGACAGAAGCCAAGCAAGTTTGTGAAGGAGATGAGACATCTGATGAATGCAAATGAGAAAAAAGTGACAGAAGCCAAGCAAGTTTGTGAAGGAGATGAGACATCTGATGAATGCAAAGTAGCTTGGGATAAAGTTGAAGAGGTAAGTTAAGCCAAGGCTGATCTAAGGCTTAGACTTGAAGTTGAAAAGAAAGATCCTTTAGAATCTTTCTGTCTGGAAAATCCTGAGACTGAAGAGTGCAGAGTTTACGATGATTGACGAAGGAATTCAAACTTTCTTCAATACCCTTTTTGTTGATCTTGTTTTATGAATGTGTCAGTTTCCATTTCTTTTCACAGGGCTATTGCTGCTACTAGTGTAGGGTATGGTATGAATCTGTCTTTGTTAAGCTACTTCTGTTTTAGATTGAAAAACTGGATTAACAGAGCTGATCAAGCTCCTTTTATGTTGTAAACACTTAAATTTTAAACATTTTTTCCTCTTTCCAGTCTTTTCTTGAACATGAAAAACCCTTTTGTTAAGACAACTTTCACTAATAACTGACAACACCAGAAAAGCAAACAAAGGACAAAGACATTTCAGAACCAATATGTAGAATTAAAACATCAGTAGCACAAGTCAACCAAAACTCAAACACCAAGTAAGAACAAACAACACCAGGACATGAAAGTACCAATAATAGCATAGAGAACTCAATAAAACAGAACAAATATCAACATCAAGCTATGAATATACTTCCCTTCAAATGCCAACCTTACCTAATACATCTACTATCTCATTTCCCTAAAAACATTTGACTAGCTGACTGATCCAGTTAATACAACAAAATTCCATCCTCTTAAATACAATAAGCATCCCTCAAAATTCCAACAAATTCTCATCTATTACCCTTAGCAAGACCACTAGTGAAAATAAATTAAACAAAAATAAAAAACACAATGCTTTATATAAACAGCTCTTAAGACAAACAAATGAACCTTTACTCTCTCATTCTAACTTAAAATGTGCTACCCCACAAGTTTCGATGCATACAACCAAATAAACTAAAACAAAACAAAAAAACCTTACTTATTAGATTTTTAATGGAAACTAACAAAAATCCCATAAACACAGCAAAAATCACTCCTAAAAAACCTTACTTGTTTTGAAGAATGAGGGATTTTAGGTGCAGAAGCATCAACAGAAGAGTAATGCCTAGAGGATGCTGTGGAAGTGGAACCCTTTGGCGCACGAGATCTTTAAACAAATTCCCAGCTGTCCTTAGAAAAAAACGCAGATTGCAGAGATGGGGTAAGTCGGTAAAAGTGAATAGAAATAATAATTCGATTCTTTGTATTGAAATGTTCGAGAGAGTGAGAGCTTAAAAGGGAGAATAGAAGAAGAAGGAGGAGAAAAGTTACCTGGATGAGAAGAAGAAGGAAGATGAACGACGCACTGAGTTTGGAAAATGTCTTATAGGAAAAAAATCTGTAAGACATTTTACATAAAAAGCAAGCAATTTTACCCGTGTTCCTGAAAATGTTTTCCGTAGGTATAATGTTTTCAGGTTACCAAACAACGTAAAATCAGGAAAACATTTTCCGGAAAATGTTTTCCTGGTTGCCAAACGGAGCCTAAGTCGGCCAGTGCGAATTAAATGGTGTCCATCTAGTTTGGGTTGGGTTAAAATAAACACTGATGGAGCTTTTAACGGAGATGGTGACATATTAGCAGCTGTAGGAGTGATACAAGATTCACACGGCAACTGGGTGGTAGGATTTAGAAGGTTCATTGTTCGAGGAAATGTGGTTAACTCGAAGTTATGGGCTATCCTACATGGGCTTGAAATAGCTCGGACGATAAATTACACCAAGATAATCATGGAGAGTGATTGTTTGATAGCTATTGAATTGATAAAGGAGAGCAACGTGAATCTTTCTTCTTATACGCTTATTAGGAAGATAAACGAAGTAACAAGACACATCCAAATAGTTAAATTCCAATATGTTCCGAGAGAAGGAAATATGGCAACGAATTGGCTAGCAAAATCTTGTACTTATGAGGACGTTGAACTCAGAATCATTGATTTCCCGAGGATAAAATAAGTACATTTCATGTAAAAGATTGTTGATTAAGACTATTTATTTTGCCTTCTTTTTATTATTAAAAAAACAAAAATTAAGGTAGAGTTTGGTTCTATTTAGTCAATTTTTTTATCTTTTTCAAATACTCTATAATAATTCGGTTTGAATTAGTTTTCGGAATTTTCAAATTAAATTTAAGTTTTAAATTTTTGAACCTTATTTTAATAAAAATATAGCTTTTAAATATTATTTAATAAAGTTTTGAGGTGTTTTATATAAATATTTTTAAAAAGACAATTAACTTTTTAAGTAAAAAAATCAATATTATCTTTTTGAAAAATAATTTCTTATATAGAAAATTCAAATTGTTTTTACTATTTTTAAATATTTTATTTTTTACAAAAAAAATTAAATTAATGATAAAAAAACAATAAAATAAATGGCAAAATAGAAAATAAGAAGAGCATTAAGATGTTTAAAGCCAGTTCAGCGGAAGATCCATACCAATTTCCATACCTAAAGATTCAACCATCAAACAACTCAAATCCCATCTCCAGCCTCTCACCAATGTTCTTCCTCGCGGCCAAAAGCTTATTTTCAAAGGTTCTTTTTCTCTTTTATTTTTATTTTTTAACTTTCTTGTTTAATTTTTGGGAAACCCTTTTTATTTCTCTTTATTTTTTGGTCGTTCTTGATTCTGTATTGTTTGGGATTTTTGTTTGTTTGTTTTTCTTTCAATAAGATTTCTGGGTTTTCTCTAATATTTTATAATTCTACAGTTTTTAAAAAATAATTTTGTGGTTTGAAGGGAAGCTTTTGGTGGATGCAATGACGTTGAAGGAATCAGAGGTCATGAATGGAGCCAAGCTCATGCTTATGGCTTCCCAGGGTTTACACCAAGGGGTAATTTTTCATAAAGGAATTCTCTTTTAATACTTTGGGATTGTTGAAAGTATCAAACTGAAGAACTTGAAACTTGAACTTTGATTTCATATAATTGATTATATGAAATTTTGATTTGATTTAGTTTGTAAACCACTATTATGATTATCAATGTAATTAAAATAAATGGACATACCAATAGTTGAATCAAAATCAAAGTCCTGTATGTACAATTGAACCAAAATCATGGTTGCACGAAATCAAAAGCTTATCCATTACATTACATTGATGTTTGATCAAAGTTCATGTGTGAATTCGAGATTTCTCCTTTATTGTTTTGAATGAACAGGGTGGTCCTATTCTAAAAGAAGCTCAAACTCGGCCTATTTCAAGGGGGAAAGAAACTGAGTATAAAAGACATGATGCGAGGACTGAAATTGTCATGGAAAAAGACCGTTTGCAACGATGGAAAACTACCGGAGTTATTGCATTAGCAGACTGTAATTTGAAGGTATTTTCACGATGATTTAGGAGCACTGTATTACTCAGTTAATCTTTTTTGCTTGTATTCATAGTTTTAAGTGTGATGTTTTTTGCCTATTTATTTACTTATTATAGCTTGAAGAAACAATGTTCTTTCATTGACTAACAATTTTTTATGTTCAACAATTACCCAATTATTATTTTGTTGATTTGATTTTGTAAGGCCATACCCAATGAAGTATGGGATTGCGGATCTTCTGCAAGAGTCCTAGATGTCAATAACAACAGCATCCAAGATGTACCAAACAAAATCAGCTGTTTGAATTCCATTCAGGTAAAAATGACCTTTTAGTTTCCCTTCATGTTCCACAAATGTCATTTGAGATACTCTGTGTTAATTTGTTCCTGTACTATTTCATATGTATTAGTTTTTGAACCTCAATGCTTTGTAGAAACTGTTTCTCGATGGTAATGGCATTTTGGATGAAGCCATTCAATGGGAAGGATTGGCATCTTTGAAGTATCTAACAGTTCTATCCTTCACTCGGAACCAGTGAGTTCTTTCTCCTCTTGTTGTCAACTTTTTTTCTTTTGTTGGATTTGAACCGTGTTCCCAATGTACTATCCCATGGTTTTACTTGCAATACCGGGCAAAATCTTCAGTTTCCTATCTTTTTCACTTTTGACTAAAGGATTTTGATGAATAAATGCGACTCTTTAAGGTCATGGAGGAAAATGAAACATTGATGAAAGCTCGTGGATCACCATTGTATTCTACTCACTTTATCAATATTAAATCTCCTTTCCAACTCAAAAGGCTTAGACCTTTGATCTAAACCTGCTATAATGCTTATGAAAAAGTATTTTATGGTTAGATTCCTCTTTTATGAAACAAATTTCCAATTTTCGTTTCAATTGTTTGTGAAAGCCATGCATTTTAAATGCTAGTTGCTGCTGAAGCCCGTCTTTGAGGTATTAATAAGTTTTGGTCATTGCTCTCTGTACTAAGCATAATTCATTGGTTATTTGCTGCATTGTATTGCTCATAATATGACAGCATTTCCATGGTGAAGGGTCAGAAATGTTAATGACGAATTCGATCTGCAGGTTGATGAATTTACCTTCTGCACTTGGTTCTCTGACTTCTCTAAGGCAACTCCATGTCGCCAACAATAAGTTGACTAACCTTCCAAATGAAATAGGCATGCTAACTCGGCTTGAAGTTTTGAAGGCCAATAATAATAGGTAGGTAATAGTTTGATTAGGATGCATTAAAGGCTGCTAAATAGTCTTCTTTTCTTTGCATTATAAAATCACTTGCTATGTTTCTTGGACTTCCATTTTTTGTGAAGTACCCATGTTTGACCCATGGATATGGGGATATGATGTCCGAGGATCCTCAAAATATATGATATGTTTAGAAAAATCTAATTATACCCATGTAGGATATATATCCATATCCGATGTTTGCATCCAAGTCCGAGTAATATAGATCACTTGTGTTTCAGTTGGTTTTTTGGTATTCAGGATAACCACTGTTCCGGCATGCATTGGAGAATGTAGTTCTCTTATTGAGGTATGGTATTCGTTGCCCTTGTCTTTGCTTGTAATCTATAGTACACTAACCAAGTGAAGTGCATAGTTTAACTGAACTGCTTAATATGTTTCAGGTCGATCTTTCAGCGAATCTTCTGTCAGAGCTTCCGGACACATTGGGCAATTTGCACAATTTAAAGGTCTCCACTAGGTTCTTTATTCTATCAGTTGTATCTGCTAATACGCACACACATATAATTGTGTGTGTATATCAAATTGGCTCGAAATATATTGTCAGTACATGTACTTGAAGAAAGTTTGAGATTTAGTTTATGTATGTAAAAATTAAAAATAAGTCTAACTTTAAAAATAAGTCTAGTTACTTTTTCAATTTAACAATCTTAATCTAATCATTGACACCTATAGTATTTTTGGTCAAAATTTGCCATCAAGACACTCATGCCATCATACTATCTTAAGAAGCGAATCCTTATAAACTTGGTATACCTAGTAGTAAGCAAATTCTGACGGGAAATACCGATGGTGTCAATGATTGGACTAAAATTTTTAAATAAAAAAGTAACTGAATTTGATTTTTAAGTAGAAGAAACTAAATTTTAAATTTCAAGGTGGCATATTTTGTTCATCAGTTTGCTCTAAGTGTTTTTAACTCATGTATTTACCGTATGTCTGCAGACATTGCATCTCAGTAATAATGGCCTAAAGTCCCTGCCTTGTACATTATTCAAGCACTGTCTGCAGCTCGCAACATTGGATCTCCACAACACAGAAATCACAATGGATGTGCTACGCCAGGTGTGTGTGCGTACTTGTCTTCCTATATTATGTTATTGGTTGAACCAGGCCTCATTTTCAGTTTTAGTCATTTGAGATGCCTAATAACGACTAATCTTTGAATAGTTTGAAGGGTGGGAAGAATTTGATGAACGCCGGCGCTCAAAGCATCAGAAGCAGCTGGATTTTAGAGTTGTTAGCTCTGCTCAATTCGATGAAGGCGCTGATAAAAACTAATTCCTTCTCTTACATCACTTTGTAGTTTGCTGCAGTAAACAAGAAAAGAAAAATTTGCAGACATTGATTCCGTTTACGCTTTAAAAGGTTCAAAACCTTAGTTTCGTTTTTGAAAACAGTGCTATGTTGGAGTTCATACCAAATTAGGTTCGGCTTGAATGGATTTGGACAGTGCTGTTTATCATCAAACTGGATTGAATTTGTAATTTTATTTCTTTATTAAAATGGGTTGGATTGAATTTTGTAGTTTTATTACGGAAAGCATCTGAGAAAGTCAAATTAATTTAATCGTTTTATTATGGAAAATAATAAATATTTACTGTTTAAAAATGTAAATCTATCTTATTGTTGCATTTAAATTTAATCTGGACCCTATTATCATATCACCCGTAAATATAGGTGGATAAAGGTAAAATATAGAAATGCAAACAATCTATGGAATCTTTACACGTGATGAACAGCAAGTCAAAACAAGACGAAGACCAAACAATTAGGGAAGAACATATTGGAAACTTAAAAGTTACGATGAATTTACTTTAAAAAAGAAATATCCATTTTAATAACACTGTAAAAGTTTTGTGCTTTTAGATCACAACCCCAAGCAGCAGGGAATGAGAGATGAGAAAAACAACCTTAGGCCTTAGCTGAAGTAGATGGAAACCTGAGGAATGTCGACATCATTGTCGTCGTCATCCTCACAAGCCACGACCACATCAAGATGCTTTCTATTCGGAGGCAATTCTGCCTTTGCCACTTCCCGGGCTAGATCTACCACCTTCTTGTCCATTCGCTCCCTGTGCCGAGGGAACATACTATTATACAGCAAGCAACTTCCGTAAGATATGCTGTAGGCATTCAAGCCCTTATCCTTCAGCCATTTGATGAGTTCTCTCAAAGTTGGGTTGTCTCTCAGGATCCATCGGTCCCAAACAGTCCAGCTCATGCCACCGTGTTTGATGACTTTGGGTGGAACTGGCTCAGCCATGGAGAACAGAGGCAGTGCAAGGTTTGCAAAAGTGTTGCGATAGTCCTCTACTTTGTGGCCTCCATCAAGAGCCTTGTAAAGCTCTAGGCAGACAAGACCGGTGGCCATGGCTGTGGAGGTGGCAATTGCTGGGATGATTCTCCCAGCAATAAACTTGGCTTTGAGCTTATCCACCTCAGGAATGCTGTAGTTCCTGGCCCTCATGTTTGCAAGCCCAGCGATTAGATCCATGTGGTAGTTTGTATCATCATCCTGCAAATTCATGAATCGATATTATCGCATTTGTTCCAGTTCTCATGAGTGTTAATCAGACCAAGAAATACGACAAACCTTTTCAAACTGAATAGGTTTCATCTTGAATCCTTGAGGCAAATTTTTTGTGCAAAGTTCTAGCTTGAAGATGAGTTCGTTGATAACTGCTGCATCATCAATAGATGCAGTTGACAGAGTAGTAGCCTTCTCATCTGTTACTATTTTCGCATCTTTCTTCGGCTGGAAATCTGGGACTGTCACTTTGTCAACAGCGTCTGCCAACATCTGTGGATGCTTAACCCAATCAGGAATTTGAATGCCAAATGTTTCAGCACGCAGGATAGAAGCAGCCATAACAAACTGCAGGTGGCTTGGATCAGCTGTTGAGACTTGAAGTGGATGAGGGAATCGTTTTGGAGCAGACCAGAAGGGAGCCCCAGTACTGGTTGCAGCATCTTCGGGAAATGTATAAATCAGCTGCTTTACACGATTCACAAAATAGTCCTCAAATCTGAGCAGAAAAGAAGGATAAAGTCAAACAAATGCAACAAAAACACTATTGTCGATAATGAACATAAAATTAGATCGAACATCAAAAGAACTACCTTAGACGAGCCCAGGAGATGCAATCCTGGAATGTCACACACTTCTCTTTCTCGAGGCATTCAAGAATACGTTCCAAATTATCTCTTGCCTGAGCATCGCCAGCAGTCCTTTGTGCAGTTTTATACTCAACTGGGTTGGACAGATAAGCATTCACTTCAGCAGGAGTTTTCTCCAGTAGACCCTCAAACTCAGACCGAGCCCATGTCAGACAATGGTCAATATTGTGAGGAAATGAGTGCACTGTGCACATAGGAGCTTGTTTCTCAGGTGGGTCTCTTGACGCACCATAGTTTTCAGTTAGGTGAGGAATAACCATCTGTGTGTTGCATTTGGCACCAAGAGTTCCAGACTCGAGAAGCGGTTTCTGGAAATATAAGCACCTCTGATCAACATAAAGCCTGGCATTCACGTTATCCAATGCATTAATAACCACTGTTAAATTCTCCCAGAAGGTATCATCGAATACGTTTTCAGTTTCAGGACCGACACGGTTTTGCAAAGCTTCAATTTTTAAACAGGGATTTATTGATGCTGCAGCAGAAGCAGCAACTGTGGATTTGGCCTGCCCAATGTTCCAATCCCTGAAAAGGAACTGCCTGCTGAGGTTGCTCTTCTCAATAACATCATCATCTGTGATTGTCAGCTTTCCTTGGTTACCACATGAAACTCCCATCAGAGCAATATTTTTTTGGAACTCACAACCTAGTGCACCAGATCCCACAATAAATGCTTTTGCATCCTCCAGTTTCTTTTGGAGCTTGGACCCAAACACTGATATTTGTGCATCATAACGGCTATTCAGCGGTCTGAAATCACTAGGGTCCACAGGCTCAGTTGGAAGCGACTCCACAGAATCAAAATAAAAGAACTGTAATGACAGAAAATTAGTTGAAGAGAAAGGGGGGAGGGGAGTTGTACAAGTTTCAATAAACTGTAAAGAAAAATTATTCAATGCTCACTTTGAAGTTTCTGATACTGTAATAAAAATTAGGAATATTGGAAGGGAACATATTTGAGATACAAATCAAGGTATTCCATCCTATTCTTAAGTGTAACACCTTTCATTCCAAGACCAAGATTAAATTTTTAATCTGATACAGCCTCTCTTTTCCTAATCTATGCCAAAACTAATCAAATTTAACCTTTTCATTTCCTACTCAAAGAGAATTGCTCAAAGCGCATATAATTCCGAAAATAATGTGCAAGGGTGAGCGTGAGTGGGATAAATTCTAACTTATCCATTCCAACTAAAATAAATTTGCAAAAGGAACAATGAACACTGACCTGAAAGACGGGATGAAACTTTCCAGAGCATGCTTTGACAACCTCTTGTCCCACAATTCCCCCAAACATGGCAGCCATGGGATTCAGCACAGCCCTGGAACCAAAGGCAAAGTGTCGCAAAAGTTTTGGGTTGATATCTTCCAATCTACCATCTCCCAAGCTCTCATTCATGTTCCCAGCAATAGAAATAAGCTTATTAGCGTCCTCTTCTGAACCAGCAACAGGAAAGCGTCCCAAATCGGAGACAAACTTATCCAATGCTTGGAATGCTAAGTGTAACAGAGGTGGACGATCAAATTTTGAAAAATCACTCAGCAGAAAATCACCAGGATCTTTGATAGCATCTCTTAGTGGTTTGAAATTTAATACCTTGGGCTGTTTCACTTGTGTAACAATACCACCTTTTATATACGTACCGAACTGGGTGGTATCCTCCTCAAGAGTAAAAGAATATGGCTTTGCATTCTTAATCTTCCTTGGTTTTCCATCATTTAGTTCTGTCATTCCATGAACTTCAGAGAAGACAACAAGATCCCCATCTTGAAACTCGAGCCTTTCATCGTCAACACATGATACAAGAGCTGGGTTGTCATTGCTAATAGATGCAATTATACCCGTGTGAGGATCCTCTCCATCAACATCAACTACAGTGAACTCAGGTCCAAAATCACAAAATATAGAACCAAAAAGACCTCTAACTTCAGCCTTGATGAAAGAGATGGGAGGTTGATGTTTATGACAGTAATCATTGAACTCAATGGCCTTCTCAAAACTGATATCAGTAAATACAACAGCCTGAAAAACAGCGATGTAAATGAGTTATGTGATGAAATATGCAAAGACATAAAATCATCAAAAATACAAATGCAATATCAGCAAGATTTCAGATCAAATTGCAAACACTTTCCTAGAGTAAACATGCTTTCCCTCTCCTTCACACCTCATATCTTCCCAGCTTAAAAGCACCTGAACTTAGTTTTATTCCTAAACTGAATTAGACGTAAATAGTGGAATTTTGAGATGATGATAACAAATCTTCAGCATTCTTCTCTAGGTTTCTTATGAAATATAAGGTAGCTATTCCAAATTCAGTTAACCTCCAATACTGAAAATATAGCACGGTAAGCAATAATAAATTAGGAGACCCAAAGGCAAGGAAATACCTGAAAGTCAGAAAGTTGTTCCTTCGTTAATTTTGTTGTTAAGGTGGAAATGATCACTGCATTGTTAAGCTCTTGTAACTTCTGGACAGAGGCAAGAGCCCTGTTTTTACCAACATCACTCTCGGAAAACACAAAGTTACTGGACAAATCCCACAACTCCACAGCCCCTTCATCATGCAAGGTCACAGACTTGACACCAGCAAGAATGAGATTTTTTGCTGCACAAGCAGAATAAATATAAATATAAATATAAATATAAATATAAACATCAGTGAGGATATCAGCCCTGAAAAAGGCACCAAACAAATCTAGGATATCAACACCCATTCTGTTATTAATTATGGCACAGTGTCAACCTATAACATCATATATTACATCATACAAGGTAACAAGAAAAGAGCTTTAAACCCATGGGATAGAGAACCATGCATTCTATAAAGATCATAGACTTATTAGTTCTAGAAGATTACCCTCACTATTTTAACCGTCATTTAGAAATTCAAATACCAATCTTTGCCCAAGAAAGTTCAGAGAAAGAGACGACCCATCAAATGGGATTATCATAAACAAGACAAAAAAAAAATTAGAACCCTAAACATCGATTCCTTAAAATCTAATCAACTTCTACATTACTTCTCATCACTCCGAGCAACCTTGATACAAAAGGAAAAACAACTATGACTGTAATACGACACAAATCAATAAACAAACCCTCGAAATTTCGTAAAAGGTAACTGAAAAAGAGTTTTAAACCCAAGGGACTAGGAATCATGCATTCCATAAAGAGAATATGTTTATTAGTTCTGGAATAATTTCAAGCTCATTATTTTCAACGTATGCAGATGGCTTTCCCACACTTTTTTAACGACCACTAAGAAACTCAAATACCGATGTTTGCAAGAGAAAAACCACACAAAGAAACGACCCACTATATGAAATCAGAACAAAATTTAGGAACCCTAACATCGATTAACAACTGGGTCTATCTTGATACAAAAGGAGATGATACAAATCAAATAACCAATTACGGGGGAAAAATGATTTAAGTTTTGAAAATTCATACCAATCTCAGCACCAAGACCCTGCATCCCTGAAACAAGAATATTCGACGCAAAAAGCCGCCTCATAGTCTCACGTCCATAGACGGCAAGCTGCCGGCTATGGAGATCCTCATCAATTTCAGCATGATTGGAATTTCCGAGAGCCATGGTCGACGTTGAAGATCCAACAACTCTACTATCACTCCGATCTCCTTTTCCTCCTCTTATTCCACTCTTATCCCCGTTCTCAGCCGTTGATCCGTTACCGGCGGCGGCGTTTACGCAGCTATCACGGCGGTGCTTCTTGAAGGACGATGCGGTGGCACCGTTGTTGTTGGAAGTTTCGGGGTCAGCAGCTTCTTTAACAACAACAACTTCACCAGAAGCGGTTCTCTTTCTAGAACGCATATAGAGAGGTAAACTGCCGAAAATGCCACAGAAACCCATGGAAATTACGGTGAGTGCCACGATACAACAATATAATAAAATTAATAAACAGCTACGGTGGGTGAAAGGATCGAAGTTTTGGTAGAAATATCCGACAAAGATCGGCACAGAAACTATAATAAAGCCCACCCAAAACCCTAATTTCAGCATTTGATTCTAAGCCAAAGCAGAGAAGCAAAAAGATAGCACACCGATTTAGACAATCACCAACTGAAGAATAGAATCTTTAAAGAGTTAGCTTAGGAAGATAAGTTTTTTATAGATTGTTATGAATCTTTCAGGGGATTAAATTATTCAAAGAAAATTGCCCTGAAGAAATGAAGGTAAAGGTAGAAGGCCTTACACTGAAAGGGGGAAGGACACAGAATCGGGGGCTGTGGTTTTATTGTAGTACCTTGTGGGGACTCAGTGAGTCTGAGATATATAGAGGAATGACTGTTTTTTATTGGGTTACAAAATCTTGGTTAATACATTTTCATTGTCGAGAATTTATAAAAATAATATAATTGGTTAATGTTTTTGTTATTCTTACACCACGCGTTGCTCCACACGTCCTATAAAGGTGAATCTCTCGTCACAAGCGAATTTCTAGTGTCGAACCTCGTATCATGGCGTAGTGGCAAACTTGCATAAGATCATCTTCGGTAGACATATATGGAATGTATGTGGTGGCACAAACTCATTAATCATCCTGTTGTCTTAGTAAGTTGTATTCTAAGACTTCACATCACTGTTGCTGCAAGGAAACAATGTATGACCTTACTATCAGCAAGCTTTAGACATATAGACATCTTGGCCCTCTAGATAACAACTAAAGAGGGATAAGTCTTTCTTCTCTCAGAAACCTTCCACCAGAAAACCCATACAGACTTCAATGGCTCTCCGCCTTGACCTAAGGTGAACTATTACTCAAACAACCGTAATCTCCTTCTTGTTAATTTCATTGGTTAACAATTTGGTACAATAAGCGTGGACAACCATGGACAATCCAGGTACCAGTGTCCCTCCCATCAATGAGCTTAACCCTACCAACGATCAACAAACACGAGATCCTCTGGCTGGCATACCATCTCAAGATATACAATCCCAAACCTTAGATAAATCCTACACAAGATCCCTTGTATGTAAGCCAAAATCCTCATCAGCAAACACGATCTAACCCTAACCAGCAAACCCAGAGTAATCCCCACCAGTTGAACCCATTCCAACAGTATTATCAATATCCTTCCCCACGGTATTATAATTATCCACCACAAGCTCCAGCTGATGCTTCTCCAGCCGGTCAAGGTTCACAAAATCCATTGTCGAGGTTTTAACAATACATTGACATGCAGGAAAGAATGAAAGCAATGAATGAGCAAATTTCCTCACAACAAAGAAGATATGAAAAGAAACAGGAGTTCATCCAAGAGCAAATAGAGAGACAAAGACAGGCAAATATAAGGAATGAGAGAAACGAAAAGCTTATCTAGGATTTGAGAACAACTAGAGTTGCTCGCAGACAAGATCCATTCGACAGATAGAAGGAAACTGTTCATTCCACCCGTAGACATCAACATATTAGCAGGGATACTGTTGATCTTGACGATTAAGATGACATCCAAAGTTGGGAGCCAAGTCAAAACACGTTGGAAGAAAGAATAAAATAGTTAAAAAAGGAAATACAAAGTTACTAGAAATCAGAATCAACAAGGTTGACCAAAAAATATACAAATGAGCCTCTAGCTATTGAGATATTGCGTTTTCATGTCCCTCCAGCCTTCAAATTTTCCAAGATGTATGACGGACTAGGAGACCCTCAAGATCATTTGGCGCACTATATTAACCACATGAGTATTCTGGGTACCTCGGATAAGGTAAAATGCAGAGCATTTTCGATGACCCTCAAAGACTCCGCTCAAACTTGGTATATGGCGCTTCCGCAATATTCCATTTCCAATTTTGAACAGCTGGAGGAATTATTCATGACAGGTTTCTGGTGAACAAAACACTTCAACAATCACCAACATATTTGATGTCCATTAAGCAACATGAGGATGAACCTTTGTGGGACTTTGTGAAGCTGTTTAATGCAGCAACCATGATTATACAAGATGTACTGGAAGAGTTTTGCATTCAGGCCTTTATGTCAGGTACTAATCATCAGTTTTTGAAGTATAACCTGGTTGATAAACCTCCTGCGAGGTTGTTTGTTCTTTATGAGACAGTACATAGGCTTGTTGAGAGCAATGAAATCTAGAAAGCCAATACTTGATCCTAGCGGAGTTCACAGCAAACCATGAGGAATTTCAGTACTTCCAGGTAAGGCAAACCCCTATTAGGAGACAAATCCATGAGAGATTATTCAAGCCACCTATACTTAGGGGCAACAAGTTTATGATTCTGGTGACTTCTATAATTTGCTTATAACGGCAAGAGATGACAAACCCCACCAACAACAGCAAAGATAGCAACATAGAGATCCCTACAATAAATTTCTTTCCTATCATGATCTGACAACCTCGCCAGCACAAATTCTTAGTCAAATTGAACAAGGGATACTCCAACCTCCACCTCCATTAAGACCTAGCATTCATAGAGAAATTTCTAGAGGAATGTGTGAATTCCATCTTGCACCTAGGCATAGATCAGAAGAATATGTTCATTTGAAGAATGCTATTGAATCAACAATATGTCGGGGCGTTTGAAGCAATTTCTGACCCGTCCAGGGTAGGCATCCAGGTACAAGGATTCTAACAGAGCTAAAGATTCTTCAGGTTTGTGCCAAGATGACAGAGGTAAAGGAAAACAAGTTGTTAAAAGAATGATGAATGCCATTATTGGCTCTAATGAAAAGTGGACGAAGTCTAACATAAAGAGGAAGATATATTTGCGCAGTGTTATCTCTGTATCAACCCCAATAAAGAAGCCTCATTCGACTCAAACATGGAGAGTAGGTTTTTCCGAACATGATGCAGCGGACCTGCTTAACACTAGAGGTAATAATCCGTTAGTTGTTTCGGCTCTAGTTGCAGGTTTTAAGGTGGAAAGAATTTTGATAGATACGGGAAGTATTATCGAAGTGCTGAGTTGGCAAGCATTTAGGCAAATGGGATTGACAGATTCCGCATTAAAACGAGCCAACTTCATTTATGGCTTCAACAATCAGCCAATAGAAGTCAAAGGATCAGTACTGTTGCTAGTGGTATTTGGAGACGACGAGCATACGATCACCGAAATGGTAGAATTCCTAGTTTTGGATCATCCAACGGCTTATAATGCTATTTTTGGCAAACCCTTCAACTTGTTTTAAAGTCAAGTTCCCAACTCCTACAGGTGAAGGATTCATGAAGTTAGATCAACAAGTAGCATGACAGTGTAACATCTTCTCTTTGCAGTTGACAGAAAAAGAGAAGGGTCATTCTCATGCACCAACAGGAATGGGTTCTTCCGGAGGTGAACCAGATGTCAACCTCACCAACAAAGCTATGATTAACATGGAGAGCTTGGATGTAAGAACAGAAGAAAAGTTCAATAAGGCTGAACCTGTAAAAAAGACAAACTATTGAACTCTTTCACGATGACAAGGAGTGGACCACCAAAATAACATCCCTGTTATCAAAATCCGAACGAAGAATGCTAATTAATTTGCTAAGGAACAATGTGAATGTATTTGCTTGGTCAGCGGTAGACATGCCAAGTATTCATCCTCCAGTCATTCAGCATCGTTTGAATGATAATCCAACTGTTAAACCGATTAAGCAAAAAAAAAAAAAAAAAAAAGGAAGAGTCGCCAAGGTTAAGATTCAAACAATCAGGCAAGAAAGGCAGAAGTTGTAAGCGGTGGATTTTATCAAAGAAGTTTCTTACCCTGAGCGAGTGTCTAATGTCGTCATGGTGGTAAAGCCTAATGACTAATGACAAATGGCAAATGTGTATTGACCTCAATAAAGCATACCCCAAGGACAATTTTCCATTGCTTTCCATTAATAGGCTAGTGAATGCGACGGTGGGACACATGTATATGAGTTTTGTAGATACCTTTTCAAGGTATAATCAGATCCAGATAAGAGAAGACAACTATTATCACTGAAGATGGTTTATTCTTATACAAGTTCATGCCTTCTAGGCTTAAGAATCTAAGAGTACCCTGTCGGAGGCTGGTTAATAGACTTTTTAGAAATCAAATTGGTCTTGTAACAGTTATTCTTAATGATATCGGAAATAGTAATTTTGAAATTCATTTTTCGATGATCGAGCTAGTAAATATTAAATATTAATATTTATAATTTTATAATAGAATTATATTAAATTCTGGTCCAAATATTTTAGTGATTAGTTGATTAATTAAGGTATAAAAACTAAATCATAGAAAATATAAAAATCAATCGCTATTGAATTTTGTTTGATTAAAAAGGCTTATTAAACCATTTATCAAGGTTTAAAATTATAAGTATACCCTTATGAATTTTAATGGCTGGTTGGTGGACTTTATTTTGATAATTATGTTTAGATTATGTTATTAATTTAAGTTAAAATAATGATAAAACAAAAATAAAAAAGCTGTATCTTTAATCTTTGTCTTCCCCAACCGCCCAACACCAAAAAAGAAAGAAGGAATAGCCATTTTTTAAGCTCAAAGTTGGGTTGCATGTAACTGGCTTTTAACCGCATTTTTTTAAAATTTTATATTTTTGAGACTGTTGTTGTTTAGTCTAACTAACCTGAATACTAAATCATAAAACTATCTAAGGTTTTAAAAGTTATCATTATTATTTTTGAAGCTTTTTGAATGTTAATGGTTGAGTTTGAAACTTTAATGTGGAATATGACTATTTTATAAAGTAAATTTTGTTAGTTGTGAGTTTAGGGACTAAAAATAAAAATATATTTAAATTGGCATGAAATCTTTATAAACATAGATGCTTGAGGACTGTTTAAGGATGAGATTAAAGTTGGATTAAAAGTTTGGGGTTTAAATGTGAAATATATATTTGTTTCGATTTTAGGAATTAAATTGAATAATTGTAAAACTTTAAGGAAATTATAAAAAGTGATAATACGATATCATATGCATGAAATAAGCTATTATAAGGTATACAAAACTGATAATTTGAAATGAATTATTGTATAAATCAAGAAACAAATCAACCTAGAGATAATTGAGGAAAAGGAAAAATAACATATTAGTCTCTAACACTTCTACTATAGTTCTTTTTACCTAGTAAGTTCATACGGTATAGTTTTATGTATTTTGTTAGGTTTATGTTGAATTGTGTATTTTGAATGTTCGATTGTATACTTAAATGTTACAAATTGGTACAATTGTGAAAAAAACAAAGGCTGAATTGAAAAGTGTTATATTGATATGTGTACTGAACCCAAATGAACATAGGATAGGATACAATTAGCATGCTATAGGGTTATTTCACGTGTTGTACAAGTTTGATATGAGATGGGATGATGACGTACTATTTATTCACTAAATGTTCCGGAATCCAAAATTTGTTGTGAATTACTGAGTTATCTTTACAGTGATTAGGTGTGTTTTAGAGGGGATATGTAGCATACGGGCTTGGCACTTAGTGCCTAGGTGTGTTCTTGGATGGTGTGGCTCGTATGAGCAATCATGTGTATTTTGGGTGATTACCCACGTATCCGTATCTGATCATTATAGTTCACCGGGCTAAATTGATATGGCTATTGAATAATGATGAACAGTAAAAGTATTATAATGAGATAAAGTATAATTTTATAATGTAAAAGTGCATATTTTCAATGGTTTGATGTTATAGCTTCAATTGAGATTGAATTATATTGAATAAAATGTTTCATACGTTATATATCCGATGAACTCATCTAATTATATGAATTATGGTAATAGGAAAAATTGTTTAGTTAACTGTGTTATTTGTAATTGTGGGAACTATGGTAAGTTATATGTTTCGAACCTATGAACTTACTAAGCTTATTAAAAGCTTACTCTGTATTGTTTTCTGTTTCTTGTAGTTACCGTTTTGCAGAACTCAACAATCGGATCAACTTGCAGATCACACCATCTAGCCTCCTTTTTTGGTAGACTTTTAATCGTTCAACTCAGTTATGTGACATATAAATAGTTGAATTGTATATAAGTGTTTTGTAAAAGCTAATTGTGAAGGTAATGAATAATGTATATGTGCTTAATAGCATTTGAGTTATGTTTGTTCATGGCTTTAAATGGTAACCTGGAAGGTGGTTGTTAAGCTCGAGAAATATGATAAATTAACATGAATGTTTGGCATGTAGGGATAACAGGGAATGTTTGAATAGGTGAGATTGCTTTGGAAATTATGGCATAAAAGTTTAATGATTGATATCGATGTTTTAGGTATGATATGTGGAATGGATTTTGATTTCAATGTTATAGGTTGTGGAGTTAATATTTTTAAGTCTATAATAGATGATTGAAAGTTGTACTTTGTTTGTGTATAAGGTACGTGTTTGGTCACTTTCTATATTGGCATGAATGGGGTTGAATTTTGGTATTGATTCATGTTGTGTGATAGTGCCTTAGGCATATTGGTTAGAACTAGGAAAATGATATGTTTTAGCATGCTTTTGTGCATTTTGAACAAGTTTAAAAATTGGTTAATTGCATTCTTATGTCATATGTGAAAATTTGGTTTCGTAACTTGCACAATAGGATACCTAATTGCATACACGAGCTAACACATGACCGTGTGCTCTTTATGAATTGGGAGGTTTTAGGTAAACATAGTTTCAGTTTGTTAGACAGATTGGCCATACACCCGTGTTGTATTGCAAATATGGTCAATGGATTTTCCACACGATCTCAGTTTCTCACACGGCCCAGCCACATAGCCGTGTGATTGTTTGTAAGTTTTTGCATTTAGGTCCTAACAACTAGAGGTGAGCATGGGCCATGCCAAGCCAAGTTTGAGCCGGGCTCAACTAAAAATTCAAGCCCATTTGCTAGGCCCAAGCCCGGCCCAGCCCAAAAAATGGGCCTAAAACTTTGCCAAAGCCTGACCCAGATAAAAAGGCTAAAACCAGAGCCCAACTTAGCCCGCCCATATTAATTTTTATATTATTTTTATATAATTTTAAAAGAATATATAATACATTAAAAATACTAAAAACATTAAAATAAATATTTCACAATAAATTAGAAATAAATTTTAAAAAATATGTATACTTAAATAAGACTAAGATAAATGCAACTTAACAAGCAAATGTCTCTAAAATAATAACAAAATTAACAATAAAATAAGTTTTATACAATATCCAAACAATAACAACAAAATAGTAGCAACATAATAGCAAAACAGTAGCAAAACAGGAAGAAAATAACAAGAAAATAATATTTAAAAAAAGTAAATTTTTTTGTCCTTTAGTGGATTCGGGCCAGGTTGGGTTCAGGGCCAAAAATACCTTACCCGAGACCCAGCTCATTTTTTTAAATGGGCCTTTTTTTTGTCTAGGCCCATTTTTCGGGTGAGCCTTCCGATCGGGCCGGATGGCCTGGCCCATAATCAGGTCTACTCACAGCTTCAATGAGTTATATGGCCTGGATACATGGTCGTGTGACTCCATCTTTACACAGTTGCAGTTTGTAATACGGCCTAGGCACCCGGCTGTGCGACCTTGTTTTGTGATTTTTTCCTAGTTGTTTAAAAGTTTGCAATTTAGTATTTATTTGTACTCGAGTCAACATAAGAACTTTCATACGCTTGATTAAGACTCAGAATTATTTGTAAATCATGCTAAATATGAATTATAAATGGTTTTGTTGATTTATTGAATGTTAAAGTTAGAAATGTATGTGATTTGTTTTGTTAACTGTTGTAGCATCCAGTAGCTTGAGTTCGGAGACTAGACCGAGTGAGGGGTGTTACAAGTCGAAACATGGAGATTGATGGGCATCGAAACCACAAAAAATAATTCCTATAAAAATAACTTTAAATAGTAGTAAAGTGTGGTAGTAGGGTCGAGTCCACAGGGATCGGATGTTATTATCAACTTCTGCGTTTATCTCGTGAACAGATCATTTGTCGTGTCGAAGGTCGTGGCAAAGGTCGTGCCCACAACTCCAAATGGACCTGCTGGAAAATAAACAAATAGATCAGGAGAGTTTTGAAATGTTTAGAAACTAAATAATTGAAACAACATAAATAAATAATGAAATAAATTAGAAATTAAATTTGGATTTTGTAATCAAAGATAAATAGCCTTAGCCCTAGACTCGGTAGATTTCGGTTTAAGAATCGATCCTTGAAAATTGATCTTCTCTTCCAAACGATAAGCTAGTTATAGCAGTTAAGAACGTCCTAACCACCAATTCTTCCTCTCGTAGTTGGTCTCTGTACGACCTGCAAACCAACCCTTATCGATTATCTAACTGAGATATACGTGTTCTCGATTCAAGATTCCAGTAGCATTACGCTCTAAAAAACCCAACTCGAATCAACGGCCTTAACTGCATGGGTCGTTTAAACTTGATCACTTCTTCGTTAATTTGTTCTCGAAGATCCGAATAAAGTAGGGTCGACTCGTTTCTCCAACTGTCAGCAAACACGACTCCAACCCAACGTACACTTTGACTTGAAATCGAGTTTAACTTTAAGGGATGATTTGTCTATCCCGATACTTAGGAAAAAAATGAATACCGATTGGAAGGATTTTAAGTACGAATCCGTATCTCACGGTTCTCGACCGAAAAGAACACCGGCCTAAAGCTAAGATGAGATTTAGTGTAGTATGAATTTAATCATGCTTGTAGGTTGTGGAAGGTGATTGGATTTGTATGAAAGGTGGTAGAAGTTGGAAAGGAAAAGTACTTGGAAAGCAATTAGACCAATTTTCAAAGAACAAAGAAATGTAAATGAAACAACAGAATACTCACGCCCAAATTGAAAGAAAAAAGAAAATAATTCTATTCAATTCCAAATTGAAATCGAAATGTAGAATTAGATGTGTCCTTCCTAAGAACATTAAGGCCCTATTTATATACATAGAATTTACTAATTTTAGCCTTAACTAATTTAACATAAAATTAAATAAAAAATAAAATAAGATTTTTTTTCTATTTTTGGCTTTTATAAAGTCAAAAATTTTTATGAGTCCTTGGCTTTCTCCACATTTTTATTCGGCCTCATTTCATTGATTGTGTTTCAATTTGGTCCTTTTTTGCTTGTATTTGTCTCTTAGTATCTCAATTGCGTCCCTAACAAGATTAAAACATAAAAGTACTAATTTAGCAGGGATCAATTAAGAAATAAACCGAATTAAACATAAAATGTCATGCAAATTAACATGTTATCAGATATATATGTGGATGACATGCTAATCAAAAGTCCCACTGTCAAAACAATTTTTGAAACGGTCGACTTTTTATTTTAAAACAAAAATGGGAGTAGCCATCAATACTTTTTTTATGAGGTGTGATCGGGTCACCTCGTAAATTTAATCATTTTAATTTATTAAATTAATGTTTTTCGGTCTACAAAATCCAAAAATGGGTTCGGGAGTCGGTTACGTACGAGGAAGTATTAGCACCCTCGTAACGCCCAAAATTGGTACCTAATTGATTAATTCATGTCTTAGTGTCGAAAGTTGAAAATTTGAAAATAGTTTAAAATACGATCCCTTTTTGTATTAATGTTAATTTTACTTTAAAAAACCGCTTGAATAAATCGAAACAAACGTTAAAGACCTTTTCGTCTCGTGATAACAAAATGTCACATCCCGTAAGTTAGGACACGACACCTTGAACCTTTGAAAATAAGTTTGCCCTTATTTTTTTATTTGAAATCTTATGTATTTTAATTCTAAAAGGATATTTGGTTATTTAGGTTCAACGAAAAAAATCGAAACCCCGTAAGTTAAGGTATGACTTCTCGAATCTCTAAATACGAAACATTTCCTTATTTTAAAATTTTTGAATAATAACAAGTGTAATATTTACGATGTGTATTTCTCTTATTCGGGGTATAATATAAAACGACCTATTATGGATAAATACGTTTAAATGCGATTTTTGATGTGATTTTAACAGAATGAGATAAAATGGTGATGTAGAAAATAGAATGATGATATACAAAGGAAATGTTGTGTCGATAAATGACAATAATATAAATGTAATGACCCAAAATTCACGAGCATTGAAAAAGTATAATATCGGACCTCCGTCTTAGTAAACCGAGTTCGTAAATAATTATTAGAAATATTTGTGAGTCTAGTAGTGTGTTTAATTAGGTTTTAATTAAGTGAAATTAGCTCAATTTAGAGAAAATAGTAAAAAGGACTAAATTGAATAAGGGGTAAAAGTTGAATTATAGATTAATAGAAAATAAAAAGGATTAAAATGACAATTAAGCCATTAACGAGAAATGAGGCGGCATATATGTAATAAAAATCTAAGATTTTTATGTTATATTTTAATTATATAATTAATTATTTAGATATAAATTATGTTAAATTAATTTAAAATAATTATATTATAAGATTTTTATATGATAAATAAATTGAAATTATAACAAGTGGATGGTGATGATAATATACAAATGTAAAATACATATGTTTACATTTGTAATACATATATTTGTTACTAAATAGATATTTATTATTATAATTATTAATTATTATTGTAAATGAAGAAAAGATAAATGTAGGGTGTAAAAATTATACATATGCTATGCATATATTTATACACTTGTAAAATAAATATATAATTACTTAAAATTTAAGTATAAAGACATTTATAATTATTAACTAATTAAATATAAAATAAATAAATTAAATAGTGCCAAATGTAGGGTGATAAAGTTGTACAAATGTAGTAAAATATGTATATACACTTGTATTATAATTAAAAAATATTTATTAATTAAATAATTATTATAAATTATATTATTATAATATAAAGTAAATAAATAAAAATAAAAGGAAAAATTTGGGATTGAAGGTTTAAAGCTTTAATTGGTAAGTCAATTAAGTCATTTTTACTTAAGTTTGATGTTTTAGAAGCTTTAGAACAAAGTTTTGTTGAAATTAAGTTGAGGTTTTGAAAGTTTTTAGGTTTTTGAAAATAGTTCATGTTGAACAAAATATTGAATTAGGGGTTTAATTGAATGAATTTTAAGTTATAATTGATTAAAGGATTAAATTGTAAATTAGGCTATAAGTTTTGTGTTGTAGGGATTAAATTGAAAGAAGTTTTAAATTAGGGTTTATTATGAACATTAGATAGTTAAGTAGAATATGGAAGGAAATTGAATAGAAATAAAGTATGAATTGAGTTAGAAAAGTAAATGAGTTAATTAGGATTAAATTGGAATTAGCGTATAAATTGGATAGAAATTCAATTATTATTATTAATTAGTGCTGTAATTAATAGTGTAAATTATTATTTTCGTAGCTAACAAGGAATTCAAGGCATCGGCACACAAAGGAAAGGAGAAAGCTATCGAAGAATAAAACAAGAAATTCACGGTTTGTATTACTATAATTCAAACTACTATTTATTAAATGTTATATTTAAATTTATGTGTATGGTAGTAAAATTATAAGGTAAGTATCAATATTGAATTGAATGAAATTGAGATGAAGTATGATTATGCATGAATATTTGATAGTATATTGTTGTAAAGTGGAAAATTGTATCGAATTGAATTATACATTGAAAGTGAAATTGAAATTGAGAAATGATTTGAATACCCTATTAACTAGTCGGGCTGAGTCGAATATAGTTGGCATGTTATAGGATTGAAAGAATACGAGAATTTATTGGCTTTGCCGATCAGGCACTATATGTGTCATATCAGGTACTGTATGTGTTGTATCAGGCACCTCGTGTGTCGTATCAGGCACCATCCCCAGGACACGTGTCATTTTCTCTACAGATCAACAAACTGGGGACTAAATTGAAGCACAAATAAAAATTTGTGGTAAAATTTTAAAAAATAGAAAAATAAGATAGAACTAAATTGAAATGCGTTGTAAAAGCGGAAGGACCCAATGAGCAAATACCCCCTCCAGGTGAAAACACTTTGATCCTAGAGGATGGATCGAGTCGCGCTGCGGGTCGCCAAAACGACGTCGTTTAGACCGCCTATTTAAACAAAAAAAATTAAAAAAAATCATTCCTTCCTTTAATTTAAAAAAAATAGAAAGCCCCCCTTTTTCTCTCTGAACCAGCCCTTGGTCGGCCTTGGCTCCGGTTGTCGGACCACCGTGGTGGCCATTAGCGACGGCGATGGCGCTGCCGTCCATAGTGGCCGAAGAAAGAGAAAAAAAGCCATTTTTTTTATTTTTGCCCTATTTTCGAATAAAACCTAGATCTGGGCTCTAAAGCCCTATAAATCTTACCGGTGTTCGCCCCGGGGAAGAGAAACCGAAAGGACCACACGAAAATTGACGGAAAAGACGACGACGTATCCCCAGTAAGATCTTTAGCTTTATTATTTTATATATGCGTAATAACAGATTCGAAAAAAATATATAAAAATTTCACCTTTTCAAACTTCTAATCTGTTGTTTTTTTATTGCTTTTTCGTGTCTTTTTTTTAAATAGATACACTATCCATGGCTTTTATAGCTGAATGATACAATATATTGTTTTTGTTTTTGTTTTTTTGCTTGCTATTGTTTCTCTGCTATTTTTGCCTTTTCTGCGCTGTCTTTTTTCTTTGTTCTTTTTTGCAGGCTTGGGCAAGGTCAACGAAGGAGAGAAAAGTTGACATTTGCCATTTTGGTGCAAAACAGCCAAGGTGCCAAGCCTCGGGCGACGTGCGCACTGCGGAGGCACGAGGAGAGGGGTGCGGCGCACAAAGGAGACTAAGGTTTTTGGGTCATTAGGGTTTTTTATTTATTTGGGTTATTAGGTCATATTATAAATGGACTGCTTTTTGACTTGGACTTTATTATCTGGTTTAATTTTTGTTTTATTTGTTTGTAATATGGGCCCGGGCGAAATTGTATCTCTACACCCTCCATAGACCAGCATGTAGTTGATTTGCAGGGAACTTTTGATGTCTTAGAGGTTGTATGGCATAAAGTTAAATTCGAAAAAGTGTGCTTTTAGAGTTAGCGCAGAAAATTTTCTAAGTTTCATAATTTACGAGAGGAATAAAAGTGAACCAATGGAGGATTAAGGTTATTTTGGATCTCAATTCGCCTAGAAACACAATCCAACGTTTAAATGGTAAGATTGTAGCCTTAAATAGGCTTCTCAAATATGGTTGATAAATGTTTGCATTTCTTTAAAGGATTGAAGGTCAAATATGGTTGATAAATGTTTGCATTTCTTCAAAGGATTGAAGGTCCATTTCCAGTGGACAGAAGAATGTCAATAATCTTTTTGTTTAGTTAAAGATTTATTCAACAAAAGCTCCTTTGTTAACTTTACTATCATTGGGAGACTAATTGCGTTTGTTCTTGTTGAAAAATCGAGTTTAGAAAACGCAACCAAAGTTCTAAAATAAATTTTCAAAGTAAGAACTTAGTTGTAATATCTAAAGTAATAAAAACTTAACTAACATTTTCGATTCGTTTAGAATGAACGCTTCAACTGAGTAGTCTTCTCCATTATCCCTGAGCTCACGTCTACCAAGTGTAGGCTCACTTCAAATCAAAAAATTTTCAAAAAAAATTACTAGTGATTTCACTATTTCTCTAAACTTTTGGGCCAAGTTATAAATAAATAAAAAAATTCTCTATAAATTTTCTGAAATAATATTTCTAATGTGTGAAAAATAATGTTCAACTATAATTAAACTCAATCACTTTAATATTAAATTAATAAATACTATTAAGATAAGCGTTAAATTAAATTTAATATTAAATCCATTAAAATAATATTATTTTTAAAATAATTAATCTAAAATTAAATTTTTTGATAGAAGACTTATAATTCTTTCACTACTACACTAAAAAACTACCATAGCCGACCATTTTTTGACCACCAGAATACCTCCGTGACAGCCACCAACACCCCGAGCTGGTTCGGGTCTTGTCGGTTCAGACCAATTATATCATGCGACATCAGCCTTATTTTTCTAATTTTAATATTAATATTAATTATTTTTAATTAATCTCAAATTTCGAAAGATTCTAATTGAATCGTACAGTAATCCAATCTTTCTACCAGTCAAATGCCTAACATACCGAAAACATTTGAAGAAAGTTTAAACACTATATGTGCATAAACCACTTAAATCTAACTAATTTAAATATATATTTTTTGAGATATAATTTAAATATACTTAAATCTAAGTGATTTGAAAATACTCCATATCAAATGACAATAAACGCTCAAGTTAGTGATTAAACCAATAAAAAAATAACTAATACACTGTATCAATACTTTTTTAAATTCCAAAACTAATTCAGAATTCCAATTAACATAAATAAAAATGATCAACGTAAATTTTGGTTATTTATAAGAGAAAACTACCAGACATGGTGGGAATAAAGTTACCTAAAGCAAAATATAACAATATAAAAAGAAAGATGCATGCATGGCCAAGAAATAATATTAAAAGAAAAGGTAAAATGACAAGATTATATAAATATTCTGCAACTAAAAGGACTTCAAATTTCATATAAAGTTTGCACAATGTACTCCATTGTGTATGCTCAAATCACTATAAAACCAGAATGGAAGCCAGCCTGCTCTGAGAATTTTCTCATCCTCAACTCTAAATAATTTGGAGGTTCGAACGAAATAACTCAGCCATAGTAGATGGATACCTGAGGAATGTCGATATCATTGTCATCATCATCCTCGCATGCCACCACCACATCCAGGTGGGATCGGTAAGGAGGCAGTTCTGCCTTGGCAATTTCCCGAGCCACGTCAACTACTTTCTTGTCCAATCTCTCTTTGTGTCTCGGGAACATGCTGTTGAAGAGCAGGCAACTTCCATATGATATACTGTAAGAATTCAAACCCTTATCTTTAAGCCATTGAATGAGTTCCCTCAGTGTCGGATTATCTTTCAAGATCCATCGGTCCCATACTGTCCAGCTCATGTCACGGTGTTTCATGACCTTGGGTGGAACTGGCTCGGCCATAGAGAATAAAGGCAATGCTAAGTTTGCGAATGTGTTTCGATAGTCTTCCACTTTATGTGCTCCGTCCAGAACCTTGTATAGCTCGAGGCAGACGAGACCAGTCGCCATAGCGGTGGATGTGGCAATTGCTGGTATGATTCTCCCTGCAATGAACTTGGCTTTAAGCTTATCCACCTCAGGAATACTATAGTTCCTTGCCCTCATGTTGGCAAGCCCAGCAATAAGATCCATGTGATAGTTTGTATCATCATCCTGCAATTCATGGAAATACATTAGCATCAATCACACTAACACTGACAGCTATAAAATGTTTCTACAAATTATAATCCAGAACAAGTAGAAAAAGATTATTATAAGATATCGAAACAAAGAAGATGCGAGCAAACCTTTTCGAAAGAGATCGGTTTCATCCTGAATCCTGATGGCAGATTGTTCCTACAAAGTTCCAACTTGAGGAGTAATTCATTAATAACAGCTGCATCATCCACAGAGGCAGTGGAAAGACTTGCGGCCTTCTCATCTGTCTCAATTTTCACACCTTCCCTTGGCTGGAAATCAGGTACTATTACTTTATCGACTGCCTCAGACAACATCTTAGGATTCTTGACCCAATCGGGGACTGAGATACCAAATGTTTCGGCCCTAAGAATAGATGCTGCAATAATGAAGTTGAGATGGCTAGTATCAGCAGCTGAAAACTGAAGTGGATGTGGGAATCGTTTTGGAGCAGACCAGAAGGGAGCACCGGTGCTGGTTGCAGCTTCTTCAGGAAATGTAAATATCAACTGCTTGACCCGGTTAACGAAATAATCTTCAAACCTGAATACAGAAGCAGCATAATGTCATATCTCCAAAAATTAAATTAAATAAAGCACTTTCCTCAACCATTTAGAGTACTACCTTAAGCGAGCCCAGGTGATGCAATCCTGGAATGTCTCACATTTTTCACGGTCAAGGCACTCAAGGACGCGTTCTAAGTTGTCCTTAGCCTGAGCATCACCAGCATTTTTCATTGAAGTGGCATATTCAACCGGGTTAGATAGATAGGCATTCACTTCGGCAGGAGTTTTCTCGAGCAAGCCCTCAAACTCGGATCGGGCCCATGTCAAGCAGTGGTCAATATTGTGTGGAAATGAGTGCACAGTGCACATGGGTGCTTGTTTCTCAGGCGGGTCTCTTGAGGCACCATAGTTCTCAGTTAGATGAGGAATCACCATTTGGGTGTTGCATTTAGCACCAAGAGTTCCTGATTCAAGAAGTGGTTTCTGGAAATATAAGCACCTCTGATCAACATACAGCCTAGCATTGACATTATCTAATGCATTAATGACCACTGTTAGTTTCTCCCAGAAGGTGTCATTAAACACGCCCTCAGTTTCAGGACCCACACGGTTTTGCAAGGCTTCGATTTTAAGCCGAGGATTGATTGATGCAGCTGCAGAAGCAGCAACAGTTGATTTAGCTTGCCCAATGTTCCAATCCCGGAACAAAAACTGCCTGCTGAGGTTGCTCTTCTCAATAACATCATCATCAGTGATTGTTAGCTTGCCCTGACTACCACATGAAACGCCCATCAATGCTAAATTTTTCAAGAATTCACAGCCTAGTGCCCCAGATCCAACCATAAACACTTTTGCATCCTCCAGCTTTTCTGAAGCTTGGAGCCAAAAACCGATATTTGTGCATCATAACGGCTATTCAATGGTTTAAAATCACTGGGGTCCAAGGGCTCAGCAGGAAGAGACTCCACTGAGTCAAAATAGAAGAACTGTTGAAAACAAAGTGATCTACAGTTAATTTCCCACTACAAATGGAGCTTGAAGCAATCAAAGCTATATATATGCTGTGAAAAAAATCAAAATAAAATAAGTTGAACAAACAGCCCAGACCAAGTTTCTCGGGGAAATAAGAAAAAGCCAAACACTCTAATTAGCAAAGCCTCCAATTATCATAAAACCAAACAGCCTGTTCTAACAGATTAATATTAAGAGGTTCTCAATCAAACTAGGTCCACAAATTTGCTAATAGATAAGACTTAAAAGTTCCAACAGCATAGACAAAAAGACATATACATGCACATGTAGATCACATACATACAGCAAAGAGAAACATATGTGAGAGAGAGAGAGAGAGAGAGAGAGAGAGAGAGAGTAATTTCTACCAACCTGAAAAGAGGATGAAATTTTCCAGAACATGCTTTGACAACCTCTTGTCCCACAATTCCTCCAAACATGGCAGCCATGGGATTCAGTACTGCCTTGGCACCAAAGGCAAATTGCCTCAGAAGCTTGGGATTAATATCTTCCACTTTCCCCTCTCCAAGGCACTCATTGATATTAGCAGCAATTGAGGCAAGCTTTTGGGCATCCTCTTCTGATCCAGCAACAGGAAAGCGGCCAAAATCAGAAATAAATTTATCCAGAGCTTGGAATGCTATGTGCAGGAGAAGGGGGCGGTCAAACTTTGCAAAGTCACTAAGAAGGAAATCACCAGGTTCTTTAAGTGCTTCCCTCAGTGGCTTGAAGTTCAACATTTTGGGTTGTTTCACCTGTGTTACAATGCCACCTTTCACATATGTACCAAAAGCTGTGGTGTCCTCCTCAAGAGTAAATGAGTAGGGCCTAGCACTTTTAATCTTCCTTGGCTTTTCATCATTAAGTTCCGTCATTCCATGAACTTCAGAAAACACAACAAGATCCCCATCCTGGAACTCCAGCCTTTCATCATCAACACATGATACTAGGGCAGGATTGTCATTGCTGATGGATGCAATTATACCCGTGTGTGGTTCCTCTCCATCAACATCAAAAACAGTAAACTCAGGACCAAAGTCACAAAAGACAGTGCCAAAGAGGCCTCTTACTTCAGACTTGATGAAGGAAATGGGAGGTTGATGGTTATGGCAGTAGTCATTAAACTCAATGGCTTTCTCAAGACTAATATCAGTGAATACGACAGCCTGGATTGATTAGAAAAATGAAAATCTCAATAAGAGTGACTTAAGGAAGAAAACATAACACAGGAAAGCACACAAAGAAATCCATGATGGCACAAGCCTAGACTTTAGTAAACAGATATTATTCTTCCAAGTTCCATATCCCAATCTCTGGTTTACTAGCAACTCTAGTAGAACAATTAGTTAACGAATTGCATTTTTATCCCCAATGCTAAGATTCAGCAGTAACAACAAAAATCACATAAAAATTTAACTTAGGCAAGAACTAGGCCCATCAATTAGAGACTTAAGTGAGGCAACTACCTGGAAATTAGAAAGTTGCTCTTTTGTCAACTTTGTTGTTAAGGTAGAAATGACAACAGCATTGTTTAGCTCCTGCAACTTCTGCACAGAAGCAAGTGCCCTGTTCTTACCAACATCATCCTCGGAGAAAACAAAATTACTGGACATATCCCACAGCTCCACCACTCCTTCATCATGCAAGGTCACAGACTTGACACCAGCAAGAATGAGATTCTTTGCTGTAGAAAGAAAAAACCACAGTGAAACAATAAAAAATCCGGCAGTCATAGCTTAACACTGCAAATATTAAACTCAAATCAAATTAAAGATTAGTACACTATACCCCTGCAGTGGACTTCATATGTTTGTGACATGTTTGTTTAACTTTAACTTAATAATCTAATTTATTTATTAATAGTTAGGCACACAGAAAGCATATAAACCAGCTTGTCTGGTTTAAACTTCACTGACAATATAAAGACAATAATCCATAAATTTAAACAATTGTTTACTACTTACTACAAAACAAAGAAAAACATGTCTTGAACTGAATACACAGATTCGTTCTCAGAACCCACAATGCCACATTAATGAAATTAAAACATCAAATTCGAATTCAACATGCAGCACTAAAGCAAATTGCAGAAGAACGACAAAAGAGAAAACACGAACAGAACAGTCAGATAACATTTTAAAAAACAAGTGCCACATAAAAACACAAGAAAATCTGGGGGGAAAAAAGTATAAAACCATTACCAATTTCAGCACCGAGCCCCTGCATCCCCGAGACGAGTACATTAGAGGCAAAAAGCCGCCGCATCGTCTCACGGCCATACACGGCAAGCTGCCTACTGTGCAGATCCTCGTCTATATCATTATGATTCGAGTCACCCGGAGCCATGGCTGGCTCGACCACGCTACTGCTACCGCTACTGTTCCTTATGGCAAAGGTGTCGTCGTTAACTGTCGAATCAGCTGCAGCGGTGTCAGAGATACGATGCTTCTTGACCGGCGACGTGACGGAGACGTATTTTATAGTGTTGCTGTTATTGTTGTTTTCAGTCTCTCCTTCTACAACGTCTCCTTGACCTTCTCTCTTTCTAGGAAGCATATAGTGCAGTAAACTGCCGAAAATACCACAAATGTACACACAATTTCACATCATCATCCATCTCAAACATATCATTTCAAAAAAAAAGAAGGATCCGTAAACCCTAAGCATAAACTTAACATGATTATTCTTTTATTATTATCCCACCAATTAGAAGAATGAAAAAAAAAATTAAAAGACGTACCGATTAGAACACTGATTAAACAAATTCTTAAAGAATCGGAAAGAACGGAGGAGAAAGATTTAAAGCGATGAGAATTATTTTTGCAGTACGTTTATGGTTCAAGTTGTGAGGAAATGAGAATGGGGGTTTGGGGCTGATATATAAGGAGAAATGAAGGAAGGGTATTTATGGATTTGCAGTGAGGCTTAGGGTTTTTAGGCCATTTTGGGCTTTGGGCAGCAAACCAACCATTCATCTTTTGAAAGAGACGAAAGGAGAGTATAGGAAGTTTATTTACTCATGTGGAACTACATTTTGAATTGATTGTCAAAATTAACCCTGATACATTAATTTAAGACAAAACTTACTTGTCATATAACCAAGCTAAGTTTAATTTGATGGAAACTCGTAACTATGGTTGAATTTTTGAAATATTTTAAATATGTTATCTACCAATTATTCCATTAGCCTAATGTTAGCCATTCCGATTTATTTTAAGGTTAATTAAATAATAAATACATCTATATTTCTATATAATTTAATATGTTAAAAAAATATTTCATCATAATTTACGGGTTCAAATTGTTTATATAATATATAAAATCATAAGTTTGAAAAAAAAATTGAAGTAAAATAAAAATGGTAATAATTATATATTTAAAAATAATTATAATTTAATATAAATTGTGATAACTATTACACATTTAAAAATATAATAATTTAATTTATAATTATTAGTTAAAAAATATTGTGTTAATCAACTATTGTTTGGAATAAGGTTATTTTGCTTTAATTAACTAAAATAAAACTAAGGGTGCGTTTGGTTCGCTGTATTGGATTAGAGGTGTATTGGATTAGAGGTGTATTGGATTAAATGTGTATTGGATTAGAGGTGTAATAGCAAATCAACTGTTTGGTTGAATGTAATGGAATAGAGGCGTAATAGTAATCTTGTGTTTGGTTGAATGTAATAGAGGTGTAATAGCATAATGGAAAAAATTAAAATGACTAGAATACCCTTAGCATAAATTTGTTTTGGTAAATGATTATTGTTATTGTTATTTAAATTATAATAAGATTATTATTATCAATAATAAATAATTTAATCATATTTAAACATAATTTTTATTAAATATATTTTAATTAAAATATATAATTTAATAAAATTCTTAATAATTAATATTCTTATATTAATTTACTGAAATCATAATATATGATACTGTAAAATATAAATTAACATAATTACTATTAAATATATTTTAATTAAAATATATAATTTAATAAAATTCTTAATATTAAATATTCTTATATGAATTTTCTAAAATCATAATATATAATACTATGAAATATAATTTAACATAATTATTATTAAATATAATTTAATAAAATATATATTTTCAATAACTTATTTAATATAAATTCAAATTAATGACGATTAATTATATTAGATATATATGATCTTGTACTAAAATTATTTTAAATTACCATATTATTTAATAATTGGAATACAGTTAATTTCTTACCAAATTATCTAAAAATTTTAAAAATTGTGTTTGGTAAAAATTTTAAAATAGCTGGCACAATAATTATGTTTTAAAATTTTTTTTACCGTACCATTCTAAAAAATTCAAATATTGTTTTCTTAAAAAGTATTAAAGCGCGAAATTATCATCATACTATAGATAAATATTGAAATTTGTCACTGTACTTTATTTTTATTTATATTTGCCGTTATTTTTTAAAAAATATGAGTAAATTTGTAACTTAATTTTTATGTTATTGAATTTTACCACTAAAATTTAAATTTTATTAATTTTTGCCACTAACTCTTATTTTTTAGTTAAACTCTTATTTTAAATTTATATTGAATTTTTATTTTTTAAATTACAAATATCTTCATTTAACTTAACGAGTAAATATAATTCTTGACTTTCCTTTCTCATCATCTAAACAAAAGCACAATAAACAAATTGTCAAAAAGAAACCCAAATCCAATAGTTGGGAGATTCAAAAGCTTTCTCCAATAATGTGTTTCTTCTATAAGAAACAATGCTTATAAGCAGCTTGTCAAAGCTCAAAATCTATTTAGTCCTATGTCATACATCCAATGTCATTTGAATACAAACAGATAACTGGCTTTAAATGGCAAAAGATATAACCTTAGGTGGACTCATTACAAGACTAGCAAGAATTTGACCAGTGATGTTAGAACACACATTCACAGATGCTAATTTGTATATATGCTCCCTCACATCAGCACCAAACCCAGTAACCTCCATGTAACCTCCCCTTTTTCCACACTCTCCATAATACCCTGGAGACAGTAAAAGAGTTTATATTCTGTGTCAAAATTCCAAACTTTGTATAAGCTCATTCACATTCCGTAAATGAAATAATAGAAAAATGAAATTGCATGAACCTTTTTCATTTATAATATACTTTCTGAAAATTTATAATTTAGTCCTATTATTTATAATACACAAACAGCAACACACCATGAGAAACTCATACAAGTGGGCAGCTTTTTTCTTTTCCTAATATTTATCGCCTTTGTTTCCCCTGGAATGCACTGATCTTGTATTTAGACAGTGACTCAGATGATATCAAATCGATACAAGTTGACGAGTGTCACTATCTTCAAAAAGCGGGAGAGGGGATGCGTATAAGGTCATATAACTGACAGTATGAGCAGAACAAAATATTGAACAAACCACAGGACATAATCATATTGATTTCAAGAAATATATTGCAGGATGCCAGGAAATTTTGTACTAACAGATCCCAAAAACATAGTACACCACCCTTTTATTCTTACAGAATGCCATTTTTTCTAAGAGAGAAGTGTTTCACTTGCTCTACCTCAAATGACATGTTTCGAGAAGCAGGTGCCCATTCCTCAGCTATCCGTTTCTCCAAGAATTCTGCATTAACTGTTGGTGGTATTCGAATATCAAAACCAGCTTCTGCTTCAGACGGCTGCAAATTCATAACAAAACCCTGGCAGAAAAATATAAAAGAACCCACGTATGTTTGAGATAGATATTACATATATAACTATCTTTTTTTCCATGAATGCAAAATGGCAACAAAATTGATGATAGACCAGCAGAATGAATGTGTGCAGTAACGGAAAGGAGAAAGGTAGGCTAAAAGGCCTAACTGACCATGCATTAAATGGTCCAGCATTTTTAGCACAGAAAGCTTAGTCCTTTAGTTCCTCTAGCAACCGAGTGCTTTAAGGAACTATGGAACATAGATTAATGCACATTGTTTTCCATCTTCAATGAAACAATGCAATCAAGCCACAGCTTTCCATGTTCATATATACTTAACATATTTATTAGGGTTAATGCAATTTTGATCCCTGAACTTGGCAACTAGGTCCATTTTGGAACCTCACTTTTTTTTATCCACTTTGGTACCTGAACTTACCTGAACTTGACAACTAGATCCATTTTGATCTTTGAACTTGAAAAATGTAAAAGTTTGATAACATGGCACTCTATTGAGTTTACTGTTTAATACTTAATAATTACTGTTAAAGACATCAAATTGACACAAGAAAATCCACTATTGAGTCACTAGGAAATTATTTCTATTCCATCAATGTGCATGACTAACATTTCATATCCAGTAAAAGCCTCATGAGATGCTTCATATTACTTGTCAAAGAGTATATGCTCCTCATGTCTTGTATAAAGATTCATACACTAACATTTTGTTTTTTAAAAGAAAGATTATCTATTTCTTTAATTTTCCAAAGTGTTTGAGGAAAGGAATCGGTATAAGCTCATTAGGGCTCTTAAAGTTCTAGTGCGTCAAAGCCAAGTGACAAGTATGGTTATAGACTGCTCCTGAGACATGAGCAAAAATTTGGTTATCTTCTGTGCTTTTATGATAAATATCTGAAGCTATACTATTAAGAAAATATCTAGTGAAATCATAACTAATAGCAATGCATGTAAACTAACTACAAGGATTTTAACAAGTAAAGATTTTAGCAACTAATTATCTAAATTTACAGAGACTTACTGTGGGAGAAGGCATGCCAGCCTTCAGAAAGGCCATGTTAACCAAAATGACTTCTCCTTCACCCTTCAAACCAGCTTTGACCAAATCAAACTGCGAAGCCCTGAACCTCCTGATACTCTCAATGCTCTTGAAAAGGTTCTCAATTGCACTGTTGTCGTAAAGCTTCGCCCCATGTCCAGGAGCTCCAGTAGCCTTTATCACCAGCCACCACGGCATCCTCTCTCCATAGAATAACCTGTAATTCTCATTGGGTGAAGCCAACCCTGTTCCTCAAAACAACATTATGTTATCATCACTAACAGATATACGGCCAACTAGCGGATCAGATATCTGCAATGTCAATAAAATTCAAACCCGCAAATTTGCTTTAAAATCTAAATCTGTTTACTATCCGCAGCAAATCCAAATATAACTAAGATATCCAAATCCGCTAAGATCAGTATTTAGTAAGTCCAAATACTTGTTTAAAATAAATTTTTTTAAATAGTTTGGATATCCAAATCCCTTATTCCCCAAAACAGATTCAGATAATGGATATAGGAACATTAATATCCACATCCATTCCGAATCCACTTACTAAAGTACCCAAATACAAATATTATCTGAAAAAAATTAAATAAATATCTACAAATACCCAAGTCCCAACTATTGTACTTACAAATTCAGGTCCTCACCGGCAAGCTCAATAACGAACAAGAAGCATTGCCCACCAATCTATTAACTATTAACTATATCAGCCATTTCAAAACATGGTTTTACAATTTTTTTAATAAATTTTAAAAAGTAAAATCTGGTTCACCTTCATCAAGCACAATATCAACATTCATATTCTTGAAAACATCGGATTGAGCCAACTTCTCAAGACCGTCATGGCCACCAATCTCTTCATCAGGGACAAACGACAAGTAAAGTGACCGTTTTGGCTGAAACCCAGAAGCCTTCAACCTACGAACAGCCTCCATATACTGCATGCCCACGCACTTCATATCCTGGGGGCCTCTAGCGAATATATTACCATTTTCATCGATGTGGGCACCGAAAGGATGATAATCCCACTTCGAACGCTCAGAAGGGACGACATCGGTGTGGGAGTTGAGTAAGATAGAAGGAAGGAAAAGGTCGGAGCCTGGCCATTTGAGGATAACGAGCGGCTTTCCTTGGACGAACTCTATGACTTGGGTTTCTAAAGAAAGGGATTCGGCTAAGGATAGGATGAATTGGGTCGATTTTTTATAGTTCGGGGATGGTTGGGATGTGTTGATTCGGAGGTATTCTTGGAACCTTGATATGATTTGGGATTGTTCATATTGGGTCGGGGATGGTGTTGGATTTGTGAAGCTTAGAAGTGAAGAAAAGAGTAGAAGATGAACAATGACGCGTTGGCAGGGGCTGCAATGGCTGTCGCCATACCTATGATAGATGCCGCAAAGAGAGAGAACCGAAGTGCGGAATGAGGAAATTAGAAGACAAAAGGCCTTTCTCTTATACAGTTGCAGTAACCTGGAGACCCAGAAGCGGATGAAGCTAGAAGGAACAGAAGAGAAACAAAGGGGATCGGGGGAGGGTAAAACAGGGAGGTTTGCTGAAGCGGTAGCTAATCTGGACAAAAGAGGGGGAATAGAAATCGGTGGTTTTCACCGATTAGGAAGGTAATGGATTACACACGTATTAGTAATACATCAAACCAAACAACGGAATATAGCCGGATTAGGTGGGGCCCACCTATTAGGGGTGTATTGGCATAGCCAATACACCAAACCAAACATAGTGTAAATTACACGTTGAATATGTAAAAATATTTTAATTATGATTTAGAATTTTTTTTGAATTAATAAGTAATTATTTTTAATTATTTTCAATAAGTCAAATAAAAATATTATTTTACCTTAATTATTGTAATTATAAATATAAAATTTAAAAATTTATTAAATATTAAACGTGTAATTCATGTTGCATGTTACATTAAAATTTAATTCATAAGATAAATACATACATGTTTAAAATTTGATTTATGTGCTTTATGTTTCACATTACATTCAAGCTAACATTTAGTACTCAAACTGACAATTAGGCAAACAGAACATTAATGTTATGATACCTAAATTAAGCTACTGACTTTATTGTTATGATACCTAAAAGCCTAGTATCAAAAAATTGAAGCAAGGGACCAAAATTACATGTCAAAAACATCTTCAAATCACCTCAAAATGCCTCCTAATAAAAAATTTCACATAACATACTCAAATTTTCATTTAAAAATCATACAAATTCAACTCAAAACATATCTAAACTTAAGTAATGTGCAAATGTCTTTGATGCAAGTATTGGTTGTAATGACCCGATTTTTATATGGTGTCGAAAAATGCGGTTTTAAAATTTAATTTCGTAAACCGAGTTAGTAAAAATATGAATAGAATAATTTACAAAGTTATTATGAAAATATATTAAATAACGATCGAGGAATTAAATCAAGAAAATTATTAATTATATTATAGGGACTAAATTGTAAAATTTAAATCGCTATTAATTTTTAAACTGAAAAATACTTGAGGACTCAATTAGTAATTAACCAAAGGACCTAAATGGTTATTAAATTATTATTTTATATGATAGTGAAAGAATATGATAATCTCCGCCTAGCGTTTATATTATAATTATAATGTAAATATATGTCTTAAATTAATAAATTAAGTAAGATCAATTAAGTTAATTACAATCTTAATCTTAGTATATATAACAAGTAAGTGGGAGAGAGACGAGAATCATCATCTTCCTATTTGTTTTGTCATCCAAGTGAAGAAGAAAGAAAGAAGCTACTTTTTACTCTCTTTACAAATTGGTCCAAAATCCCTAAGGTATTTAAGTCTTTTTTTTTTTGAAATTTTTATGTTTTCATGACCATCTAAGTTTGATTAAGCTTACCCATGCATTAGATTTTTCAATTTTTAAATGTTTATCAAGTTGTCATTAACAGGTATTTAATGAAATTGAGTTTGATTTTGATGGGAATTTGAAATATAAGTTTTGAGCATGTTAGGACTAAGTTAAAAGGTAGTGAAAATTGATGGAATTGATTAGAAATTTAACTAAGCTCGATAGTTTATGTTGTGACATTGGGGGCTAAATTGAATAAATTAAAAGGTATTAAGAAATTATGTTATAGATTAAAACTACAAGGTCATTAATGAAAATATATGAAATTAGATTTTGATTCGATGTTAAATATCGAAAAATATGAGCAATTTGAGTGTAACGACTAAAATGAATAAGATGTAAAGTATGTTTGATTGTGTGTTTTTCATATGATTGCGTGAAAACTAATATTGTTTCTATACTTGAATTATCATACGTAGCTAAAGACGGCATCAGACCGTCTTGAGATAAAGGAAACATAAGAGTCGTAGACGAGTAACTATTACGGTTTTTGATCTCATGTTTTGAATTTAATATATATATGTCTTGTTACAAACTAGCTTGATTAAGGTACGAACCTTACTTGTCTCATGGTTTGGTATGTATATGATGTTATGAAATGATATGTATCAAATTGAGCTTGATACAAATGGTTATGTGTGAAAAATATGATTTGTGAATCATGTAAATATATGCTTGAACACATTGATTACCCTATTAACGGTATCGAGAAAAGTTGAATACAGTTAGCATGCCATAAGATTAATGTACAAGATTATACTTCGGCTTATACCAATGAGGCACGGAGTGCATATTATACTTCAGACATTCCAATGATGTGCTAGGCACATTTATTTACTTCAGTTTATACCGATGAGGCACAAAGCACATATTATGCTTCGAACATATCGATGAGGCACTGGGTGCAAAATACATTGGTGTGATGGTTGAACGATTTGTCTATCAGTCTTGAGTCAGTATCCGGTTAATATGGATAATGAGCATATACTTTGTTATTGATATTTGATATGATATGTTAACGGTGAATAATATGTCATATTTCTATTATGTAAAAATGTTAAATGAAGGACTATGTGGTCAGATTATGACGAGCTCGAGGGCTAATCCAGTTGTAAAAAGAATGAATTTGAGGATTCGAGATAGAAATGAGAAAATAAAATGGACTTTGTGACATGCAATGGCATACAGGTCAATGTGATATGAAGATAGAAGACATTATGTGTTCATATATGATATACCAAATGAGATATGGAACGAGACTATGCACATGACACATGAAATGCAAACTTTATTTTGTTGATAGTTAGATCACATTATGATTGTATTTGACATCTTATTTCTATTTGAATTATTGATTTAAATCATAATAACACCACTGAGCCCTATTGCTTAACGTATGGTTTATTTATTTTCATGCGTAAGTATTGTAGATCTCGAAGCTTCAAATTGAACGACAACATCCGGATTCAACTCTTGGCCTTAGAAAATTTGTATACTTTTGTCTTGGTTATAGCAAGTGGCATGTACCTAAGGTTTTGAGTTGGTATTTTGGTTCATTTTGATGTTTTGGTAATCATGGTAGGAATGTTTACCCTTTTAAATGTATATATGTTTATTTGAGCATATAATAATGAGTTTGCTTATTCAAGTTTTGTGATGCTATGAATTGAAATTAGAATGTTACCTATATACTAAGTAAAAGATTGTTATGCTTGAATCTAGAATAAATAGGCTTGTACTTGAAATCATGCATTAATAGGCAAGTGATATGATATGGATGATGAATTTGCATTTGAGTTAATATCTAATATATGATAAGCTGAGTTGTTTGGTCATTTAAACCATTTTCTACTAATGCTTGACAAATTTGTTGCATATGATGCAAAATTGGGGAAAATTGCCCTTATAGTCGCGACATCTCCTTGTTGGTGTCACGACATTAAGTTTTTGTTCCCATAGTTGTGACTCTCCCTTACTAAGGTCGCAACATAAAGTTCCTTGTCCTTAAGGATGCGATTCACCTTGATTGAAGTCACAACATCATGCTTCTAGTCTCCATGTCGCAAAACTCATTCTTTAATGTCGCAAAACTCATTTTAAAACTTTTACGTTTTAGTCTTTTTGTATATTACCAGTGTTCATAAGTGCTTTTGAAAGCTCATTTGTAATCGAGATTTGAATAAATATTGTGTTTTATTAAGTTTTGAAACTAAAATTGATTATTTGACTTGTCTATTAGATATTGAAATAAAATATAATTTCTTCGACAATGAATATGACATCTCGTACCTCATCGGGTCACAAGTGAGGTGTTACATGGGTAATACTTTAAAACCATATAACATCTGAAACAAGTCTATTACCAATCTAAATCATAGTTCAAAATCAATTGAGACATTTTCATGTATGCTTATAATAAATTTGTGAATCAACCAAGGCCTAGAGCCTGCCAATTAAATCCCTATGCATAAACATCATTATCATCCACAATAGCAAGACTTAATGTAAAAAGAAACTAACATATATGCATACACATGATAAAGTATAGGCTCTCTAATAATGCCACTAAGAGCGACTATACAAATAAGCGAAACTCATACTTTTCAAGCCTTGCCAACGATGACATGATTCCAAGGAAGGTGGTTGATTTCATGGACACTCTTCAAAAATCTACGCGAAAATAAACAACGATGTGCTAAGTTTAAATGTTTAGTAAGAATTCATGGAAACGAACTTACTTACCCTTTTTTCAATAATGTAGTTAATCAATTGAAATGCTTGAAGATATAAAACATGAGTAAAGAATTATAAATTAAAGCTTACAAATATTTTAAAGCATGATTTCATCTTCATCAAGCAAAAATTCACTACAAAATAAATCTATTGAGTTCAAATGTATATTATGACATATTTAATGCATTTAAGAAGTTTACTATCTCATAACACATTTAAACTCATGCATAATGTTTAATCAATAAGCACATTAGTTCACATATTTAAATTCATAACCTTTGATAACCTTAGCAAAATGAGACTTAGGCATGCAAGACAACCAACCTTACTCTTCACATATTGCACCCAAAGTGCATCCAACCTAATGTCATACACATACATATAAAAAGCACCCAAATACATATTTGTGCTATGCCACAAAGGCATCACATCACATCATCGCTTCAAATACACATCGTCATTCCATAACATGTAATATAGTCCCTATTAGCATGTCAAATGTATCCTAACTATTTTACCAAATTTTCAGGGGCAAGATTTTTATTACAAATCATCATGTCAATATCAAGTCATACAATAAACACATATATCACATAAACATTTCATATATACACATTTGCACTTGCTAATAATTTCACATAAGCATATTTCATATATACGCATTTCCCATGCCATATATAAATTTCACCATACCAAGAAGCATTTAGTTAAATTTACAATATTATTTATGCTTATATTAATTTACTAAACTCATTTAGTTTTCATCTACTCTGAGGTAAAAAGAAAATCTCTAAGAGAACTCACCTTCAAAAGGATAAAATAGGAGAAAGATCTCCTTCTCCACCTTCATTCAACAACTCTTTTATTTTCCTTTGCTTGAAGCACCACCTTCAAGCTTTTTCTCTTCAATAGATAATATATACACTAATGAAAAAAATGATTTAAAAAACAATGTCAAATACACAAAAAAATTTTAAATTTACTCTTAAAATCATGTCTTGTGATATTTATAGTAATAAACTTTAGACCTAATTAGTACCTATGCTTTAAGTAAGGTGGTCTAGGTCGTTTTCTAGCTTTCTACCAAACAAGCTTCTTTGTTATCCTTGAACCTTGACTTGCTTAGAATTTAGGCTCTAACTTTATGAATCAATCACATAGAATGAAAAATTAGATTAAATCTTAGTGGGAAATTTAATTCTCTCTCTAGGAAACCAAAACTTGAGCTTTTAAGAAAATAGAATTTATTTTGTAAATAAAATGAAATATGTGAGGAAATATATTTATTTGCCTCGTTCAATAAAATTTCAATAACTAATTAATTTAATTTTCACTTCAAATATCAATTATTTAATTTCAATCAATTAAATATGAATTTAATTTCTAAGTCATCTTTTGTACATAGTCAGAAAAAGCATTCACTGTAGTTGGTGATTCATGTCGTTTATTTCTCTTATTTGTCATTTTTATTCATTCCATATTTTCAATTCTACATGCAGTGCTTTTTGAGTTATGTCAAGCTAGCAAGGAGACTGATTGGACATATATATAATTAAGACTCAAATAATTTGTAAGTAAGTTTTGACTATTCGTCAATTAATTATAACATTATTTAATTATAGAGTCATTCTACTAAAATGACATAATTGAAATCTTCCTTATTATATATCATTACGAAAACAACTCAATAGATGTTTGTCCAATGACCTTGTTATAAGTGCACTATACTCATGGGATATCCTTTATCTCTTTGGGTTAAACTTGTTTACCCAATATGATCTTATTTTATCTTATGGTAACAATTACATCTTCCTTCATGAAGAAGTCATTTACTAATAAATATTAATTAAATCATTCATCCTAGACAAATGATATGTGTCTTTCATCTATTATGTAATGCAAATGACAGGATACCATTAACCTTTTATTGGTCTATAAATTTCACTATTGTAAATAAAGTTATGTCATGAAAAGTCGTATACTCAATGTATCAGATTTCAGCTCTTTAATTATTTGAACTCAGGCTTTTAATACACCAAAATATATGAGTTGCGTACACATAGTCAGTCACTTGCTCAAGATTGAGGTAAGTCATACTATGAATTTCACAAGTGAACTAATCCATAAATGAACCTAAGATTAATTTAACTTGGGTTCTATCCAATATATTGTCAATCTAAACAACCACTTCCATGCCTCTATCTTAAAGGAATCAACTACTCTGATACCTAAGGCAATGTATTTCTCTTCTTAGACTTGATAGACAACATAATAGTCATTTAAATTATTTGCTTAATTTCGATTCACCAATCTATGGAACTTTTAGATTACCTACTAATACAAGTTCTCTTCTTGTATTAGGATCCAAACACATAATGCAACTTAGTATTAGTTAAACATTAACTAATCAGTAAACCAATATTTACTTATATTTTTATTTGCGTGTAAGAATCTGTTAATTTATTTGCGTGTAAGAATCTGTTGAGGACAAATACAAATGATATTAATGTGTATATAGAATTTTATTCAAACCAATCTATTTAAAAAATTATAAATAAAAATGATGAATAAACTACACTTAGAGCATTAGATGTTAATAATCTCTCACATATTTTATTAAGGTAGATAAGTCATATTTCACATTATCATACCTTCTACATGTTTCTCAAAACATATTCCAAACCCAAACTACAATTTTTTATTGCCTCAGAAATAATCACATATTCAGCTTCCATAGTGGAGTCAACACTACAATTTTACTTGACACTTCCCCACAGTCACTGTCTAGGAAAAAACATAACCCGATATCAATTTACTCAAATCGCGATATGTTTGGAAGTCAAAATTTGTATATCGGATAAAAGTTAAATCTCCTCCTGAATATATAAGCAAATTTGTAGAGATGATAAAGTTGAGTGTCAAATATAAAATTTTAACTAAAACTCGGGAAATTTCTGTTATTATGATATTTCTGTTAAAATATAAAATTTTTTAGATACGGTTTCTTGAAAACCAGATCTCCCCATTTCACCATCGCTCTCCATTTACCTTCATTTGATTTACTTTCTATTTCAATGTCCGTTAATCAAATTCGAACTGAGATTCGAAACTCTCTTTTGATTCAAATGTCGGTTATTCTTAGATGAATTTTCCATATCCATTGCCAATTCGAAGCAAAAAATATAAGTTTATTGTTACCAAGTTGAGAAACGCGGTGATCTTTCATGGCATCTTCAAGCAAAGCCAATCTAGCTGAGCAAGATGAAGGAGAGGAAGCAGAGGAAGTGCGTTATTCATAGTTTCACTTTCGTTTTTTCCTGCTTTCGTTTTTTCCTGCCTTAGTGTTCATAGTTTCGTGGCTAGAAAATTAGAAAGCGATTTTAATTCCTTTTCTTCGTAGAAAAAGTAAAGTTTATATTGGATATTTGTGCAGATTGAACACTTCAATGATTTCACTCTGGCTTCTTCATGGGAAAGGTGTTTGATAATATAACAATTTCAACACTTCATCCTGCTTTATAAATGTGATATTACTGATTATCGAATTTTAGGTTCATATCTGAAATAGAGGCTACCTGTCGGCAGTGGTTAGCTGATGGTCCAAAGCGTTTGCTGGTACGCCTGCTTCAGAAAACTTGTTTTATTCAAAATGTTTATAATTTGTGCTATTTGGGTTCTAGAGAAAAGAATAAGGAATGCTGGTTAAGGTTCTATTTCCTAGGTCATGATCACATTAAATAATAGCAGACTTCATCTGTAATTTTGATGTAGGAAAAGGGAGCAGTTCATCTGGACTCATCTGATAACATATATAAGGTCAAATCTGAGTTAAAAAATGCTGCAAAAATCTATTCCATGGAGTACTACTTTGAAATCAGCGGTAATGGTACTTTTGGAGAAAAGATATTATCTCTTAATGATTTACCTATCTTAGTATCGTGTTTTGAGCTTATGTTTCTTTGCTTGCGTTTTGATTGGCACAGGAAAAATTGCTGACTGGAATTGCACTTTGCATGATTTGCAGCTTTGCTTTGGAGTAAAAGAATTCTTGGTATGCTTGTGTCTCATGCTGTCTCTTCCTTCTTTTCAATAGTTTTCTTGATAGTAATATTTTTCAGATTTATATAATGCTATCCTATGCTTTCTTTACCTTTGGACTTACACGTGCCATCAACAGGTGATTTCACCTCAAAGTGCCAGTGGTGTGGTACTTGATGCGCCAGAGGCAACCAAGCTTCTAAGTGCAGTTTCAATTGCTTTAGCAAATTGTTCAAGGTCAGGATTCTGACTGTAATTGGTGCCATGAAATACATTATAGCATGGAATCCTCTTTGATCTTCTAGTTTTTATCAGTAGCAACATATGGTGTTATTAACTTTTAAACATTCTTTTAACACTTTGGCTTATTATTTTTCCCTCATAAATGTTGTCAGAAACGGTTTATATTTGTAATTAATACTTTTACTCTAGGTGTATCTGTTTCATTAAATATTAATTTAGATTCTGAAATTTTTGTGTACATTTTGGTACTGCAGTCTGTGGCCAGCTTTTGTCCCTGTCCATGACCCTTCAAGAAAAGCATTTATTGGAATACAAAACATGGGAACAATTTTTACGAGACGGTTTGAGGCAGATCGTATTGGTAGCCAGGTTCCTATAAAGTTCATGCATCTGGAAGGATTGTATGAGTTGTTTGTTTCCAAGTTTGTAAGTTCATTTTTTTTTTATTAAAAGCCTGCAGATTCTTCTAAGCTTACGAACTATAGGGTTTGTTTAGTTTTTAATATTTAACATGGGTTTGTTATTACTACTTGACAGTAAGATGATGTCAGATCTTCTAAACTAGCATTTTGCTAATTTTCTCAATTGATAAAGCTGAAATTTTGTTTAATGTTCGTCTTGATCATGATGCTCAAAGCATCCTTTCCCATTGTTTGTGCAAGTTTTGCTTCAGATTTGTAATATTTTTGCATTCACATTGACTATACCCTTAGAGGTAGTACTAATTGGTCATCTATTTTTGAAGGCTTACTGCATGTCAGACCATTCAATGCATCTTTTCAGAGTACATCTTTTAATGAAACTCACCTATCAAACACTTTCAAATGATGAGGACAATTACGATGATATCCAAGAGGCTGATACCGAAAATGCCGAATCTGAAACAAGTCCAGGCTGTGGTAATCCCAATAGGAAGCATTGGGATGATGATTGCCCTTGGAATGAGTGGTATTCCGCTGAAGATCCAGTAATGAGTAAGCTTATGTTCGTTATAACTTTTTTTATTCGGAGGACGGATATGGACATTTGCCTCCTAGAGGAATTGCAAATTTTCTGAGCTGGTACAAGCTCTGAGGGTCTGCTTTTTCTTTGTTCAATTGCTGACAGGCAATGTTTGATGGATTCTATGCATGTAGGATTTGATTTAGTGGTCACTTGGTCAGAAAAGGTGGTTGAAAGCTCCTTGGAAATGGCTGAAATGGAAAATGCTTCACCCCATGAAGCTGAGAAGTGGATCTTAGCTCCAAATTTGTACCCCAATCTGTAAGGAGTTTATGCCATGGATTCTCCTTTTATTCTGAACTATTAAGATTGATCCTTCTGAAAATTCAACTACCTTTGTATGCTTATGGTCCCTTTGTTTCATTAATTTCTTTATATCTTTGTTACGTGATACATCTGATTACACTGATTTTTATATGAAGTGATAGTTCAAAAGGAGACAGAATTGGATTTGCTTCCCAGTTGCATCTTTTGGTTAATGCATTGGGGATGTCATTTGAAGCTCCATTTATAGAGGATTTTGTGTCAGGTCTCGATGGCTTTATCGGAATCTCTGCTTATGTATTATGGAGACAATTGAGATATGGAAAATTTATTTTAAATTTTATAACTGCTGCATTTATTTCTTGCAGTTGAAAATCCTGGTTCAGACAATTTGGAGTCTACTATGGTTATACCACCACCTACCGTCCTTGACCGTGTGCTTAAAGATCTCTTTCTTGAGGGTAATTTTTACCATTCTATTAAACACTTTGATGTGTTATGCCTCTAAGAATCTCTATAATGCTTTCCCAGTTTCTCTCTCTCTCTCTCTGTCTCTATACATACATACACACACGCATATATTATATGTTCTTATTTAAAGTCTTGATGCTTACTGCTCTGGTTTGCTGCTTACCATCTCCATTGTAGCATCTTTTACTAAAAGTAAACAAATGTCTTTTTGGCCCGAAAGGAAAATTCTCTCTTTGGTCATGAGAGGTTAAGGTGAATATGTGTGAAGCTGTGTCAGATACAGTTGGTTTGGCTTATGTGCTTAAGTAGCTTCTTGTTTAGAAGATTTTTCATTTGAGTTTTAGGCCTTACTATTTAACTTTACATCTTGCTCTGTGTATTAATTTTCTGTCTTGACATATGACTCAACAGAGAACCTCTTGTTTAGTGTTCTGCTGTTCCTTTCTAATTTCATATAACAGATCCCCAGTTACCTGATTTTGCTAAAGATGAACATAAGAGTTCTCGAGCTATTAAAGGAGCACCTGTTGAGTCTCTTTTTGCGCAGTTTTGTTTACACTCACTATGGTTTGGCAATTGTAACATACGTGGTATGTATGAAAATCATGCGTGATAAGTTGTCTTGAGATAATTTATCTCTAGTTGACCTTGAAGCATTTTATTTTTTTTGCTGAATAATGGGTATGGTTCTTGTCTCTTTAGCCATTGCTGTGCTCTGGATAGAGTTTGTTCAAGAAATTCGCTGGCATTGGGAAGAGTCACAGCCATTGCCTAAAATTCCAGCCAATGGTTCAATTGACCTAGCAACTTGTTTGATCAACCAGAAGCTACAAATGGTAATAAATTCTAATGACTTGGACAACTTTTGAATATGTTCCAGTGAAGTCAGTTAATGTTGGTGGAAATCAAGGACTTTTAATAGAACTGACCTTACTGTTTCAAGTTTTTATTATTGCCTTCTCTTTCTGGCTGGATGATGCTTATTAGTTACTGTCTCCTTCCTGTTTTGATTCCTTTCTCTTACATTATTTTATACTGTTAACTTTAAGACTTTTCACCATACTCTATGATCTTGTACCCTAAATTCAATTTATTAAAGTTGGAAGGAGAAAAGGAATACAAATAAAGCTGTATTTGCCATGCAATTATCTCATGAACCCTTGGCAATTTTCTGAATTATCATCACTGCTGTAACTTATCTGCTGACCTTTCTAGTTCAAATCCGTTCAGCCATAACATTTTTTGTGGTAAAATGATTTTCTTAATCCTGAGAGTCTTTAAGTACATTGAATGGGTACAAACAGTTCTGTTATTTAAGGATCTATACTGTAGTCTAAGCTTAGATCTAAAGACTGAGAAGCACAACACAGAGACACAGTGTGGTATGACATGACACATGGTGACAAATGAGTTACTCGAAAATTTCAAACGGGTACACCAATGCACAATAATAAAAAAATATTTTTTATAGAATAATGTACACTAAAAATATAAATTTGATACTTTCAGATCAAATATTAGCATGAAAATAGCTTTCTATTTCTTTTAAAAGTTTTGATTTTAAAAGCATGAACCTATAATACCCATTAGGACCAAATAGTTCAAATTCCAATCCCAGAATGCCCTAAATCATCATATTCTAAATTACTCAACAAGAGAAACCTCCATACTTGTCTCATCGTTTTCCTCTTTGTCTACTCTCTTTCGTTCTCAGTCCCCATAACATATTTGCATAAATACTTTACTTTCTACTCCTACTCTTTCCTGCATTTAACTCTCCATTCTTGTTATTTCCCTCTACATCTTCTTTTCCTTTATGGATTTCAAGCATTTAAGTTCCTTAGGATATAGGCTTTTGCTCATTTTTAATCCTGTATTGGAGAAAAAAGTGCCAAGAAAAAAAATCGTGTGACCAACATGTCTTGACGTTGTCCAATTTTATTTTATTGACATGTCCTCGCATGTATTTGTATTCTGCTGTGTCAGAGCCTTCTCCAACAATTGGAAACTCCCCTGCAGTGAGTGTTCTTTCCTCATAACCGATACAAGATTCCCTTGATTGCATTATGTTGTCAAGAACTTGTCTATTCCTAAGACCAAGTTAGACCAACAAAAGGTTGAACACTTCAATCAAGCAGACAAACCTATTGCCCTCAAAAAGATATTTGTTCTTCTCGTAACCCCCATCTAATTTACAATCTTATGAGTTATCATCGATTAACACCCTCATATTATGCCTTCACCTTGTCTTTATCCAATGTGCCCATTCCTAAGACTGAGTTAGATCAGTAAAAGAATTACCCGGTTAAGCAACTGAAGTAACGATTGATGATTTTTGTCTCGAAGCCTGATACTGTAAATACTCATCATAATCTAATCCAGACAACATGATAGATTTGGCACCTTGAGTATTAGCAGTGGGAAGAGGAAGAATCCCATCTCCTTGAGCCTGGGCCACATGAGCAGTGGGCCAATTATTATGAGAGGGTTGACCATGAAGAGCCCAACACGTATCTCGTGTATGGCCATTATTATCACAATACGTGCAATGAAGCCAAGATCCTTTGCCTCTTCCTTTATGATTACCTCCTTGTTGAGTAGTTTTCTGTGTTGCTAGCACAAAGGATTCTCCCTCAACTTGGTTTGGGTTGGAGGAGATTCAAAGTAACCGAGCCGTCACATCGTCAAGAGTGGGAATGATTGGGCTAGCAAGGATTTGATCTCAGACTGAAGCTAAGTCAGTTCGCAGTCCTATCAAAGCAAGCACCATAAAAAATGTCCCGCTGCTACTCTTGTTCAGTAACACATTCAGAAAAAGGCATAAGAACATTAAACTTGCTTTTCAAGGTTTCAACCTGACCCAAATAGCTTGACATATCCTATTGATTCTGCTAGAGATTAACAAGATCTGAGGCTATCTTATAAATTCGCTGAGTATAATTAGTGAATAAATTCTTGGCCTTAGCCCACACTTTGTAACATGTTTTACAAGATTGAAACAAAGTGAGTACCTTTGGCTCAAGAGAATGCCATGACAGACTACATAATTGAGCATCGAGTCTAGCCCAGGTATCTTTATCCTTTTCATTCTAATTAGCTTCTTTTCCAAGTGGTCCTTGAAACCTTCTCCCATAAACCAGAGTTCAACCGAAGCCACCTGTGACACATAGTTACTGCTGCCTTGAAGTTTGACGGTTGTAATTTCAAGGGAACTAGGCAGTGAAGAGAATAAAGGTTTATAGACTCAGTATTGAAGAGAGTCAAGGAAAAATACCAACGGGTGGAAATAGTAGGTCAATAACACCACTGTGGTCGGGAGAGGAGTGTCCACCTTTAGGGAAGACTCGTGATGACAAACAGTGGCCAGAGAAGGTCTAATGCATGCTCACTCGTCATCACGTGGGAGGGGCAAAAAAAGGGTGGTGGTGTTTGTGGCTCACATGCGTGGTTTTCGGTGACTGGCTTTCGGCTGAAGGGTCAACGGATGGCGGGTATTTCAATGGGAGGGGTTTGTGACTTTATTGGCTTTGATACCATGTAAATTTGAGTGAGAGAGAAGAAGAAGAAGAAGTGAGAAGAGGCTGCTGTTACACCTAACTGTTTGACTGTAATAGCCATGAGAAAATAGTAAAAGAAGAGGACAAATAGAGTGAAAGGAAGAGAGGTTAATTCTAAAATGTATTTCTTGCATATGTACATTATGTTACATAACCTATTTACAAAGAAGGAAAGTTTAATATATGATACGCCTAACTTTATGTAAGTCAATCCCTAGAATCATGACACAATAATTCCCTAAGATTACCATCACAACAGGTTCTAATAGGCTCTAGTGCCTGAAGCATCTTATCTTATTCTGTAATCAGTTCTTTTTAATATTTTCACTGTTTCTCTTTCCGTAAAGCAATATGATGGCCAATTAATCGTTTAACTTTGTCTTTTTTCTGGTCAGCTTGCAATATGCATTGGGAAGAAGCGTGAACTGAATGAAGAATTTGAAGACTGTATTGGAACTAAAGATGATGCATCTGCAAATATGGAGGTCATCACCACCTTTTGTCTTGTCTTGCTTCCTCTACTGCTTCGTGTGCTTTTGTAACTGATAGTGAGCAAGGCGAGGTAGAAGGCAAGAAAAGGGGCCTAGCCCTTATTTTCTTCTGCTTTCAACCCTCTCTTTCTCATGATATCTATTCAACTTGTTCCCTTATGGACTTAGTTCTTTGTCTTGTCTTTCGCTTGAAGTCTTCATTTGACAGAAAATGCAGGAAGCAAATAAAGATGGAGATGAGTCTTCTAGTTTTCATGCTCGGAGTCAAGCCTTTGATGAGAAACGTGACAGGTGAACTAAGCATGTGAGAGTTCTTTGGTTTCTTTATAAAAGTTGCCATCCTTAATGGCTTTTCCAAATCCTTATATTCTCTGCTCTTTCTCTTGCTACTTTTCCAGAGATATTAATTTTTCTTTTGGCCTCTACTAGAACCATTTTAATTTATCCTTATGATGACACCTACTAAAGAGTTAGTAAGATTGAGATACCTACTGTTTATAAGCCATAATAAGATATGGTTTCAAGTTTAGGTGATGTAATAATAAAAAGGTTTACTGTCATCTGAAAATGTAGGTTACATAATTATGAAATAGTTGGCTTTGTAGTACTGAAAGTTGTGATTGGAAAGAATGAGTGAGCTAGCAACTATGATATCAATGATGAATTTTTGCACCTTGTTGCATAAGTGGTCCATTTAAATGATGTTGTGGTGAGTGAGATGCTCACTACACTTTAATTCAACTTTGTCCATTACGTTTATTCTAGCAGATACGTGAGCTGGGTTCATCGCATGGCTAGAATTTAGCTGTGGGGCCTGAGTTCGAATGTTAATTAGTAAGTCATTCTAGTCTTTTAAAGATCCAATGAAATTGAAATGAGAGAATAGATCTATCAATTCACGATTAATAAAGGTGTTAATTAGTAAGTCATTCTAGTCTTTTAAAGATCCAATGAAATTGAAATGAGAGAATAGATCTATCAATTCATGATTAATAAAGGTGTGCAATATGTTACTGCATTCTTTACTTTGGACTAGAATTGTATAAAAATATGATGGGAACCTTTATTTATTATTATTATTTTTTGCAGTCTCTTGACTCCAGAAGGTTTTAATGGATCTAAAACAGTTGAATCAAAGTTCAGTGCAAATGCTCAAGATGTGCATTCTGCTGATAAAAGCACTTTGGATTCTATTAGGAGAGGTTCAGCTGGTCCTGTGGGATCTATGAAGCTTCTGAAATTGTGTCAGAGCTTGCATGCTCCTTTTACGCAGGTTTCTTTTATATCTGTGAATGACCGATATATATTGTAAATTTCTCACTGAACAATACCCTACTAGGTATAATTGACTTAGCAGTTGTCTTTTTCTTTGAATCGTCACAGAGTGCACCACTCATGACAGAAGACATGCATGAAGAACGACTCCGTGCTATTGAGACCTTTGGTTTTTCATTTGTAAGCCTAAAGTGTTTGCAAGTTATTTTTCTATGAGTGTCATTCTGCTAACTTTTTGTTGCAATGGACCAGCCATTAATCTTAATCATATCACATTGGAGTCTAATGTTTTGCACATGGAATTAGTCAAGGCATCCATCTTGTTTCACACACCTCTTAATGGTTGAAAGACTTAGTCATAGGAGTTCAGTTTAGACTTAGTTGTTTATGACCCCAAACCATCTATTCTAATTAAGTGGAAGGAGATGTTGATATTATGCTTGACAAACTACCAGGTTGAGAATCCAAATTGGTTTCAGTAGGGACATTTTCTTTGATGTGTTCCCTCTAGCTTATTTCCAAACATATTACTTCTCTCAAGCTCAAATAAGATTTAATGTGACCTAAGGTTTGCAATAATGTGGATCACTATAACATTCACTCAAAATTGATACTAGCAGCTTCCTTAAATTTACACTGTAGTAACAAAGGTCAATGGTGTTTATTTCATGTGCTAAATATTTAAAATTGACAAGTTGGCTTTCTTTTGCAACTCTTCATCTAGCAAATTAATAGCATAAATCCCTTCATTATATAGTGGTTAATGGATGCTTTATGGTTTGCTTTTATGGTGCTATTGGAATCATGAATTTTATTTGCTTTGCTCATCACCGTTTGCAATATGTTTACCTTTATACCTTTATCCTTTCCATGTTTCATTTATTGTGATGGATATTAGGTTATAGGATTCGTTGTATTTCATGCTGTCTTGAACAATTTTATCTTTTAGTGGCTTAGGTAGTTGTTTACTATTTGATTACAGAACTTTTCTGCGCAGTTGGAGAGAGAGACATTATCTTCAGGTAATTACTATGGTTAAGCGCCCTTCCTCTTCAGTGTAGATTTTGTTGTGTTATGCTGTAAGTCATCAGATATTGCCACTATTAATGTGGTTTCAAGCGATCACTATATCCATTTCATATTGAACCATGCATTTGATGTGGAGTTGGGAAACTGAACTGCAATAAAACATTTTGATATGGAGCTAAAGAAACTGTTGAATTGTTGGTACAAGCAGTCATGTTTAAAGGCAGAAGCATGTTGAATTATGTCTTAGGTTGTTCTGATAAGGCTGATAACAAAGACCAACTCTCTCTGCATTTTGAAATCCTTCTGGGAGTATGTTTGGTTGTTGCTATTTTGCTACTTGGAATTTTTAGTCCCAATTCATCAGTTTTGTAGTTTACTACGTGTTTTGTATATATATATACAAATAAAAAATTTTAAAAAAAAAGGTAACTTACTGAGTGTGATCAGATTTTGGATTTCTTTTTTTTTAAAAAAAAAGGTTTTTGATTCAATCAATTGCCAAGGAGATTGATTCTTCAATTGCCTTCTGAATTAGCTAAAATTATTTATGTATGAAAGCAAATAGGATAGAAACAGTAATGTTCAGGCTTATATGGCATTAGCTGTTAAATGGTCTCTTTATTCTCTATTTGACCTTATTTCAGCTTTCTCTAATAAGTTTGACGTTTAAGTTTCAAATACTTCCTTAATGTAGTCTGCTCCATGTTTGTTTACACATATTTACTGATGATTCTTTGTATTTTGAAAGACATGTCAGCTTTTAAAGCTGCAAATCCTGGTGCTGTTTTCGAAGATTTTATCCGGTGGTATTCACCTACAGATTGGGAGAATGACGAAAGTGAGGCAAAAGGTCCATCCACAGATCTTACGGAGGGTATGAATGTTGACTGGCCTCCTCAAGGAAGGCTTTCACGGCGGATGTCTGAAAGTGGGAACTTTTGGCGAAAGATTTGGGATGAGGCTCCTATTTTGCCAGCTTCTGAGCAGAAACCACTACTGGATCCAAACCGAGAAGGAGAGAAGGTCAGTTCGAACGTGGAAGAATGAACATCTTTTCTCATCTTTATTTCTGCTTGTTGCATAGAAGGTTTCCCCATTGATTTTATAAGAATTCAAGCTATCTTTTGCCTATAGAGGCGGAGCTCCCAAGGGCAGATCATTATTATTCAAATGCCATTGTTTTTGTGCTTATTTTGAGAATTTATATTTAACCTTGTCCAACTGTGATTTTAGGGATTTAGTGCCAATGTTTCATTTACTTGGGCATTCTTAAATGATTTCAAATTAAGAATTTGATTTTAGATTTTATAGTAAACTAAGATAAAAATATTGTAATTTGGTTATAACTGAGGTTGAATAGTTCTTTGACGATTACAGCTTTACCTTTTATGACTTCTTAAATCTGCAGATCCTTCATTACCTGGAAACTATGCAACCCCATCAGTTGCTTGAGCAAATGGTCTGTTCTGCATTCAGAGCGTCAGCGGACACTCTAAACCAAACAAATTATGGAAGCTTGAAGGAGATGGACACGAAAATGGACCAACTGTACCTTACTATGGCATCTACGTTAAGGCCTTTGCAAGGTATTGTTCATCATTCTGAGAAGTTTATTCTTCTTTGAAATTGAGGTCATTTAAATTTCGAGTTCTTTTGTAATGTTGCAGTGAACCTATTATCTAACACCAGTGACACTATTGAAGACCTCCAACGGCTTTGTGTTGTCTTTGAACATGTCGAGAAGTTGTTAATACTTGCAGCTTCCCTTCATCGTAGATTTAGACAAGTGCCACGAATCTCGGAAGCCATTTTCAGTAACTACTACAACTTTTACCTTCCAACCATGGGAATTGGCTTAGCTGATGTAGATACTCAGAAGGTAAATAGCCTCTATGCCATGAATCTCCGCTGCTTTAGCATTCTAGCAGATTAATCCCTCTTTTTTTCATGGGTATTAGTGAATCAATGTTCTAGAAGGACTAATTTCAGTGGACTATTCTGTTAGAAAGTCCATTTGATTTCAGTTTCATGCTTTTGAATAAAATTGAAATGAAAAGGGTACATTTTACTTGATGTCCCCAGACTATGTCGTAGATTTTAAAATGTTCTAATTGAGTTCTCAAAGTATCAGTATCATATGAAACCGATCCTTTCGTCAATCTACAGCTTGGTTGTTAAATGCCCACTTGGATCTAATGTCTACGTGTTGACCAAATTTTGAACATATGTACCTACTACATTGACAGTTTGGATGTAATATGTAAAGAAACAGTGTCATTAAAATTTATGAGGGCTTTTTTTAACATGCTAGATCCAAGCTGCCTGAGTGGCAGGTTCTTACGTATTTAAAATTTGATCCAAGTGCTTTAAATATGTTTCACATCAAATCCGAGCTAGTGTTTAACACCCAAGTTGGCGAAATGATATAATTGATATGATATTGATAATTTGAGGAATCAATTAGAATGCTTTAAAGTTAGGGAACTAATTTAGAATATGGACTATAGTTTGGGACATCTGGTGCAATTAACCTGATGGAAAAAGTGGCAAATATTCAGCAATTTAGTAGTTTTCTACTACATAACTGTTTGGAATTAGGAATTAACTTGAATGTAATTCCAGTTTGATTTTTCTTAATTTAAAATTTGCCTATCCCTTAGAAACTTCGCTGCAATTGTCTTGAGTTTAAATTCTCTGCAAACATTTATGTTGCTTAGGAATTTGACATGAAGCTGCAACTAAGTCAGAATGAGAGACAAGTTGTGTCAAATATGTTCACGCCACCAACCGCTAATCAGTCATGGAGAAAAGTTTTAAGCATGGGAAATCATCTGAACGGCCATGAACCAATCCTCAGGGAGATCATCTTCTCAATGCACGATAATGCCAGTGACAATCACTACGCAAGCAGCAGCCACAGAGATTATCAACAGGATACAGAAACATATCGGATGTATACATGCGGAACCTCGAATGATCTTCGGGTAGCACTTTCTATTATCTCATATGATTAAAATTCCTTTTCAAATAATATATATACTATAAATTGATCTATTGTTTTTGTTTCGTTAGGGTCTACTTTCACCCCTTAGAATGTTAGCAATTGAATGTCACTGACTATAGGATATATTACCTGGCATAGTAGGCTATTTCTTTTGCTTTGGAAGGTATACATTCGTCTGTATAGGCAGTGCATCTCTAGAATCTAGATGAAATAAAAGGGCAAAATTTGCTATCAGTCCTTATACTTCCGATGAAGTTTAATATTTAGTCCATATAGTTAAAAAGTTAAATATTAAAACTCCTAGTTCAATCGTCCCATAAATACATGTCATGACATAAATGTCAACTTGGCATGTTTCAAAATTTTGTCAATTTAACATATTAGTAAACATGCCATTGGCAAAAAAGTTCAATGACCAATGATTGAATTAGGATTTTTAAATCTAAAATATAATATAATATTTTCACCAAAAAATATATGTATATAATATAATATAATATAATTTTTAAGCATATGAACTAGATCCTTATAACTTTGCTAAAATAAAAAGACGAGCTGCATGTTTTAACATAAATAACTTCGATGGGGGAGTGTTAGTGATAGTGTTAGTGTTAGTGTGAGCTGTTTAAAGTTACTGAATTAGTTAAAATATGATGATGTTTTCAGTAAATTACTGAATTTTTTTAGTATAATTTACTAAATCTTTTATAAAATTACTTAGATTATACTGATTTTCTTTTGAGCTCATGGGAAGCTCATTTTAAAGAGGTTTTTTTTTTTTTTTTAAGATCTTTTTCTAAGATAGTTTGTCAGTTGTTAGACAATCGTTTGCCTTTATTCTTTGTAATATGGGTTATAATTCCATTAGATGTCCTCAAATTACAGGTTAAATTTTAAATTGATTATTAGACTTCAAAGCATTTTAATTCAATCCTCAAATTAATACATCATTTGAATCACGTTAATGTCCGCGTTAAATGACATTTTGAATCTGATGTGGTTTTTTTTTTAAGATACATATGGATTAATAAATACTTTTGAACATGTTAGATCTATTTTGACATCTAACGTCTGCGGAAGGACCTGATTAAACTATACATTAGTAAGAGGATTCAATTGGAACATGTTGATATTTAAAGTTCAATTTAAAGTTTTACCCATAGTTTGGGAACATTTGGTTATATTTTTCCAGAACTAAAATCTAAAACCTTCTTTAGACTAATCCATTATGTACATGTAAATTTGATGTGATATCTTTTTAGAACGCATGAATTAATAAATATTTTGATCTAATTAGACATTTAAAGTCATGTCATGGTCGAATAGTTAAATTGGCGGAACCATCTGATTGAAACTATACATTAGTAAGAGGATTCAATTGGAACGTTCTGAAATTTAAAGTTCAATTTAAAGTCTGACCCATAGTTTGGGAATATTTGGTGCAATTAACCCTGTATTTTTTTTCAGAATTAAAATCTAAAATCTTCTTTAGATTAATCCATTGCATACATGTAAATTGTGCAAATTGAGTTAGTTTTGGATTAAATTAACTCGTTTAAAATTTTTCAGCTTTGAGTAAATTTTTAATTTTAATTGTTTCGGCTTCAAATTATTTTAGATTACTTATTCAAGTCATTTCAAGTTTAAATTGTGGATTATTTATCATCAAATTATAATGAAATTAATCAACACACATAATCTCTGGTATTCAAATTTTTTTAAAAAATACAAATAAAGGACTATTCAAATTAATATATGTATAAAAAAAAAAGATTTCATCGTTCTAATAGATAAGAAAAATTGATATTGGTGGGGTTTGGTAGGCCCATCAAAGGACGGTTCAAAATTAAATTATAGGGCCTTACACTTACGGCCACGCAAGTGTGGGGCCGTTATCGCACAATCGAAGGAGAAAAACAAACTTTATTCAAATTTCAATCTATTAAGATATGCTTTTTTTTCTTAGCTAAGTAGCACCATACAGAATCATTTAGTACTACTATTAAATAAGCTTATCCATCCTTTCAAAAATAATTAAAAAATAAACTTATCCAATTACTTTTTTTTAATTCAAGGTTTTATTTAATTACTTGATATAATCAATTTTAATAAAATGATATTTAATAAATTTTAAATTCGAATTTTTGTATTTACATTTCAATTTAAATCTTAGATGTTAAGAAAAAAAATAAAATAATCATCCATTTTTTTTTATAATTGAGGGAGGAGAATGAGGTTATTTGGATCAAATTCAAACTCTCGTACCTACAACATGATGCTCTTACTATTGGGCTAAGAGGTTGTTAACATCATTTTATTTATCTATACTAATATGTAAAGTTTTGTCTGAATCAATGTCGCTCTCAACTGGATCTTATTAAAAAAAATTTATTTTCACAAAGAAGTAAATATTATTTTAAAGGTATTTTTATCTTTTTATGTTTTCATATAAAATCTAGAAAATGCATATTAAAAAGTTTTATCATCTCAATTGAAGACATATTTAGTATTTATATATATATTTTTAATAATTTTATTAAATAAATATTTTTACTCACATCGTTGAGTGTACCATAACCTATTGATAATTAAATTTTGATTAAGGCAATGTTTTCACTCGCTTTTAACTTATAAAACTTGAGCAATTTTTAATAACTTTAACGTACTTCATGAAAATTAATAACATTGTTAAACCTTTATATTAAAATAAAAAAAATTTAATGATTTAATTTTCACAAAATACAAGAATCAAATTCTGTTAAATTAAAATAGATAAATTAAAATTTTAATTTTCATAGATTCAAAATGAAAATACAAATCAAAATCTCCGATAAGTTACTTTCTATTTATAATTCTAAAATTGAAATAAATTAATCAATGATTAATATGAGAGTCAAAATAACTACGGGAGTTGGATGAGATGGTAAAAGTCTCTCCTATCTTAACTAGTAATTGAGGGTTTAATCCTCATCTTAGACATGAAACAACTTTAAAATTCGTGGCCAACATCTACCCTTTAATATTCTTACAGAATGTAAAAAATTAATTACGAAAGAAAAAATATGAGAGTCAAAATAGTAGGGTTTTGTTTTTATTGTGTGCCCGAAAAAAGTTTATCCAAAAAAGCTAGACATTGGAAAGCTTTCACCACTTTTGGGTCAACATCACACGGAGATAGACCCTACATTAGAAAGGGAATGGTAGGTAAGAATACTAAATAAAACAAAGGTGAAAGGTAGGGTAGGAAAAAAAATCTAGAGCTTGAAAATTAATTACAACTATGATATTTTGAATAGTTTTAGTTGATAATTCGAATTCAATTAAGTTTTTATTTATTTTTTTATAATATAAAAAAATATTTTATATTTAAAAAATAATATATTAAATTTATTGATGTTTTACTTACCCAAAAAAATTAATTAAAGAACATCAAAACTTTATCGAATAATGTAAATAATGTCCGAAAAGCTTAAAAGGAAATCAATTTTATCAAAATAAAATTTCAAAACCTAAAATTCAAAATTAATATATAAAAAATTAAAAATCAAATCGATCCGAATTAACATAAATAATTTTAAAATATCAAAAAAATCCAACCGACTATGAACTCAGCTCATAATAATTAATGAACAAACATCAATGCTTTGAACAAAGATCATGTATCACTCATGCTACTTCCATTCTTTACTTTTTTCACTTCAACTTTGTGACCCCCAAGGACAAGATTTTAATTTTTAAAATTTCAAAGAAATTAATATGAAAAATACCCTTTGCTTACTCCATTAAAATTTGAAAATATTAGCTAAAATAAGTTTCTAAAACCAAATTACATAAATATAGCATTTTGGTTATTTTCTTATTCTTGCACAACTTTTGAGATCAAAAGTTGCTTTCTTTTTTTACAATAAAAATATTATTAAATAATTGAAAACGTCCTTTTTGAATATTTATTTTTTGTGTTTTATATGAAAATGGTTAAATATAATTTTTGGTCCCTCTACTATGCTTACAGTTAAGACTTAATCTTTATAATACCTAACTTTTTATATTGTTTCCTTCTACTTACACATGGCACACCCAAACCATGCTCCTTTTTCTCTCTTTTTTTTGCCATATAAAAATGATTAAATTTCAAATTTGGTCCTCTGATATGTTTAAATTTAAGATTTAATATCTATACTTTAATTTTTAATATAAATTGGTCCTTATATTTTTATAATGTTATTAATTAGTCCAAATGGTTAATATTGTTAACTTTTCGGTTAAAACATTACGTTGTTTTAGGTTTGCAAACATCTTACCCTTTTTTTTTGTAGTTTTAGAAAAAATGATTAAATTTCAATTTTAGTCCTTCTATGATGCTTAAATTTGAGGTTTAACCGGTACACTTTAATTTCTAAAGTAATTTGGTCCCTGTATTTTTATATTATTATTAATTAGTCTAAATAGTTAGTATCATTAATTTTTCGATTAAAATATTATGTGGTTATATATAATTAACAATGGATACTAGCTTTCTATTTCTTTTAGGTTTGTCTTACTGTATTTTTTTTTACATCATAAGACAATGACCAAACTTCAGTTTTAGCCTTATACTATGCAGAAACTTGAGATTTAATCTATATGCTTTATTTTTTTATATATAATTTTATCTTTCTACTTTTATAATGTCATTAGCTAGCCTAAATATTTAATGTTGTTAACTATTTAAAACTGTTAACGGTAATTTTTCTTAGGATAATATTCCAACAAGGAAAATTATTTTATCGTGACAAGTTCGAATGAATACTTTTAAGAGAAAAAAATTCATAAAAACATAATTACAAAGTGAATTTTTTTTAATTTTAAAATATCACATCAGTGGTAATAATTGAATTTGAAATTAGAATTTTAAAAAGTAGAGAGTCTAAATTTTTGAAACTAAAAGTAGGATTAGAATATATTTTAACATTCAAATTATATACCATAATTTGACACAAATAAATAATCAACACAACTAAAAGCGAGAGAATCATATTTAGTTAAGTTTAAAAAGAAATTGTGCTTTTGGCTAAGTTGGCATTTTTATTTTAATTTTTTTTATATTATGGATTAATTTCAACAAAACATAATTTATTATTATTATTATTATTATTTTGTTACACCTAAAAGGATACATGTTACCCATTTAACTCGTGAATTTTTTTTGATATAATATTAGGGATAAAGGATAAAAGTAATACGGTTCGAACTCATGCCAAACAAGTGTCTGACAATAAATTTCACTCCATTCAAATCAAGACTACTTCTGGAATATTTAAACTCCAAAAATAATATTTCTTATGTTAAACATACTTTTGTTCACATTTCAATCCCTAACTATACATATTCTATTTTTTTTCCTAAACTATATTTTTTTCAATAACTAAAGAACCCTAAATGATATTTCAAATTTAGCTTTCATCAGAGGAATAAATATTCAATAATGTTAGCATGCAAATAGATATGCTAACCATGCTTGTGTTATAAGTTTTAAAGACGAAATCATTTTAGGATTGGATTAATTTATTTATAAATATAATGTAGTTTTCTTCTTAATTATATCATAATAATTAGAGGTGTAGTCAGGGGCTAACAGGCTCTGGAGCATTTTAAAATAGAAAATTTTTTATTTACATTATTTAGTAAAAGTAAAGCTGTACTTTATCCCCTAAAATATAAAATTTTTATTTAAATCTTTAAAAATTATAAAATTATATTTTTATTATTGTAAAAATTAAAATTTAATTTCAACCTCCCTAAAATATTTTTTTCCTCCCACTTGATAATGATAAAGGGAGAACTAACATGCAAAATTTCAATGAAAAATTATATATTGACAAAAGGTCCAAGCAAAGAAATAAAATGATAATTTTAAAAATTTCACTTATATAATATTATATGATTGGGATTTGGGATTTAGGGAGAAATTGTAAAGATGTGGGCCTTTTTATTCTCAGCTAAGCTTTGATTGCTTCAGGGATTGATGAAAATATTGAATGATTAATGATGTTGGGATTTCGTTAGGCCACACGTAACTTGTTAATTTATTTTTATATTTTAATTTATTGTATTTTTTACATTGTGAAATTTCAACTTTTATTAAAAGATAATTGTTAAATTTTATTATTTTTAAAACCTTACAAAAAAACATATTAATACGTATAAAAAATAATATTATTTTAATTAATAGATTTAATTACTATTATTCGACTCCAATCTAAAATTTTAAAATTCAAAAAATATAAAAATTAAATCGAATAATAATAACTAATGTATAACTCACGAGATTAATAGCAGAATTTAGCTTAATAAATCTAACTGTTACTGTTTGAATTAATATTAAATTTTAAAATTTTTTTAAAAATATAGGAATTAAAATAAAATAAATCAAGGTATATTATAAAAACTAAATCTACAACGTGCAAAGAATTTTTTATTATGGAATGTATAAATATAAATATTGAAAAAAAAATAGAGTGGGTTTGTTTGTAGTGTTGGGTTACTCATGAAGTTGACATCTTTTTTTGTCTTGAATTTAGGGTCTAATATATAGGATAATTTATTTATTGCTTTCTAAAAGAAAAAAAGGGAGGTCCTTGTTGCTTTCTTTTTATGCTAATATATATATAGAGAGCATTTTAAAAATATTTTCAGGAAGATTGCCTTTCATCATTGTAAGATTTAGCCATTATATTCATTTATGTTGCTTTTAGAAAAATGTCTCTAGTTGTTAGTATTTAGTTAGTAGATTTTGATAATTTTCTTAATTTGATCATTGAATTCAGATTAATTACGATGTGATGATTTGGGCACAATATCATTTTAAAGTTTTTAAAATTTTATCTAAAATCTTAAAATTTCGTATCGTTATACCTTAAAAAAGTTTAAATTTAGAGATTGAAATGAAAATAGCTATCAACAGCTGTCAAATTTCGAACTAATATAAACTAAAAAAAAAAGTTTAGGACCAAAAATTTAATTCCACAAATGTCCCATTTTCTTTTAAAACATGTTTTCTCCATCTATTTAGATTGGTAATGTATAGAGAGATTGGACGGCCTTGAAACTATCTTGCTAAAAATTGAATGCTAATTTACCAATTATTCTTAATTGAGACCTAGTAATAATAACTTTTAATAGTAATTTTTTTCTAAAAATTGAAATTTAGCATTATAATTAAAAAATAAAAGCAAATTGTATCATACTATATAATGTTAATATCCAACAAAGGGAAACTATAAGTGATTAGTCTTAAAACAATCATACAATCATGATTGTGTATTTCATGGTAGTGGTATTGTATCGGTCAATACGTATCGTTCAGGTCTTTAACTAATATTAAGTAATTTAAATTTTCTTTTAATTAAGACTTCAATGTGTTTTAACCCATTTTAACTAATATCAGCTTGCACTAATGCGTATCAATTTGTATCAATTAGTACAAATTTTTAATATTTCAAACCTAACCCTTTTTTTTATCTTAAACATTTTAAAAATTAAAGGGACACACGGCTATGTGACCGAACCGTGTGGTAAGCCTTGAATCGTGTGGATGGGGTACACTGTTGTGTGGCCTAGGCCGTGTGACATCCATAAAATTAACCTACGGGGGAGACATAGCCATGTGGTAAGCCGTGTAGAGAGGTTCAGGCTGTGTGCGATTCAAACTCCTAGGGTTTCAGCGTGGACATAACCGTGTGAGGAGGTTGTTTGGTCCACACAGGTGGCTCACACACCCGTATGACCCTATTCTAGGCTTGATTTTGCCCCAATTTACCCATCAAAGAACACACTTGTCACCAGGGTCTCGAATGATGATCCTCATGTCCAAATCTGATTCGAGTTACCTACAATGAATCTTTCAACCAAAAAATATGCAGGAATTAATAATGGTTTTCAAGAATAGTCAAGATTTCGAGAGATATTAGCAAGATTCGTAAAAGATCGTTTAATCGATCTCGAAATTAACGTGAACATAAATTCTACATGCATTTTGAAATCTAAATATCAAAATTAGAATGTCTTATCGATTCTTGGCAACATTAGATATGAGATTTGACGATGTTACGCTAAACCAGTAAGAAGAACGGTTGAACGGAGATCGATTTCAAATTCAGGATCAAAATAAATTTTTCACCAACGAAAGAAAAATATTTGCAAAGGAGAAGATGAAAAAGAAAAGGTGAAGAAATAGGGAAAAAGAAAGTAAAATTTTATTTCAATTGGAAAAAGAAAACTAGAGTTCAATTTTGATTTGAAGAGGAGATTAATTACCTAAGGTTTTTCAAATTTTGAAGGACTGAATGGTAAAATACCCTTTTTTATCGAAAATCATAAATAAATAAATAAAAATGGGGATGAGGTTGGCATGGTTTGATTCTAGGAAGTAAGGGAGAAAGTGCAAAAGCTTAATCATTTGGGTTGCTGCCCACTCTTAACATATTTTTACTTCATTTTATATATATTTTAGGGAGATTTCCATTCTAGTTTGCTGAAAAACTAAAAGATAAAAAAATGGGAATGGAGTAGATTAAACCTAAGATTTCTAAGGAGTATACCAAGCTCTTAACCATTAAAATTAAGATTCATTTCTTGGTTAATTATTACTTTTAACCTTATATATTTTGGGGTGCTACAATAATATTTATATATTTTTATAATTTTTAATCATTTTTTGAAAAAATATTAGATTAAATCAGAAACTGGTACATGTTACTATTTGATTGGTTTGTTAATTAATTTTAACAATCAACATAATCAATGATAGAAACTATTAACGAAGTGGCTCAATTGATTTTTATTTGTTAATGGCAGAGACTTAATTGAATGCAAATTTAATATATGGGCTTAATTAATTTTTTTTTCACATTTTCTTAAGGGATTTTTTGGACATATTAGCCAATAATTATTAATATTTATGTTTTTATTATTTTTATTTTTGTTTATTAGTTATTAATATTGTTCAACGAAGATGTTTAATTATACATACATACACATGTTTAAGAACATATTCACTTAATTTAAACCAATGAACAACAATAAACATAATCTTAAATAAATAAAAAAAATACGAATATTATTTTAATATTCTTAACAAGTATGCAAAAACATAAAAATAAACAAATTTGTTTATTTACCACCCAATGCCTTAAAAATTATAATTTAACCTGTAATTATTAAAATATATCAATTTAATATATTTATTTTTTATCAATTAAATATCGTATTATATCAAGGGCGAAGCCAGAAAAATTTTTTAGGGGGGCCGGATGAAATTTTAATTTTCTATAGTTTATATCTTTATAATTTGTAAAGGATTAAATCAAATTTTTATAATTTTAGGGGGGCCAAAGTGTAATTTTACCTTTACGAATTTAAAATTTTTAAAAAATTTTAAGGGCCTAAAATATAATTTTACATTTTAGGGAGGGCCGAGGGCCATGTCATCCCCCTAACTACGCCTAATTATATGATACCACCTTAACCAACATAAGAGGTTTCAAAAAATTATCTAAAATTATTAAGGATGTTAAGATAAATTTTAAATTTTAAAATAAAAGAATTAATTTTTTAGTTTTAAAAAAATAAAAATTACAGCTCAAAATTTGTCCAAGTACATGACCAGCCGGTTTTCCCTTCGGTCTATTCTCCACACACACATTATCTTTTTCTTTATTAACTTTTGGGGTTTACACTGACATTTAGAATCCCACTGCACACATGTCTCAGGTATTTATCCACTGGGGCCCATCAAAACCAATAAATAATAATAATCACAGCAATATTAAATAAAGTATATGCAAAAATTATTATATTGGACCCACCCTTTCTCCGATACCATCATATATTCCAAAAATATAATCAAGTATTGCATACATCCAATGGAAGACTGAAGAGAGGTCTCCCCATTTCTACATTATATTGCATTTCAACCTCTTTATTGAAAAAACGTGTAAATTAGTTTCTCTGTTAAATTTTCTTTGTTAAATAATAATGAGAAACATTAAGTTCTGAAAATTATTTTTTTATGGGTAAATTATAAAAATGGTCATCTAACTATACATTTTTGTTCTATTTTGGTCACTCAATTATTAATTTTTTCGATTTAGTTACTAAACTTTTTAAAATTAAATATTTTAGTCACTCTAAGCTGATGTGGGCTTTTTTATTGGTCTATTAACAAAATTAGCCCTCTAATGTTTACATGTTCTATTAATTTGATCCTAAATATAAAAAATTTAACAAATTTATCCCTCAATGTTCAAAATTTGTCATTTTAGTTCTATTTCTAAAAAATTCAAAAAAAATTGGCCCTCAATATTTTCAATTTAGTCTTTAACTCTAAAAATTTTTAAATTTTATTTTTTAAAAGTACTTTTTAGTCCTTTATAACCCATCAGCTAATCCATGTGAGATATTAAAAAAAAAGAGTATTGTCTTTCAAGTCACTTGCAAAAGAACTCTAAAAAGATAGGATAAAACACAAAAGGAATTAAGATCCAAAAGAAATAAAGACATTATAAATATTATCTGTTCGAGTAGTAATGCAACCAATTATTCCAAATAGGTTTTAAATCAATTGGTTTGATCTAGCATGAAGCCTAAATTGTAGTAAAAAAATTTGTTGCAAGTGACTTAAAAGAAGGTAATTTTTTTCTTAATTTAATATCTTACACGGGTTAGTCGATGGGTTATAAAGAGCTAAAAATGAATTTATTTTAAAAATATTTTTTTTTATTTTTAGAGTTAGGACTAAATTGATAGATTTTGTAAATTTTGAGGGCCAAATTTATTAAAAATTTTAAAATTAGAACTAAAATGGTAAGTTTTGTAAACATTGAGGACTAAATTTGTTGATTTTTTTTTATATTTAGGATCAAATTGATAGAATTTATAAATATTAGAGGGCTAATTTTGTAACTAGATAAAAAAAGCCACATCAGCTCGAAGTGACTAAATTATTTAATTTTGAAAAATCTAGTGAATAAATAAAAAATTAATAGTTAGGTGACCAAAATAAAATAAAAGGCATTGTTGGGTGACCATTTTTATAGTTTACCAATAAAAAATAATTTTCAACATGAATTTAACGTTCCACATTAATATTTAACAAATAAAATTTAACGGATAGGCTAATTTACCTATTTTTTCAATAAAAGGGCTAAAACATAATCTGTCCCTAAGTATGGTGGCTTCCCGAACACTTTTATCTAAATTTATTTTATTAATTAATTTTTATCAAATTAATCTTAAAATTTAAATTAAATACTAAAAGGTTTACATAATTATATTTAGATACCAAAATTTACATTTTTTACTAAATATAATTACACCCATTGAAAAAAAAACAACCATCACATTAAAAAATCAAATTTAAATATAAAATAATATTTATTTTTCTGAAAATATAAAATATTTTATTGTTCATCTCAATTTTCGAAGCTAGGAAGGAGAATTATGTCTTACCGCTAAGTAAATGATTATTCATATTTTTGTGTGTGTGAGAGAGAGATAGAGAGAGAGAGAGACTACAGGCACCATGAAATTCCATGATGGAGTGAAATCTGATCAAAGCGAGTGTGAGAGGACTTATATTGGAATGTCGTAGCAAAGCAAGGCTTCCCTGATATGGTATAGCATTATTGCCTTTGCCTCGGGCTCAGCTCACTCCTTTTTAATCTTCACACTGCCACTGCTTGCTTTTTGGCTAATGCATTTAACCTGCATTCTACCTCTGCTCCTCCTACAAAATTTGTCTATTTTCTTTTTTTATAAAAAACAAAACTTAAAATATTAAACTACACTGACAAAATTAAAAATACCACTAGTTTTATCATTCTCAAGGGCTTCTAATAGATACAAAACATTAACTCCCACCAAATCAATAAATACTATATTGACAATCCGATCTAAGATTAAATTAGCCTCCCTTGAAACATATCTAATCACCCGATGCTCGATATTTCGTAGCCGCTGTTGAATTTTCCTAGTCAGTATTGAGTTCGAATTAGTTGAAATACTCCTTAATTTGCAGATTATGGACTACCTCAAGACTATCAGTTTAAATCAAGACCCTATTTAAACACCATTCTTATAGAATGATCAAACCATCCAATATACCCTACAACTCAGAGCCAAAAACCGAACACATCCTAAAGAGTAATTAAAACCCATAATCTAGTCCCCTTGATGATTCCGCATTACTCTCCCTCCATACGCATAATCTATACTCAAATTAACTATATTGCAAGTAGATCCTATTTTTTTGAATTTAATTTTGTAGATGAAATAAAAACTTCGGGAGAATTTCTTTTTCTATTTAAGAGTCCAACACGTAGTTACGTGGCAAAGTAAAAAAACAATAAGGAAAAATTAAAAAATAATTTTATCATCATATTAATTTATAATTTTATAATTTTTAAAAAAATTAAAAGTAATTTTGTATTCACCTTTGTCAATATGACTCGATTTTAACTATATTCTGAGCTCAATATAATTATAAATATAAAAGAAAATTAAACCCAAAAATAAGATATTTAAAAGTTTTCAAAATTTTTAAAAATTCTTATTAATTCTCTTAAGTTTTTGAAAGTTTTAATTAAACCCCCAAAGATTTTGGAATTTTCATTAAGTTTTTCAAAAATTAAATTTTTTTTAAATATACCTTCCAAAATTTTTAAAAATTTTAATTACATCTTCCAAAACTTAAATATTTAAATATTTATCAGTAATTACATAATACCCATATATTATATATGAAATTTAAATATACAATTTTAAAGACATAAAAGATAATAAAAAGATAACTCCAAGCTCAAAATTCCGATAGTCCTTTTTGACTTGCCCGTAAGCCTTTCACTTTTAGCCTCTGCTGGAATAGGGACAAGAGGTGGTGAAACCTACGCGAGTGATTGGCGAGTGAGGATTGATGGTGAATATACAAAGGAAGGCGAGCGTGGAGGAGCCGCGGGGGAGGTGAAAATGTCACATTGTCACCTTCACTGGGGCCACCACGTGATCTATAAGAACTATATACACACACTACAAAACGTTCATATTTTAAATTAAATGCTAAATTTTTAAATGTTTTAATTTAATACCTAAAATATCTAACATTGTATTAATCAAATATTCCTTTCAACTCAGAGCTTTAAACATCAGTTAAAATATGAAGTAGAATATATTTAAAATACCGTGTTAATAAAATAAAATAACCCTTCTAACATTTAACTACTTTTTTTTAACACATTATATCTAAGTTTAACGTACTAGTCGATGTTAATTTAATGGAAGAGTTTGATTGATACCATGTTAAAATGCTTTAAGGATTTGAGCAACACATTTTGAAGGTTATGGATAAATTTATAATTGGGTCATAGATTGAGGGTTTGGGGTGAAATTATTCCTTTTTATAATTTAACATATATTATTATTAATACGAGTACAAATTTTTAATTTGGCTGTATTCATTTTTTTTTTCAAAAGTTGAATTAAAAATTCTTGGTTATAGAAAATACTAGTAGTGGTAAGAATTATTTTTTGGACGTCTCATCATTTAGTTTTTTTTTCCTCTCTTTCACACTTTATCACTTCAAATTTCTTCTTCGTTTTGATTTTCATTCAAAACCATCTCTGAATTGTTTTTTAAAAGCCAATCTTCGGATCCCAGCAGTTTTTTCAGTGAACCCTAGTCAAAAAGAGAAGCAGCTAGAGCAAAGAGTTTATGAATTGTTAGTGATTGATTGATTGATAGTATATGTTAGAGTTTATATAGAAAAGAAAACGACGATTTGATGGAAATTTAGTGACAGCCAATTATCATCAAAAGTGCGAAGCCCTAATAGTTTTTTTTAAGTCAATGGATTCTGCAACGAACCCGAATATCATCAAGAAGGATCCAGTACCAGTTACAGTTTCAGCACCATCGTCCACGGGTATCCAGCAAGGAGTTGGTGAGTCGCCGTCGTCTTCTACTTCCCCAGCAGCACCGAGTCGGTACGAGTCACAAAAGCGTCGAGACTGGAACACGTTCTTGCAGTACTTGAAGAACCATAAGCCGCCATTGACTCTGGCTCGTTGCAGCGGCGCACACGTGATCGAGTTCTTGAAGTACCTCGACCAGTTCGGGAAAACCAAGGTTCACATGACGGGTTGTCCTTATTTCGGACACCCGAACCCGCCTGGTCCTTGCTCTTGTCCACTCAAGCAAGCGTGGGGTAGCCTCGACGCGCTGATCGGACGGCTGAGAGCTGCTTACGAAGAGAGCGGGGGACGACCGGAATCGAACCCGTTTGCGGCAAGGGCTGTGAGGATTTATTTGAGGGAAGTGAGGGAAGGACAGGCTAGAGCTAGAGGGATACCTTATGAGAAAAAGAAGCGAAAAAGGCCTTCTGTCACAACTAGCGCTGTAGGGGTCAATGTGTCGGCGGTGGCTGCCACTCAAGCGGTTGATTATGGTGGGGGTAGCGGAGGAACTGCGGGTAATCTTGGTACTGCTACTACCACTACTAGCTTATAAATTCTTCAATGATTATTATATATATATATATTGCTTTCAATATTTGATATAAATGTGATATGTGGCGGTTCTTTCTTAAAATTGGATCCATATCCCCATGAACCAAATTTAGACAGAAATACAATTTTAATCTTTCTAAGGAGCAACGCTTGAAGTGGCTGCTGTAAAGTGAGAGTGCATGTTGTTGCACTGAAATGCTCACGGTGGTTGCAACCCTAACACCTCTAGGATATTGAATTACTTTGCAACCACTGGACGGCCATCGGTGCTAAAAGAACCAGCACGTATAAATGGGTGCAAATGGGTTTATGTTTCTTTATTGACCTGGTAATTAGCTCCAATCATGTCTGCATTTTCTATGGTTTTTCTTTACCGTGAGTGTTTGTTGGGTTAACTTTTGTTTATATTATCATAACACCCTATGCCAAGACAAAACTTCTTCAAAGTGTGTGGAGAGTGGAGACACTAAGACGGTTAATGTTGGGGAATAGAGTAGAACGTACAACACATTTGTTAGCCAAATCTTTTACTACTACAACGTTTCACACGTGCATTTGCTTTGACATTCATACACACGTGCGCCTCTCTCTCCCTTTGTACATACTTTCCAATTTGCATTTCAGTTTCAGCCTCACCAACTCTTCACATGATTTAAGATTTTGAATTTCCAAGTTTTTTTTTTTAATTTAAGGGGTTTTCTAATATTCATTAACTTACTATTACATCTTAATTTATGCACTAATAAATATATATGTAATAAATATAAATATTTCTCACAATAGTATAATATTTTGTGTCAGTAAAATTAGTTTTTTAATTTATACTACACTCAAAATCTAGGGTTTGATTCAAATACTTTATTTTATTTTAATTTTTATAACATAATTAGTTAGTCAAAATAATTAATATTGTTATTATTTTAGTTCAAATATGATATCAGTTTTTTAAAAGTATTTTTTAACATAAAAAAATTCATGTGAATATGATAAGTTAGGAGCCTTAAATTTTTTTTAAGAAAAAAATCCAAATATATATTTTTCATTAGGTTTTAGTAATTAGGTTTTGAGGTTTAGGGTTTTAGGGTATATTTCATAAATCTTTATTTCATTAAATTTTAAACATTTAATATTTTAAATATGTTTGATAATTATTTTAATTTTTATAAAATATAATTTTTTCAACAAAAAGAAGTTTTGAATAAGATAAGTAGCTAGCTTAATATACAAAATATTAAATTGATTTTATGTTATTAAAATAAATTATCTTTAGAAAATGAGATTCAAATTATCATGTTTAACTTTTATACAAAATTATTAACAATAATATAAAATATTATATTAATAAGATTGTTATAAATAAATACAATTTAAAAAATCGATATTTACTTTTATAAAACAACATAATCATATTCAGTAATTATATTTTACTAATATGCTAATCAATTTTCTAATATAAATTCAACTCTTACAAAATTTATGAATGAAACTTTTAGCTTACCAAATAACACCTTGGAGTTTAGGTTTTTAATTTTTGAGGATTATGGTTTGCTTTTCAGGATTTAAGTGTTGTGGTTTGAGCTTGAGATTCGGATTCCACCCTTTCAATAGTTAGGTGAAAACACTTCTGGTTTTATTCAAATTTAATCTTGAATAAATTAGTTTTTTGAAAAAAATTAAAGTATTTAATTTCTTTTCAAAAATCAACATCTAAGAATTTTTAATCGCAACACTAATATTTCTCATCAATTTTACATAATTTTATTTGGTATAATAACAAATTTAGCCTTCAAAATTTACACATTTAGTCTATTTATATATCTTTTTGAAGTTAGAATTTTTTTATATATTCTTTTTGAATTTTTTAGATTTTCAGACAATTTTTAGAATTGGACCAACATGATAGAATATGCAAACATTAATGACTTAATTTGTTATTGTATTAATCAAATTTATGTACAATTGATAGAAAAAAAATATTAATTACCGTGATTAATTATCATTAGTTGTTTATTTTCGAAATTGACAATGATAAAATTGCTCTATTTTTTTTTAAAATGACCAATTTGCTCAATATTAAAATGAAGAGTATTGAAAATGCGTTTTAGGTAATAGTTATATATAATGCATTTTCGCAAGTTTATCCTTTTAATAATTGTATGTAACAAACTTTTACAAATTTATATTTTTAATAATTATATATAAAGGTAAAATGATAATTTTATATAAAAAGTGGGGTATGACAAACACTTATCTATTTAATACCAATCATTCATAAATAAATAAAAAATCATTCACTTTTCAAAAGAAAATTACTTCATTGAAAATAGATTAATTTAAAATCCATCGAATAATTCGGGTTTTACTATCTTAAATAAGAGTGTAGATAAAATCTACTGTTTAATACCAACTATCAATAAAAAAAATCCTCTCAAAAAGAAAAATCATTTCATTTAAAATGGATTAATTTAAAATCCATCGAATAGTTCAGATTTTACAATCCTAAATAAGAGTGTAGATAAAATTTACAACTCCTTTAGAAATATTACCAAATGATATTTCTTTATTGTATTTCAATACTTTGCAAAATTTAAAAATAAAAATAAAAACAATTACATTAATACCATCCTTAGCAAAGCTGTAAATAACGTGACTCGATAATATTATATTATATTGATAAAAAAAATACATCAACTTAAATGTTAAAATTAATAATGTCCATATATAATTGTATATTTGATATAAACATTTTAATGCTAATATATAAAAATAGAACATTGGGAAAAAAAAAGGGGGGGATATTCACTTAATAACGAGTTACATTTTGTAAGAAATTAAAATACGCAAAAAAAAATATTAAAAGTATTTTTTTTGGTTTTAAAGCCCAAAAAAGGAAAAAAAACACATAAAGCCCAAAAGGTGTAAGCAACAATCGTCAAACAGATTTAAGCCGGTATTAGCTGATACGCAAAAACTTTTTTTTTTAAAGAATAATTTTTATTGTTAATTATATTACTAAATTGACATTAAAAATAATTTATTAATATTATTTAATAATAAATTTAATATTTAATAAAATAATAGTATATTAATGTCAAATTAATTAATTTGGTCATATCTTTTAAAGTTTTACACAAAAAATAACATAATATATTATTAATTAATAAAATGGAAAATTTATAAAATTATTGAATATAATTAAATAAATTAAAAATAATTAATTAAATAAATATAATTTATATATATAAATATGATAATAAATTATCAAGTTAAAACCAATTTTGTTAAAATTAATAAAAATTTAATCTATAAATATGAATTTATTCTAAATATTATAAAAATTATTTTTAGTAACAATATTTCTATTAAATCTTGAATATAAAACTACTAGATAAGTTTTAAACTTTATTTATTACACTTTTCTAAATAGTTTTAATTGTATGTGAGGATGTACGTTCAAGTGTACTAAAGCGTATAATCCTCTTATTTATGAATTAGAAAGAGACTATAAGTAATTCTAAATATTGTAGCAAAAAAATGTATATATTTTTTCTATATAAAAAAATCATATATATAGTTTATTACAATATATGAAAATAATTATGGTAAGAATCCTACGTATATTATTTGTTCTAATTGTTTACTCAATATAACCGTATCAATATTACCATAAAACTCGGTATTTCCTAAAAATACACGTATTTGCTTTAAATTTTTAATATCTCCATGTTGTTCGGCGACACTATTTAAAAAATATTTTTCGATGAAATTATTATGGAATAATTTAAATATTAATTCCACTTAGATATTCTAATGATTTAACACTTTATTTTTAATGAAAATATTAATATCATAACTAATCAAATATATTTATATCTCTACTTTACTGAGTTGAGTTAAAAGAGACTAACTTATAGTTGGTTAAATTATTAGTTAATCCCTTCATATTTAGATAAAATTCAAATTTATATATGAATTTTGATTTAATTTGTAATGTTATAAACTAACTCTAATTTGGTGCAATTATATACATGTAATTTTAATTTTGATTCAATTTTCACATTTTACTAACACCGCTATTTTTGTGGCACTATTTTTCATTATGTTTGTACACACAAAGTTCGAGTTGAAAAGTCGGTTTGAAAATTTGGAGTCAAATTTTAATAATTTGAAAGAAATGTTTTCAATCTCTGAAAATTGCTACAAAGAAAACTCATTTGATGTAACACCCCTTACCCGTATTCGTCGCCAGAATAGGGTAAGAGGCATTACCGGAGTTTATCGAATTAATTTTCCATTAATACGAGTTAAATACTATTCATTTACTAAAACATGTCATGGCATCCTTTAGATGGCCTCCAAAGCCCAAAACATACATCGAGACCAAACCAGAATTAAATCGAACCATAGGAAATTTTTCGCAAAATCCCAAAGTTTTTTTTTTTGCTCAATATAACCCCTTTATAAATATCTAACCTTCCCTGCAAATTTTAAAACCGAGACCAATCCAACCAACCAATTCATTTCAATCAATTTGATACCAAATTATATTACTATTATAATTATACTATTTAACATATTCATCATTCTTTACTTTAATGTATATTCATTAAACAAGTCTTAGTATTTATATAATCATCAAACCTTATACATGCCATATAAATCAAAAAGGAAATTTACAAAAGCTACCGGAGATAATCTAGATAGTGTGATCCTCTGTGTTGATCCGATCCTCCATATTTTTCCACGTCAATCTACAAGAGACATTGAATACATTCAAGTAAGCTTATAGAAGCTTAGTAAGTTCATAGGCATAAAACATAACTCTTACCAAATATTTAGACACTTATACAATATACACAACTATTAAGTTCACCTGTCAACCACAGTCATTGGTGAGTTCCCTTGTATAAACTTACTACCACTCATCCATTTCCTTTAATTCTTTTGGGCCCATTTGTCACATATCATTCTTCAACCAAATTAGGGAACGGTTACGGAAAATTGAGTACTTCACTTTCAATTTGCCATAGTATAACTATGGTCTTGCGTATGATCACTTATCACTTTTTGAAGTCATAGTCCTGCCACGGTCTTACACTGATCACATTTCTCATTTGTCACTGATCAGATAAGCGTAGCTAAAACTACCACTTATCACTTATCACTTGTCACTGATCAGATAAGTGTAGCTAAAGCTACCACTTATCATTTGTCACTTATCACTAATCAGATAAGTGTAGCTGAGGCTACCACTTATCACTTGTCACTGATCAGAAGTACTCAAATCCGACGTTCCGTTCAATTTGATTATTTATTTGATTTTTGGGTTGTTATTTTATTCTCTATTCATCAATAAATATATTTCATCATACATTATATAATTCATAAAATTTACATATAATTATTAAACTTCAACCAGATGAACTTACCTGGGTCGATTTGTAAAATTTGTGAAAGTTCAGGGACTAATTAGCTACTTTTTTTTCCTCGACTTGCTTCGGGTTCTCGATCTATCATTGTAAAATCATTCACTTATGAGTATTGACTTCATCTTCAACCTGCTTATAAGTAATATTATCTATAATTTAATTGTTTACTTATGTATATTCCAATGCTGTCCATCGGTGCCATAGTCACTAAATTATTTTTATCTTTAGCTACAGAACTCCAAATTAGGATCCGCTAATTTTCCCTAAAACTATACTCATATATCTTATTATCATAAAATTTTTAGAATTTTTGGTTTAGCCAATAAGTACAGTTTATTCTTTAAAGTCACCCCTGTTCTGCTGTCTGACAATTCCGACCCTTCTTCACTAAAAATTAATTATCTCTTCATACAGAATTTGGATAATGTCCATGTTTGTTTCTATTGAAAATAGACTCATTAAGGATTTTAAAAATATAAATTTAAGCCCCTAATTATTTTTCCCCAATTTTTTATGATTTTCCAAAATCAGAATAGGGGAACCCGAAATCATTCTGATATTGTCTCACAAAATCTATTATATCTCATGATCTACAATTCCGTTGCTTATACCGTTTCTTCTATGAGAAACTAGACTCAATAAGTTTTAATTTCATATTTTTTTCATCTTATAATTCGATTTATACAATTTATGGTGATTTTTCAAAGTTAGACTACTGCTGCTATCCAAAACTGTTTTAGTGCAAATGTTGATTTCGGTTTTTGCCCCAAATTTCACAGTTCATACAATTCAGTCCTTGCTCAATTAATCCCTCAATGAAGCTAATTTTTTCAAATTAATGCTTTACCTAGACATTATAAGTTATTTCACAATTATTTAAATTCATAATTTCCACATAAAACCCTAACTTCAAACTCTTTCACCATTAGGTCCCAAACATTCACTTTCTATTCAATTCTTTCAATAAAATCAGCATATAAACAATTTAAAACTCTAATTCCATGCTAAATCATCATATACTTCCAACACATATTCATAAAAACTTCCAATTTCTTTCATAGAATCAAAAACTAATGAATTCAACAAGTGGACCTAGTTGTAAAAGTCATAAAAACACAAAAAATTCAAGAAATAATCAAGAATTGAACTTACTTGCAGTAAAAATATGAAAAACCAGCTTAAGAAAACCCTTCTATGGTGTTTTTGCTGATAAGAATGCAGAAAAATAATGAGAATTCTAGATAATTCTATTTTAGTCCTAGTTTATTAAGTAAATTTTGCAATATTCCAATTTTGCCCTTAATTCATCAATTTCTCTGCTGATTTCATGCACCTTGCCGTCCAGCCCAAATAGACCTTGGGTCTATTTGCCTTTTAAACCCTCTTTCTTTTATCATTTAAGCTATTTAATCATTTCTCATAATTTTACATTTGTTACAATTTAATCCTTTTTATTCAATTAACGATCGAAACTTTAAAATTTCTTGACGAAACTTTAATACTAACTTATTAACACTCCATAAATATTTATAAAAATATTTATGGCTCGTTTTAAAAATTTTCAAACTCTCGATATCTCGTTTCCGATTCTAATTTAATTTTTATTTCTAGTACACTATTCGCTATTTCAAAAATTTTCCTAACTTCACACTTAACTTATATTCACTAAATTATTAATATTTTCTACTCATTTTTTGGATTCAGTGATCTCGAATCACTGTTCCGACACCACTGAAAATTTAGGCTATTACATTTGATTTAACTCTCCAGTTTGACGTTGATCCAAGGCTTGGATGGTTGTGGATTGTTCCAAGTGTCGTGTTGATTTGCTATTGAAACATGTTTGGACCTCTTTTCTTCAATTGATTCGGATCAAAAGTTGGTTTTCTTCAAAAACAACTTTTGTCTTCCTCTCCTCAATTGAATTGGATCAAAAGGCGATTCTCCTTTAGAACAGTATAGTGTTCGTCAAAATTTCTTCAAGTTCTTCGACTTCAAAGAATCCTATAGAGATTTTTTGGGGCCTTTTGAACGTGTGAATGTGTTGTATGACTTGGGTCACCCCTTTTTTTAGTGTCAAGTATTTGAAAAAAATAGATTTATTGTAGAATTTAATTGCTCCATTTGGTCCAATCACATAAATAAAAGAGAGTTCTTACAAAATTTAACTGTTTTATTTAATAGTTCTACAATAACTTAAACTCTTTTATTTATTATTGGTCTCTTATTAATTTAATTTATTAAAGATAAAATAATCATTTAATATTATCACTTAATTATACTATTTTAATTAGGGGTAAACTACACTCATGGTCACTTTTGTTTACCTCAAGTTACATTTTAGTCACTTATGTTTGAAATGTTATGTTTTAATCACTTACATTATTATGTTGTGACATTTTACTCGCTAAGCCGTTAATTATCAGTAACGGTGTAACGGTAAGCTGACATAGTACGTTAAATCATCATTTTGAACAAAAATTTTAAGTTAAATTATACAATTGGTCCCTATATTTTTTCATTTTGAGCAATTTAATTTTTTTCTTTTATGTTCTTTTAACTTTCTTTTTTTTTTCCTTTAATTTCTCCCTTTGTTTGCTTACCTTCTCCATTTCGATTGCTCGAAAAAGGAAAACAGATGGAGAAATAGAAGAGAATGGAAAATAAAAAAGAAAAGAAAAAGGAAAGTTTAAAGAACATAAAAGAAAAAAATTAAATTGCTCAAAATGAAAAAATATGGGGACTGATTATATAATTTAACCTAAAATTTTTGTTTGAAACGATGATTTAACGTGCCACATCAGCTTACTGTTACACCGTTAATGGCTCAATGACTAAAATGTTACAACACGATGTAAGTGATTAAAACGTAACATTTCAATCATAAGTGACTAAAATGTAACTTGAGATAAACAAAAGTGACCACGGGTGTAGTTTACCCTTAAATTAGTGATAATATAAAAATTTTAATATTTATCTCTTAATTAATTTAAATTAATAAGATAAAATAATTATGACATAGGTATGATGTCATCATTTCATCCATGGTAACTTTCACTTGACACGTGACGCTTTCTAATTAGTTCAAAATTTTCTAAAATATTACGTGGAAATTGTTAATGTGACATCTCGTTAAACTAAAAAATAAATGAATAAATTTAAACTATTCTCACGAAGATTAAAAAAGGGTTAATGCATAATTTGGTACTTAAGTTTGACACGTTTTTAAATGTGGTACTTGTATTTGATAAAAGTCAAATAATTTGGTACCTGAAGATAACAATGTTAACTTTTTAGTATTTAATTTAGGTTTTAGAGTTGATTTGATGAAAATTTATAATTAGCTAATAATATTAATAATTAATTTCATCAAATAAACCCTAAAACTGAAATTAAATCACATTCATCAAATTGTATTTGACAAATTAAACGCCATATTAAACCAATTCACTATTAACACTTATTTATTCTATTAACAAAATTATGAAAAATCCAAATCTACTTATATTAGCAATTAACTTTTATGAAATCAACCCTAAAACCTAAATTGAACACTAAAAAGTTAGCATTGTTACCTTTGGGTACCAAGATATATAACTTCTGTCAAATGTAGGTACTGAATTGGTCCAAAAAATAACATAGGTACCACGTTAGAAAAAAAAATCAAATTCTGGTATCAAATGATATATTAAGCGTAAAAAAAACATTTTTTGGCATTACAGCAATGGAAAAAATAATTTAAATTTATGTGAAAATAAATAAAATCATTTACAAGTTCATTTTTTAGTTTAATAAAGTCAAATCATCAATAGTGTCTGTAACAATCTAATTTCAGTGAAATCGGAATAGTAGTTTCGGGACCACAAATCCGAGTCCAAAAAATGAAATTATTTAAATTTCATAAAATGATAGGTATTATGATAGGAATATTGCATGAAAATTTTTATAGAAAAATTTTATCAATTATGTGACTAATTGCAAAAAGGACGGAATTGAATAAAATGTTAAAGTTGTACACTAATAGCTATAGGGATTATATAGCTAGAGAATTCAAAATGTGAGGTCCTTATATGGCAATTAGGCTATTGATTAAAAAAAACATGTAGATATTTTTAGTGACTCATCCATGGAAAATTGAAAAAATGCAAGGACAAAATTGGAAAGTGAATAAATTAATATATGATAAAAGATTAAATAGAATAAAACTTATTTTATATCGTCATATTCTCCATAAAATACATGGAAACCCTAGGAGAGAGAAAGGAAATTTCTCAAGCTTGAATTGGTAAATTCTATGTCCCTTTTTTAGTTATTTTTATATTTTTTTAGATCGGGAAATATTAATCTCTTTATTTAGGGGATTAAATTTAAAAAAATTAAAGTTTAGAAAATTACCCATGGAAGAATATGCTGTAAATTGAAAGTTTTTGATAGAAAATGAAAGATTATTGATAGATAAACCACTTTTACAAAGTGATTTTTAGTGAAAATATGTGTAGGGACTAAATTGCAAAGTAGTGAAATTCTTGAAAAAAATTTGAAATTTATGAAATACGTGTGCTGTAAAAGTTATATTGGAATTTTTAATAAGCTTGGAATAAGGAGTAAATTGCATGAATTTCAATTTCCGAGCCTAGGGACGAAATTGGAATTAATTAAAAATTAAGGGGCAAAATGGTACTTTTGCCTAAAATATAAAAATGGGCTTGATTAAATGTAAAAATAATAGAATTGATGATTAAATTTATTTATATAGATCCGAAAGTGTCGAACAAAGAAAAAGATCGAGGGAAAGAAAAAGTTTTGGATTAGAAGATATAATCAATTGTCAAGGTAAGTTCATATAACTAAATTAAGCATGTAAATGTGTTGAATATTGTGCATCATGATTTGTAATTGGTATGTACATGTAATAAACCAATGTTGATTTGTGATTTACATGTAAATGATGAAATATTACATGAATCCGTTTGAATATTAATTTCCGAATGGACAGGTGATTACCGTGTATATGAGATCCTGCATATATTGCAGTAAAGGTTATTCCGAAAGGATAATCTTTTGATCTCATTATGAAAAGGATTGTAAACTGAAAGGATAATACTTGAAAAGGATTTGTGTACCCAAATGGTACAACTTGAAAAGGTTATGTACACTTTGTGTGTACACTTGGAAAGGTTAGGTATACTTTGTGTATAACATATGAAAAGGAAAGGTATACTTTGTGTATACCATATGAAAAGGAAAGGTATACTTTATGTATACCACTTAGAAAGGAATGTACACCTCAAGTGTACAACTGGAAAAGCAAAAGTCCATCGGAAATTCAACAATTCAGCGGTAATGACATACGTAGTGATATAAAAAGAAATGGCATGATGAGCTCATCTATGCATTTTAGTATTTTTGAAAACTAATCAATTGGTTGAATTATTGCGTATAGGCCTTATTTGCTAATTGACTAAGTTAATGGACAGATTACTTATTATATGAATTACTTGATGAACATGAATGGTAAGTGTAGTTTGGTTATATGAACTTACTAAGCATTAATGCTTACTAGGTTTATATTTTCCCTGTTTTATAGTGCTCAAAACTCATGAAGGTTGGAATTGGGTCGGAGCTATCATCACACTATCAATCCCTTCATTTTGGTAAAAATGATATGTAATGAACCGAATTTTACCGTTACCGAAAAAGTATATTTTCGGGTCTCTGTTTCTGAAAAATGGATTCGTAAATATTTATTAAAAATATTTACGAAGTAAAATGAGTAGTTAATTAGAGTTTAATTAAGTGAATTTAATTTAATTAAGAGTAATTAAGAAAAAAGACTAAATTGAATAAGGGGTAAAAGTTAAATTATAGATTAAAAGAAAATAAAAAGGACTAAAAAGGAAATTATACAAAAAGTAAAAATTGAGGCGGTGTACCGTGAAGAAAATCTAAGATTTTTTTTTATGTTTAATATATTATTATATTATTATATTATTATATAATAAAGATATTTTATGTTTTAATTATATTATATTATATAAACTAAAGAAACAAAAGAAAGGAAATAGAAACAAAATGAAACGAAACAGAGAGCAGGGGAGAAAAAGAAAGAAAGAAAGGGAGAAAAGAGAAAATTGAAGGTTTGAAGCTTTAAGCTTTAATAGGTAAGTCAATTAAGCCCTTTTTACTTAATTTTGATGTTTTAGAAGTTTTAGAACAAAGTTTTGATGAAATTAAGTTGATATTTTGAAAGTTATTAGATTTCTAGATATTGTCCATGTTAAACAAAATGATGAATTAAGGGCTAAATTGATAGAAATTCAAGTTAGAAATGATATAAGGATTGAATTGTAAAGTGATACATAAGTTTAATGCTTTAAGGACTAAATTGAAAGAATTTTGAAATTATGGTTTTATGATGAAAAATAGATAATTATGTCTAAGTTTGGTTAAAAAAATTGAGTTGAAATAAAGTATGAACTAAGATAGAAAAGCAAGTGAATTTAGTTAGGATTAAATTGAAATTAAAGTAAATCAATATTTTGTACTAAGACTATTTTGGACAGCAGCAGTAGTCTATGTTTGAAAAATCACCAAAAATTGTATAAATTGAATTAGAGGATTAATAAAATATGGAATTAAATCTTATTGAGTTTAGTTTTTTATAGAAGAAACGGTATAAGCAATTCAGTTGTAAATTATGAGATATAATGAATTTTGTGAGATAAGGTCAGAATGAATTCGGGTTTCCCTGTTCTGACTTTGGAAAATCACCAAAAATTGAATAAAAATAATTAGAGGCTTAAAGTTATGTGTTTAGAATCCATAATGAGTCTATTTTCAGGAGAAATCAACGGGAATATTATCCAAGTTCTGTACTGTGAGATAATTAATTTTTAGTGAAGAAGGGACGAAATTGTCAGACAGCATAATAGGGGTGAATTTAAAGAATAAACTGTATTTAATGGCTAAACCAAAAATTCTGAAAATTTTATTGTAATAAGATTTGTGAGTCTAGTTTTAGGAAAAATTAGTGGATCTTAATTTAGAATTCTATAACTCAAGATATAAATTAGTAATGTATTAATGATTATGAATTGTATTAATTTCGTAGTCAATGTGGTACCGGAATTCTCGGCTAAGAAATGACAAGACAAAGTTAACTGGAGTTACCTCGAAAATTACGGTTTGTATTTCTATAATCCGAACTTAGTTATTATTTATTATATTTATATACATATGGAAATTGTTAGTGTTAGAATTATGATGTTTTACAATTGGAATGGATTGATTTTGGTATGCGATGAATTTATTGAATTTATATTGATTGAAATTATTTTGATTGAATTTATATTGATTGAATTATATAATATATATGACTTATGTAGAAATTTGAATATTGAATGAATGTTATATTGAAAAATATATTGATTGGAAATATGAGGAAATTGATATGAATATATGAGATTGTGATATTTGAATATTTGGTATTGAAAAGTAAATTGAATTGTATTGAATTATGAATTAATGTGCATAATTGAAATATATTTGTTGAATTGAATGAAATTGTATGAATTGTGAAAATGGGTAAATATGTGTAATTATCGGAATGAGATATTGATGAAAGAATTATTAAATTGAGAAAGTGAATGAAATACCCTATTAACTAGTCGGGCTGAGTCGGATATAATTGGCATGCCATAGGATCTGGAAGTGTACGAGATTTGCCGGCTTTATCGATCAGGCACTTTATGTGTCGTATTTCAGGCACCTCGTGTGTCGTATCAGGCACCTTGTGTGTCGTTTTAGGCACTTTATGTGTCGTATACTGATCAGGTACTATGTACCGTTTTAGGCACAATGTGCCGTACTGGTGTGTTTAGGTTGGAATCCGTGTATCCGTCAAAGTCCGGGTTTGTTAATAGGGGTAAATAAGTGAAAGATAAATCGAATAAATTTGATTGATCAAGCTATTGAAATGAAACGAGAAATTGAATTGAGAATTGAAAATTTAGATATGAAATTGAAATTATGAACCAAAGGTTCATGAAATGATTGGAGTTCGAATTGATGATATATGATGCCACTTGATGAATTGAAATGTGATTTGAGATATATGAATCGTATGTATATACTGAAAGCTATCAGGGATAGTAAGTTGATATGATATAAATGAAATTGACTGTTATTGAAGTGAATTAAAATGGAATATGATTGATAAGTGTATAGTTGAATATAGTTTAATGATATTGAATTGTGAATAAATTGAGGAAAGCTATACCGAATAGTAAGTGAAAGAACGGAGTAAATAGTAATGGATTTATTTAAGAATTGAACAATTATGTTATTGTGTTTATTATATGAACTGTATAAAATTTATATGGTAAGTAGTTGAAATTTATCTATGAATAAATAATTGCATAATTGTAATTGTTATTATGATCTTAAGTGTTTGTTATATTATTAAATGTTCGGATTATAGAAATACCACTGAGTATACCATACTCAGCATACGTTTTGTTTCTGTGCGCAGGTTAAGTAAAGATAGTATGTTGAATCAGCATCCCAAGACGATCCCGAATTCAATAAGGTAAAGTATGTTGAGTATTGATAATGGCATGTACCCAGGATGTTTAATGAGAGTCATTTAGGTTGTAAAAGTATTGATGAAATGAGTAAATTATGGTTGGCAACGGTATGTAGTATGAATTTTGAAATTTACTAAAAATTCGTAGTGATTCTAAATTAGTCCCGAATTGAATTTACTGTTCATATTGGACCGCGAGGGCCCATTAAAGGGACGACATCTTAAAACTAGGATGTGTGTGAATATTTATTTTAATTAATGACCGAAATTGGACTGTACTGACTGGTAATGTCTCGTAACCCTGTTCCGGAGACGGTATAGGGTTAGGGGACGTTACATGATAAATCTATTTTGTTATAATGGAATGTATAAGCTTTTGTGGCCAAATAACAACATAATATTTTGTTTTGTAATCAAGTCATTAGAGTGATTAGTGGAGCATGTTTAAGATTGGTATGTTGTGGATTAATATAGAAACATGTTGTTTTGAATGTTAGAAATTTGTTGAATTGGTTAGTAGATACTTATAAATTTTGGTACGGGAAAATGGTTAAGTTTGGGGTGAGAAAATGGTCTAAAACGGCCTATTTTCGTCCACGTGGTTAGACACACAGGCGTGTGTCTAGGCCGTGTGTGACACATGGTAAGCCTACGGGAATGTGAAATGACTGTGTGTCCTCTGCATCTTTAAATATGAAGTCAGGATAGTACACGGACAAAAGACACGACCGTGTGTTTTGGTCGTGTGAAGGACACGGGTTTCAAGCATGGTCATGTATCAAAATCGTGTAAAAATGGCTTAAAATAGTAAAAAATCAGTTTACCACACGGTTTAGCCACATGGGCATGTGCCCAGGCCGTGTGCCCCTTTGGTGCTTAAGAAATTGCAAGTCAGAATTGCCCACGGGCTGGCCACATAGCCATGGGAACCACACGGGCTGGCCACACGGGCATGTGCCCCTAACTTCAAGAAAATTTTTTCAAAGTTTTTCATAGTTACCAGTTTAGTTCCAAATCACTTCTAAAGCATGTATTGGAACCCGTAGGCCCATATTAGGGACTTTATGGTGAAATTTGAAAAGTTTTGATTTGAAATGTAAATTTATGACTTGATTTTGTACAAATTGTAATGACCCGAATTTTACCGTTACCGAAAAAGTGTATTTTCGGGTCTCAGTTTCTGAAAAATGGATTCGTAAATATTTATTAAAAATATTTACGAAGTAAAATGAGTGGTTAATTAGAGTTTAATTAAGTGAATTTAATTTAATTAAGAGTAATTAAGTAAAAGAACTAATTTGAATAAAGTGTGAAAGTTGAATTATAGATTAAAAGAAAATAAAAAGGACTAAAAGGGCAATTATACAAAAAGTATAAATTGAGGCGGCTTATCGTGAAGAAAATCTAAGATTTTTTTTATGTTTAGTATATTATTATATTATTATATTATTATATAATAAAGCTACTTTATGTTTTAACTATATTATATTATATTATATTATATTATATTATATTATATAAACTAAAGAGACAAAAGAAAGGAAATAGAAACAGAATGAAACGAAACAGAGAGCAGGGGAGAAAAAGAAAGAAAGAAAGGGAGAAAAGAGAAAATTGAAGGTTTGAAGCTTTAAGCTTTAATAGGTAAGTCAATTAAGCCCTTTTTACTTAATTTTGATGTTTTAGAAGTTTTAGAACAAAGTTTTGATGAAATTAAGTTGATATTTTGAAAGTTATTAGATTTCTAGATATTGTCCATGTTAAACAAATGATGAATTAAGGGCTAAATTGATAGAAATTCAAGTTAGAAATGATATAAGGATTGAATTGTAAAGTGATACATAAGTTTTATGCTTTAAGGACTAAATTGAAAGAATTTTGAAATTATGGTTTTATGATGAAAAATAGATAATTATGTCTAAGTTTGGTTAAAAAAATTGAGTTGAAATAAAGTATGAACTAAGATAGAAAAGTAAGTGAATTTAGTTAGGATTAAATTGAAATTTAAGTAAATCAATATTTTGTACTAAGACTATTTTGGACAGCAGCAGTAGTCTATGTTTGAAAAATCACCAAAAATTGTATAAATTGAATTAGAGGATTAATAAAATATGGAATTAAATCTTATTGAGTTTAGTTTCTTATAGAAGAAATAGTATAAGCAATTCAGTTGTAAATTATGAGATATAATGAATTTTGTGAGATAAGGTCAGAATGAATTCGGGTTTCCCTGTTCTGACTTTGGAAAATCACCAAAAATTGAATAAAAATAATTAGAGGCTTAAAGTTATGTGTTTAGAATCCATAATGAGTCTATTTTCAGGAGAAATCAAAGGGAATATTATCCAAGTTCTGTACTGTGAGATAATTAATTTTTAGTGAAGAAGGGACGAAATTGTCAGACAGCAGAATAGGGGTGAATTTAAAGAATAAACTGTACTTAATGGCTAAACCAAAAATTCTGAAAATTTTATTGTAAGAAAATTTGTGAGTCTAGTTTCAGGAAAAATTAGCGGATCTTAATTTAGAATTCTGTAACTCAAGATATGAATTAATAATGTATTAATGATTATGAATTGTATTAATTTCGTCGTCAATGTGGTACCGGAATTCTCGGCTAAGAAAGGACAAGACAAAGTCAACGGGAGTTAGCTCGAAAATTACGGTTTGTATTTCTATAATCCGAACTTAGTTATTATTTGTTATATTTTATATACATATGGCAATTGTTAGTGTTAGAATTATGATGTTTTACAATTGGAATGGATTGATTTTGGTATGCGATGAATTTATTGAATTTATATTGATTGAAATTATTTTGATTGAATTTATATTGATTGAATTATATAATATATGATTTATGTAGAAGTTTGAATATTGAATGAATATTTTATTGAAAAAATATTGATTGGAAATATGAGGAAATTGATATGAATATATGAGATTGTGATATTTGAATATTTGATATTGAAAAGTGAATTGAATTGTATTGAATTATGAATTAATGTGAATAATTGAAATATATTGTTGAATTGAATGAAATTGTATGAATTGTGAAAATGGGTGAATATATGTGATTATCAGAATGGTATATTGATGAAAGAATTATTAAATTGAGAAAGTGAATGAAATACCCTATTAACTAGTCGGGCTGAGTCGGATATAATTGGCATGCCATAGGATCTAGAAGTGTACGGGATTTGCCGGCTTTATCGATCAGGCACTTTATGTGTCGTATTTCAGGCACCTCGTGTGTCGTATCAGGCACCTCGTGTGTCGTTTTAGGCACTTTATGTGATGTATACTGATCAGGTACTATGTACCGTTTTAGGCATAATGTGCCGTACTGGTGTGTTTGGGTTGGAATCCGTGTATCCGTCAAAGTCCGGGTTTGTTAATAGGGGTAAATAAGTGAAAGATAAATCGAATAAATTTGATTGATCAAGCTATTGAAATGAAACGAGAAATTGAATTGAGAATTGAAAATTTAGATATGAAATTGAAAATATGAACCAAAGGTTCATGAAATGATTGGAGTTCGAATTGATGATATATGATGCCACTTGATGAATTGAAATGTGATTTGAGATATATGAATCGTATGTATATACTGAAAGCTATCAGGGATAGTAAGTTGATATGATATAAATGAAATTGACTGTTATTGAAATGAATTAAAATGGAATTTGATTGATAAGTGTATAGTTAAATATAGTTTAATGATATTGAATTGTGAGTAAATTAAGGAAAGCTATACCGAGTAGTAAGTGAAAGAATGGAGTAAATAATAATGGATTTAGTTAAGAATTGAACAATTATGTTATTGTGTTTATTATATGATTTGTATAAAATTTATATGGTAAGTAGTTGAAATTTATCTATGAATAAATAATTGAATAATTGTAATTGTTATTATGATCTTAAGTATTTGTTATATTATTAATTGTTCGGATTATAGAAATACCACTGAGTATACCATACTCAGCGTACGGTTTGTTTCCGTGCGCAGGTTAAGTAAAGATAGTACGTTGAATCAGCATCCCAAGACGATCCCGAATTCATTAAGGTAAAGTATGTTGAGTATTGATAATGGCATGTACCCAGGATGTTTAATGAGAGTCATTTAGGTTGTAAAAGTATTGATGAAATGAGTAAATTATGGTTGGCAATGGTATGTAGTATGAATTTTGAAATTTACTAAAAATTCGTAGTGATTCTAAATTAGTCCCGAATTGAATTTACTGTTTATATTGGACCGCGAGGGCCCATTAAAGGGACGACATCTTAAAACTAGGATGTGTGTGAATATTTATTTTAATTAATGACTGAAATTGGACTGTACTGACTGGTAATGTCTCGTAACCCTGTTCCGGTGACGGTATAGGGTTAGGGGATGTTACACAAATGCTAGTGTATAAGTCCAGTAATGTCTCGTAACCCTATTCCGATGACGGATACGGATAAGGGGTGTTACAGTGTCACATAAAGAACAATGTTAGTGTTATGTGAAAAATGAATCAAAATTAAAATTTTATATATAAAATTACACCAAAATAAATGCGTATAATATTACACATTGAATCAGAGTTCATATATACATATGAGATTTATCTCAAAATAAGTTATACCATTACAATGATATTTTTGTCATTTTATATTTTCAAGAGAACTAATAAAAATTTTACGTATAAAAAATTTGAACTTGTACCACCAATATCAATAACTTCTCAATCTTACCGCTTCGAAAAATTATTTGTTTTGATTTAATTATATATTTCAATATTACTACACAAATTGTTTCACCCATACCGTCTGTGCATCTATACTTACTTCTATAAAGCGATTTACTTAGTTAGTTTCGCGAGTCACGACACAAATTCAATTAAAAAATTACTTAAAATTCCTCTTTTAATAAAGAATTGAATATTGATACAATAATGTTTTAATCTTCTATAATTATTTATATGAAATGTTTAAATAAAACAATTAAAATGACAATCGTTGACACATAAGCACTTTATCATCTTTCCAATAACTCAATTATTAGCTTTTTTTTATAAATATAATTTTAACATTATATTTTTTTTTCGTGCGACAAAATCTAGATATGTAAAATGTGGTTAATTGAGTTGGTATCACGAATTAATATGATACTAATTCATTTAATAAAAATAATTAAAAATATAATAGAAATATTAAACTAATAAATAAATGAGATTTAAATTAATAATATGACCAAATTAGGGACGAAATTATAAATTCTATATCATATTTATGAAATTTCAAAGATTTTAAGGAGTCAAAACATGAATTATTATACTGTAAAGAACTATTGAGGAATTTAGGGGTCCTAACGCCGCCCCCGAAAAAACTGGAGAAAAGAAAAGAAAAAAAAAAAGCAAATGTGTCCAAATATAAAATAAGAACAAAAAATTCTTTTTATAAAAAAATATTACCAAACAATTTAATTGACAATATTTTAATTTTTCTTTTCCGTTTTGTAAGCCTTTTTTTAATAATTTTTTTTAGTATAAAAAGTTCTTTTTTTTTGTAATTTTTTTCCCTTTGCACTTATCCACTATTATGTTTTGTAAATTTTTTAATAATTTTATTAAAGTTCTAATTATATATGTTTATTTTAACATAATGTCTAAAATTACTTATAACCCTTCAACACACTCGAACTCACATATTTTTACATTGATAATAATGGTCATGTCAATCGAATTAAGACTCAATCTACATATTTTGTAATCTTTTTATTTGGAATAATGCAACATTTACTTCTTCAGATTTTTTCAATTTTGTTTCCGAATTTTTTAGTCCACATTCGTTAGAAACTTTACAATATATTCTAATTTGGTTCATAAACTTGGATTGCATTAATGTTTGATGATGTGAAATTCTTTTAGAGTGTCACGTCATCAAGAGCGAAGATAGAAATTTTTTTTTGGTAGAATTAAATTGTATATTTTTACGATAGTAAATATATAATTTTATTATTTTAATAACCTATATTTTTATAATTTTTGAAAAATTAAATTAATTTTTTATCATTTTTATGAGGGTCAAAGTGTAATTTCATCATTATTAGTTTAAAATTTTATAAATTATAAAGAGATTTAAATGAAAAAAATGTTCATTTTAGGGGAGTCGAGGGGCCACTGCCATCCCCTCTCGCTTCGCCACTGCACGTCATACTTGAAAATTTAAAATATTATAAAAATAAAGAAATTATAATTTTTAAAATTTTCAACTGATAATGTGGTATAATTTCAAAATGTCGTGCCATCATACTTTAACAGAATCCAAGTTTAGAGATCAAATAGGAAAAAATTGATAAATTCTGAGACTAATATGGACAAAAAATTTAACAACCAATGTGAAAATTTTATCAAATTCAAAGACTAAATGTTAATTTATCCCTTTCTCCTTTTACACATGGAGAATGGCACGTGGCTCAAGGGCACCAACTTAAGGGCAGAATATTTTTGTTTCATGAACAGGGGTAATATGCAACCAAGTAGGGCATTTGATTTTTGAAAATTTTATTATTTAATTTTGAATTTCATTACGAAAATTAAGACATTAATTTTTTTATTTTGATTTTTTAAAATTATGTTTTTATATTAAGGTAGTTAATGTTGTATTGGTACGCATATCGTTTTTACTTTGATATTGATACATATTAGTACTGACATGTTTCGGTGTACCATTTCAAAATTATTGATATCTTTCATATATTATTTTGACAAGAAAATAAATTCTATTATGTATACATACAAATATATCTCAATTACCTAAATATAAATATATTTATAGGTAAATATAAGTTTTAAAATTATTATTGAGGTTAACTAATCTAATTTAATAGCTTTTAATTTTAAATATAATTATAGAAAATTAAAATGGTTAAGATAAAAATTTAAAAACTAGTTCAAAATATCAAAATTTTGTATAGGTCGGGACGCACCGATATTGATTGAAACATGTTAAAATGCACCGAAATTTTGACCGAAACGGAACATAAACTACTTGGTATATGAGAATTGGAAAGTTGATCCAATTGTTGGTAGATATATGAACTTAAACCGTTGATTTTTACTAATTTGCATATATATATATTGTTACACTATTGATTTTTGTTAATTTTATGTATATAAATTATTGAACTATTGATTTCTAGGTCAGTAATTTAATAGCAACGTTTGACAATGATATCAAATTTGACTAACCTTTTAGTTTTCATAAAGTACGAGAACTAAATTAAAGTAGAAAGATTAAATTTTTATTTTTATTTTGTAAAGTGAAATAATAGAATTTAGAATTTTTACAAACCAAAAGAATATAGAAAAATAAAATCTTATAAAACCGAAAAGAAAAACTAAGGCTTTGTTTGGTTAAAAAGAGTTTATTTTTGTTTTCCTTTTTTTAGAAAATGGAAAACATTAGGAAAAAAAACATGTTTGATTGAAAATATTAAAAATAAATTTTAGAAAATAAAAATGAAAATATTCGAAAATTAGAAACTAATAAAATGTTTTATAAAGCCAAAATGATGAAAACGAGGAGCTTAAAACTTTAAATGAATCGGTCCTAATTTAGACAAGGAGCTTAAAATACATTAACACCACATATAATATAAAATCTATTTGTACCTATGAAAAGTTATTTTTTTGAAAAGTCAATTGTAATAGATTTTTTTGAATAATCTCATTATAAGTTCTGATAATATATATATTTTTATGTAATGTCCAAAACTATTCATAACTTATAAATAAAAGGATAATATGCTTCAGCACACTTAAACTCACATCTTCCTATATTGACAATAATATTCATAATAATTGAATTAAAACTTAATCAATATAATTTTTTTTTAAAATACAAATTGCTTGAAGGATATAAGGAAGGCAAAACATAAATTATAGTAATACTTTAAAAATATTTGCTATAAGATCTATTGAGTAATCTAGGAGCCCCCAAAGCCGCCCTAAAAAGTAAGAACCAAAAAAACATGGGTTTTATACTTAGATAATAAATAAAATAATTAATTACTAAAATGGGATATGTGTTAGATAATATATAAGAATTATATATTTTTATAATAAAATTAGGTAATGTCAATGTGTTAATTTAAAAAGTCATTCAATTATGAGAAATTCATTTTTGATATAAGTAAAGCCATCACATCGTCAAACAACATAAAAAATACGAATATTCGTTAAATATCATACAATAAAAAAATTTAATTTTCTTTTTTTAAATGATGCTTCCATACAAATTGGCGACAAATTAAAAAAAGGAACGGCGGGTGGTATTTGCATCATGCCTCATCGTTGACTGCTTCTGTATCTGTCTCCCACTCTTCATCTGTCTTTGGGGATGAAGGAAAATGATAGCTCTAAGGAAATTTAGTGAAATAATAATTTATTACTCAAATAATGTACAACTTTTTTTTATTTTAAAAATATTTGGGTTTCCCAAACTGTGTCGATTTGGACATTGGGAAACCCAAAAATGTTTCCATACTACAACAAGATTTTTTTTTTAAATAATAAAAACTTTTTAAAATTAAAGTTCAATGTTATTTAAATTAAACCATACTAATTGGACAAGAAATCGATCTGGGTATCAAGCTGAGTTAAAAAATTGATTAAACTGATAATTGAACTAATTTCAAACTAGTCCCCAAAACTATTGGCATGACTAGTTCAAAATAAATAAATTACAAAAAGAATTATAAAAATCGATTCAACTGTAAGTTCAAATGATTTTTTAGCTCGAGTCAATCAACCCGTACCAGTTCAAGGGTTAACTAGTTTTTAAAATATTTATACTTTTTTAACCCTAAACATTTACAATATTTTTTTTGTTAATTTATTTCATACCTTTTAAAAGTACTTGAATTTTTTTAAAAAACTTATTTTTTTTATTTTTTAAAAACATAAAAGTTTAAAATTATATTTTGTAAAAAAAATAGAAAAATATGAAAAAAAAATTTTAAATATATAAAAAAGATCCTAAATTTAGTGTTATAAAAATCGAACTAGGCTAATTAGACCAGAAATCAACAAGTCAATCGGTTTTTTATCTCTTACCATATCAATATCCTAACTAATTTTTAGTCTAATTGGTCTAGTCCAATTAAAATAACATTGAATATTAAATTTTTTATTTTTTTAAAAATCTTTTTATTTTTTATTTCTGAAATTTGAAGAGTGTTTATGTTTCATATTTTTATTTTATTTTTAAAGTTTAAAATTTTTAAAATTTTACCTTTTTTTAATATGAAAATTTTGGGAGTTGGGAAGCCCAAATTTTTTTATCGTTCAAAAAATATCATGCGTAAACAAAAGTGGATTTATATTATTTGGGTAATAAATTATTATTTTATTTCTATAAATTTCCCTATAACACTAAAACATGATAAAAAAAGTTTAAATACCAGAATGAAAAATTGATATAGTTCAAGGGCTAGATCATGATTAAATCATTTTTTATTTCCTTTGCACTTATCATATTTAATAGGGTTAATATATTGTTAGGTACTTGAATTTGGTGTTGATATTCAAATTAGCACTTGATTTTTTTTTTCCAATTGAGTACCTGAGTTCGACTTCAATATTTAATTTCCTCCGTCACTGAGTATTTTTGCCCACTTAAGTACTTATATCTTTTTAGGCTTAATTCATAATTTGACCCTTAAAATATACATATTTTCTCATTTTAATACCTAAACTTTGTTTTGATCAATTTGGTACCTAAATATTTATTTGTTATAGTTTTTAATCTATATTTTAAGGGACGTTAGAAAATAATTTTCACCAATTAAAAAGTCACACGTGGTTATATTTTGCTTTTTTTTTAAACAAAGGGTTATATATTATAAAAATGTTTTCTTCTTCATCTTCTTTAATGTTCTTCAATTTCGATCCAACAACCAGCACCTTTCTCTTGCAAATGGAGCTTGAATGCATCAGCCCTTGATAACAAAGTCCCCTAAAGAAAAACTTACCAATGTTTATGGATTTCAAATATTCTTGTGTAAATAGACATGAATGAAAATATTTACTTTTAAAAGATTCTATGGTTTTGATACTTGACAAACCCCAAGCAAAAATTTCAGTTTTGATAGAATTTATGGGAGATGCTTTATGGTGAGAATAAGGGATGAACGGATTGGATCTTGTCTCTGTTTCATCCCTATGCTCAACTAAATCCTGTTAGTGCTGCAGTTTCAATTCAAAATGTTGCCTTTGCAGTTGCTTACAATAAATATAAACCCAAATTATTCTTAGGGAACCAAAGAAGCTACAGTTATGATGAGATAGTTGAAGTCCTTACTGGTGTGAATCATATAGTTGCAGCTCTGAGATGTGGGAAGAATTTGTGGATAATGATATTCAGAACCCAACTAAAATAAGCATGGTTTCTGTTTAATCAACGTATTATATATCTTCAATGATTATGGCATAGCATTTAATATGCAAAATTGCAGATAAGAGAAAACAGAGCATTTGATTTTTGAAGACGAAGAGGAGAGAGGGGGGGAGAGAGAAATAAAATATATATAATTTTTATTTTTGTAATATAATTTTAATTTTAATAAATGTTTTTAAGTAAAAAAATATTTAGATGCCAAAATGAGAAAATAAATACACTTCAAGGGCTAAATAGTGAATTAAACCTTTTTTTTACTAGAACATTCACATGTTAACACATTCTCATTGGGCCCCTTTGGCATGGCTGCCAAATTTAATATTGAAGAAAGTCAAATACCAAGAGATATATTAACCTACTTTTAGTATTACAATGATGGATGCCATGTGATTTTCTTTGTGGGGCACAGGAAAAACTACAACATGCATAGGTCTACTTAAGGCAGAGGATTTTTGTAGTAAACGCATTAGCAGACGTTGTAGTCCAACCAATCAAGCTTTAGATTTCAGTGAGAGCTATTTGCTATAACCCTTTTTTGTTTTTCCATCAACTCAACCATGGCCGAGGCTTTTGCAGCTGAAGTAGCAGCGAATGTATTGGCGAAACTGAGCAGTGCTGCTTTCCAACAAATTGGTTGTTTTTGGGACGTCCAAGATGAATTCGAAAAGCTCAGGGACGTGTTAATGGCTATCAAAGCTGTGCTGGTGGATGCGGAAGAGCAACAGAACCATAACAGGGAGATAACCCTTTGGCTACAGAAGTTCAAAGACGGGTGTTACCGAGTAGAAGACTTGCTGGACGAGTTTGAGATCGAAGCACTAAGGCGGCAAGTCATGGAACGTGGGAGCAGTAGGAGAAAGGTAAGCCGTTTCTTGTCCGGCTCGAACTCGTTGACCTTTCGTCTTCGTATGGGACGAAAGATCAAAAAGGTGAAGGACATGTTGGACGAGATCGAAAGCAATAAATCCAGGTTTCATCTCCTCGAGAGACATCATCGTGTTAGGAACATCATCCATGGCCAGAGGGAAACCTATTCGTTCGTGAAGACGTCCGATGTGATCGGTCGCGATGAAGATAAAGAAAACATGGTGGCGTTCTTAATGAATCCAACTGATGGGGATGGCGAAGGGGACGATATCCCCGTCCTCGCAATAGTTGGAATCGGCGGTATCGGAAAAACCGCTCTAGCTCAACTAGTGTTTAATGATGAAAGAGTGAAAACTCATTTCTGGTTGAGAATTTGGGTGTGTGTTACAGAGGATTTTGATGTCAAGCAACTGATGATAAAGATCATTAAATCCGCAACTGGTACTACGATGTGCAAGGACATGAACAAGGAGGAATTGCATAAGGTTTTACGAGACGGTTTGAAGGCTAAAAGGTTTTTGATCGTGTTGGATGATGTATGGAACGAGGACAAGAGAAAATGGATCGAGCTAAAGGATTTGTTAACTATCGGAGGCCAAGGGTGCAAAATAATCTGCACCACTCGTAGCCACAAAGTGGCTGCTATCACAAGCACAGTTCCACAGTACGATTTAGAGCATCTCTCTTATGAGAATTCATTGTCTTTGTTTCTTAGGCTTGCTTTCAAAGAGGGTGAAGAGGTGCAACACAAGAATCTTGTAAGAATTGGGGAAGGAATTGTCAGAAAATGCAAAGGGGTTGCTTTGGCTGTGAAGACATTAGGTAGTTTGCTTTGTTCAACTAGGGTGGAATATGATTGGGAGCTTGTAAGGGATAGTGAGATATGGAAGCTAGAACAGAAGGAAAATGATATTTTGCCTGCTCTGAAACTAAGTTATGATCATTTGCCTTGGCATTTAAAGCAATGTTTTGCTTTCTGTTCAGTTTTTCCAAAAGACTTCGAATTCAATAGCTTGCAGTTGACCTTGTTGTGGATGGCGACTGGGTTTCTGCAATCTTCCAACGAAAATGAAGAGCCGGAAGATATTGGGAACCGGTACATACATGAGTTATGGTCAAGATCGTTCTTCCAACAAGTTGAAGAAGGGGTCTTTTATTCCACCTTCAAGATGCATGATCTAGTACATGATCTTGCATTATCGGTGGTACAAAATGAGGTGAATTCATTCAATCATTGTTCGACCGGAAATGTTCGACATTTGTGGTTAGATGCGTCAGGGCAAGGTGCTTCCACGTTGCCAAATAACTTGGACCGTCTGCAGTCACTTATTATCTCGTCACATGAAGAACAGAAGGCCAGTAGCGAATCACTTATTGCAGATTACATCTCAAGGTCCAAACATCTGAGGGTGCTGCATTTGGTCGACAGTAGTTTCGAGCAATTGCCGAACAGCATAGGTTATTTAAAGCACTTGAGATATTTGAGCATATATGGCAATGGCAACATAGAAAGGCTTCCAATTTCCATTTGCAATTTGCAGAGCTTGCAAACACTTCTTCTTGGCGGATGCAGGGGAATTGAAGCATTGCCCAAAGATATAAGGTACCTGATTAGCCTTAGAACACTATGTATAACTACAAAACAGGCGAATTTACAAGAGAGTGGAATAGGGTGCCTAAGTTCTCTTAGGTTTTTGAGATTTTATGCATGTGGGAACCTAAAATATTTGTTTGAAGACATGCAAAGACTAACAGCCCTTCGGATATTGGTCATTGATGAATGCAAAAACTTGGTTTCATTGCCACCAGGTTTGAAATACCTGACTGCTTTACAGATTTTGGTCATCAGTGAATGTGAGAAGCTTGATCTCTGTATGGGGCAGGAACTTGAAGGGGAACAAGCCGGAAGCCTTCAGAAATTGTTTATTCGAGGATTGCCGAAAGTGGTGTCACTTCCGCAATGGATCCTTCTAGGATCCGCCAAGACTCTGCAGCAGTTGTACATCATCGGGTTAGAGAATCTCTCAACATTACCAAGGTGGTTCCGATATCTCGTGTCGCTTCAAACGCTCAGGATTGTAGATTGCCCAAAGCTGTTGTCTCTACCCCAAGGGATGCAACAGCTTGCTGCACTCAAACAAGTGGGCATCACAGGGTGTCCAAAATTAGGCAAAAGATGCATGAAACAAACTGGTGAAGAGTGGCCTAAAATTGCTCACGTCCCTCAGCTTTATGTCAGCAATGACTTGGAGACCTCAATCACATATGATGAATAAGTTAATGGCAGGTCAAGTGGAGTTCGTAGATGCTTGGACCAAGTGACTTTCTCCATGTTATGCTCCTCATATGCTTTGTAATTTGATCTCTCTCTCTCTATATGTGTGCGTATCAGACAAAGAAGTTATTTATTTTACCGTGTATTTTAATGTAACCATCCCTTGGTCTATTGCCATCCATGCAAATATTCGGCGAATAACTCCAACATCTAAATAACTGATCCCAGAAATTCACCTAAGCAAATTATTTTACCGTGGACTTCTCTCCATAAAAAACTGAAAATAAAATACATAAAATGCCTACCAGTGATGAGAAGCAGCTTGATCTTCGAAATTTATCTTCCATCAGCAGAACAAACATAATTTTCATAAAGATTTTTCATTATATATGCAATTTAACGAAGACCACATTCTGATTCAAACACTAGCAAAAGCAGTTGAGCACAACTTACATAAACTTCAGCATAGTGCTTAACAGTTAACCGTCAATACATAGATATATAATTATATTAACAAGGTTTGAAATGCATCCTTAAAACTGAAACAATTACATAGAAGTTACTATCTTCCGTATCCATGACATAACAGTTGATATGGTTCTTGATGACAATGTTAATGGTGGTATCTCCTTATAGCAAACTGGATGGATAGTTTTCCTATTGTAGATTTGATTGAAGGTCAGTCCACTACAAGCCTTGGGCATATTAGCACCTTTATAAGCCTTGCACACATAGCTTATATAGTTTTCATAGTCCTGTAATGTGATCACAGATATAACATCCTTTTTATCATGAAAACCATCAATAACGATGTTGATCAAAATCACACATCTGAGTAATGAACAAGTAATTAGGATAATCAATCAATTTGATAGTCAAGGAAACAAACCTCGTAAAGTGGTTGCCCATCCACAACAACCCAAGGTACATATGTATGAGGTGGTTCAAGGGCACTTGTTTCAGCTGCATATTGTAGATCAAGCTGCATAAAGATAGCAATTCCTTACTAAGCCACCCAATTAAGCATGCAGGAAAGGATCAAAATGACATAATGACCTAAAATCATTATCTATTGTCTCTAAGGAATATAAACAAACTATGCAAGGACAGTATTTCAAATACCAATAAAGGACAACTAAACAACAAAAATCACAGAAGCTGACAGACATGTAAATCTCCAAAACTTAGAATGATCTGCTAAGAACACAACACTAAATGTCCAGTTCTATCACTGATTGTTTTGTACACAACAAATAACAGGTGCTTGTGAAGTTATACAGTTACCCTATTCACAGTGATAAAAGCCATAATCCAAGAGTTAATACATTAAAACAATTTATAAGTAATGAAAATAATTACAAAGCCGAGCAGTGCTGCTGCTTCTTTTTTTTTTTTTTTTTCTTCTCATTCTACTCTCACTCGGTCGAGCAGGTGAAGCTCCATTTATGGCTTTCTGATTTTTCAGTTCCAATAGTGATTTCACAAAATCACATAACAATCAACACTTTAGCAGAGTTGACATAGGAATCGCTAAAGTAGAAGCACTTTTCTTTACAAAAAAGTTTCTTTTCAGGTGCTCCAAATCAAAGTAGGAAATACCACAACAGCATGTTATATCCCCTACGCTAGAACCAATTGAAATTTTGGAGAACAAAAGAACTGAAGATGTATATTATTATTGGTACTGAACTAATGATATCAAGATGAAACACTTTCCTCGTGCACCACAAATCTCAAATCAAGAGTATCATAAAATTACAAGTCAAAGTTGTGGTTACAAGTTAAACTTTTTTAAGGGCTACTAAACATGATAACATGTCATATAACCTTCGCTAAAATCATTTGGAGAACAAAAGAATATGTCTATTATTAAGGGTACAGAGATCATGATGAAGCACTTTTCTCGTGCACCATAAATCTCAAATCAAGTGTATCATAAGATTACAAGTCAAAGTTGAGGTTACATATTAAACTTCTTTAAGGGATACTCAGTGCAAACATCTCAGGTTCTACGAATCTGTACTAATTTATGCACCAGGATATTCAATTGTTTAGTAAAAACAAAAATGAAAATAAACATATTCTAGATAGAACACTCTATGGAGAAGACTAACAAATATAATCCATATTACATCACATGAATGAAAATAGTCAAATTGTAGCGCAGAGAGTACTAACCTTTTGCCCCAGTCCACTCTTATAACAATCATTAACGGGCTTTGATTCCAATCCCAATTTCTTAAAGCACGATTCCCATTCAAGGGGCTTGCGCTCCAATTCCAAATTCTCAACGCAATAGATAAACGGGAAATGGTCATTCTGCATCGTAAAAGCTTGAAGTTAACATAACCCATGTTGTATATTTATAAGGTTGGAACATAGATACCAGTCATGATATGTTTTGTCATAAAAAAATATTGCACTAGACGTCCTTAAACTATGGCTCAAGTTTTAAATTGGTCCTAAACTTCAAAATAGTTTAAATACAGATCCTTCGACATTAAATATCACCTCGATTCTAATATGGGAATTTCTAAAACACAGGGATCAAATTTTAAACATATCTATTTCTTTTGTTCATCCGAGCTAACATTTAACCTATGTGGCTAGGCTGACACCTTATCGATACATACTCACATAAAGATTCAATTACACCATTTTGGAGTTCAAAATTCGGGATAATTTATAGTTTGGTATGTACCTGTAATCAACCCAAAAAGAGTATTAAACTTAAGAGACGAAATCAACTACTAAAACATTGAGAAAATATGAAAAATCTACCAGTTTAGGCCAGGCATCAATTGCACAAGCTTCCACAGTGTTTAACAAGCATTCAGTAGGGCCATGCTGCAACAAAAAATAAACAAATATATCATTGCCTTTTCAATAATTGAATAAAATCCCAATTGAAAATAAAAAAATAAAAAAAAAGCTTGTTTAAATTGAAACAGAGTGGAACACAATAAGAAAGACCTGGCAATCAAAGGTGTCGTTGCCTTTGAGCTTAGCGTTTCCCCAAGGAACGAGGCGGAGATCGACGATGGAAATGAGATCCTCATTGAAGAGCTTGGGCAGGTAATTGACAATGAAATTGGCACTGTATGGGCAAAGGGACTCGTAATACAAAGTCAAGGAGACTTTACGAGAATCAGAAGGAAGGCTAATTGTGGAAGCTGAAGCAAATGAGCCCAGCAAGGAGAGGCAACAGAGAACTGAAACCCATCGTCGATAAGCTGCCATTCAAGAAGGGGGAGAACTTACAAAGATTTGGACTTCTTTTTCCTACAAAAATATAATGAAAATACTTGCAGACACCCCAACTACTAGACTATTAAAAGGTGGCTAAAATACACAAGTGTCATATGCTTACGCCACAAGAAAGGACACGTCATCTCTTATCTCTATTTGCATCATGTTTTTTTTTCTTGGTAAATTACATTAAAAGTCCCTTGACAATATAAGCCTTTAACAATCTGACCTTTTAAACATGTTAAAAAAGGGTAAACTATAAAAATAGTCACTTTTGTTTGCCTCAGATTACATTTTAGTCACTTATGTTTGAAATATTATGTTTTAGTCACTCATGTTATCGTTTTGTTATAAAGTGGTCACTCTACCATTAAGCTCTGTTACCTCTCTAACGGCGGTCTTACGTGGTAGTCCAAATGGGTTTTAAATGCCAACTTGTATGTCCAGTTGTTGGGATGAAAAAAAGTTTTTAATTAAATAAATTTAATTTGGACTTCCACGTTAGACATCCAAGTTGGTATTTAAAACACATTTGTATTACCATGTAGGACTATTGTTAGGGAGGTAAAGGAGTTCAATGGTAGAGTGACCACTTCGTGACAAAATGATAATGTAAGTTACTAAAACGTAACATTTTAAACGTAAGTGACTAAAATATAATCTAAGATAAACAAAAAGTGACTATTTTTATAATTTACCCCAAAAAAATCGAGGTTGTAGGGAGTGCTCCCACATAGAACTTCCCACCAACTCTAAAAATGTTGAGTTAATCAAGTTCGAGACACTAATGAAATCTTTAAAAATTTTAGTAAATTCTTATAAAATTTGGTAAATTTTTAGAAATATTAGTACACGAAAATGTTGAGATGATCATATTGGTAAAACATTAGAAATTTTGATAAAATATTGAAAATTTTGGTAGAACCTAAAAATTTTTGGTAAATCTTTAGATATTTGGTAAAATCCTAAAAAATTTGAGAAATCCTAAGAAATTTTGGTATGCAAAAAATGTTGTGTTGGTGGAGTCTAAGAATCTAAGAAAATCTGTAGAAATATTGATAAACCCTTCGAAATTATGGCAAAGCCTTAGAAATTTTGATAAATCATTAGAAATTTTGATATGTCAAAATGTTGAGTTGTTTGGGTATGGGAAACTAAGGAAATCTTTAAAAATATTGATAAATTCTTAGAAATTTTGGTAAAGCCTTGAAGTTTTTTATATAACCTGAGAAATTTTGATAACTATTTAAAATTTTCTATAAATCTTTAAAATTTTTGGTATTGCCTTAGAAATTTTGACATGCACCCAATTTTAAATATATACAAAAATTAATTTTCAATCTTAAATAATATTTAATTACGAATTAAATATATTATATTTTGTTTTATATATTAGTTTCCATGTCATCTTATTTTAATGTTGTTAAGAAATGTATCTAAATATGTGATAGAAATCAAATTTAATTACCAACTTGCATAAAAAAAAAACTTAAGTATCAATTTAAAAATTAAAAAAAATTCAAATACTAAAAAATAAAATTTCTCTTTTATATTCTTCTTTTAACATTGACACAAAAAGATCTCTGTAAAAAGTGCTCACTAGAATTCCCGAAAAATCATTTGGGGTTCTAGGGAGCACTCCCACATAGAATTTCTCATAAGTAAATCTATTAAACTTTAATTTTTCAAATTAATCCGATAAATTAAACAATTTAATTGTTTTATTAAATATAAAATATAAAATAATAATACTAAGTAAAACATTAAATAAGAATATATTGAAAAGAATCAAAGATAATATAAAACATAAAGAAAATATTCGATTTTCTGTTTAAAATATATAAAAAAAACGTCTTTTAAACAATAATTATTATTTTTTTTGGTTTTTTTGCTAGTTTAATCTATTCTTTACTTCTTTTTTATTTAATTATTAGACGAATTAATTCAATTAATTTCTATTGGTCGAATCTATTTTTTTCGTAAAAATATTTTATCCATTCAATTTTTTCAAATTACATTTTTGCTTCGTGGACGGTGGCATTAGTTTTCGGATTGATTGTTGGTCGTGATTTCTTCAACATTTTTTTTATAAGTTTATTTTGTTTTTAATTTCAATCCACATGTCCATAGTTTTATAGTTTTATTCTGTCCACTGTTTCATAGTTTTATTTTGTTCATATTATTCATGGTTTTTTGTTTTGCCCACGTTATTTTCTTTAAAAGCAAATGTGGCTTTATTTTTACTTTTAATTTTGAGGCATATTTTTGAGATTTGTCAATATAAGAGTGTCGTCAAATCTATTAGAAACCGTTTAATAGATCACACTGATGGTGATAAATTTAAAATGATGAGGAGAACGATAGACAATCTGATACTTAACCTCTTGTGCATCACTTATGCAATGAGTCAGAGTCTCTTGAGGTTTTTTAAAGTTTTTTTATTGGTTGACCGGTATTCATCATCAGGTTGATTTGATGATAGCGAGAGACTAGAATGTAAATTTCAATGATTTGATTAAGTTTCATCTTTGGTTTGTTTCTAAATTATTCCAATGTTGTAAATACTGTCAATTTGTCCCCTTTTTTTTTATATTACTTTGTAGGCATGACATTTGTGCATTAATTTATAGTGATGTACTATTTGTCTTTGTATTATTGTTTTTCATGGTTACTATTAATAATGGTATTTTATTCAAAAAATTTAAAATGATTTGTTAAGATTATTTTAAAGCCATAATATAATTGTTAGTCCCTAAACTTAGTAATTAAGTCCATTTTGGCATTTAAACTTTGCAAATAGGCCTATTTTGGACCCTAAACTTGAAAATACAAAAGTTTGATGAGACACTATGATATTATACCACACATCACTTGAACTTTTAAAAGTTTATATAAATTTCCCAGTGATGACTTGATATAATCTTATAATATCGCGCCTAGTATTTTAATAATCAAATTGGTGGTTAAACCGGTTAGACCATAGGTTCCTAATTTAACCCATTTGATTGATTCAATCGCCAGATCAATAATAATTAAATAATTAAATGAAACAATCTTTAAAAATTTTATTAAACCGATTCAACCTGTTCAACTACATATGTTTGTTCCAGCTTTCATTTTTTTACCATTTCCAAGCAATTTTTTATTCAATCGATTTAACTCATTTGTTAACTCTGTTATATCAATCAATTCATGATCCAATCAGTTTTCCCGATCGATCCGGACTTGTTCTAGTAGCACTAATCACATTATTAGATATTGACAGAATCCAAGTTTAGAGATCAAAATAAATTTAGTTGCTAAGTTCAAGTACCAAAGTGATAAAAAAACCTACAAATACCAAAGTGAACATAATTACTAAATTCGGGTGTCAAAAATTATATTATCCCTATTTTAATCAATATAAAAAATAACACTATTATATTCATCATTAGATTAATGACTTATTTTTGACAGTTTCCGGAAATATTATTACATATGTAAGAATTTTCTAAAAAAAGTACATTCTAGTACATAAAAGTGATAGAATTTAAAAATTGCATATGAGATTTTCTGAATTTTATGCATTAAAATTTGATTTTATTCAATTATTTATAAACAAATTACAAATTATTATATTTATTCAACATGAAAATAAATAGGTACATTTATTTATTAAAATATGTATAATTAAATTAAAATCAAAATCAAAATAATTACACAAAATTTAAATTTATTATCAAATTACAAGTTAAAATTTTCATAGTAATTTGAATTAATTGTACTTAATGGTCATAAGCTATGGACTGATTTTAAATTAATCCCCAATTAAAACATTTTAATTAAGTATATCATTATTTAATCAATTACTTTGTTAACTAAATTGGTAATTTTGTTAATCAATTAATGAACAAGGTTTAATCCACAAATTAGTACTTAAGCAATTTTTTTTTTAAGTTGGTACTTAAACTTTTTTTTTTATCATAAGTGATACCTAAACTATTCTTTTGTTGCTCACTTTACATTAAAACATTATATATGTTAAAAAAATTACAGCTAATAATAGATTATCATGTCATATAACCTTTAAAAAAGTTAATTATTTTATTTTATTTTACATTATTTATCTCTTTATTTTTTTTTCTATTTTTTCTTTCTTATTCCCTTGAATGTCTGGCTATGTCAGCAATGTTCGAAATTGGTTTACTAAAGATCGAAAGTGATTAATTTTGTTTTAAAAATTTATCACCTACTTGCTCGACCTGATGGGATCAACAAAGTTCTTTCATTGATTAAAATCAATGTTTTCAGAATTAGACCAAATTAATAGATTGGACCGAGCTAAAAAACTGGTTGAACTAATTGTCTTGATTTTTAAAATTTCCTTTTTATTTATTTTATGATTTTTAATAACTTTTAAATAAATATATATACAAAGAAAATAATATTTTGACTTTTTTGCTAGATAGAAAATTTTAATTAATTATTTTAAAAAAATAGACTTAACAGTCTGACTAACAATAGACGTAGTAACTTGTGAACAAAATGTTTAGGTACTAAAATGAGAGGAAATGACATTGTTTAAGTACCAATTTATGAGTTAAGCCTTTATTTTAAATAGACTTAAGGTTTGACTATCTGTTTAACTAATGAAGGTACCAACTTGGGAAAAAAAATAGTCCAGGTACCACTTCTGATAAAAAAACCGTTAAATACCAATATGAGAATATGAGCATATTTTAAGTACCAATTTATGAATTAAGCCTTTTGAATATAATGCGGGGCATATTTAAAATGCAATATAAAAATTTAAAGTTGTGCTTACCTATAATAGTTTGGAAATGATGTTGTAAAAAAATAGTAGAATGCATAAGTTAAAAGATAAAAATCTGATTAAGTTTTTACTTTTTATTTTTTAAATACATAATATTCAATCTGTTCATACAATATTTACATATGTGTTTTAAATATATTCCACATCATATGCGAGTTAACATTTAACGCCTAAATTGGATCAGGGAAGAACTTAATTTGTATGATATTCACACTTTAAGTCCTCAATTAGAATGTTTTATAAGCCCATTATTTTAAAAGCTTTTGAAGTTAAAGACGAAAGGTAATCTTAAATATAACTATTCAAGAAAAAGAAAAGAGAATGATAGTTAGAAAATGTCTAAATCTAAATTCACAAATAATAAATCGGATCAAAAACTTAGAAAGAGATAAAACTATTGAAACATAACCTGAATTTCTATGTAATGATGATGGATTGAGATTGATGAAACTATAGATGAGCTGCATCAATGCAAAGAAGGAAGTTATTGGGAAGGTGGGTGACTCCTCAAATGTTACTAAGAACTGAAGTGGTGGTAGCTTCAATCATTGATTAGAATAGGACCTTGGTCGAAGAATTTGGAGGATTGGCATGTTCTCGTGGAAGTTGATGGTAGTCAGTTAGATTTGAAGTTTATGATGTTAGTCTTTGCGTTTAGGGCAAGAGACTATACCTACCCAGGCTGTGTAGAGGTAGGAGACAATACCACCTCTATGGCAAGTTTGGATTTTAATATGTTCCTATTTGATTGTGATTGAAAGGGACACGATTATATTTATTTTTTTTAACCAATAAGGGTATCTAAGCACTGGCAATAGATGACTAAGCGTACAAAATGACATAACTTTTAGCTTTGATAGTTACTTGTCTAATTATGAAAACTTTTATAATCTTTCTATCTTGAGGAGGTTGTTGGTGATGGTTAAGAGAGCCCTATTTTGATTTTATACATAGTTTCTGTAATAGCCTGAATTTTTAGTGGTGTCGGAATGGTGATTCGAGATCACTAAATCTGACAAACGAGTAGAAAATATTATAAATTTAGTAAGTATAAGTTAAATGTGAAGTTAGGAAAATTTTTGAAATAGTGAATAGTGTACTAGGAATAAATATTAAAATAATTAAAATAAAAAAAATGAGGTATCGAGACCTCGAAGATTTTAAACCGAGCCATAAATATTTTTAGAAATATTTATAGAGTGTCATTGAGTTGGTATTAAAGTTTCGTTAGAAAATTTTAACGTTTGGATAGTTAATTAACTAAAAAGGACTAAATTGGGAATAGTGTAAAATTTGTTAAATTGTGATTAAATAGCTTAAGTGACTAAAGTGGAGGGATTTAAAAGGCTATTAGACCCAAATTATATGGGCTGGACGGTTGGGTAAGAAAAATCAGCAGAATGTAAGGAGAAACAGGGGCAAAATTGGAAACTTAACAAATTAAACATTTAAAACAAAGACAAAAGTGAAAAATCTAGAGATCTCTTCACAATTTATCAGCAAAAACGCCATAGGAGGTCTGGAATAAGCTGGTTTTTCATATTTTTGAATCATGTAAGTTTAATTCTTGATTATTTCTTCTAATTTTTGTGATTTTGATACTTTTACAATTAGGTCCAACTAATTATTTCATTAGTTTTTGATTCCATGGCTGATTTTGAAAGTTACCATTGATTAGTGTTGGATTTTTATGATGAATAAACATGAAATTGAAGCTTTAATTTTGTTATATGATGATTTTATTAAGTAATTTTGATAGAAATTGATTTTAGGGACCTAATTGTGAAAAAGTTGGGAATTAAGGTTTGGTGTTGCGGTTTTGAGTATGAAAGGCTATGTAGTAGTCTAAAATAGTTGGAAAAAGGTGTTAATTGAGAAAAATTAGATCAATTGAGGGGTTAATTGAGTAGGGATCAAATTGTAAAAACTGTAAAGTTTGGGGTAAAAGTGTAACTTCGAAAATTAAAGGGCATAAATTGTGAAATGAATTAGAATTGAATTAAATGCTGATGAATGAATAAATTTGCATTTTAGATCGAGAACCTGAAACAAGTCGAGGAAAAGAAAAAGTAGCCGATTAGTCCCTGAACTTTTACAAATTCTGCAAATCGATCCAGGTAAGTTCATATGGCTGAAATTTAATGATTAAATGTTAATTTCATGAATTATACAATGTATGATGAAATGTATTTATTGTTGAAATGAGAATAAAATAAAAATGTGAAAATCGAATAAATGATCAAATTAAGTGGAACACCGGATTTGAGTACTTCTGATCAAGAAACAAAGTGATAAGTGGCTACACTTATCTGATCAAGAAACAAAGTGATAAGTGGTTACACTTATCTGATCAAGAAACAAAGGGATAAGTGGTTACACTTATCTGATCAAGAGACAAAGTGATAAGTGGCTACACTTATCTGATCAAGTGATAAAGTGATAAGTGGTAGCTTCAGCTACACTTATCTGATCAAGTGGCAAAGTGATAAGTGGTAGCCTAGCTACACTTATCTGATCAAGGACAAGTGATAAGAGGTCATATGTCAAAGTGAAAGTGAAGTACTCAATTTTCCGTAACCGTTCCTTAATTTTGATCAAGGATGGTAAGTGACAAATGGGCCCAAAGGAATTATGGTAAAAGAATAAGTAGTAGTGAGTTTATACCAAGGAACTCACCAAAGATTGTGGTTGACAGGTAAATTTAGTAATGGTGTATATTGTATAAGTGTACAAGTGTTTGGTAAGATTTATGTTTTATGCCTATGAACTTACTAAGCTTTTCTATAAGCTTACATGTGTGTGTTTATTGTTTTTGTAGATTAACGTATTTATACATTCGGAGGATCGGATCTACATCAAGAATCACACTATCCAGATATACTCCGGTAGTTTATGTTAAGCAACTTTTTGGATTTATATGGCATGTATAGGGAATTGAAGTGAAAAGTAAATTTGAATGTTATGGTTGCGTTAGATATCGAAATATATACATGTTTTTAGTTTGAAATGGTTGATTGGTTGAACTTCATTAGTATTTAAATGAAGTAGATGAAATACTGGAATTGGTTGTGATTTGAAATTTGCAGGGAAGGTTAGACAATTATAAAGGGGTTATATTGAATTTTTTTTAAAAATTGCAATGGAGCAGTTCTTGGACAGCAGCATTGATGTAACTTTTAAAAATCACCAAAAATAGTGGAAATAGAATTAGAAGTTGAGTGAGATATGAAATTAAAGCTGAAAGAGTCTACTTTCATATAAAAGAAGTGGAGTAAGCAAAAGAATTATATACTTTTAGATATTTGAATTTTAGTGAAACAGGGCAAGAATGTTTTTGAAGTCCCCTGTTCTGACTTTAGAAATTCATTAAAAATTGTACAGAAGGAATTTTGAGTTATAATTTATATGTATAGACTCCTTAATGAGTCTATTTTCAGTAGAAATAAGTTTAATCACCATATGAAGCCTTTAATAAGAGATAATTAAATTTTAGTGATGAGTGGTTAGGATAGTCGATTAGTGAAACAGGGGAGACTTCAACTAATAAACTGTACTAATTGGCTAAAGAAAAAAATTCTAAAAAATTTATGATGAATAGATATATGAGTCTAGTTTTATGGAAAATTTACGGATCTAAATTTCGAGTTTTGTAGCTTGAATTATAATTATTTTAGTGACTGCTGTACAGGAGGACAGCTTTATTATGAATGATGAAATTAAATTTGAAAGTAAATTTTTTATGCCCCGAACTTTTAAGTTAAGTCAAGTAACGCCTCATGCTCGACTCCGACCATGGTCTCGGGTAAGGGGTGTTACATTTTAGTGGTATCAGAGCCCGGTTTAGCCGGTCCTCGGAATATGTGTGAAGTGTAAAGTGTTTAGAAATACATGCCATATAAATCTGTGATAGTGTGATGTGTATGATCCGATCTAATCTTTGTTATTTTTATAGATACTCTCTGATTATAAAGATGTCAAATTTACCTGAACGTACTGATCAAGAAGAAGTTAACAGTAGAGCACAGAATTCTGAACAAAGAGCAAGCAGTGATGTTCCGATTTCCCAAATGCGAGAGCATGAATTAAAGAATATGATTTATGGGATTATGAATCAGTGGTATACTGAAATGAGGCAAGAAAGAAATCAGGCTGAACCACCTCCTCCCCCTACTGCTCCATCGATGGTACCCCCTGTTGCTCCTCCACCTTTTACAACGACTGAATCTAGTAAGCGTTCTCCATTGGAAAGGCTTAGAAAACTTGGAGCCGAAGAATTTCGGGGAAGGACTGATGATGATCCCGTCAAAGCTGAATATTGGTTACAGAGTTTGATAAGAATTTTTAAAGAAATGGCTTGCTCACCAGATGACTATTTGAGATGTGCTGTGTCTCTGTTGAAAGAAGAAGCTTATAGTTGGTGGGAGACGATCGAGGCTGTGGTTCCGGCAGAGAAAATTTCTTGGGAATTTTTCCAAAATGAATTTAAGAAGAAATATGTGGGCAGACGATATTTGGATAAAAAGAAAAGGGAATTCCTCGACCTACGACAGGGAAATAAATCAGTAGTTGAATATGAAAGAGAATTTGTCTACCTCAGCAAATATGCCCGAGACATTGTATCTACTGAAGAAGAAATGTGTATCCGGTTTGAAGAAGGGTTAAATGATGAAATTAGAATGATGATTGGGGGTAATGAAATATGAGAGTTCGTTGTTCTGTCAGACCGTGCTCAAAAGCTTGAAGAAGTATACAATAGAAAAATGCAGCGGGATCGAAAAAGTAAAGAGCCATTCAAAAGAGGTGCTTCTAAGTCATTTTCAGATTTTCCAGTGAAGAAATCTAGAGAAGAAATTAATCGAACTACATCAGTGTCGGGGAGATCGGGCAGAGATAGACCAAGACAATCTGATTTCAGGGTATTCGATAGACCTGTAGCAAGTGTGAGCAGTGTTCAGAATGCTTCACGACCTAAGTGTCAATATTGTGGAAGATATCATTTCGGAGAATGCAGGACTAAGATGGGGGCTTGTTATAAATGTGGGGCTACTGATCATCTTATTCGAGATTGTCCCCGGCTGCAAAAAGATGAAGTGGAACAGAAAGAGATACAGAGAACCATTCCTCAAAGAAGTAGACGTTCGGGCCAGAGCAGTGCTACAGGGACTACCCGTTCGGGTACGAGGGAATCAGTTGGTCGATCAGAGAATAGAGCACCAGCACGTACCTACGCCATTCGAGCAAGGGAAGAAGCTACGGCTCCTGATGTAATTGCTGGTACTTTCTATCTTTATGATGTTATTGTTTATGCATTGATAGACCCTGGATCTACTCATTCATATATTTGCACTATGTTAGCATCTGAAAAGAATTTATTTGTTGAGTCCACTGAATTTGATATACAAGTTACAAATCCATTAGGTCATAGTGTGATGGTTAATTTGATATGTCGTAATTGTCCACTGAAAGTGAAAGGCTATGAATTCCCCGCTGATTTGATGTTGTTACCCTTTCGGGAATTTGACATTATTCTGGGGATGGACTGGTTAATGAGACATGATGCGGTGGTGAATTGTCGTGATAAGCAAATCAGTTTGAAATGTCAAACAGGAGATGTAATCTCAGTTGGGTCAGAAAACATGGGCGATACAGTCAGAATTATTTCAGCTCTCTCTGCTCAGAGATTATTACGCAAAGGCAATGAAGCATTCTTGGCTTATATCCTTGATACTCGGGGTTCTGATTTAAAGCTCGAACAAGTGCTAGTGGTGAATGAATTTCCTGATGTGTTCCCTGAAGAGTTACCCGGTCTACCACCTGATAGAGAAGTTGAATTTGTAATTGATGTGATCCCCGGAACAACTCCTATATCAATGATACCGTACAGAATGGCTCCAGCGGAATTAAAAGAGTTGAAGGCGCAGTTGCAGGAGTTATTAGATAAAGGGTTCATCAGACCGAGTATGTCGCCCTGGGGTGCACCTGTCTTGTTTGTGAAAAAGAAGGACGGTTCTTTAAGACTGTGTATAGATTACAGGCAGTTGAATAAGGTAACGGTAAAGAATAAATATCCTTTGCCTCGTATTGATGATCTGTTTGATCAGTTGAAAGGTGCTGCAGTATTTTCCAAGATAGACCTTCGATCTGGGTATTATCAGTTGAAAGTTAAAGAGTGTGATGTGCCGAAAACTGCCTTCCGAACTCGATATGGTCATTATGAATTTTTGGTGATGCCATTTGGTTTAACCAATGCTCCTGCTGCTTTTATGGATTTGATGAATAGAATTTTTCAGTCATATTTGGATAGATTTGTGGTTGTGTTCATTGACGATATATTGATTTATTCAAAGACAGAGTCCGAACATGCACAACATCTAAGGATTGTATTACAGACTTTGCGGGAGAAACAGTTATATGCGAAATTCAGCAAATGTGAATTTTGGCTTCAGGAAGTTGCGTTTTTGGGTCATATTGTATCAGCTGATGGAATAAGAGTGGATCCAAGTAAGATAGCGGCAGTGGTAAATTGGAAAGTTCCAAAGAATGTTACTGAAGTACGGAGCTTTCTAGGATTGGCAGGTTATTATCGCCGATTTGTCAAAGATTTCTCAATGATTACCTTACCGTTGACTCGGTTACTACAAAAGAATGTTGAATTTATATGGTCAGACGAATGTCAGCAGAGTTTCGATCAGTTGAAAAAGATGTTAACAGAGGCTCCAGTGTTGACTCAACCAGAATCGGGCGTACCGTTTGTAGTATATAGTGATGCGTCTCTGAGTGGTTTGGGTTGTGTACTTATGCAGTCAGGAAAAGTGGTGGCATATGCTTCCCGACAACTGAAACCGCACGAGAAGAATTATCCTACACATGATTTGGAATTGGCAGCGATCGTGTTTGCTTTGAAGATATGGAGACACTACTTATATGGTGAGAAATGTTATGTGTATACTGATCATAAAAGCTTGAAGTATTTAATGACTCAGAAAGAGTTAAATTTGAGACAGAGACGATGGTTAGAGTTGCTGAAAGATTATGATCTTGTCATTGACTATCACCCAGGGAAAGCAAATGTCGTAGCAGATGCACTTAGTCGGAAATCATCATTATTTGCATTACGGGCATTGAGTGCTCATTTATCTATTAATGAGGATGGTTCTGTACTAGCGGAATTAAAAGCTAAACCTGTGTTCTTTCAACGGATTCGGGAATTACAAGATGAAGACCCAAAATTGATGCTAAAACGACAGATGGTTCAAAATGAGTTAAGCTTAGAATACTCCATTGATGAAAATGGTATGTTATATTATCGTAATAGAATATGTGTTCCAAATAATTTAGACTTGAAAAATGATATTTTATCAGAGGCTCACAGTAGTATGTGTTCTATTCACCCGGGGAGTACAAAAATGTATTGTGATTTGAAGAAAATGTATTGGTGGCCTGGAATGAAACGAGAAATCTGTGAATATGTAGCAAGATGTTTGATTTGTCAACAGGTGAAAGCTGAGCATCAAGTGCCGACAGGGTTGTTACAGCCCATTATGATTCCAGAGTGGAAATGGGAACATGTCACGATGGATTTTGTATCTGGATTACCAGTAACTCCGAAGAAGAAAGATTCGATATGGGTGATTGTTGATCGGTTAACTAAGTCGGCACATTTTATTCCAGTCAGAACAGATTATCAGCTTGAAAAGTTAGCGGAGTTATATGTGTCTGAGATAGTGAGGTTACATGGGGTACCGATATCTATTATTTCGGATCGAGATCCGAGATTTACCTCGAGATTTTGGAGTAAATTACAGGAGGCTCTGGGCACCAAATTAAATTTCAGCACAGCTTTTCATCCCCAGACAGATGGGCAGTCAGAGCGAGTGATTCAGATTTTAGAAGATATGTTAAGGTGTTGTATACTTGAGTTCGGCGGCAGCTGGGAAAGGTATTTACCTTTAGCCGAATTTGCTTATAATAATAGTTATCAAACTAGTATTAAAATGGCACCGTTTGAAGCTCTGTATGGAAGAAAGTGTAGAACTCCATTATATTGGACTGAATTAAGTGAATCGAAACTGGTGGGAGTGGACTTGATTCGGGAAACTGAAGAAAAAGTTCGTATTATTCGAGATTGTTTAAAAGCTGCCTCCGATCGGCAAAAATCATATGCAGATTTGAAGAGAAGGGATATAGAGTTTAGTGTGGGTGATCGTGTATTTTTGAAAGTGTCACCGTGGAAGAAAGTTTTGCGGTTCGGCAGAAAGGGAAAACTCAGCCCACGATTTATCGGGCCGTATGAAATCATTGAAAGAATCGGTCCGGTAGCTTATAGATTGGCTTTGCCCCGGGAACTTGAAAATATTCATAATGTGTTTCATGTGTCTATGTTGAGACGGTATAGATCAGATCCATCACATGTAATTCCTCATACGGAAATAGAGCTCCAACCTGACATGACTTATTCAGAGGAACCGGTGAAAATTTTAGCTCGGGAGGTTAAAGAGTTGAGGAATAAACGTGTACCACTAGTTAAGGTGTTATGGAATCGACATGGATCTAAGGAGGCAACCTGGGAAACGGAGGAATTGATGAGATTTCAGTATCCGAATTTATTTCCAGGTACGAAATTTCGGGGACGAAATTTCCTAAAATGGGGGGGAGAGTTGTAATAGCCTGAATTTTTAGTGGTGTCGGAATGGTGATTCGAGATCACTAAATCTGACAAACGAGTAGAAAATATTATAAATTTAGTAAGTATAAGTTAAATGTGAAGTTAGGAAAATTTTTGAAATAGTGAATAGTGTACTAGGAATAAATATTAAAATAATTAAAATAAAAAAAACGAGGTATCGAGACCTCGAAGATTTTAAACCGAGCCATAAATATTTTTAGAAATATTTATAGAGTGTCATTGAGTTGGTATTAAAGTTTCGTTAGAAAATTTTAACGTTTGGATAGTTAATTAACTAAAAAGGACTAAATTGGGAATAGTGTAAAATTTGTTAAATTGTGATTAAATAGCTTAAGTGACTAAAGTGGAGGGATTTAAAAGGCTATTAGACCCAAATTATATGGGCTGGACGGTTGGGTAAGAAAAATCAGCAGAATGTAAGGAGAAACAGGGGCAAAATTGGAAACTTAACAAATTAAACATTTAAAACAAAGACAAAAGTGAAAAATCTAGAGATCTCTTCACAATTTATCAGCAAAAACGCCATAGGAGGTCTGGAATAAGCTGGTTTTTCATATTTTTGAATCATGTAAGTTTAATTCTTGATTATTTCTTCTAATTTTTGTGATTTTGATACTTTTACAATTAGGTCCAACTAATTATTTCATTAGTTTTTGATTCCATGGCTGATTTTGAAAGTTACCATTGATTAGTGTTGGATTTTTATGATGAATAAACATGAAATTGAAGCTTTAATTTTGTTATATGATGATTTTATTAAGTAATTTTGATAGAAATTGATTTTAGGGACCTAATTGTGAAAAAGTTGGGAATTAAGGTTTGGTGTTGCGGTTTTGAGTATGAAAGGCTATGTAGTAGTCTAAAATAGTTGGAAAAAGGTGTTAATTGAGAAAAATTAGATCAATTGAGGGGTTAATTGAGTAGGGATCAAATTGTAAAAACTGTAAAGTTTGGGGTAAAAGTGTAACTTCGAAAATTAAAGGGCATAAATTGTGAAATGAATTAGAATTGAATTAAATGCTGATGAATGAATAAATTTGCATTTTAGATCGAGAACCTGAAACAAGTCGAGGAAAAGAAAAAGTAGCCGATTAGTCCCTGAACTTTTACAAATTCTGCAAATCGATCCAGGTAAGTTCATATGGCTGAAATTTAATGATTAAATGTTAATTTCATGAATTATACAATGTATGATGAAATGTATTTATTGTTGAAATGAGAATAAAATAAAAATGTGAAAATCGAATAAATGATCAAATTAAGTGGAACACCGGATTTGAGTACTTCTGATCAAGAAACAAAGTGATAAGTGGCTACACTTATCTGATCAAGAAACAAAGTGATAAGTGGTTACACTTATCTGATCAAGAAACAAAGGATAAGTGGTTACACTTATCTGATCAAGAGACAAAGTGATAAGTGGCTACACTTATCTGATCAAGTGATAAAGTGATAAGTGGTAGCTTCAGCTACACTTATCTGATCAAGTGGCAAAGTGATAAGTGGTAGCCTAGCTACACTTATCTGATCAAGGACAAGTGATAAGAGGTCATATGTCAAAGTGAAAGTGAAGTACTCAATTTTCCGTAACCGTTCCTTAATTTTGATCAAGGATGGTAAGTGACAAATGGGCCCAAAGGAATTATGGTAAAAGAATAAGTAGTAGTGAGTTTATACCAAGGAACTCACCAAAGATTGTGGTTGACAGGTAAATTTAGTAATGGTGTATATTGTATAAGTGTACAAGTGTTTGGTAAGATTTATGTTTTATGCCTATGAACTTACTAAGCTTTTCTATAAGCTTACATGTGTGTGTTTATTGTTTTTGTAGATTAACGTATTTATACATTCGGAGGATCGGATCTACATCAAGAATCACACTATCCAGATATACTCCGGTAGTTTATGTTAAGCAACTTTTTGGATTTATATGGCATGTATAGGGAATTGAAGTGAAAAGTAAATTTGAATGTTATGGTTGCGTTAGATATCGAAATATATACATGTTTTTAGTTTGAAATGGTTGATTGGTTGAACTTCATTAGTATTTAAATGAAGTAGATGAAATACTGGAATTGGTTGTGATTTGAAATTTGCAGGGAAGGTTAGACAATTATAAAGGGGTTATATTGAATTTTTTTAAAAATTGCAATGGAGCAGTTCTTGGACAGCAGCATTGATGTAACTTTTAAAAATCACCAAAAATAGTGGAAATAGAATTAGAAGTTGAGTGAGATATGAAATTAAATCTGAAAGAGTCTACTTTCATATAAAAGAAGTGGAGTAAGCAAAAGAATTATATACTTTTAGATATTTGAATTTTAGTGAAACAGGGCAAGAATGTTTTTGAAGTCCCCTGTTCTGACTTTAGAAATTCATTAAAAATTGTACAGAAGGAATTTTGAGTTATAATTTATATGTATAGACTCCTTAATGAGTCTATTTTCAGTAGAAATAAGTTTAATCACCATATGAAGCCTTTAATAAGAGATAATTAAATTTTAGTGATGAGTGGTTAGGATAGTCGATTAGTGAAACAGGGGAGACTTCAACTAATAAACTGTACTAATTGGCTAAAGAAAAAATTCTAAAAAATTTATGATGAATAGATATATGAGTCTAGTTTTATGGAAAATTTACGGATCTAAATTTCGAGTTTTGTAGCTTGAATTATAATTATTTTAGTGACTGCTGTACAGGAGGACAGCTTTATTATGAATGATGAAATTAAATTTGAAAGTAAATTTTTATGCCCCGAACTTTTAAGTTAAGTCAAGTAACGCCTCATGCTCGACTCCGCCATGTCGGTTGTTCGTTTTTTTGATTTTTTTTTTTTTTTTTTTTTTTTTTTTTAATTATAATTTTTTTTTTTTTTTTTTTTTTTTTTTTTTTTTTTTTTTAATATTACTTTATGTATTCCTCGATTATTAATTTATTAATACCTCATCTAGACTGGATCTTACTTTAGGGAGGTGGTCAGACGAATGTCAGCAGAGTTTCGATCAGTTGAAAAAGATGTTGACAGAGGCTCCAGTGTTGACTCAACCAGAATCGGGCGTACCGTTTGTAGTATATAGTGATGCGTCTCTGAGTGGTTTGGGTTGTGTACTTATGCAGTCAGGAAAAGTGGTGGCATATGCTTCCCGACAACTGAAACCGCACGAGAAGAATTATCCTACACATGATTTGGAATTGGCAGCGATCGTGTTTGCTTTGAAGATATGGAGACACTACTTATATGGTGAGAAATGTTATGTGTATACTGATCATAAAAGCTTGAAGTATTTAATGACTCAGAAAGAGTTAAATTTGAGACAGAGACGATGGTTAGAGTTGCTGAAAGATTATGATCTTGTCATTGACTATCACCCAGGGAAAGCAAATGTCGTAGCAGATGCACTTAGTCGGAAATCATCATTATTTGCATTACGGGCATTGAGTGCTCATTTATCTATTAATGAGGATGGTTCTGTACTAGCGGAATTAAAAGCTAAACCTGTGTTCTTTCAACGGATTCGGGAATTACAAGATGAAGACCCAAAATTGATGCTAAAACGACAGATGGTTCAAAATGAGTTAAGCTTAGAATACTCCATTGATGAAAATGGTATGTTATATTATCGTAATAGAATATGTGTTCCAAATAATTTAGACTTGAAAAATGATATTTTATCAGAGGCTCACAGTAGTATGTGTTCTATTCACCCGGGGAGTACAAAAATGTATTGTGATTTGAAGAAAATGTATTGGTGGCCTGGAATGAAACGAGAAATCTGTGAATATGTAGCAAGATGTTTGATTTGTCAACAGGTGAAAGCTGAGCATCAAGTGCCGACAGGGTTGTTACAGCCCATTATGATTCCAGAGTGGAAATGGGAACATGTCACGATGGATTTTGTATCTGGATTACCAGTAACTCCGAAGAAGAAAGATTCGATATGGGTGATTGTTGATCGGTTAACTAAGTCGGCACATTTTATTCCAGTCAGAACAGATTATCAGCTTGAAAAGTTAGCGGAGTTATATGTGTCTGAGATAGTGAGGTTACATGGGGTACCGATATCTATTATTTCGGATCGAGATCCGAGATTTACCTCGAGATTTTGGAGTAAATTACAGGAGGCTCTGGGCACCAAATTAAATTTCAGCACAGCTTTTCATCCCCAGACAGATGGGCAGTCAGAGCGAGTGATTCAGATTTTAGAAGATATGTTAAGGTGTTGTATACTTGAGTTCGGCGGCAGCTGGGAAAGGTATTTACCTTTAGCCGAATTTGCTTATAATAATAGTTATCAAACTAGTATTAAAATGGCACCGTTTGAAGCTCTGTATGGAAAAAAGTGTAGAACTCCATTATATTGGACTGAATTAAGTGAATCGAAACTGGTGGGAGTGGACTTGATTCGGGAAACTGAAGAAAAAGTTCGTATTATTCGAGATTGTTTAAAAGCTGCCTCCGATCGGCAAAAATCATATGCAGATTTGAAGAGAAGGGATATAGAGTTTAGTGTGGGTGATCGTGTATTTTGAAAGTGTCACCGTGGAAGAAAGTTTTGCGGTTCGGCAGAAAGGGAAAACTCAGCCCACGATTTATCGGGCCGTATGAAATCATTGAAAGAATCGGTCCGGTAGCTTATAGATTGGCTTTGCCCCGGGAATTTGAAAATATTCATAATGTGTTTCATGTGTCTATGTTGAGACGGTATAGATCAGATCCATCACATGTAATTCCTCATACGGAAATAGAGCTCCAACCTGACATGACTTATTCAGAGGAACCGGTGAAAATTTTAGCTCGGGAGGTTAAAGAGTTGAGGAATAAACGTGTACCACTAGTTAAGGTGTTATGGAATCGACATGGATCTGAGGAGGCAACCTGGGAAACGGAGGAATTGATGAGATTTCAGTATCCGAATTTATTTCCAGGTACGAAATTTCGGGGACGAAATTTCCTAAAATGGGGGGAGAGTTGTAATAGCCTGAATTTTTAGTGGTGTCGGAATGGTGATTCGAGATCACTAAATCTGACAAACGAGTAGAAAATATTATAAATTTAGTAAGTATAAGTTAAATGTGAAGTTAGGAAAATTTTTGAAATAGTGAATAGTGTACTAGGAATAAATATTAAAATAATTAAAATAAAAAAAACGAGGTATCGAGACCTCGAAGATTTTAAACCGAGCCATAAATATTTTTAGAAATATTTATAGAGTGTCATTGAGTTGGTATTAAAGTTTCGTTAGAAAATTTTAACGTTTGGATAGTTAATTAACTAAAAAGGACTAAATTGGGAATAGTGTAAAATTTGTTAAATTGTGATTAAATAGCTTAAGTGACTAAAGTGGAGGGATTTAAAAGGCTATTAGACCCAAATTATATGGGCTGGACGGTTGGGTAAGAAAAATCAGCAGAATGTAAGGAGAAACAGGGGCAAAATTGGAAACTTAACAAATTAAACATTTAAAACAAAGACAAAAGTGAAAAATCTAGAGATCTCTTCACAATTTATCAGCAAAAACGCCATAGGAGGTCTGGAATAAGCTGGTTTTTCATATTTTTGAATCATGTAAGTTTAATTCTTGATTATTTCTTCTAATTTTTGTGATTTTGATACTTTTACAATTAGGTCCAACTAATTATTTCATTAGTTTTTGATTCCATGGCTGATTTTGAAAGTTACCATTGATTAGTGTTGGATTTTTATGATGAATAAACATGAAATTGAAGCTTTAATTTTGTTATATGATGATTTTATTAAGTAATTTTGATAGAAATTGATTTTAGGGACCTAATTGTGAAAAAGTTGGGAATTAAGGTTTGGTGTTGCGGTTTTGAGTATGAAAGGCTATGTAGTAGTCTAAAATAGTTGGAAAAAGGTGTTAATTGAGAAAAATTAGATCAATTGAGGGGTTAATTGAGTAGGGATCAAATTGTAAAAACTGTAAAGTTTGGGGTAAAAGTGTAACTTCGAAAATTAAAGGGCATAAATTGTGAAATGAATTAGAATTGAATTAAATGCTGATGAATGAATAAATTTGCATTTTAGATCGAGAACCTGAAACAAGTCGAGGAAAAGAAAAAGTAGCCGATTAGTCCCTGAACTTTTACAAATTCTGCAAATCGATCCAGGTAAGTTCATATGGCTGAAATTTAATGATTAAATGTTAATTTCATGAATTATACAATGTATGATGAAATGTATTTATTGTTGAAATGAGAATAAAATAAAAATGTGAAAATCGAATAAATGATCAAATTAAGTGGAACACCGGATTTGAGTACTTCTGATCAAGAAACAAAGTGATAAGTGGCTACACTTATCTGATCAAGAAACAAAGTGATAAGTGGTTACACTTATCTGATCAAGAAACAAAGGGATAAGTGGTTACACTTATCTGATCAAGAGACAAAGTGATAAGTGGCTACACTTATCTGATCAAGTGATAAAGTGATAAGTGGTAGCTTCAGCTACACTTATCTGATCAAGTGGCAAAGTGATAAGTGGTAGCCTAGCTACACTTATCTGATCAAGGACAAGTGATAAGAGGTCATATGTCAAAGTGAAAGTGAAGTACTCAATTTTCCGTAACCGTTCCTTAATTTTGATCAAGGATGGTAAGTGACAAATGGGCCCAAAGGAATTATGGTAAAAGAATAAGTAGTAGTGAGTTTATACCAAGGAACTCACCAAAGATTGTGGTTGACAGGTAAATTTAGTAATGGTGTATATTGTATAAGTGTACAAGTGTTTGGTAAGATTTATGTTTTATGCCTATGAACTTACTAAGCTTTTCTATAAGCTTACATGTGTGTGTTTATTGTTTTTGTAGATTAACGTATTTATACATTCGGAGGATCGGATCTACATCAAGAATCACACTATCCAGATATACTCCGGTAGTTTATGTTAAGCAACTTTTTGGATTTATATGGCATGTATAGGGAATTGAAGTGAAAAGTAAATTTGAATGTTATGGTTGCGTTAGATATCGAAATATATACATGTTTTTAGTTTGAAATGGTTGATTGGTTGAACTTCATTAGTATTTAAATGAAGTAGATGAAATACTGGAATTGGTTGTGATTTGAAATTTGCAGGGAAGGTTAGACAATTATAAAGGGGTTATATTGAATTTTTTTTAAAAATTGCAATGGAGCAGTTCTTGGACAGCAGCATTGATGTAACTTTTAAAAATCACCAAAAATAGTGGAAATAGAATTAGAAGTTGAGTGAGATATGAAATTAAATCTGAAAGAGTCTACTTTCATATAAAGAAGTGGAGTAAGCAAAAGAATTATATACTTTTAGATATTTGAATTTTAGTGAAACAGGGCAAGAATGTTTTTGAAGTCCCCTGTTCTGACTTTAGAAATTCATTAAAAATTGTACAGAAGGAATTTTGAGTTATAATTTATATGTATAGACTCCTTAATGAGTCTATTTTCAGTAGAAATAAGTTTAATCACCATATGAAGCCTTTAATAAGAGATAATTAAATTTTAGTGATGAGTGGTTAGGATAGTCGATTAGTGAAACAGGGGAGACTTCAACTAATAAACTGTACTAATTGGCTAAAGAAAAAAATTCTAAAAAATTTATGATGAATAGATATATGAGTCTAGTTTTATGGAAAATTTACGGATCTAAATTTCGAGTTTTGTAGCTTGAATTATAATTATTTTAGTGACTGCTGTACAGGAGGACAGCTTTATTATGAATGATGAAATTAAATTTGAAAGTAAATTTTTTATGCCCCGAACTTTTAAGTTAAGTCAAGTAACGCCTCATGCTCGACTCCGACCATGGTCTCGGGTAAGGGGTGTTACAGTTTCTTTACTTGAAGGTTTTGGATTAATTTTAATCTTTTTTTTTCGTGTTGCTCGATGGAATGTTTATAATAAAATGAAGGGTAAATTATAAAAATAATTACTTTTGTTTGTCCCAGATTATATTTTAGTTGCTTATATTTGAAATTTTACATTTTAGTCAGTTATGTTATTATTTTGTTGCAAAGTGATTACTCTACTGTTAAGCTCCGTTATCTCCCTAACGACGGTCTTATGTGGCAGTCCAAATTAAATTTATTTAATTAAAAACCTATTTTCATCATAGCAACTGGACATCTAAGTTGACATTTAAAACCCATTTGGACTACTACGTAGGACTGTCTTTAGGGAGGTAACAAATTTTAACGGTAGAGTGATCACTTCATAATAAAATGATAATATAAGTGAAAACTTAACATTTCAAATATAAGTGACTAAAATATAAACTGAGGCAAATAAAAGTGACTATTTTTACAGTTTACCCTAAAATAATTTTTTAATGTCACCAAAAATTGGAGGAAGTAGGCCTTATGAGTGACACGTGTTGGAGAATTGTATGCGATGAAAGAAGCGGGCAAGGCAAATAATCTCTCAATGGGTTTGAAGAAAATCTATCGTCTCTTAGACGGACGGCCTTTATATATTCCAACATCACACATCTTATAAATTTATTGAACCCTAAATATTTCTTATTTTTCTTTTTCCTCTGTCCCCTAAAACGAAAGACACAAACAAAACAAAAAAGCCCTAGATACATCATCAAAGGATGTACGGTCAAGACGGAGGCGAAGCTGCTCCGCCTTCATATGCTGGTGGTTATGGCGGATCTGGAGGCTATGGCGGCGGCGGCGGGGGTTACGGTGGTGGTGGCGGACGAGGTGGAAGTGGAGGTCATGGGGGTCGTGGTGGAGGCGGCAGAGGAGGAGCTGGAGGTGAAGGGTATGGCGGTGGTTATCAAAATCGAGGTAATTTTGTTTGTTCTTAATATTTTTTGTTATATTTGTGGGGTAGCGTTGTTGACTGTTCGTTTTCTCGCAGTTTGATATTGGTTTTTTGGAGATCAATCCGCTTTAAGGTCTTGTTATGTTCTTAGTTTAATTAATGGGATCTTGATGTTTCAGGAAGCGGTGGAGGCTATCAAGGTGGAGAGCGTGCTGGAAGAGGTGGCGGGGGAAGAGGTGGTGGTCGTGGTGGAAGCGGACGTGATGGTGATTGGCTTTGCCCTAACCCCAGGTAAACGATCTTCCACTGCTTTTGATTTACTTATGGGGGGAGGTTTTCCTCTCCGTTGCGGATTTTGCATTGTTCATTAGTCAAATATTAAGGTTTCGGTTTGCTGATATTTTGATACTACTGTTAGTTGTTAGATTTATGTTTATTTAAACTGGCATATGTCTATGTAGCTGTGGGAACTTGAACTTTGCAAGAAGAGTTGAATGTAACAAATGCGGTGCACCATCTCCTGCGGGTGCTGGTGGTGATCGTGGTAGTGGTAGTACTAGTGGTGGTTATAGCAGAGGAGGTGGTGGTGGGGGATATGGTGGTAATCGCGGAGGTAGAGATGGGGGTAGAGGTGGTTATGATGGTGCGAGGAATAACAACTATGATGGAGGCAGAGGGGGAAATAATGATAATAGAAGCAGTGGTAGTAGAGGTGGTTCTTATGGAAGTAGTCAAGGGGGAGAAGATAGTGGGTACAGTCAAGTTCCTCCTCCAGCGCCCAATTCTTATGGTGGGAATTATCCACCTGCTCCTAATGCATATGGTGGGAATGCAAATTATGGAATGGACTCAGTCCCTCCACCTACGAGCTATACTGGTGGACCTACATCATACCCTCCATCTTATGGTGGCCCTGTGGGTGGTTATGCTGGTGAGGGTTTGAGTGATGTGAGGACTGGTGGTCGTGGTGGACCTCCTGGTGGGTATGGTTCTGGTGGTCCTCGAAATCAGGGAGGTGGTTATGGTGGGCCTCCTGTTGAAGCACCGGCTAAGATCAAGCAGTGTGACGGCAACTGTGGGGATTCTTGCGACAACTCAAGAATATACATAACAAATTTGCCACCTGATGTCACTATTGAAGAATTAAGAGACCTTTTTGGCGGCATTGGACAAGTAATGGCTGAATCTTATACTTTAAATCCATGTGCTGTCTAATGGGAATTATGTCGTCTACTTCGTACCGGTGTTTCTGTTTTATTTTCAGATATGGTATTTTTAGTTTATGATAATTATTCTTTGAAACTTATTTTGTTCTCTAGTTCCATGTTTTCATGGACTTAGGGGTGTTTTATGTACGTGGTTCTATTGACAATTTCTTTTTCTATTTTGCATGAATATTTTTTTATCCTCACTAGTGTTTCTAACAATTCACTTCTTGTTTAGGTTGGAAGAATTAAGCAGAAGCGTGGCTATAAAGATCAATGGCCATGGAATATTAAAATATACACAGATGATAAAGGAAACCAGAAAGGCGATGCAGTTTTGTCTTACGAAGATCCTCAGGCTGCTCACTCTGCTGGCAGTTTCTTTAACAGTAAGTACTCACAAACTTCTTAGTTTAGTTTGTTGCCTTAAATATTTTACCTCATCCTTGTGGAATCTTCTCTCAGATCATGTCATGAGAGGCTATACGATCGGCGTGGCTATGGCAGAGAAGACTGCGCTCAAAGTACATGATCATGGGTATCATTTTTACCTTTGACTACCTAACTATAACCTTTTCATTTAGATGCCTTTTCCTGTCTCGAAGTGATTGAGATGTCCCATTGGGGTTTTCTTTGGATTGAGTTAATCTATATAATAATTAGATGCTTTGTTTTTCAATGTTATTTATGAACATATGATGCCTATAGAGCATTTTTTTCTGTCTATATTTTATACTGTCATGTCGGATTCCTGCTTTAAGGTTTTACTTGCTTTTATTTCCTTTTGAAACCAAATATTCAAATGAGCACCTTTGGTTATCATTAACAGCCTATGTTTTACTGCTCATCTTGTGTATGGTTTGCTTATGGTAATACTTGGTCACCCCTTTTGTTTGTCACTGTGGAATTAAACAGCAAAGAAGATTGCCTAAAATTTCTCACTTGTGTTTATACCAAGTAAACTTGTTCTCTTCCTAAATAAATTCTGTTTTTTTTTTTTAAATTTGACAGAGGTGGTAAAGGTGGCTACGGAGGTGGTGGCGACAGGCGCAGGGATAGTTACAGAGATGGTGGTTCTGGGCCAGATAGGCATCACTATGGCGGAAATCGTTCACGCCCATACTGAGAGTCTCTCAGCTTCAAGTATTTTATGCACTAAGAATGTGGTCTAAGGGTTCTAGTTGTGTTGCATTGACGGAATTGTTCTTGAACAGGAGACTAAGAGGTAGGTTGTTCACTTGTCTGGGCAATACCCCTTTTTTCTCCTTTTCTTCCTTTGTCTACTGTTAGCTGGGGGTTCTTTCTTTCTAGTTGTCGCATTGATTGAATTTGTGTCAATCTTTTATAGAGGCAACTGGATTAACTCCAAATTGCTTGCTGCTAAGGTAGGTTGATAATTTCAGGTGAGTGCGGCTCTTACATTTACCTTTTTTGTTTGGTAGTTAACCCTTGATGGTGGACTTGATTTTGTTTCCTGTCTGCTCATCATGGTGGAACAAGCTTGTTATTTATATGCATGCATGGGTATCTCCTATATTAAGTCTTTATGCCTTAATGTTGTCAAATTATCTTGGTTTGGGCTTGAAATTTTTGTCATGTTGCCAGTGTTGTCAAGGTGTGCGCCATGTGCCTTAGCATTATCCAACAAAAAACGCCTCAAGACACTTCCAGGCTAGGTCCATTTGATCAGGTGCACGCCTGATGCGCCTAGCCATGCCTTCTTGTAGGGCCATAGGCATAATTTTCTGATTTTTCATTTTTTTACCTCTAATAGTAAGAAATGGATCCATCTCAAACTCAATATTTGAGCATTCAACATCATGGACCATAAAGAAATAATGCATATTGACTAATAAAGAAATTGCATGTTTCATAGATAAACTAGACCGCATTTTAGAGACTGTAGCTCCTAAGCTTTATTATGCTGACACACATGACTTCCAAAAACTCAATACACTTACATGAGGGTTATGCTTTGTGCCAAAGGCAATACAAGGGTTCTAGCACCTAGAGTGCATCTTTTGCCCTAGTTAAAAACTAGTTAATGGCTTGTACATAGTTGATTTGCTAAATAAGAAGTTGGGAATGATGAGTGGTTGAAATGGCATTGGATGATTGAATATACGACTGGTGGTGGCAGCTGTGGTATTGGTGAAGTATTTGAAATTCAGAACAATGGCTGGAGGGTTGTGCCATACCTTCATGATCTGTTTTTGTTGAAGCTTTGAGCTTTGGGATATGGCAGCAACTTGTGATGCTGCATGTTGTTTGATAGTTTTAGTACCGAGGGTGGTCATCAAGGATATTCTCAAGTGTTCTGTCTAGAATAATGTCTTAAATCTTTATGCATTTAGCACCACTGTTTATTTTGTTGAGGCACAATGTTCCAAATTTATCAATGGGATTGCTGCGGATACACGGGTACTTCAAATGCACTAATTGAATAATTCGGCTGATTATGTGGTTTATCCTTGTTTAAATTAAAATTTAAATGTGAAGGTTGTGGATTTAATTTTGTACATTAGTTCAGTATTTTTAGTTGTATTTATCAATTTTTAAAAATTTTTGTTCTTATCAAATAATAAATTTATTTATTAAGTTGTTATGTTCAAAATTTTATGTACTAAAATTATTATATGTAATGTATTATTCATTAAATTCTTGTTAATGGATTAGTTTGTGTAATAAATAAAAATCTAAAATTTGAAAAGCATTGAGATTTAAAATGAATTAAATCTACAGTCTGTGTATAATATATGTGATTAAATTTAACTAAACAGTATTAATATTTTGGTCGGGATTAATTTTAAAATTTGATTTATAGAGTAGATGGACATTAATATTTAATTGAATTAGAGTATAAAATCTAAATGTATTATTTTTGTAAAATAAAAGGAGGATTAACAGTAGAATTTAACTTTAAATTAATGATTTATTTGTGATTGTACGTGTTCACAAATAGTAAAGAAATCATAAATAAACATATTTCTAAATAATTAATTATATAATAAATGGAGTAAAATAAAAATATAGAAAACGTGTATGATTGGTGTACAATAAATGGGCTTTCAACTAGATTCATATTCTTAGGTATTATAGATATGCTACATATGTCTTCTTAGTGTTTGCATCGTTTATATGTCTTCATATTTTGGTGATTAATTAGTAGGATAATGAATTTATAAAGTTAAATTGTTTATTGTTAAAAAAAATCATATTGTTTATAAAAATTTGTAGAAGATGTTAGGTAAAGAGATTATTGTCTCGCTCTTGTACCTCAGATTTATCTAGTTGGTCATCTAAATTTGTTCATGATTTTATTTTTATCGTTTATTTAGAAAGTTTATTATTTTAGTTGTTTCTGTCAGACGAGTTGTTAATTTTAGTTACTAGCCACTATGAGTCTACTGCATATAGTTATATATATAAATGGATCTTATCCATCTGCGTAAGTCGTCGGTTCAAATTTGATGAGGAGTTTTGACTTTATTTTCACGAAACTCCTATAAAATGGTAGTATTCATATTGAAACATAGGGATGTTATTTTTATTGGTAATAAAAACCTAATTTACTCTTAAATACTTTTGGCCCAATATTTGGTTTGTTATAATAATAAATTTAACTTTTAATATTTTACGTATTTTATAAATTTGATCGTAATTTAAAAAAAAATTAACAATTTTTACCCACAACCTTGGGATAAATTTAATCTAAATTCTAAAAATTTATAGTTTAAAAAAATTGAAAAAATAAAAACACAAAAATATATAAAACGTTTAAAGATGTAACTTTGAAATGGAAATTAAAATGCATGATTTTACTTTCAAATTAAAGAATAATATTTGAATTAATCTTTCATATCATAGCTAATCACACAGTTCTTTTTATCAAATTACTTATAAGTAAAATTGATATTCGGCCTAATCTTACAGCAAAATTTCTTCAGTGGAGTTCCTACGAAACCATTCATCTGTTACTTGCACTGCAACCACATCCACAAAATCCTCAAACAAAAAGTTAGTATATTAGATTCCAAATGAGTAAAATAAAATTCCCGGCCGAGCTCACGAGCACAGTCGGTGGCGGCTTGAACGATGGAGGAGATTTGGCGGGAAAGGGAGTATTGGTGGTCTAACGGTTCGCCGTTTCTTTTTAAGGAGTTTTGGAGACTTGGCCTTTGTTAGTGCAAACCTTCTTGAATAGAGCTTAGCTTTCTCCCACATTGGGGTAGAGTATCACATCAAGGGGCACTCTTTATTGCTTTTTTTAGGCATGGTATCTTTAGTTTGGTTATTAATGAAATAACCAAATTTTGCGAATGGAAAAGTTCAAGGATTGCAATAGGGAGAGCGTTTGTACTCAACATGAGGTAATGCTTGAATCATGGGGAAGGAAGGTGGCAAATAGAGTTAGTAACAAAGAAAGGAAAGGGATCAGAGTTACCTAGGTGTGAGACGCAACCTAGGAACTCAAAGAGGATGATGATGAGGCCCTAGAGGTAGCTTTCTGGATTCTTCAAACTCCTTTGACTCATTGAAGGGAAGAAACTCTAAAGTAAATTGAAGATAAAACGACACAGATTAGTGTAGGTGATGTCTAAGCGCTAGTGTTGCTGAAAGAGGGCCTTGAGGGGGTCCGCAATATCTTCAGGCTCTTTGAACTCCTTTGACTCCTTGGTGGGAAGATTGATGATTTCCATTGTATTTGAGGGAGACAGACCTTGAAAGTGTAGTAGAGGTGAGTGGAGCATGCTTTACGGACTCCTCAAGGAGAAGGGATTTAAACATCTAGGCTGGAGGTTTGGAAGGAGAGAGAAACTACAGGTGGTGAAGAGAACTTGCAAGAAATGAACTCGGAAGGCCTGGGGGTGTGGAGAGGCACTGCTTCTTCAAGGCATGCATTTTGCAAATAAGGCTCACCAGATAATCCTTGAGTTGGTTCCCTTCCCTATAAACACAAATCCCTCCCTACTCCTCAATGTGTTAAGGATGTTCAATCAATAGAGACCTAATTTGGAAAGTGAAATTGGTTTCTGGGATACATGATTCTGTATTTCGTTTTCGTGTCATGATTTTTAAGTATGTGTTAAGAGGGTTTTTAAGGTATGAGAACTCATTAATTATTCTAGTTCCTGCTTGTGCTTATGAAAACATTCCTTATATAGCTCTTGCTGTGTGTGCAGTTTGCTGGAGATCTTGATTCAGAAACACTGTCTGCTTTTGAAGAGATCAAGAGCAATGCATTCCAGGACACTTGGTAGGATCCAAAGAATTGTTGGCGGGAATACCATCGGCCTGAGTCGCATGGCTAGTTCATAGATTTCATTTATCATCAGCACAAGTAGTTGTAGTTGTGGAAATAACACAAGGTAGAGGTGATGTGAAATCAGTGTTGTTCCAATAGGGTCGGAAGCGTGTAAATTATTGTACTAAAAAATCACACAAAGTTCAATTCCCAGGGAAGAGAAGTGGATCACATGGATCTCTTAAATACCAAGTCTTTCCTTAGACAGAATATCCCTTCTATAGTAATTTAATAGCACAATTAAATACTACTATTATACCCTCAAATATTGAAAGAAAAATAGGACAAGAAAGAACACAAGAAATTTAACGAGGTTCGGTAAATTATACCTACGTCCTCGGGCACTAACACCAGATGATAACTTTACTATCTCCAAAGTATTACAAACAAATAGAATTCCTTAAGAATTCTCAAATGGGAGAAGAGAGAAAACTAAGAGAGAAAGATTGGTTGGGATGAATTGAAATGAGAAATGAGAAGGCCTATTTATAGTTGAGGTTTAAGGACCAAACAATAAATAGCCCATTATCTCAAGGACCAAAAAAAAATTATCCTATGCCACTTTTTCAAAGTCAACTTTAGGGTGCTAAACTTGCACCACTTTGTATTGTTTGCCATTAATGTTGTCTTCCATTAATGTTAACAATCTCCACCTTGAAAATTTGATTAGGATAATCACATCTTCACACACTTCCTTCAACTCCCCAAATTCGATAAAGTTATCTTTTGTAGTGCCTACAAATGCACTCTCGAGCCCATACACCTGAAGGTGCTCAAATTCTCAGGATGTTAATCAAGTTCAAACAATGATTAAACTTGATTGTTGTTACCACCTTGGTCATCATATCTGCGGGATTATCTGCTGTCGGAATCTTCTGAAGTAGAATTTTTCCTTTTTCAAAGACTTCCCGCACAAAGTGATATCTTACGTCGATATGCTTGGTTCTTGAATGATAGACTTGATTTTTCGCTAAATGAATAGCGCTCTGACTGTCACAATATAAACTTATGTGACTTTGAACAACTCCTAAGTCTTTCAACAATCCATTAAGCCAAATAGCCTCCTTAACAGCTTCTGTAACTGCCATATATTCTGCCTCTGTAGTAGACACAGCTACTGTAGACTGTAAGGTAGACTTCCAACTTACTGGGGCTTTCGCAAGAGCAAAGTCGGAATCAACATATCCAACTACAAACTGACCAAGTGCTTCATCCTGTTCAAAAATTAAACCAACATCTACGGTTTTTCGAAGATACCGTAGAATCCATTTCACAGCTTGCCAATGTCCTTTTCCAGGATCATGCATATAACTGCTTACAACTCCAACAGCTTGTGAAATGTCAGGCCTCGTACACACCATCGCATACATCAAACTCCCAACTGCATTAGCATATGGGACTTTCGCCATATATTCTCTTTCATCTTCAGTCTTCGGAGATAATTGAGCACTAAGTTTCAAATGAGAAGCAAGTGGGGTACTTACATGTTTTGTGTTTTCATTTACACCAAAACATTGTAATACCTTTTTCAGATATTGCTTCTGATTTAAACAGAGCTTGCCTCTCGGTCTATCTCTACTTATCTCCATGCCGAGAATCTTCTTGGACTCACCTAGATCTTTCATCTCGAACTCTTGATTCAACTGAGCCTTCAGCTTATCTATCTCATTTTGGCTCTTCGAAGCGATTAACATATCATCAACATACAATAGTAGGTAAATGAAAGATCCGTCATGCAGCTTCTGCAAATATACACAATTGTCATATTTGCTTCTTGTGTACTTCTGCCTTCTCATAAAGCTATCAAATCGCTTGTACCACTGCCTCGGGGATTGCTTCAATCCATATAGCGATTTGTTAAGCTTACAAACCCAATTTCTACCACCAGCATCTGTGTATCCTTCTGGCTGAGTCATATAGATCTCCTCTTTTAACTCACCATGTAAGAAAGCCGTCTTAACATCAAGTTGAGCTAGCTCCAAATTCAACTGTGCTACCAAGGCCAACAAAATTCTAATGGAGGAATGCTTCACAACAGGGGAAAATACATCATTGTAGTCAATTCCCTCCTTCTGAGCGTAGCCTTTAGCTACCAATCTTGCCTTGTAGCGAATATCCTTCTTGCTAGGAGATCCATCTTTCTTTGCGAATATCCACTTGCATCCGATTGCCCTTTTACCTTTCGGTAATTGCGCCAACTCCCAAGTATTGTTCTTCCGGAGAGACTGCATTTCTTCATCCATGGCGCTTTTCTATTTATCACTTTCTAAGCTTTGCATTGCTTCTTGATAAGTGATAGGAATATCATCAACAACGGGAAGGGCGTAGGCCACCATATCAGTAAATCGAGCAGGTTTACGAATTTCTCTCCGTGGCCTTGCAACTGCAACTGGTTCTGGTGTACTTAGTGGTTCTTGGGTCAGAACCTCTTCAACCTCTAATTCCTCCATTGTGGCTGGAGAATTAGACTTATTAACTGGGCAAATCCCCATCTGCTCAAACTCCACCTGTTTTGGAGTACACTCCACCTGCTGTGGAGTATTGCTCGTCTGAATATCTTTATCTGCTACCTTTTTCAATGTGGCAGATTCATCAAAGGTAACATCTCTGCTACAGATCATTTTCTTTGTGCTTAAGCACCAAAGACGAAATCCCTTCACTCCAGAAGTGATTCCCATAAAGAGAGCTTTCTTTGCCCTCGGATCTAACTTTGACTCCTTCACATGGTAATATGCAGTGGTTCCAAACACATGTAAGGAATCATAATCTGTAGCCGGTTTTCCAGACCATACCTCCATAGGAGTTTTTCTTTCTAATGCAGATGATGGCAAACGATTAACAAGATGGCCAGCGTATGTCACAGCCTCAGCCCAAAATTGCTTGCCCAACCCAGCATTGGACAACATACATCGAACTTTCTCCAGCAATGTTCGATTCATACGCTCTGCCAATCCATTCTGCTGTGGTGTATCCCTAACTGTGAAGTGTCGAACAATACCATACTCTTGGCACACATTGAAGAACGGATCACTTTTATATTCCCCTCCATTGTCCGTCCTAAGCCTCTTGATTTTCTTGCCAGTCTGGTTTTTGATCATAGTTTTCCATTTAAGAAAAACTCTAAGCACTTCATCCTTAGTTCTCATGGTATACACCCAACTCTTCTGGAAAAGTCATCAACAAAAGTAACAAAGTAGTGTTTTCCTCCCAATGAAGGTGTCTTGGAAGGCCCCCACAAATCTGAGTGAACATATTCCAAAATACCTTTTGTATTATGGATAGCTGTACCGAATTTCATTCTCTTTTGCTTTCCCAGAACACAGTGCTCACAAAATTTTAATTTGCAAGCCTTTGCACCTTTCAACAATCCTTGCTTTGCCAGAATTTGCAAGGATTTTTCGCTGGCATGTCCCAACTTCATATGCCACAACTGCATTGAGTCCAAGTCTTTGTTACCGGAAGCTGCAGCGACTGCTCCAATAACTGTACTACCTTGGTAGTAATACAAGTTATTTTTCCTGATGCCCTTCAATATCACAAGTGCGCCAGATGTCACTTTCAAAACCCCATCTCTCATAGTAACAACTGAACCATTGGATTCCAAGGCTCCCAATGAGATGAGATTTTTCTTCAAATTGGGCACGTACCGAACATCAGTCAGAACTCTGGTTGATCCATCTTTATTCTTTAATTGGATTGAACCTATCCCAACAGTTTTACAGGCATTGTCATTGCCCATATAAACAACTCCTCCATTTAGTTCTACTAAATCAGAGAACCACTCCCGGTTAGGGACATATGATAGGTACAACCCGAATCCAATATCCACTCATCTGAATGGAACGACGATGATGATGCAACCAGTGATAGTTCAGAGTCACTAGTATCATGCTTAGCAACACAAGCATCTACAGCAGCTTTTCCCTTATTCTTCAGCTTTGGACAATTTTTCTTCCAGTGGCCTTTCTCATGACAAAAAGCACATTCATCTTTCCCGAGTCTGGACTTTGACTTTGATCTCCCCTTTTGAGTTTTCTTCCGAGTGTATGAACGACCTCGGACTACTAAAGCTTCTGTATCTCTGATTGAGTTTTTCTGTTTGTCCTTCTTTCTCTGTTCATAACTGTATAAGGCCGCACAGACTTCGCTCAGAGATATATCACTCCTGCCATGAAGTAGAGTAGTTTCTAGGAACTCAAACTCCTCAGGAAGTGACCCCAACAGCATCAAAGCCAAATCTTCATCTTTGAATGTCTCATCCATATTCAGCAAATCAGTGACTAACTGATTAAATTTGGTGATGTGATCATTCATTGTGGTACTTGGGACATATGTGAAGCGAAACAGTCTTTTCTTCAAGTGGAGCTTATTTTGACTGTTTTTCTTCAAAAATTTTTCTTCAAGTGCCACCCACAACTTATTTGCAGAAGTCTCCTTTGAAAAAGCATACCTCTGCTCTCGAGAAAGGCATGATCGAATTGTGCCACATGCCAACCGATTGATCGCCTTCCAATCTTTCTCCTGTACATCATCTGGTTTCTCTTCATCAATGGCAATGTCTAGACCCTGCTGAAAAGGGCATCTAGAACCTCACTTTGCCACATACCAAAATGACCCGTGCCATCAAAGATCTCCACGGCCAGTCTTGCATTTGCAATTGTCGGTCTTGTCCACATGGACGATGTTGAAGCTCCTACACCGACCGTTTTCTCCATAATCTTTCAATATACCTAAGGAAATCTTTTCTGATGTGGAAGATCAGTTTAAACTGCAACCACAGAGCATACTACGATTAACCTTCGGCTCTTGATACCACTTGTTGTTCCAATAGGGTCGGAAGCGTGTAAATTATTGTACTAAAAAATCACACAAAGTTCAATTCCCAGGGAAGAGAAGTGGATCACATGGATCTCTTAAATACCAAGTCTTTCCTTAGACAGAATATCCCTTCTATAGTAATTTAATAGCACAATTAAATACTACTATTATACCCTCAAATATTGAAAGAAAAATAGGACAAGAAAGAACACAAGAGATTTAACGAGGTTCGGTAAATTATACCTACGTCCTCGGGCACTAACACCAGATGATAACTTTACTATCTCCAAAGTATTACAAACAAATAGAATTCCTTAAGAATTCTCAAATGGGAGAAGAGAGAAAACTAAGAGAGAAAGATTGGTTGGGATGAATTGAAATGAGAAATGAGAAGGCCTATTTATAGTTGAGGTTTAAGGACCAAACAATAAATAGCCCATTATCTCAAGGACCAAAAAAAAATTATCCCATGCCACTTTTTCAAAGTCAACTTTAGGGTGCTAAACTTGCACCACTTTGTATTGTTTGCCATTAATGTTGTCTTCCATTAATGTTAACAATCAGAGTATGTAACATATTTTCTCACTTTTTTGATGAAAGTTGGGTTTATAATATCTCATGCATGCATGCTTCTACTTGTACTCGTACCCCAGGCATAATGCACTTAAAATTAAGTTTTTGTGGTGGGGGTGTCAAGAGAGAAGTCTAAATGTGTATTAAGAATGGTGACATTGTTAATGATTATATTATGCCTCTGAGTTCCATTTGCTCTCAGCCAATATTTCGATATGCAATAGAACTCTTACATCGACAAAAAAACAGTTTCATAAGTACTAAGTAATATATAATAACACCACCAATTTCTATAAATATAAGATAGGAGAACAAGAGTACGAGTCTTGAAACTAAGGGACATAGCACATCTTTTTCTTAATCATATTTCATGGATGGATGTCAAACCTGGTAATTTTTCGTAAACATATTGTTCATCACATCATCGACCAAACCACGTAACGTAGAGTGTGAAGATCCAGCATTCATCAAGGCTTTCCTACTCTTTTCACTCATCTCTTTTACCCTTTTCCTAACATCACTGCCCTCTTCCATCACGCTCCTTATTCCTTTCTCTATCGTTTTGGCACTCACGATTTCAATTTCACCGCTATCCATACCATCTTTCCTATAATCCATTTTAATTTCCACTGCTAATCCCAACTCCCTCACCAATTCAAACGCATTCAGTTGTTGTTCTGCGTAAACTGGCCACGCCGCTATGGGAACTCCGAACCATATACTCTCCAGCGTCGAGTTCCACCCACAGTGCGATACGAACCCTCCAGTCGCTGGGTGGCCCAAAATCGCCACTTGCGGTGCCCAACCAATGATCTTACCTATGCCATGCGTTCGATCTAAAAACCCTTCTGGCAGAACCTCCGATGCATCATCGTAGTCGGTTGGGCTTGCCCTCGGACCCTTGGATGGGTGTGGGGGTTGGCGCAATGACCACAAGAACCGGTGCCCACTCTGCTCTAGCGCGAAAGCAATCTCTTTCACTTGATCCCCATTGAAGCTCCCCCCGCTCCCGAAGCAGAGAAACACTACCGATGACGGCGGTTGTTCATCCAGCCATTTCATGATATCAGAACTCTGATGGACCTCAGTTTCACTCTCGAGATTCAATATAGGTCCCACTGGATAAACGGGTAGAGCACTAGCATCAGATAGGGAACTAATTGCATGTGATTCGAGCTCCCAAAACGTGTTTATCATTATACCCTTGGCCTTTCTTAGCCCTCTTGTCAAGGTAATCACCATAGGAAAAGATTCAGGTTCGAGCATAACAGTGGGAAAGAGTTTAGATGACACAGGATTGAGGTAGGAGGGTATGGTGAAATCAGTGTCCGAGTCCTTAAACTCAAAGATGTTAACATTTTGCTCATCGTGAAGGTCTAGTACATATAACTGAAAGCCGAGAAAAGCTGCACCCGATGTGTAGAAAACATAACTCGGAACACCCAACTCGTTACCCAATTCAATGAAAGGAGTTAAAAACATGTCGAGAACAAACCCGGCGAGGCGAGGCGAGTCGAGCACAGAGGTGGAGTACTGAACTATATTGGTGGCAGCCTGTTTCACTAACGGTCCATGGGTTTGCAATAAAGTAGTGGCAAAATTGGAGAGAGATCCATCTTCGTGGGTTTCAGGTGGAGGGAGGTCGATGAATTTCATGCGAGTGGCAGTGAGAGAGTGGACGTAGGCAGCGACTTTTGCATCGGGGTTTAGTTTCATCATGAAAACAGTAATGGAGAGATTGGGATGGAGATCAAGCAAAAGCTTAGCCAGTTGGACCATAGATACGAAATGGCCCATTCGAGGCATTGGGATGAAGACAAGCTCAGCTTTCATGACCATCTGGTACAGCACAGGACAGGCAACAGAGACGATGAAGAAGGTAGATAAGATCGATGAGTGGAGGCCACTAAAAGTTGAGTGATGACAGATTGTACAAGTAGTACAAGTCTTAAAGGCGTGGAACTTCGTTTGGACGATCATGTCGTTAATACCACCCAATCAATTTAATTTATCTTTTCACTGAAAAAGAAAAGAAAAAAAAAATTAACTTTAGAAATCGACAAGTAAGGCACGACATAATTAGTACTTGTCCGATCTCTGTCCACTTTCATACTAACGTCCTTTGGTCAATAATACCGCCTACTATATTTGTATTTTTACGGATATTTTTAAAAATATATATGAGTATAGTTTGACACAATAATAATATTAAAATCTTTTTTCTTTTTAAGTTCAATAACTGTGTAATGATTATTAAAAAAAGAGAGTGATGTCGTCAATGTATCAGACATTATCTTAAGTACGGTAGCGGATAGAAAACAACTTATTTTCATAAATATTTTGTCATTCAATTGATTTTCATAATTAATCAATTTTTATATTATTTTTATAAAAAAAAGGCATAAAGAATTGGACTAACAGAGGATGCCATGATTGAGGAAGTAGGGGATGACCTTAAAGCTTCATCGAGTGCCATGTCATCAATGGTAGAGCTAAAGAGTTCACCTAAGATGTATTTAGTATTGCTTTTTGAAAATATTTTTGGAACCATAAGCAATGCTAAGCAAACTGTTTTTGAAGTCAAAAATACTTTTAAACCTAAAAAAAAACTTTTTTCTAACTTTTGCATTTGGGAAGTGCTTTTAATAGACCTGTATATGGGCCGTCAAGCCTTACCAAAAAATTATGCCCGTTTTCTAGGCTTGGGTCCATCTTAACCTGAAAAATGAGTTTAAAATTTTGTCCAAGCCTGACCCATATAAAAATGTTAAAACCTGGACTTGACCTGGCCGAATTAATTTTTTATATAAAAATTTTAAAAATATAATACATCAAAAATACTAAAACATTAAAATAAATGTTTCCCAACAAATTAAAAATAAATTAAAAAATATTTATATTTAAATAACATTAGGTGTAATTTAACAAGCAAATGACTCTAAAATAGTAACAAAATTAACAATAAAACAAGAGTTATACAATATCCAAACAATAACAATAAAATAATAGTAACATAATAGTGAAATGGTAACAAAACAGTTAAAAACAACAAGAAAATAGCAACAAAACAACAACAAAAAATATTTTTTGGTCTTTTTGCTAATTCAGGTTGAGCTGAGCCCAGGCGAAAAAAGTCTTACTTGAGGCTCGGTCCGTTTTTCAAAAAGGCCTTTTTTTACCCAAGCACATTTTTTGGGCCTATATTTTTACTCAAACCCTCTTACTTTTCGGACGGGCCTTTGGGTCAAATAATATTTTTAATCATTATTTATAATTCAATGTATTTTATTAAATATTTATATTGGATAAAATTATTTTTATTCAAATTTATTTCAAATATATAAATTATATATTTAAATTTGTAATGGTTATAATTCAAATTGAATTTACAAATAATTAATATTAATTACTTTAAAATATTCAAAATTTGTATTTCATATATCAAAATATTAACAATGAGTTGCAATAAATTATTTTTTACATTTTATTGAAATATTGAAATATAATAAATTCAAATAGTGTTTAAATGCTTGTTTTGTAGTTTATTATATCATGTTTAAAATAAACATTTTATTTTTGAAAAGTATTTTTGATAGCAATACTAAATACTTAAATTTTAAACCGAATTTTTTAAAATCATTTTTTAAAAGCAACGCTAAACTAACCTTTAAAATTTCATATTTTTTTTCCTAGGTTTCCATTTTTATATTTATTATAATAGAAAATTATATAGAAAATTATTTGATACACTATTAGTGGAGTTTTTAGACTCCACAAATAGGGCTAGACGGTTTGACAAATTTCTTGTAAGGGTATAGTAAAATATTAAAAAAAAAAAAGAGAGAACCATAACAATATTTTACGTTTGTTAAAAAGTATACTAATGTACCAAATACTAACTCAAATTATATTTGATATTTGTTATCAAATTATTTATTTAATCAAGAACTTTAATAAAATTTTCATTTATAAATTAGATAGTTTTTTATATTTACTATCAAATTAATTTATTTAACAAGGTATTTTAATAAAAAAAAACTATGTATTTTTATATGTTTTTTTATAATAAATTTTAAGTTTGTGAAGCTTTAAAATTATATATATTATTTTTAGAATCAGGATTGAATTGACAAAATGTGCAAATGTTGTGGGTAAAATTTGTTGAATTTTTTAGAAATAGGACCAAATTACCAGAATATGCAAATTGTTAAAGGTTAAATTTGTTATTATACCATTCAAAAGACTGCCACGTAAGCAATTCGTCTAGCGACCATAAGTGTTTAATGACAGAATGACTAAGATTGACAATTTATCTAACCAGAGTGACTATCTAAAATGACAAATTTTTAAAATAGGTGACCAAAATAAGAACACTGATAAACTCAGGTATTTTACCCAAAGATAAATTATGACATTTGTATTCTTTATATATTTGAATTTAGTTCCTTTTTTTTTACTTAAAAGGAATTTATTTTTATTTTTGGATTTAAAAATATAAGTACAATTGTTAACAATGATAAAAAATTTTGGTTAAATTTAGTCTCATTATAACAATTTTTTTTTGTTATATAATTATCAAATAAATATTTTTCATTTATAAATACGACACTGGTGAAATTAATAAAGGGTAAACACCACATGTCATATAAGTATGGGCCATTTTCTTTTGTGGTCACCAAATTATGATTTTTTTTAAATTTGAACACCCAATTATGAGTTTGTTTTTTTTTGTCATCCAACTATAATTTTTTTTATTGATCACTCAACTAATCGAAATTGTTTTTTTTATCCATTTTCGTTAATTGCACTAATGGGAGGGTGACATGGCAATTAAAAAGGGTATAATAACAAATTTAGCCTTCAACTTTTACATATTATATCAATTTAGTCATCATTTTAAAAAAATTTTAACCCTCAAAATTTACAAATGATCTCAATTTTGATTCTCAAAATTTACCACCTTCCTCTTCTGCTTCCCCCACCGCCACTACCATCATGGCACGATTTCACTAAAATTATGCCACAAAAGTTTGTCGTTCTCTATAAAATTGTCATTAAGCTCATGGTGAACAAGCTTAAGGTTGTTATGCCAAGATTGATTGATCCTAATCAAGTTAGCTTTGTTCTTGGGAGAATCATCATTGATAATATCATTATTGTCCAGGAAATGATCCACTCGATGAGAATTTGTAAAGGTAATGAGCATCAGATGGCTATTAAATTTGACTTGGAGAAAGCCTGTGACATACTTAGATGGGATTTTCTAGAGGATTCTCTCTTTGATGTTGGTATTCCAATTGATATGGTGCGAACTATTATGCACTATGTCTCTATTGTCAATATGCAGATCTTGTGGAATGGGTGCTTAACTGATGAATTTACTTCGTCGCCTGACATTCGACAAGAGGACCCCATCTCACCATATCTCTTTGTTTTTGGTATGGAACGATTAGGCCAGAGCATTTATAATTCAGTGGAACGTAATTAATGGTATCCGATTAAACTTGCAAGGAATAGTCTCTCTCTTTCTCATCTCTTTTTCGCCGACGATCTTGTTCTTTTTTGTAAAACAGATTTAGACCAAGCTCAAGTGGTGAAAAATATTCTGAAATAGTTTTGCCAATCTTCACGGCATGAAGTGAGCTATTCTAAAACAAAGATATATTTCTCAACTAATGTGAAGGAGGAAAAAGTTGACCTATTTGTAGTGTTTTTAATTTCAATATAGTTGATGACATGGGCTTGTATTTAGGGGTTCATTTATTCCACAAAATAGTTACCAAAAGCTTTTTTCAGTTTATTATTGAAAAGGTTCACAATTGATTGAGCGGTTGGAATGCAAGCTTACTTTCGATGGAGGGGAAAGTGACCTTTGCTAAATCAGTCCTCTTAGCAATACTTAAATATTTTATAATTACGTACAAGAATTAATTTTCAATCCTAAATAATATTCAATTACAAATTAAATATGTTATATTTTGTTTTATATAATAGTTTCATGTCATCTTATTTTAATGATGTTAAGAAAATGGATCTAAATGTAACACTCCTTACCTGTATCCATCGCCGGAATAGAGTACGAGGCATTACCAAGGAGTACGAAACACTTACAGATAATTTAAATATATTTTCATAACAACTTGTCTCGATTTCATACTATTTCATTTTTAAGCTTTATTCACCAAAGTATTTGAAATATCATCTTTATGCAAATAGAACACATGAGGTACATAATTCCAGAATTATGAATGAACACATTTATCAAACATATTCCACATTCATATATCAATGTCTCATGTCTCCATATATCAATAACCGTCATTTTTCTTTTTTTTTTAGATAATTATGTGTAACCATTTATAAGCATGCAATTCACTGTTTCTTCCTGTCAATCACAATTTCAAATGACAAATTCATATGAATGAGCTCAACCTCATTAGGTGTTTAAATTCTGTCACTTTGATTCACATACTCATAATTTACTAACATATCCTGTCAAATACAATCTCTGAATGACGAAATCACATAATTGAGTTCAATAATAATAATGATAACATTACTTACATTTCTTTTTCCACACGTTACATTTACGACTTACCAACTTGTCCATTCAAGGAACAACCTACGGATTTGAGTACATCGTGATTTGAAGCCCGAAGTCTAGCTGAAGCACATAAGTGCTAAACGGAAGCCCAAAGGCTAACTGAAGCACACAAGTGTTAAACGGAAGCCCAAAAGCTAACTGAAGCTCATTAGAGCTGAATTGAAACCCTAAAAGGGTTAACTGAAACTCATATGAGTTAACGAAAGTTTGTAAGAGCTAAACGGAAAGCAAACACGAGACTTCGCAACAAATGCTGAATCTCAATTTACTTGGGTAATTTACCTTCAATTCATCTTTTTCACTCAAAGATCGTACTCATTTCCTGCGTTCCGTTCCTCTGAAATACTTAGTTCAATTTCATAACTTTTGTACATAATTTACTTATTTTCAACAATTAACATACATAAATATTAATCGTCATTCATAAAATAATATTGAAATTTAATAATATTAACAAATGGTCACCAAAATTTAGTTATATAAATTCACAAGTTCGATTTTTGTATCATAGCGATAATCATAATTTCATAATAAATATTCCAAATAAAACATTATATCATTTCTAATTCAACACTTATCGATTATAATCGGACATGTGATCAATTTATACACAAGTCATTCATAAATATATATTTTTCTCCTCCTCCTCTCCATCCACATTCTTAATATAAATAACACACTTGTAAGTAACATTATATATAATTTTCACTATTTACTTATGTGAATATTCAAGCTATCCATTCGTGTCATAGTTACTAAATTATTTTCATCTTGAGCTACAGGACTCCAAATTAAGATCCACTAATTTTTCCTGAAACTAGACTCACGTATCTTCTTACCATAAAATTTTCATAATTTTTGGTTTAACCAATAAGTACAATTTATTCTTTAAAATCACCCCTATTCTGCTGTCTGACAGTTCTGACCCTTTTTCACTAAAAATTAATTATCTCCTCGTACAGGATTTGAATGATGTTCCCGTTTGTTTCTCTTGAAAATATACTTATTCAGGATTCTAAAAGTATAAATTTAAGCCCCTAATTTTTTTTATTAAATTTTTTATGCTTTTTTAAATTCAAAACAAGGGAACCCGAATTTATTCTGACCTTGTCTTACAAAATTTATTATATCTCATGATTTACAATTCCATTGCATACATCGTTTCTTCTATGAGAAACTAGACTCAATACACTTTAATTCCATATTTTTTTCATCTTCTAATTCGATTTCTACAATTTATGATGATTTTTCAAAGTTAACTTACTGCTGCTGTCCAAAACTGTTTTAGTGCAAGATGTTTATTACCATTTTCCCCTAAGCTTTTAATAAATAATAATTTCGTCCCTACTCAATTAGCCTCTCAATTGAGCTGATTTTTCTCAATTAAAACTTTATTCTATCACTTTAAATCACTTTATAACCTTTGGAAATCATAATTTCAGCACTTGACATTAATTCCAAACATTTGACAATTAGGTCCTAAAAATCAATTTCTATTGAAATTACCTAATAAAATCATCTCATAAACAAATTAAAGATTCAATTTCATGCTATTTCATCATAAACTTAAAGCACTCAACCATGATGACTTTCAATTTCATCCATGAAATCAAAAACTAATGAATTTAATAGTAGGACCTAGTTGTAAAAGTCTTAAAAGCACAAAAACTATAAGAAAAAGGCAAGGATTAACTCACTTGGTGCAAAAATTATGGAATACCAGCTTATATAACCCCTCCTATGGCGTTTTGGCTGATGAGAATGAAGAAAAAATGAAGAGAATTCTAGATATTCGAAATTGGTCTCATTTTTATTTAGCTAATTTTGGTAAGTTTCCAATTTTGCCCTTATTTCACCCTTTTCCTAATTTTTTCTCAGCTATTGCAGCCCAAAATATCTCCTTTGGGCTTATTTTCACTTTAGGTCCTTCCTCATTTGACAATTGAGCTATTTAATTCTTTTAGTAACTTTTACATCTTTTTCAATTTAGTTCTTTTTATTTAATTAACCATCCAAACATCAAAATTTTCTGACGAAATTTTAATACTACCTCACTAACACTCCATAAATATTTCTAAAAATATTTATGGCTCAATTTATGAAGTGGAGGTCTCGATACCTCATTCTCGCCGCAATTTACCTAATTAATTCTTTTAAATCACCGAATTCACTAATTCAAAAATACTTCTATATTCACATTTGACTCATAGGTATTAATTTATTAAATTTTAGACTCACTCATCGAATTTAGTGATCTCAAATCTCTATTCCCGACACCACTGAAAATTAGGCTGTTACAACTCTCCCCCCTTTAGGGATTTTGTCCCCGAAAATCTTACCAGAAGAAGTTGCTTTCAACACTCATGAAACACTTTTACTAACTTCTGAGAATCACAATTTGATTTAACCTCGAATATCTTTTTCCAGTCACCTTTGAACTCAAGAACACATATACTCAGCTGATCTGTCAAATAAAAACTCTGTCCCTATTGAAATGATCATATAGATCTTTCTTTGTCAAATGAACAACCATAAACTAAATAACATTTTCCTTTTCGATGTTAATGACAATCCCAATTCGAAATTTATAGTCATTCTATCTCATAACACACTAGTATTATCACTGACTGCAATAATCCTGAATGCTTTTAATGTTCGGCTTACTTGCTAACAAATAGACATTTGAACACGAACTCAACAATATTATGTAACGCTCATTCAATCACTAGTACATCTAACTCACAAGAAGATAATAAAGATCTTGATAATTTCTCAAAGAAAGCCAGAAGAAAAACACTGCTTACCGACTCTGGACTTCCATCATAACAGAGATAATATATTTCCGGACATGTATAAAACAAAATCATAATTAGTAGAAACATAAGAATAGTCTCACATAAATTTTTACCATTGACTTCATTTCTAACATATTAAAATAGAATTCCAAAAAGATGAAGAAATGGAGATCATAAACCGACCAGGCCAATAGGGCTTTCTTTTAACATCATAGTTAACTAGCATTCTCACAACATTAGAACTCCACCAGAGACTGAACAACCACACACATATCTCTGAAGATAAAAGAATATATAGAATACCCAGAAAAGATGATCATATTCGTTTCAACTGTAACTATCACACACAGACATTTTTACTACTCAATTATCATTTTTCTGACTAATTCTGTCATCATGAACCCCGCATCATTCCATTAACTAACGAAAACCAATTCAGGAAAAACCTCAGCAAACACATACTTCAGACATCATATCTGAATAAGTCAACTAGCCGAGGTTAACTTTTTCTTTAACCGTGACATTACGTAATTTGAATGATCTGTAGAATAATTTGATATCTTTTTCAAAACTGTATTCACTTGTCAAACTATTTTCAACTCCGTCTGCATTATTAATTATTCCATTATTGTACTCATTAGTTTCACACTTGTGAACTTATTCAACATAATTTTTGTAAATTTTCGTTATAAAATACTACATTGGTAAGAGGTCGTAAAGCCTCTAACTGAACTCTTATAAATAGACACATATGACTTAACATTTATCATCAACATCATATCATCACAATTACATAATTCACTTCAAACAAATTAATATACATAGTTATGTCACACGAACTTTTTAATTATCCATTTCAAACTAGTGTACTTAAACATACATTCTATGAATTTTGAGTAAATTTACTCATAGCATTTACTTAACCAAACAAGTCAGACATATAACATCATATGAATGCCACACAAACATAGATAAGCTTATCACAATATAAACTTTCATTTCATTCACGTTTCAACATTTCTCAACTTTTGATTATCTTATTTCGTACATTATCATATACATATCATGAACTTCTATTCATACCTTTCTAAGTTCCTTCTCATCATAAACACATTTCAAATATCTCAATATCATTTTTAGTACTATCGAAAATAACTCGATTGGAAAACATCTTTTTCTATAAGTAAAATAAAGATTAGATCGGATCATACACATCACACTATCACAAATTTATATAGCATGTATTTCTAGACACTTTACACATCTCATTTGTTTTGAGAATCGGCTAAATCGAAGCTCTGATACGAATAAATGTAACACCCCTTACCCGTATCCGTCGCCGGAATAGAGTACGAGACATTACCAAGGAGTACGAAACACTTACAGATAATTTAAATATATTTTTATAACAACTTGTCTTGATTTCATACTATTTCATACTATTTCATATTTAAGCTTTATTCACCATAGTATTTGAAATATCATATTTATGCAAATAGCACACATGAGGTACATAATTCCATAATTATGAATGAACATATTTATCAAACATATTCCACATTCATATATCAATGTCTCATGTCTCCATATATCAATAACCGTCATTTTTCTTGTTTTTCAGATAATTATGTGTAACCATTCATAAGCATGCAATTCACTGTTTCTTCCTGTCAATCACAATTTCAAATATCAAATTCATATGAATGAGCTCAACCTTAATAGGTGTTTAAATTCTTCACTTTGATTCACATACTCATAATTTACTAACATATACTGTCAAACACAATCTCTGAATGACGAAATCACATAGTTGAGCTCAATAATAATAATGATAACATTATTTACATTTCTTTTTCCACACGTTACATTTATGACTTACCAACTTGTCCATTCAAGGAACGGCTTACGGATTTGAGTACATCGTGATCTGAAGCCCGAAGGCTACCTGAAGCACATAAGTGCTAAACGGAAGCCCAAAGGCTAACTGAAGCTCATTAGAGCTGAATTGAAACCCTAAAAGGGTTAACTGAAACTCATATGAGTTAACGAAAGCTCGTAAGAGCTAAACGGAAAGCAAACACGAGAATTCGCAACAAATGCTGAATCTCGATTTATTTGGATCATTTACCATCAATTCATCGTTTTCACTGAAAGATCGTACTCATTTCCTGTGTTCCGTTCCTCCGAAATACTCAGTTCAATTTCATAACTTTTGTACATAATTTACTTATTTTCAACAATTAACATACATAAATATTAATCACCATTCATAAAATAATATTGAAATTTAATAATATTAACAAATGGTCACTAAAATTTAGTTATATAAACTCACAAGTTCGATTTTTGTATTATAGCGATAATCATAATTTCATAATAAATATTTCAAATAAAATATTATATCATTTCTAATTCAACACTTATCGATTATAATCGGGCATGTGATCAATTTATACACAAGTCATTCATATATATATGTATATTTTCTCCTCCTCCTCTCCATCCACATCCTTAGTATAAACAACACACTTGTAAGTAACATTATCCATAATTTTCACTATTTACTTATGTGAATATTCAAGCTATCCATCCGTGTCATAGTCACTAAATTATTTTTATCTTGAGCTACAGAACTCCAAATTAAGATCTGCTAATTTTCCCTGAAACTAGATTCACATATATTTTTAGCATAAAATTTAACCAATAAGTACAGTTTATTCTTTAAAGTCACCCATGTTCTGCTATCTGACAGTTCCGACTTTTTTTCACTAAAAATTAATTATCTCCTCGTACAGGATTTGAATGATGTTCCCGTTTGTTTCTCTTGAAAATATACTTATTCAGGATTCTAAAAGTATAAATTTAAGCCCCTAATTATTTTTATTAAATTTTTTATGATTTTTCAAATTCAGAACAAAGGAACCCGAATTCATTCTGACATTATCTTAAAAAATTTATTATATCTCATGATTTACAATTTCATTGCTTACACCGTTTCTTCTATGAGAAACTAGACTCAATAAGATTTAATTCCATATTTTTTTCATCTTTTAATTCGATTTCTACAATTTATGATGATTTTTCAAAGTTAGCTTACTGCTGCTGTCCAAAACTGTTTTAGTGCAAGATGTTTATTACCATTTTTCCCCTAAGCTTTTAATAAATGTTAATTTCTTCCCTACTCAATTAGGCTTTGAATTGAGCTGATTTTTCTCAATTAAAACTTTATTCTATCACTTTAAATTACTTTATAACCTTTGGAAATTAGAATTTCAGCACTAAACTTTAATTCCAAATATTTTCACAATTAGGTCCTAAAAATCAATTTCTATTGAAATTACCTAATAAAATCAGCTCATAAACAAATTAAAGCTTCAATTTCACGCTATTTCATCATAAACTTACAGCACTCAACCATGATGACTTTCAATTTCATCCATGAAATCAAAAACTAATGAATTTAATAGTAGGACCTAGTTGTAAAATTCTTAAAAACACAAAAACTATAAGAAAAAGGCAAGGATTAACTCACTTGGTGAAACAATTATGGAATACCAGCTTATAGAACCCCTCCTATGGTGTTTTGGCTGATGAGAATGAAGAAAAAATGAAGAGAATTCTAGATATTCCAATTTGGTCTCATTTTTATTTAGCTAATTTTGATAATTTTCCAATTTTCCCTTCTTTCACCCTTTTCCTGATTTTTTCTCAGCTATTGCCGCCCAAAATATCTTCTTTAGTCTTATTTTCACTTTTAGTTCTTCCTCATTTGACAATTGAGCTATTTAATCCTTTTAGTAACTTTTACACCTTTTTCAATTTAGTCATTTTTTTAATTAACCACCCAAACGTTAAAATTTTCTGACGAAATTTTAATACTACCTCACTAACACTCCATAAATATTTCTAAAAATATTTATGCCTCGGTTTATGAATTCGAGGTCTCAATACCTCATTCTCGACCCAGTTTACCTAATTGATTATTTTAAATCACCGAATCCACTAATTCAAAAATACTTCTATATTCACATTTGACTCATAGGTATTAATTTATTAAATTTTCAACTCACTCGTCGGATTTAGTGATCTCAAATCTCTATTCCCGACATCGCTAAAAATTAGGCTGTTACACTAAATATGTGTCAAAAATCAAATTTGATTACCAACTTGAATAAAAAAAGAAGAAGAAGAAGAAGAAAAGAGAAGAACTTAATTATTAATTTGAAAATTAAAACAAAATTCAAATACTAAAAAATAAAATTTTCTTTTCATATTTTTTTATTAACATTTAAGGGGAGTTAACAAAAAGCTCTTTGTAAAGAGCGCTCCCTAAAAACTCTCGAAAAATTGGTTGGAGTTCTAGGGAACGCTCCCATGTAGAGCTTCCCATCAATTGAATCTATTAAACTTTCAAAATTTTAATTTAACCAGTTAAACTAAATAATTTAATATTTTATTAAATTTAAAATATAAATTAATAATAATTAAAGTAAAGTAAGTGAAACATTAAATAAAAATATATATTGAAAAGAATCGAAGATAATATAAAACATAAAAGAAAATATTCATTTTTTTAAATATTCGAAAAAAATAAATATCTTTTAAACAATAATAACTTTTTTTGGTTTTTTTTTTCTAGTTTAATCCATTCTTTAATTTTTTATTTAATTATAAGATAAATTAATTCAATTAATTTCTTAGTGGAGTTTACTTTATTCATAGAAAACTTTAGACACTCAATTTTTTCTAACTAAATTATTGCTTTATTGTTGGTGGCGCAGACCTTCAAGTTGGTTGCTGGTCACAGTTTCTCCAACGTTTTTGCGTAAGTTTAATTTGTTTTTAATTTCAGTGCACACCATTGTGGTTTTGTCCACATTTTTTTAGTTTTATTTTGTCCATATTTTTCGTGGTTTTTGTTTTGTCCACTTTGTTTTGTTTGAAAGTAAATGTGGTTTTATTTGTTCTTTTAATTTTGAGGCATATTCTGGCATATATGTGAGATTTGTCAATATAAGGGTGCCTCTAGATCTATTAGGAATTGTTCTCGATCGGCTTTATCATGATAGATCATAACGATGGTGATAGATTCAAGATGATCAAAATGATAAATTCCCTGAGACTTAACCTTTTGTGCATCGCTTATGCAATGAGTCTCTTTGAACTTTTGGAAGTTTTTTCTTGGTTGATTGGTGTTGATGTCAGGTTGATTTGATGATGATAAGGCTAGGGTGTAAATTTCAATGATTTGATCAAGTTGCATCTTTGGTTTGTTTCTAAATTATTCCAGTGTTGCAATTATTGTCAATTTGTCCTTTTTTTATTACTTTGTTGGCATGACATTTGTACATTAGTTTGTAGTGATTTATTTATTATTTGTATCATGTGCAATGTCTTTGTACTTTTTTTTCAAGGTTCCTATTAATAATAGTTATTTATTCAAAAAATAAATAAAATGATTTGTTAAGACTATTTTAAAGCCATAATATAATTTTTAGTCCCAAAACTTGATAACTAGGTCTATTTTGGACCCTAAAATTGAAAAATGTAAAAGTTTGTTGAGACACTATAAAATTATACCACTTTATCACTTAAAAGTGATGGCGAGGTACAACTTTATAATGTTGCATCCAATATTTTAATAATTAGATTTGTGGTTAAACTGGTTAGACTATTGATTCTCAATTCAACTTGATAATCAAATTTATGTCTATAAGTCTTAGTGAATTGAAAATTTTGTGATGATTATGGAAAATGATCGTAGTGACCGTATCTCATTCTAAAAGCAGTTTTAGGTATATCTGAGTCTCGGACTCGCAACTGATAATAACCCGATCTCAAATCTATCTTTGAAAACACTGAGGCTCCCTTCAGCTGATCAAACAAATCATCAATATGCGGTAATGGATATTTGTTCTTTATTGTCACTTTATTCAATTGACGATAGTCGATGCACATTCTCATGGTTCCGTCTTTCTTTTTCACAAACAACACTGGTGCACCCTACGGTGAGAAACTCGGTCGAGTGAAACATTTATCCGTCAACTCTTGCAACTGAGTTTTCAATTCTTTCAATTCCATTGGTGCCATACGGTACGGAGCTATCGAAATTGGTGTAGTCCCAGGTACAAGTTCGATGCCGAATTCTACCTCTCGGACGGGTGGTAATCCCGGTAATTCCTCAGGAAAAACATCTGAATACTCACAAACCACTGGCACTGATTCAAGTTTCTTTTCTGACTCTTTGCTATCAAGTACGTCCGTAAGATATGCTTCACACCCCTTTTTCACATATTTCTGACCCAACATCGAGGATATTATTGATGGCAATCCGTTCAGGTCAGTAGACTCAAGTCGGATTATCTCATTATTTGCACATCTCAAATCAATGGTATTTCTTTTGCAATTTACAACTGCATCATGTACAGTCAACCAGTCCATACCAAGAATAACATCAAATTCATCAAACGGTAAAAGCATCAAATCGGCTAGAAAACAGGAACCTCGGATTATTAGGGGGCATTTCTTACACACCTTGTCGACAAGTACATATCGACCCAAGGGATTCGACACTCGAATTACGAACTTAGTAGACTCAACAGGTAGAGTCTTACTGGACGCTAATGTTTCACATACGTAAGAATGAGTTGAACCAGGATCAATTAAAGCAAGCATACTAGTACTATAGAGAGTAAATGTACCAGTGATAACGTCAGGAGAGGATGCCTCCTCTCGTGCACGAATGGTATAAGCTTTGACGGGGGCACGAGTCTCAGATCGAACAGTCGTATCAGTAGTCCCTCTCTGATTACCACCCATGCCTCCTGCATTTCTCGGTGGTCTACCTCTAGTTGTTGTACCGCTCGACCTCCCACCTTGTAGTTTATTTTTCTCGTCAGATTCCGTGCAATCTCGAACGAAATGATCCCGCGAACCGCATCTATAACAGGCTCTGTTAATAGATTTACCCCAACATTCACCTACATGTCGTCTTCCACACTGTGGACATTCGGGTTTTTCTGGCCGATTGTTGCCAACACTAGCAACCGAAGTAGCTCGAGAGTCCGTTGATGGTCGCTCCTTAATAGAAATTCCTGCAGTTGTCTTTGATCTATTAGTATCGTCTCTGAACTTCTTTGCAGCCGAGAAAGAAATTTTACCCATCGATCTTTTACGAAAATCTCTAGCTTCACTTTCAGCTTTCTTTTTCTCGTTTCCAAGCTCTTCAGCCTTGCAAGCTCGTTCAACCAGTGTTACAAATTCTTTTAGTTCTAAAATACCCACCAGTAGCTTTAAATCTTCATTCAATCCCTCTTCAAACCTTTTACACATGGTAACTTCATCAGGTACACACTCCTGAGCATATCAACTGAGCTTTACAAACTCACGTTCATATTCGGATACCGTCAAACGGCCTTGTTTAAGCTCCAAAAATTCTTTGCGCTTTTAATCAATGAATCGTTGATTGATATACTTTTTACGAAACTCCATCTGGAAGAAGTCCCAAGTAACTCGTTCTTTTGGAACAACCGAAATCAAGGTTTTCCACCAATAGTAGGCCGAATCGCGTAATAAGGATATGGCACACTTTAGACACTCATCGAGTGTGCAAGATAGCTCATCAAAAACACGGATGGTATTATCAAGCCAAAACTCGACCCTTTCAGCATCATCAGTAGCGGTGGCTCGAAATTCCTCGACCCCGCTCTTTCTAATCAAATCAACAGGAGGGTTACTCAGCCTCATAGGGTCAGTAGTTGCTGGTATTATAGGCACCGGAGAAAGATTATTCAAATTCGGGAATTGTTGAGCAGCCGGGTTTGTTCGGGCATACTGTGCAACCCACTCATTCATCATGGTAAAGAAGGCTTGTTTAGCCCCATCATCTTGATTACTCGCAGATGGTTAAGGTTCAACAGACGCTGTCCCTTACGTGGGAGCAGGCGCTACACTCTCAACGTCATCCGCTAAGGCTCTTTCTGGAGTGGATTCCATTTACTAATGAAACAACAATTTCAACCGTCAGAAGTCATCACACTATCATATCCTAGCATTATGACATGTATAGCTAGACTCATACGCGCTACGGTAGTCCTAGAATCGACTAAATTATGGCTCTGATACCAATAAAATGTAACACCCAAATATCCGTGTCGATTACTAAAGTAGGTTCATAAAACATAACATGCTCAACTTTTCAATAGAACACTTGAGATACAAAAGAAAATTGAAAAGTGAAATCTTAAAATTTACGAATAACATTACCCGATTAAAACCCTTCTATTCATTTTATGATTTATCCCCTATTGACCGAGTGCACATACATAATATATATAATTCAATCATATCACAAATATGAAGTTCTAAATCAAGATTTATAACCAAAACATTTTCAAATTCATACATAGAACTTTAGCCATATTCGTATGGCTTTATATACAATTATATCAAAATAGCTAACCTCCCAAAATTACTATCCTATACATGCCATAATGTCTACTAAAGTTTCAAACAAAAGTACAAAAAAGGTTGACAAAAGTTGCGATGACTTCGTGATGGTTCCCAAGCTTTCCTCGAATAAAATGATCTATACCAAAGCGAAAAACACACTGAGTGAGTTATTAACTCAGTAAGTCCTAAGAAAATTTCAATACTATAATAATTCAATTATCTACAAACTAAATAATTCACTCAATACTATTCAAACTTAGCCATGATATCACAAGGAAATATATTATGTCACAAACGTACCTTATGCATTTGGTACATACTTACACGAATACACCATATACTCCTACTCTAAATATTCACAATTAAAATACCATGGCAATGTCATATACAACCATTGACGTATATATATATGTATATATAATATACAAAGCCTAAAATTTAAAGCATAAACCAAGCCACTCCATCTATCAATCAAATCTCCAATTTAATGTTTAGTTGCATTCTTAATTGCCACAAATAATACTCCATAATCAACATTTCACACTTAGTGCTCGATTTGAAAGTCCGCACACACAGTGCTTTTACTTATTCGCACACATAGTGCAATGTTTTCTCGCACACATAGTGCCACATAACTTCGCACACATAGTGCTGTATTTTCTTATCTTTAATCATCATATTATCATAGATTGATCAATAATTTCACATTCGATTCCCAAGAACATATATATACTATGATATCTTATCTAACTTAATTTGTCTCATCTATGCTCAAAGTTAACTATAACTTGATTACCTAAGGACTTACCTTTTTAATCGGATGATAACTCCGATCGGCTACTCCATCACTCTTGCTTTCCCTTTTTCTGAACTTGGCTCCCTTTGATCTTGAGCTCCAACTCCAGCTAAGCAAATAAAATAACTAAATCATCGTAACCACAATTTATACTTCTTCCTCATAGACACACACACACAAAGATTCGGTATTTGCTCATACATAATTTAAAATTTAAATCTTTAAACTTAATGTATATCCAACATACTTCTCATAAATTCCTATAATTTAATACATTATAAGATCAATTTCGGCAATTCACATTTCCAAATTTTATTAGCTAAGTTCATTTTCGGTTAGTGCTCTTTTAAAATCTATCAAGCTCGTATTCCTCTAATTTCATGAGTTCAACATCTTAGTGCCCATAGTAACTACTCAAATAAATTTCGAATACATAAATTAAGTCACCCCAAACTATCTTGATTTAAAATCGACAAACATACATATGTCAAACTATTTTAACCAAATTTTACTTATCACTTATACTAAAATATGCACTTAAACTTACTATGTTTACATCATGCCTTAACTCCCAAAACATAAGACATCAATCTATTTCCTTCTTCCATGTCTCAGTCAACTACTCATTTTACCTCATAATCTTGAATTTTGCATTTTAACGTATCTATCATGACTTATTCGGCTTACATTGAACCATTACTCATACAAGAAAATAGCAAACAAAATGAATATTCCATTCAAATCCTCATATGGCCGAATACACAATGTACTACCCAACTAATAATTCAACAAGTTCAACCTCATTCTCTCATCTACGTTGTACAAGCCCAATTTTGGGCCCAAATAAACATAACCCAACTACCCAATTAAAACCCAATACAAACCCAAAACTTAGCCCAAAACACTAACCCAACCCCAAAAAAAAATCAGAAAAAGAAAAACCCTAATCCCACCTACTCCACCACCCTTGTTGGCCACCCACCTTGGCCACCTACTCCACCACCCTTGTTGGCCACCCACCTTGGCCACCTAAACCACCCCAACCACTCCACTTGCTTACAAAAATTTATTTGTAAAATTTGGCTATAAAAGTCATTCAAGACTATGTTAGAAGGGGGTTTTTTTGTTTTTTGGAAAGGCTAGTTTTTGGAGATTAATCAAAGATAAAAGCAAAAGAGGTTTCTTTTGTCTATTCTCATCTTAAGTTCTTTGTTTGTTTATTGTTTTCCTTTCAATTTTATTTTGTTTCTTTTATACGAAAGTAAAAATAAAAGTAAGAAGTTTACCCTTATTTTCATTACCGAAAAAGGTTTTTTTTGAGGTCCGGCCGCCATGTACGGTGGCGCCGACGGCGGCCCGTGGGGGTTCGTGACCGAAGCAAAGCCGGACCAATGGCCGGATTTAGAAAAGAGAGAGAAAGAGAGTTGAGAGCTTTGTTTTATTTTTATTTTATTTTATTATTTTTACTATTATTTATATTATTATTATTCCTCATGTATATATTATTATTTATATTATTATTATATTATATATGCCCTCTCCATATTTATTTATATTATTACTATCATTATTGTTACTTCTATTATTTTTTATTTCTGACTACTATTATTATCTATATATATGTATTATTGTTTGTATTATTATTATTATTATTATCACCCCTATTGTTATTACTTTACTTTTGTATTCTAATATATTATTAATATTACTCACATTTTCATTATTTTTGCTATTACTATTATTATTATATATTAGTGTATATTTTTATGTATATATATATTCATATATAGTATTATTTTTTATTACTTTAATTTAATATTTTTATTATATTTGCTTTTTGTATTTCTATATTTATTATTATTATATAGTAGTGTGTATTTCTATTATATACATATATATTTATATATAGTATTATTATTTACTTTACTTTAATATTATTATTATCATTATATCCAACCCAATAATAATTCTTTCATAAAAGTAATATTCCGTATTTGGTAATTCGAGACAATCGTGCCCTAACTTACTGGGTTTCGATTTTTCTCCTTTAACCTAAATAACGGAATACTCTTTTAAATCGCGACATGAGTTTTGAAAAATGCTTATTCTCGGAGATACGAGGTGTTGTGCCCTAACTTACCGGGTATGGCATTTTGTTACCGCGAAATAAAATTTTTTCAAGTAAAGGCAATATTCGGTGTTCGGGAATTCGAGGGAACGTGCCCTAACTTACTGGGTTTCGATTTTCCTCGTTCACCTTAACTAACTGAATAATCTTTTGAAATACACGAATTTTTATATAAAAGGCAAGCTCGCTCTCGAAAATTCAAGATGTCGTGTCCTAACTTACTGGATGTGACATTTTATATTGTGAGACGAGAAGGTCCTTAACATTTGAGCATTTTCTTTACAAAGAGGGATCGTATTTTAAATTCTTTCAAGTTTTCAAATTTTCGACACTAAGACACTAATTAATCAACTAGATACCAATTTTGGGCGTATCGAGGGTGCTAATCCTTCCTTGTGCGTAACCGACTCCCGAACTCATTTTCTGATTTTCGTAGACCAAAAATTATCGTTTTAGTAAATCTTAACTTTTATTAAAATGATTAATTTAAGGTGATCCGATCACACCTCATCAGAAAAGATTGGTGGCGACTCCTCTATTCGTTTTTATTTCCAAAAATCTAAGCCGATTCCCGTTTTTTTTAAAAAATGGTTACGACAGCTTGGCGACTCCACTGGGGACTTTTATAAGAGAGTCAAGCCACAAGTTGATTAACTTTTGTCTTTTTTCGAAAATTGAGAATTTGGTTTTGATATACGATCTCTTCATTACGTTTCACCCGTTTTTCGTACTGTTTTCATCATTTTATTCCTATTTTCTTTAATCGTTTCAAGTTTTTATGCATATATCTTATCGCATTGCATTGCATGACCGTTGTGGTCACACCCTTAAGTGAGAGTGAGAAACTACGCCTTCGTGAGGTTTTCACCTTCGTGCAAGATAGTGGATCACTTTCGGAATACATCCGTACCTATGGTTTCGTGAGATTTTCATCTCCGTGTAGCCATAGGGAAATGTATTCTCCTGAATTGAACTCGATTCAAATGAGCCTATAATGGGTGAGGATCGAGGAATCTGCTGGTTCAGGTACCCTTACTCTAGAACCAAACCACATATAGAGAGACCTAGGAGCCCACCCTAGGTAGAGCCACTCCGAACCCCTAGTGGTCACCCGAATTGCTTTATTTGTTATTTATTTATCCTGCACTAACGTGTTTTATTTTTGTTTTGTTTATAATTGCATTACATTACATCATCCTAGGAAGGAGGTGTTGATTCATATTTGATTGCTAAATAGAACAGTTTGTCATAAGAAAACGAATTTTTTGATAAAGTGGATTATAATACGGTTGTCTAAATATGGTCCAAGTGAACACATGAAAGAAGACTGATAGCCCGTGAAGAAATACAAGACTTTGCTTCATTGTCTGAAGACAGAAACTAACAAAGATTATTCGAGAGCCGTCACATCTTGACCTTCTTAAAGGAGCTGACAAGTATCACGGTAATAAGTGAGCAACGAGTCGCAGCCTGGATCGAGCAAAAAAGGAGTTAATATAGACATCTCTTGGAGAATTCGTCAAACTCGACCATAAGATCCGGATATGAAGAGGAAGATAGGTGTCTTCACTTGGAATACAAGAGAAAAGCCGTATATGTAGTCCGTTTTATGTAAAGGAATTTGCTTTCTAGAAAAGTTGTTCTAATGAAATTAAATTTAGAATCAATGCCTTCCTTTTTTTTTGCGTTCATACATTTGCATTACATTACATCAAAGAAAAGAATGTGTTGATTCAAAATTCGATTCCTAAATAGAATAATTTGTCATAAGGAAACAAATTTCTTGATAAAGTGGATTATAGTGCGGTCGTCTGAATATAGTCCAAATAAACACGACGAGAGAAAGCTGATGTCCACGGAGGAATGCATGATGTAATTGCCGAAGATTCAAGCCAACAAAAGTTATCCAAGAGCATGACGAGAGAAAGCCAGGAGTCTACGAAGGAATACATGACTTGATTTAATTGTCGACAAAGATTATCCAAGAGTCGGCACTTTTTGATGAGTATCATGGAGATAAGCGAGCAAGAGATCGAGGCTCAGATTAAGCAGCAAGGAACTAGCAAAGGCATCTTTTAGAGAATTTACAAGATTCGACCATGAAGAAAATATCAGCGTTTACTTGGACTATGAAGGGCAATACCGCATATGTAATCTATTTTCATGTAAAGAAATATGTTTTCTAGAAAAGTTATTCTAATGGAATTGAATTCAAGATGAACATCTTCCTTTCTTTTGCATTCATTCCATACATTGGCATTACATTGCAACATTTGCATTAAACTTTCACTAAAGAACCCTGATTAAACAAAATTATTTCAGTTAATCTAGAAACCAACGAGAATCAAGCAACTGAACACAGCCACTATACCCGCCGTAAAACCAAAGCAATGGATCAGAGATTAGAAAGGATAGAACAAATGCAAAGGGAGATGCAAGAATAATTACAAGCGTAGATGTAAGAGCAACTGGCTAAGATACAGCAAGATATGAGGGACCATATGTTGGAGTTCCAGAAAATCATGATGGACCAATTAACTCGTCTATTGGCTGGTGGATTAGAAAAAGGGAAAAGCCCTTTGATCAATGCGGGAGAAGATAATGAAGATCCTACCTACCCTTCGGGCTTTGCCCCAACAGACGTTCAGACACAACCTGACATGTACCCAAGAAGGCCATCGGTCACAATTAGGCCCCAACCATTTCAGGCCGGTATTTCAGAACCGATGAATTATCAGGCTGACTCGGGCTCTAATCCGGGGGACAACCCAACCAACCATGTGGTCCTCAATCTTGATGAAGTAACAGAAGCAGAAAAGAAAAGGGTAGAACTCCCGAGAGAGCTTGAAAAAAAGTGTAGATGGTTGGAAGAAAAATTTAAAGAAATGGAAAGCACCGACTATCGTGGTAGAATCGATGCTAAGGAATTAAGTTTGGTTCCGGACCTGGTACTCCCTCCCAAGTTCAAAACTCCGGAATTTGAGAAATACAACGGTACTAGCTGTCCCGAAGCTCACATCACTATGTTCTGCAGACGAATGGCAAGCCATGTTAACAATGACCAACTATTAATTCATTGCTTCCAAGAAAGTCTGGTTGGGGCCACTTCTAGATGGTACAACCAACTGAGTAGCGCCCAGATCAGTTCATAGAAAGATTTAGCACAAGCCTTCATGAAGCAGTACGGTCATGTGGTGGACATAGCCCCTGATAGAATCACTTTACAAAATATGGAGAAAAAGCATAATGAGAGCTTTAGGCAGTACGCCCAGCGATGGAGAGAAGTGGCCACACAGGTCCAACCCCCTCTGTTGGAAAAGAAAACCACTATGCTCTTCATTAATACCCTGAAGGCACCTTTTATTAACCACATGCTGGGTAGCGCAACCAAGAGTTTTTCAGACATAGTAATGTCTGGAGAAATGATAGAAAATGCCATAAGATGTGGGAAAATAGAGGCTGGGGAAAACGCTAAGAGGTTAGGGCCGAGAAAGAAAGAGCACGTGGTGAATAATGTGAGCTCATATTCGAAATCGATCACCGTAAGCCAACCAAGGTCGACAACTACTGGACAGCAGGGCCCACCCAGACAAGAGCCCAACACAAAATAAAATAGGGAGAAACTTCAATTTACGCCCATTCCAATGACGTACAAAGAGTTATACCAGAGTTTATTTGATGCACATGTCGTGTCTCTCTTCTATCTAAAGCCAATGCAACCTCCATACCCCAAATGGTATGACACAAATGCCCAATGCGAATACCATGCGGGAGCCACAGGACACTCGATAGAAAACTGCACTACTTTTAAGAAATTGGTTGAAAGACTCATCAACATGGGAATTGTAAAATTTGATGATGCATCCAATACAGAGAACCCATTACCTAACCATGGGGATAAGGGAATAAATACGATAATCGAGAGTTCGGGGAAAGAAATTAAGATGAGTATTGCAGAAGTGAATACCCCGTTGGAGGAAGTTTGGAAGAAAATGGTGGAAAGAGGGTTGATAGCACAGAATTCAAGGGTCAGACCTCGAGAAGCGGAGAATTATTGCGAGTTCCATGATCAAGAGGATCACGAGATTCAGAAATGCAGTGAATTCAGGGCTTTGTTACAAGGATTGATGGATAATAAGGAGCTGGAATTCTTCAAATATGTCATAAGCCCGGAAGAAACAGATGTGTGTGCCTCCGAAGAAGGATCGATGAAGGGTGTTTACAAAGTCAACCACCCAGTGGTTATCATATCACGTCCGAGAATGAATGAAGCCGGGGCACAAGTTGCGCCAAAGTTCGTGATCCATAAGCCCGTTGTGCCAAAGGTTGAACTTGTTGAATTATTAGTTGGGTAGTACATTGTGTATTCGGCCATATGAGGATTTGAATAGAATATTTATTTTGTTTGCTATTTTCTTGTATGAGTAGTGGTTCAATGTAAGCCGAATAAGTCATGATAGATACGTTAAAATGCAAAATTCAAGATTATGAGGTAAAATGAGTAGTTGACTGAGACATGGAAGAAGGAAATAGATTGATGTCTTATTTTTTGGGAGTGTAAGGCATGATGTAAACATAGTAAGTTTAAGTGCATATTTTAGTATAAGTGATAAGTAAAATTTGGTTAACATAGTTTGACATATGTATGTTAGTCGATTTTAAATCAAGATAGTTTGGGGTGACTTAATTTATGTATTCGAAATTTATTTGAGTAGTTACTATGGGCACTAAGATGTTGAACTCATGAAATTAGAGGAATACGAGCTTGATAGATTTTAAAAGAGCACTAACCGAACATGAACTTAGCTAATAAAATTTGGAAATGTGAATTGCCGAAATTGATCTTATAATGTATTGAATTATAGGAATATATGAGAAGTATGTTGGATATGCATTAAGTTTAAAGATTTAAATTTTAAATTATGTATGAGCAAATATCGAATCTTTGTGTGTGTGTGTCTATGAGGAAGAAGTATAAATTGTGGTTACGATGATTTAGTTATTTTATTTGCTTAGCTGGAGTTGGAGCTCAAGATCAAAGGGAGCCAAGTTCAGAAAAAGGGAAAGCAAGAGTGATGGAGTAGCCGATCGGAGTTGTCATCCGATTAAAAAGGTAAGTCCTTAGGTAATCAAGTTATAGTTAACTTTGAGCATAGATGAGACAAATTAAGTTAGATAAGATATCATGGTATATATATGTTCTTGGGAATCGAATGTGAAATTATTGATCAATCTATGATAATATGATGATTAAAGATAAGAAAATACAGTACTATGTGTGCGAAGTTATGTGGCACTATGTGTGCGAGAAAACATTGCACTATGTGTGTGAATAAGTAAAAGCACTGTGTGTGCGGACTTTCAAATCGAGCACTAAGTGTGAAATGTTGATTATGGAGTATTATTTGTGGCAATTAAGAATGCAACTAAACATTAAATTGGAAATTTGATTGATAGATGGAGTGGCTTGGTTTATGCTTTAAATTTTAGGCTTTGTATATTATATATATACATATATATATACGTCAATGGTTGTATATGAAATTGCCATGGTATTTTAATTGTGAATATTTAGAGTAGGAGTATATAGTGTATTCGGGTAAGTATGTACCAAATGCATAAGGTACGTTTGTGACATAATATATTTCCTTGTGATATCATGGCTAAGTTCGAATAGTATTGAGTGAATTATTTAGTTTGTAGATAATTGAATTATTATAGTATTGAAATTTTCTTAGGACTTATTGAGTTAATAACTCACTCGGTGTGTTTTTTGCTTTGGTATAGATCATTTTATTCGAGGAAAGCTTGGGAACCATCACGAAGTCATCGCAACTTTTGTCAACCTTTTTGGTACTTTTGTTTGAAACTTTAGTAGACATTATGGCATGTATAGGATAGTAATTTTGGGAGGTTAGCTATTTTGATATAATTGTATATAAAGCCATACGAATATGGCTAAAGTTCTATGTATGAATTTGAAAATGTTTTGGTTATAAATCTTGATTTAGAACTTCATATTTGTGATATGATTGAATTATATATATTATGTATGTGCACTCGGTCAATAGGGGATAAATCATAAAATGAATAGAAGGGTTTTAATCGGGTAATGTTATTCGTAAATTTTAAGATTTCACTTTTCAATTTTCTTTTGTATCTCAAGTGTTCTATTGAAAAGTTGAGCATGTTATGTTTTATGAACCTACTCTAGTAATCGACACGGATATTTGGGTGTTACATTTTATTAGTATCAGAGCCATAGTTTAGTCGATTCTAGGACTATCGTAGCGCGTATGAGTCTAGCTATACATGCCATAATGCTAGGATATGATAGTGTGATGACTTCTGACGGTTGAAATTGTTGTTTCATTAGTAAATGGAATCCACTCCAGAGAGAGCCTTAGCGGATGACGTTGAGAGTGTAGCGCCTGCTCTCACACAAGGGACAACGCCTGTTGAACCTCAACCATCTGCGAGTAATCAAGATGATGGGGCTAAACAAGTCTTCTTTACCATGATGAATGAGTAAACCCGAACAAACCCGGCTGCTCAACAATTCCCGAATTTGAATACTCCTTCTCCGGTGCCTATAATACCAGCAACTACTGACCCTATGAGGCTGAGTAAACCTCCTGTTGATTTGATTAGAAAGCGCAGGGTCGAGGAATTTTGAGCCACCGCTACTGATGATGCTGAAAGGGCTGAGTTTTGGCTTGATAATACCATCCGTGTTTTTTATGAGCTATCTTGCACACCCGATGAGTGTCTAAAGTGTGCCATATCCTTATTACGCGATTCGGCCTACTATTGGTGGAAAACCTTGATTTTGATTGTTCCAAAGGAACGAGTTACTTGGGACTTCTTCCAGATGGAGTTTCGTAAAAAGTATATCAGTCAACGATTCATTGATCAAAAGCGCAAAGAATTTTTAGAGCTTAAACAAGGCCATTTGACGGTATCCGAATATGAATGTGAGTTTGTAAGGCTCAGTCGATATGCTCAGTGTGTAGCTGATGAAGTTACCA